>NC_136314.1:10480842-11080842 GCF_964198595.1 Lampetra fluviatilis
CGAGGTGTTGCTCATTGGGTCACCCCACCAACTCCATAAAGCAGCAAGCTTCAACATTACGACTGACTGTCATGTAATCAGTCCAGCACAGGAAGTCACAAATCTCGGGGTCATCTGCGATCCCACATTGTCCTTCAAGGCTCATTTTAAAAAGATCACAAGGACTCAATTTTTCCATCTTCGGAATATCTCCCGCATCCGATCCTCTGCCTCAGATGTAGAAAAGCTGGTCCATGCCTTCATTTCATCTCGCATAGACGATGGTAATGTCTTACTCCCTCACGTGGCTAAGAAAGTGCCGATTAATTTGCATGTTCAGAACCCTTTCGTCATATCATATTACACCCGTTTGGCCTCCCTGCAGTGGCTTCCAGTTTCACATAGAATCCAGTATCAAATCATATTATTAACTTACAAAGCAGTGAACCACCTTGCCCCAGCCTACATAATTGATATGCTGCACCCACGTGTCCCCTCAAGGTCCCTAAGACCTGGGTATGATGCAGATCTTCTCTCTGCATCCCCAGGCCAGGCTTGCGGTCTCTGGGTGACAGGGATGTTCCCCGCGCAGCTCCCAGGCTGTGGGACGCTCTAAATGCGTTTTAAAAGCTATTTATACGTTTCCGCTTATTACACTTTTAGTTCAGTTAGTAAATGATACTTAAATGTATTTATAATATAATTATTTTTAGTCTGAGTGTCTGCTGCGTCTTGCGCAGCGCTTTGAGATGCTTGATGAAAGCGATATGTAAATGGCATTATTATCACTCGGCACCCCTCACCCTGTGCGCTAAGCCGTGAACTCGCACACGCACCTTTGCACCTTACCGGTGTGCTCACCTGTGCACTCTTTGGTGAGCTCACCAGTGGCACCCACCTGCCTCGGCACCTCTCCGCGCGTGTAACTGCGGGTGTAATGAGCGCCGTGTTGAAGTCACCTGCCGAGTGAACGTCATTAATAACCGCATGTATATTCACCTACGCGTGATCACAGCTATGTATGTATGTTGAATTTATTTCGCACCGTACGTAGTAGCCAACCGTGCTAATCGGGGGTGCGGTGAAAGGTCAACAAACGAAACACAAAAAGCACCTCTAATGAAAGTAGTTTTCCATGTGGATGATTTAAAAATGCATCGCTCCAGTGGCTTCCTAATATCGAAAGGAAGAGCGTTCCAGACGGCCGCAGAAGGGCAGGAGCAGCGGCGCCATCAATAGCAAGCGTAGGCAGCAGCATCAGCAGATGGTATCATTAATTACCGTCGGCGGTATCAGCAGAATTAAAATAATTCATGACAAGTTGCATAATCGACAGCAGCAGCACGTGACCATCGCCACCGTGGGAGGCAGGGTGACGGCGCGGTGGGGGGTGTTTGTGTGTTCGCTCTCTCGCTCGCTCGCTCGCCCCTGTTCTGGATGGGGTTCCTCCGGGTTTTCTGGTTTCTTCTCATTGCTAAACAGACGCTCGTAACAATGCAACTGGTCAATGGCCAAACCGCATGCCAGTGGGTTGGGGTGGGTTGGTTGGTTGGTTGGGGTGGGTTGGTTGGTTGGTTGGTTGGGGTGGGTTGGTTGGTTGGTTGGGGTGGGTTGGTTGGTTGGTTGGTTGGGGTGGGTTGGTTGGTTGGTTGGTTGGGGTGGGTTGGTTGGTTGGTTGGGGTGGGTTGGTTGGTTGGGGTGGGTTGGTTGGTTGGGGTGGGTTGGTTGGTTGGTTGGTTGGGGTGGGTTGGTTGGTTGGTTGGGGTGGGTTGGTTGGGGTGGGTTGGTTGGTTGGTTGGGGTGGGTTGGTTGGTTGGTTGGGGTGGGTTGGTTGGTTGGTTGGTTGGGGTGGGTTGGTTGGGGTGGGTTGGTTGGTTGGTTGGGGTGGGTTGGTTGGTTGGTTGGGGTGGGTTGGTTGGTTGGTTGGTTGGTTGGGGTGGGTTGGTTGGTTGGTTGGGGTGGGTTGGTTGGTTGGTTGGGGTGGGTTGGTTGGTTGGTTGGGGTGGGTTGGTTGGTTGGGGTGGGTTGGTTGGTTGGGGTGGGTTGATTGGTTGGGGTGGGTTGGTTGGTTGGTTGGGGTGGGTTGGTTGGTTGGTTGGGGTGGGTTGGTTGGTTGGTTGGGGTGGGTTGGTTGGTTGGTTGGTTGGTTGGGGTGGGTTGGTTGGTTGGTTGGGGTGGGTTGGTTGGTTGGTTGGGGTGGGTTGGTTGGTTGGGGTGGGTTGGTTGGTTGGGGTGGGTTGGTTGGTTGGTTGGTTGGGGTGGGTTGGTTGGTTGGTTGGTTGGTTGGGGTGGGTTGGTTGGTTGGTTGGGGTGGGTTGGTTGGTTGGTTGGTTGGGGTGGGTTGGTTGGTTGGTTGGGGTGGGTTGGTTGGTTGGGGTGGGTTGGTTGGTTGGTTGGTTGGTTGGGGTGGGTTGGTTGGGGTGGGTTGGTTGGTTGGTTGGGGTGGGTTGGTTGGTTGGTTGGTTGGGGTGGGTTGGTTGGTTGGTTGGGGTGGGTTGGTTGGTTGGTTGGGGTGGGTTGGTTGGTTGGTTGGGGTGGGTTGGTTGGTTGGGGTGGGTTGGTTGGTTGGGGTGGGTTGGTTGGTTGGGGTTGGTTGGTTGGTTGGTTGGGGTGGGTTGGTTGGTTGGGGTGGGTTGGTTGGTTGGGGTGGGTTGGTTGGTTGGGGTTGGTTGGTTTGTTGGGGTGGGTTGGTTGGTTGGGGTGGGTTGGTTGGTTGGGGTGGGTTGGTTTGTTGGGGTGGGTTGGTTGGTTGGGGTGGGTTGGTTGGTTGGGGTTGGTTGGTTGGTTGGTTGGGGTGGGTTGGTTGGTTGGGGTGGGTTGGTTGGTTGGGGTGGGTTGGTTGGTTGGGGTGGGTTGGTTGGTTGGGGTGGGTTGGTTGGTTGGGGTGGGTTGGTTGGTTGGGGTGGGTTGGTTGGTTGGTTGGTTGGTTGGTTGGTTTGGTTGGTTGGTTGGTTGGTTGGGGTGGGTTGGTTGGTTGGTTGGGGTGGGTTGGTTGGTTGGTTGGGGTGGGTTGGTTGGTTGGTTGGTTGGGGTGGGTTGGTTGGTTGGTTGGGGTGGGTTGGTTGGTTGGTTGGTTGGGGTGGGTTGGTTGGTTGGTTGGGGTGGGTTGGTTGGTTGGGGTTGGTTGGTTGGTTGGGGTTGGTTGGTTGGTTGGTTGGGGTGGGTTGGTTGGTTGGGGTGGGTTGGTTGGTTGGGGTGGGTTGGTTGGTTGGGGTTGGTTGGTTTGTTGGGGTGGGTTGGTTGGTTGGGGTGGGTTGGTTGGTTGGGGTGGGTTGGTTTGTTGGGGTGGGTTGGTTGTTTGGGGTGGGTTGGTTGGTTGGGGTTGGTTGGTTGGTTGGTTGGGGTGGGTTGGTTGGTTGGGGTGGGTTGGTTGGTTGGTTGGTTGGTTGGGGTGGGTTGGTTGGTTGGGGTGGGTTGGTTGGTTGGGGTGGGTTGGTTGGTTGGGGTTGGTTGGTTTGTTGGGGTGGGTTGGTTGGTTGGGGTGGGTTGGTTGGTTGGGGTGGGTTGGTTTGTTGGGGTGGGTTGGTTTGTTGGGGTGGGTTGGTTTGTTGGGGTGGGTTGGTTGGTTGGGGTGGGTTGGTTGGTTGGGGTTGGTTGGTTGGTTGGTTGGGGTTGGTTGGTTGGTTGGTTGGTTTGGTTGGTTGGTTTGGTTGGTTGGTTGGGGTGGGTTGGTTGGTTGGTTGGGGTGGGTTGGTTGGTTGGTTGGGGTGGGTTGGTTGGTTGGTTGGTTGGGGTGGGTTGGTTGGTTGGTTGGTTGGGGTGGGTTGGTTGGTTGGTTGGTTGGGGTGGGTTGGTTGGTTGGTTGGTTGGGGTGGGTTGGTTGGTTGGTTGGGGTGGGTTGGTTGGTTGGTTGGTTGGGGTGGGTTGGTTGGTTGGTTGGTTGGGGTGGGTTGTTTGGTTGGTTGGTTGGGGTGGGTTGGTTGGTTGGTTGGTTGGGGTGGGTTGGTTGGGGTGGGTTGGTTGGTTGGTTGGTTGGGGTGGGTTGGTTGGTTGGTTGGGGTGGGTTGGTTGGTTGGTTGGTTGGGGTGGGTTGGTTGGTTGGTTGGGGTGGGTTGGTTGGTTGGTTGGGGTGGGTTGGTTGGTTGGTTGGTTGGTTGGGGTGGGTTGGTTGGTTGGTTGGTTGGTTGGGGTGGGTTGGTTGGTTGGTTGGTTGGGGTGGGTTGGTTGGTTGGTTGGTTGGTTGGGGTGGGTTGGTTGGTTGGTTGGTTGGTTGGGGTGGGTTGGTTGGTTGGTTGGTTGGGGTGGGTTGGTTGGTTGGTTGGGGTGGGTTGGTTGGTTGGTTGGTTGGTTGGTTGGGGTGGGTTGGTTGGTTGGTTGGTTGGTTGGTTGGGGTGGGTTGGTTGGTTGGTTGGTTGGGGTGGGTTGGTTGGTTGGTTGGTTGGTTGGGGTGGGTTGGTTGGTTGGTTGGTTGGGGTGGGTTGGTTGGTTGGTTGGGGTGGGTTGGTTGGTTGGTTGGTTGGGGTGGGTTGGTTGGTTGGTTGGGGTGGGTTGGTTGGTTGGTTGGTTGGGGTGGGTTGGTTGGTTGGTTGGGGTGGGTTGGTTGGTTGGTTGGTTGGGGTGGGTTGGTTGGTTGGTTGGTTGGGGTGGGTTGGTTGGTTGGTTGGTTGGGGTGGGTTGGTTGGTTGGGGTGGGTTGGTTGGTTGGTTGGTTGGGGTGGGTTGGTTGGTTGGTTGGTTGGGGTGGGTTGGTTGGTTGGTTGGTTGGGGTGGGTTGGTTGGTTGGTTGGTTGGGGTGGGTTGGTTGGTTGGTTGGTTGGTTGGGGTGGGTTGGTTGGTTGGTTGGTTGGGGTGGGTTGGTTGGTTGGTTGGTTGGGGTTGGTTGGTTGGTTGGTTGGGGTGGGTTGGTTGGTTGGTTGGTTGGGGTGGGTTGGTTGGTTGGTTGGTTGGGGTGGGTTGGTTGGTTGGTTGGTTGGGGTGGGTTGGTTGGTTGGTTGGTTGGGGTGGGTTGGTTGGTTGGTTGGTTGGGGTGGGTTGGTTGGTTGGTTGGGGTGGGTTGGTTGGTTGGTTGGTTGGGGTGGGTTGGTTGGTTGGTTGGGGTGGGTTGGTTGGTTGGTTGGTTGGGGTGGGTTGGTTGGTTGGTTGGTTGGTTGGGGTGGGTTGGTTGGTTGGTTGGTTGGGGTGGGTTGGTTGGTTGGTTGGTTGGGGTGGGTTGGTTGGTTGGTTGGTTGGTTGGTTGGTTGGTTGGGGTGGGTTGGTTGGTTGGTTGGTTGGGGTGGGTTGGTTGGTTGGTTGGTTGGTTGGGGTGGGTTGGTTGGTTGGTTGGTTGGGGTGGGTTGGTTGGTTGGTTGGTTGGTTGGGGTGGGTTGGTTGGTTGGTTGGTTGGGGTGGGTTGGTTGGTTGGTTGGGGTGGGTTGGTTGGTTGGTTGGGGTTGGTTGGTTGGTTGGTTGGTTGGGGTGGGTTGGTTGGTTGGTTGGTTGGGGTGGGTTGGTTGGTTGGTTGGTTGGTTGGGGTGGGTTGGTTGGTTGGTTGGTTGGTTGGGGTGGGTTGGTTGGTTGGTTGGTTGGTTGGTTGGGGTGGGTTGGTTGGTTGGTTGGTTGGGGTGGGTTGGTTGGTTGGTTGGTTGGGGTGGGTTGGTTGGTTGGTTGGTTGGGGTGGGTTGGTTGGTTGGTTGGTTGGTTGGGGTGGGTTGGTTGGTTGGTTGGTTGGTTGGGGTGGGTTGGTTGGTTGGTTGGTTGGGGTGGGTTGGTTGGTTGGTTGGTTGGGGTGGGTTGGTTGGTTGGTTGGTTGGTTGGGGTGGGTTGGTTGGTTGGTTGGTTGGTTGGTTGGGGTGGGTTGGTTGGTTGGTTGGTTGGTTGGGGTGGGTTGGTTGGTTGGTTGGTTGGTTGGTTGGGGTGGGTTGGTTGGTTGGTTGGTTGGTTGGTTGGGGTGGGTTGGTTGGTTGGTTGGTTGGTTGGGGTGGGTTGGTTGGTTGGTTGGTTGGGGTGGGTTGGTTGGTTGGTTGGTTGGGGTGGGTTGGTTGGTTGGTTGGTTGGTTGGGGTGGGTTGGTTGGTTGGTTGGTTGGTTGGGGTGGGTTGGTTGGTTGGTTGGTTGGGGTGGGTTGGTTGGTTGGTTGGTTGGGGTGGGTTGGTTGGTTGGTTGGTTGGTTGGGGTGGGTTGGTTGGTTGGTTGGGGTGGGTTGGTTGGTTGGTTGGTTGGGGTGGGTTGGTTGGTTGGTTGGTTGGGGTGGGTTGGTTGGTTGGTTGGGGTGGGTTGGTTGGTTGGTTGGTTGGGGTGGGTTGGTTGGTTGGTTGGTTGGTTGGTTGGGGTGGGTTGGTTGGTTGGTTGGTTGGGGTGGGTTGGTTGGTTGGTTGGTTGGGGTGGGTTGGTTGGTTGGTTGGTTGGGGTGGGTTGGTTGGTTGGTTGGGGTGGGTTGGTTGGTTGGTTGGGGTGGGTTGGTTGGTTGGTTGGGGTGGGTTGGTTGGTTGGTTGGGGTGGGTTGGTTGGTTGGGGTGGGTTGGTTGGTTGGTTGGGGTGGGTTGGTTGGTTGGTTGGTTGGGGTGGGTTGGTTGGTTGGTTGGGTTGGGGTTGGTTGGTTGGTTGGGGTGGGTTGGTTGGTTGGTCGGGGTGGGTTGGTTGGTTGGTTGGTTAGGGTGGGTTGGTTGGTTGGTTGGTTGGTTGGTTGGTTGGTTGGGGTGGGTTGGTTGGTTGGTTGGTTGGGGTGGGTTGGTTGGTTGGTTGGGGTGGGTTGGTTGGTTGGGGTGGGTTGGTTGGTTGGTTGGGGTGGGTTGGTTGGTTGGTTGGGGTGGGTTGGTTGGTTGGTTGGGGTGGGTTGGTTGGTTGGTTGGGGTGGGTTGGTTGGTTGGTTGGGGTGGGTTGGTTGGTTGGGGTGGGTTGGTTGGTTGGTTGGGGTGGGTTGGTTGGTTGGTTGGGGTGGGTTGGTTGGTTGGGGTGGGTTGATTGGTTGGTTGGTTGGGGTGGGTTGGTTGGTTGGGGTGGGTTGGTTGGTTCGTTGGAGTGGGTTGGTTGGTTGGTTGGGGTGGGTTGGTTGGTTGGGGTGGGTTGGTTGGTTGGGGTGGGTTGGTTGGTTGGGGTGTGTTGGTTGGTTGGTTGGTGTTGGTTGGTTGGTTGGTTGGGTTTGGTTGGTTGGTTGGGGTTGGTTGGTTGGTTGGGGTTGGTTGGTTGGGGTGGGTTGGTTGGTTGGTTGGGGTGGGTTGGTTGGTTGGGGTGGGTTGGTTGGTTGGGGTGGGTTGGGTTGGTTGGTTGGTTGGGGTGGGTTGGTTGGTAGGGGTGGGTTGGTTGGTTGGTTGGGGTGAGTTGGTTGGTTGGTTGGGGTGGGTTGGTTGGTTGGGGTGGGTTGGTTTGTTGGGGTGGGTTGGTTTGTTGGGGTGGGTTGGGGTTGGTGGGTGGGTTGGGGTTGGTGGTGGGTGGATGGGTTGGAATTGGTGGGTGGGTTGGGGTGGGTGTGTGGGTTGGTTGGGGTGGGTAAATGGGTGGGTTGGTTGGGGTGGGTGGTTGTTGGTTTGAGGTGGGTGGGTTGGGGTGGGTTGGGTGGGTTGAGGTTGGGGTGGGTTGGGGTGGGTGGATGGGTTGGAATGGGTGGGTGGGTTGGGTGGGTGAGTTGGGGTGGGTGTGTGGGTTGGTTGGTTGGGGTGGGTAAATGGGTAGGTTGGTTGGGGTGGGTGGTTGTTGGTTTGAGGTGGGTGGGTTGGGGTTAGTTGGGGTGGCTGGGTGAGAGTCAAACTGGGAAGTTTAAGCTAAGCGACATCAGCGTATGGGGCAATTGGATAAAACGTGGAAATTCGCCCGTGTTTATGCGGAGGGGCCAAAGGCCACCGTATCCCCCACTCCTGGCATCGCGAGCGGTGCAGGCGATGGGAGCTCGGAAACAAATAGGTGCGGAAATGAGAGAGAGCTCGTAGCAGCAGCAGCAGCACCGGGGCCTGCTTCCATCTAAATGCAAACGAGGTCTCCACGTGCGCACCAACACGTGTACACATAAACAAAGACAAAGACACTATAACCCCCCCCCCCCGGTCCCCGTATAGCCTCAACAGACTGTTGGGGCAAGTGCTGTTAGCCGGCACGGAACACGAGGCTGTGCGTGGCCAGCAACGATGCCCGGCCGCTTTTGTCTCCCCGATGGAGATTATTTTTACACACCGCACCAGGTACTCATTTGAGGCTGAGTCGACCTTGGGGAGATCAATCAGGACTGGTTTAAATATATCCGCCACCGTTATTTGTCGTGAGCGGGAATCGAACTGGGATCGTCGGGTTCGTCGTGGCAGCGCGCTAATCACTGCGCCACCGCTCCCCACTTATATACACAAATATACATACACACACGTACACACGTAATACACAAGTCGACATTCGCCACTGAGTGGCGGTGACATCACCACAGCGCTTGTGCCAGGGTAGGTGCACTTTTGAGGCCGCGTGAAGTGTCTAAGACTCCCTGATAGGTCATGGGAGACGGCTAAGGCGTTATGGGTTGACTGAGAGAGGGACACGCACACAGGGAAAAGACCCCCACAATATAACATCTTAACACACTCTTAGGGCAAGTGCTCTAAGCGAATACCTATGAAGGTCGGCATGGTACACTGGGGGGGGGGGGGGGGGTGAATTGGTCATCATCACAATTGGCCGCCTTTGTCTCCATAGTGGCGATGTTTATACACCGCACCAGGTACTCATTTGAGGCTGAGTAGACCTAGGGAAGGCCAACCAGGACCGGTTCAGATAATCGTCACCGATGTTGGCCGTGTAGCGGGAATCGAAGTCGGGTTTCGAAGCGCGGCGCGCTCACTTGCTAAACACGCAGATACACACAGATACACGCAGATACACGCAGACACTCGCAGATACACGCAGATACACGCAGATACACGCAGACACACGCAGATACACGCAGATACACGCAGACACTCGCAGATACACGCAGATACTCGCAGATACACGCAGATACTCGCAGATACACGCAGATACTCGCAGATACACGCAGATACACGCAGATACACGCATATACACGCAGATACACGCAGATACTCACAGATACACGCAGATACACGCAGACACTCGCAGATACACGCAGATACACACAGATACACACAGATACACGCAAATACACGCAGATACACACAGATACTCGCAGAGACACGCAGATACTCGCAGATACACGCAGATACACGCAGATACACACAGATACACACAGAGACACGCAGATACACGCAAATACACGCAAATACACGCAGATACTCGCAGACACTCGCAGATACTCGCAGACACTCGCAGACACTCGCAGATACACGTAGACACACGCAGATACTCGCAGACACACGCAGATACACACAGATACTCAGAGAGACACGCAGATACACGCAGATACTCGCAGACACACACATTTACTCGCAGACACTCGCAGATACTCGCAGATACACGTAGATACACGCAGATACTCGCAGATACACGCAGATACTCGCAGATACACCCAGTTACACCCAGATACACGCAGATACACGCAAATACACGCAGATACACACACGCAGATACACGCAGATACACACGCAGATACTCGCAGACACACGCACACACGCAAATACACGCAGATACACGCAGACACACGCAGATACTCGCAGACACACGCAGATACACGCAGACACACGCAGATACACGCAGATACACGCAGATACTCGCAGATACTCGCAGACACACGCAGATACACGCAGACACACGCAGATTCTCGCAGATACACGCAGACACACGCAGATACTCGCAGATACTCGCAGATACACGCAGACACACGCAGATACTCGCAGATACTCGCAGATACACGCAGATACTCGCAGACACACGCAGATACTCGCAGATACTCGCAGACACACGCAGATACACGCAGATACTCACAGATACTCGCAGATACTCACAGATACTCGCAGATACTCGCAGATACTCACAGATACTCGCAGATAAACACAGATACACGCAGATACACGCAGGTACTCACAGACACACGCAGATACACACAGATACACAGAGATACACGCAGATACACGCAGATACTAGCAGATACACGCAGATACACGCAGGTACTCACAGACACACGCAGATACACACAGATACACAGAGATACACGCAGATACACGCAGATACTAGCAGATACACGCAGATACACGCAGGTGCACGCTTCGTGTATGAGTTTGTGAACGTGGCCGTGTGGTGCCGCCATCCCGGCCGTCTCCCTGCAGCGCTGCCCCGTTCCGTGCAGACGGCGAGCGACGCGCCGAGCCGCACGCGCAATCAGGGGGCGAGGTCATTCCATTTGTCTCCAATCTCCACGGGAGATGTCCGCCTCCCTCCTCCTCCTCCTCACCCTCCTCCTCCACCCCAGCCCCCCGCCAGCTGCCCAGCAGCAGCCCCGGCAATGGGGAATTAAGAGGTGACGAGAATGAAACGCGACAACACGAGCCAGAGTCAACTCACCACCTCCACCTCATCCTCCTCACTACCACACGGGCCACAGTCAACCCACCTCCACCTCCTCCTCCTCATCACCACACGGGCCAGAGTCAATCCACCACCTCCTCCTCCTCATCACCACAGGGGCCAGTCAACCCACCCACCACCTCCTCCTCCTCATCACCACACGGGCCAGAGCCAACTCACCACCTCCTCCTCCTCATCACCACACGGGCCACAGTCAACCCACCACCACCACCTCCTCCTCATCACCACACGGGCCACAGTCAACCCACCACCTCCTCCTCCTACTCATCACCACACGGGCCACAGTCAACTCACCACCTCCTCCACCTCCTCCTCCTCATCACCACACGGGTCAGAGTCAACCCACCACCTCCTCATCACCACACGGGCCAGAGTCAACCCACCACCTCCACCTCCTCCTCCTCATCACCACACGGGCCAGAGTCAATCCACCACCTCCTCCTCATCACCACACGGGCCACAGTCAACCCACCACTCCACCTCCTCCTCCTCACCACCACACGATCCACAGTCAACTCACCACCTCCTCCTCCTCCTCACCACCACACGGGCCACAGTCAACCCACCACCTCCTCCTCCTCACCACCACACGGGCCACAGTAAACACACCACCTCCTCCTCCTCCTCCTCATCACCACACGGGCCACAGTCAATCCACCACCTCCTCCTCCTCACCACCACACGGGCCACAGTCAACACACCACCTCCTCCTCCTCCTCAACACCACACGGGCCAGTCAATCCACCACCTCCTCCTCCTCATCACCACACGGGCCACAGTCAATCCACCACCTCCTCCTCCTCATCACCACACGGGCCACAGTCAACCCACCACCTCCTCCTCCTCATCACCACACGGGCCACAGTCAACCCACCACCACCTCCTCCTCATCACCACACGGGCCACAGTCAATCCACCACCTCCTCCTCCTCATCACCACCACACGGGCCACAGTCAATCCACCACCTCCTCCTCCTCATCACCACACGGGCCACAGTCAACCCACCACCACCTCCTCCTCATCACCACACGGGCCACAGTCAATCCACCACCTCCTCCTCCTCATCACCACCACACGGGCCACAGTCAATCCACCACCTCCTCCTCCTCCTCCTCACCACCACACGGGCCACAGTCAATCCACCACCTCCTCCTCCTCCTCATCACCACACGTGCCACAGTCAATCCACCACCTCCTCCTCCTCCTCATCACCACACGGGCCACAGTCAATCCACCACCTCCTCCTCCTCCTCACCACCACACGGGCCACAGTCAATCCACCTCCTCCTCCTCCTCCTCATCACCACACGGGCCACAGTCAACCCACCACTCCACCTCCTTCTCCTCATCACCACACGGGACAGAGTCAACCCACCCACCACCTCCTCCTCCTCACCACCACACGGGCCACAGTCAACTCACCACCTCCTCCTCCTCCTCACCACACGGGCCACAGTCAACTCACCACCTCCTCCTCCTCCTCACCACCACACGGGCCACAGTCAACTCACCTCCTCCTCCTCCTCATCACCACACGGGCCACAGTCAACCCACCACTACCTCCTCCTCATCACCACACGGGCCACAGTCAACTCACCACCTCCTCATCACCACACGGGCCACAGTCAACTCACCACCTCCTCCTCCTCCTCTTCACCACCACACGGGCCACAGTCAACCCACCACCTCCTCCTCCTCATCACCACACGGGCCAGAGCCAACTCACCACCTCCTCCTCATCACCACACGGGCAAGAGTCAATCCACCTCCTCCTCCTCATCACCACACGGGCCACAGTCAACTCACCACCTCCTCCTCCTCATCACCACACGGGCCAGAGTCAACTCACCACCTCCACCTCCTCCTCCTCATCACCACACGGGCCACAGTCAACTCACCACCTCCTCATCACCACACGGGCAAGAGTCAATCCACCACCTCCACCTCCTCATCACCACACGGGCCAGAGTCAATACACCTCCTCCTCCTCATCACCACACGGGCCACAGACAATCCACCTCCTCCTCCTCATCACCACACGGGCCAGAGTCAATCCACCTCCTCCTCCTCATCACCACACCGGACAGAGTCAACCCACCACCACCTCCTCCACATCACCACACGGGCCACAGTCAACTCACCACCTCCACCTCATCACCACACGGGCCACAGTCAATCCACCTCCTCCTCATCACCACACGGGCCACAATCAACTCACCACCTCCTCACCACCACACGGGCCACAGTCAACTCACCACCTCCTCATCACCACACGGGCCACAATCAACTCACCACCTCCTCATCACCACACGGGCCAGAGCCAACTCATCACCTCCTCCTCCTCATCACCACACGGGCCAGAGTCAACCCACCCACCACCTCCTCCTCCTCCTCATCACCACACGGGCCACAGTCAACTCACCACCTCCTCCTCCTCATCACCACACGGGCCACAGTCAATCCACCACCTCCTCCTCCTCATCACCACACGGGCCACAGTCAATCCACCACCTCCTCCTCCTCCTCACCACCACACGGGCCACAGTCAATCCACCACCTCCTCCTCATCACCACACGGGCCACAGTCAATCCACCACCTCCTCCTCCTCATCACCACACGGGCCAAAGTCAATCCACCACCTCCACCTCCTCCTCACAACCACACGGGCCAGTCAAGTCACCCACCACCTCCTCCTCCTCCTCCTCCTCCTCACCACCACACGGGCCACAGTCAATCCACCTCCTCCTCCTCCTCATCACCACACGGGCCACAGTCAACCCACCACTCCACCTCCTCCTCCTCATCACCACACGGGACAGAGTCAACCCACCCACCACCTCCTCCTCCTCACCACCACACGGGCCACAGTCAACTCACCTCCTCCTCCTCCTCCTCCTCATCACCACACGGGCCATAGTCAACTCACCACCTCCTCATCACCACACGGGCCACAGTCAACTCACCACCTCCTCATCACCACACGGGCCACAGTCAACTCACCACCTCCTCCTCCTCTTCCTCACCACCACACGGGCCACAGTCAACCCACCACCTCCTCCTCATCACCACACGGGCCAGAGCCAACTCACCACCTCCTCCTCATCACCACACGGGCAAGAGTCAATCCACCTCCTCCTCCTCATCACCACACGGGCCACAGTCAACTCACCACCTCCTCCTCCTCATCACCACACGCGCCACAGTCAACTCACCACCTCCACCTCCTCCTCATCACCACACGGGTCAGTCAATCCACCACCTCCTCCTCATCACCACACGGGCCACAGTCAACTCATCACCTCCTCATCACCACACGGGCCAGAGTCAACTCACCACCTCCACCTCCTCCTCCTCCTCCTCATCACCACACGGGCCACAGTCAACTCACCACCTCCTCATCACCACACGGGCCAGAGTCAATCCACCACCTCCACCTCCTCATCACCACACGGGCCAGAGTCAATACACCTCCTCCTCCTCATCACCACACGGGCCACAGACAATCCACCTCCTCCTCCTCATCACCACACGGGCCAGAGTCAATCCACCTCCTCCTCCTCATCACCACACGGGCCAGAGTCAACCCACCACCACCTCCTCCTCATCACCACACAGGCCACAGTCAACTCACCACCTCCTCCTCCTCACCACCACACGGGCCACAGTCAACTCACCACCTCCTCCTCCTCATCACCACACGGGCCACAGTCAACCCACCACCTCCTCCTCCTCATGACCACACGGGCCAGAGTCAATTCACCTCCACCTCCTCATCACCACATGGGCCACAGTCAACCCACCACTCCACCTCCTCCTCCTTATCACCACACGGGCCAGAGTCAACCAACCCACCACCTCCTCCTCCTCACCACCACACGGGCCACAGTCAACTCAACACCTCCTCCTCCTCCTCACCACCACACGGGCAACAGTCAACTCACCACCTCCTCCTCCTCATCACCACACGGGCCACAGTCAACCCATCACCACCTCCTCCTCATCACCACACAGGCCACAGTCAACTCACCAGCTCCTCCTCCTCATCACCACACGGGCCACAGTCAACTCACCACCTCCTCCTCCTCCTCCTCCTCCTCACCACCACACGGGCCACAGTCAACTCACCACCTCCTCCTCCTCATCACCACACGGGCCACAGTCAACCCACCACCTCCTCCTCCTCATCACCACACGGGCCAGAGTCAATCCACCACCTCCACCTCCTCATCACCACACGGGCCAGAGTCAATACACCTCCTCCTCCTCATCACCACACGGGCCAGAGTCAATCCACCTCCACCTCCTCATCACCACATGGGCCACAGTCAACTCACCACCTCCTCCTCCTCATCACCACACGGGCCACAGTCAACTCACCACCTCCTCCTCCTCATCACCACACGGGCCACAGTCAATACACCACCTCCTCCTCCTCATCACCACACGGGCCACAGTCAATCCACCACCTCCTCCTCCTCCTCCTCACCACCACACGGGCCACAGTCAATCCACCACCTCCTCCTCATCACCACACGGGCCACAGTCAATCCACCACCTCCTCCTCCTCCTCATCACCACACGGGCCAAAGTCAATCCACCACCTCCACCTCCTCCTCACAACCACACGGGCCAGTCAAGTCACCCACCACCTCCTCCTCCTCCTCACCACCACACGGGCCACAGTCAATCCACCTCCTCCTCCTCATCACCACACGGGCCACAGTCAACCCACCACTCCACCTCCTCCTCCTCATCACCACACGGGACAGAGTCAACCCACCCACCACCTCCTCCTCCTCACCACCACACGGGCCACAGTCAACTCACCTCCTCCTCCTCCTCATCACCACACGGGCCACAGTCAACTCACCACCTCCTCATCACCACACGGACCACAGTCAACTCACCACCTCCTCCTCCTCCTCCTCACCACCACACGGGCCACAGTCAACCCACCACCTCCTCCTCCTCATCACCACACGGACCAGAGCCAACTCACCACCTCCTCCTCATCACCACACGGGCAAGAGTCAATCCACCTCCTCCTCCTCATCACTACACGGGCCACAGTCAACTCACCACCTCTTCCTCCTCATCACCACACGGGCCACAGTCAACTCACCACCTCCACCTCCTCCTCATCACCACACGGGTCAGTCAATCCACCACCTCCTCCTCATCACCACACGGGCCACAGTCAACTCATCACCTCCTCATCACCACACGGGCCAGAGTCAACTCACCACCTCCACCTCCTCCTCCTCCTCATCACCACACGGGCCACAGTCAACTCACCACCTCCTCATCACCACACGGGCCAGAGTCAATACACCTCCTCCTCCTCATCACCATACGGGCGACAGACAATCCACCTCCTCCTCCTCATCACCACACGGGCCAGAGTCAATCCACCTCCTCCTCCTCATCACCACACCGGCCAGAGTCAACCCACCACCACCTCCTCCTAATCACCACACGGGCCACAGTCAACTCACCACCTCCTCCTCCTCATCACCACACGGGCCACAGTCAACCCACCACCTCCTCATGACCACACGGGCCAGAGTCAATCCACCTCCACCTCCTCATCACCACATGGGCCACAGTCAACTCACCACCTCCTCCTCCTCATCACCACACGGGCCAGAGTCAACTCACCACCTCCACCTCCTCCTCCTCATCACCACACGGGCCACAGTCAACTCACCACCTCCTCATCACCACACGCGCCAGAGTCAATCCACCACCTCCACCTCCTCATCACCACACGGGCCACAGTCAACCCACCACTCCACCTCCTCCTCCTCATCACCACACGGGCCAGAGTCAACCCACCCACCACCTCCTCCTCCTCACCACCACACGGGCCACAGTCAACTCACCACCTCCTCCTCCTCCTCCTCACCACCACACGGGCCACAGTCAACTCACCACCTCCTCCTCCTCATCACCACACGGGCCACAGTCAACCCACCACCACCTCCTCCTCATCACCACACAGGCCACAGTCAACTCACCAGCTCCTCCTCCTCATCACCACACGGGCCACAGTCAACTCACTACCTCCTCCTCCTCCTCCTCCTCACCACACGGGCCACAGTCAACTCACCACCTCCTCCTCCTCATCACCACACGGGCCACAGTCAACCCACCACCTCCTCCTCCTCATCACCACACGGGCCACAGTCAACCCACCACCTCCTCCTCCTCATCACCACACGGGCCAGAGTCAATCCACCACCTCCACCTCCTCATCACCACACGGGCCAGAGTCAATACACCTCCTCCTCCTCATCACCACACGGGCCAGAGTCAATCCACCTCCACCTCCTCATCACCACATGGGCCACAGTCAACTCACCACCTCCTCCTCCTCATCACCACACGGGCCACAGTCAATACACCACCTCCTCCTCCTCATCACCACACGGGCCACAGTCAATCCACCACCTCCTCCTCCTCCTCCTCACCACCACACGGGCCACAGTCAATCCACCACCTCCTCCTCATCACCACACGGGCCACAGTCAATCCACCACCTCCTCCTCCTCCTCATCACCACACGGGCCAAAGTCAATCCACCACCTCCACCTCCTCCTCACAACCACACGGGCCACAGTCAATCCACCTCCTCCTCCTCATCACCACACGGGCCACAGTCAACCCACCACTCCACCTCCTCCTCCTCATCACCACACGGGACAGAGTCAACCCACCCACCACCTCCTCCTCCTCACCACCACACGGGCCACAGTCAACTCACCTCCTCCTCCTCCTCCTCATCACCACACGGGCCACAGTCAACTCACCACCTCCTCATCACCACACGGACCACAGTCAACTCACCACCTCCTCCTCCTCCTCCTCCTCACCACCACACGGGCCACAGTCAACCCACCACCTCCTCCTCCTCATCACCACACGGACCAGAGCCAACTCACCACCTCCTCCTCATCACCACACGGGCAAGAGTCAATCCACCTCCTCCTCCTCATCACTACACGGGCCACAGTCAACTCACCACCTCCTCCTCCTCATCACCACACGGGCCACAGTCAACTCACCACCTCCACCTCCTCCTCATCACCACACGGGTCAGTCAATCCACCACCTCCTCCTCATCACCACACGGGCCACAGTCAACTCATCACCTCCTCATCACCACACGGGCCAGAGTCAACTCACCACCTCCACCTCCTCCTCCTCCTCATCACCACACGGGCCACAGTCAACTCACCACCTCCTCATCACCACACGGGCCAGAGTCAATACACCTCCTCCTCCTCATCACCATACGGGCGACAGACAATCCACCTCCTCCTCCTCATCACCACACGGGCCAGAGTCAATCCACCTCCTCCTCCTCATCACCACACCGGCCAGAGTCAACCCACCACCACCTCCTCCTAATCACCACACGGGCCACAGTCAACTCACCACCTCCTCCTCCTCATCACCACACGGGCCACAGTCAACCCACCACCTCCTCATGACCACACGGGCCAGAGTCAATCCACCTCCACCTCCTCATCACCACATGGGCCACAGTCAACTCACCACCTCCTCCTCCTCATCACCACACGGGCCAGAGTCAACTCACCACCTCCACCTCCTCCTCCTCATCACCACACGGGCCACAGTCAACTCACCACCTCCTCATCACCACACGGGCCAGAGTCAATCCACCACCTCCACCTCCTCATCACCACACGGGCCACAGTCAACCCACCACTCCACCTCCTCCTCCTCATCACCACACGGGCCAGAGTCAACCCACCCACCACCTCCTCCTCCTCACCACCACACGGGCCACAGTCAACTCACCACCTCCTCCTCCTCCTCCTCACCACCACACGGGCCACAGTCAACTCACCACCTCCTCCTCCTCATCACCACACGGGCCACAGTCAACCCACCACCACCTCCTCCTCATCACCACACAGGCCACAGTCAACTCACCAGCTCCTCCTCCTCATCACCACACGGGCCACAGTCAACTCACCACCTCCTCCTCCTCCTCCTCACCACCACACGGGCCACAGTCAACTCACCACCTCCTCCTCATCACCACACGGGCCACAGTCAACCCACCACCTCCTCCTCCTCATCACCACACGGGCCAGAGTCAATCCACCACCTCCACCTCCTCATCACCACACGGGCCACAGTCAACTCACCACCTCCTCCTCCTCATCACCACACGGGCCACAGTCAACTCACCACCTCCACCTCCTCCTCATCACCACACGGGCCAGAGTCAACTCACCACCTCCTCATCACCACACGGGCCACAGTCAACCCACCACTCCACCTCCTCCTCCTCACCACCACACGGGCCACAGTCAACTCACCACCTCCTCCTCCTCATCACCACACGGGCCAGAGTCAATCCACCACCTCCACCTCCTCATCACCACACGGGCCAGAGTCAATACACCTCCTCCTCATCATCACCACACGGGCCACAGTCAATCCACCTCCTCCTCCTCATCACCACACGGGCCAGAGTCAATCCACCTCCTCCTCCTCATCACCACACGGGCCAGAGTCAACCCACCACCACCTCCTCCTCATCACCACACGGGCCACAGTCAACTCACCACCTCCTCCTCCTCCTCCTCACCACCACACGGGCCACAGTCAACTCACCACCTCCTCCTCCTCATCACCACACGGGCCACAGTCAACACACCACCTCCTCCTCATCACCACACGGGCCACAGTCAACCCACCACTCCACCTCCTCCTCCTCACCACCACACGGGCGACAGTCAACTCACCACCTCCTCCTCCTCACCACCACACGGGCCACAGTCAATCCACCTCCTCCTCATCACCACACGGGCCACAATCAACTCACCACCTCCTCACCACCACACGGGCCACAGTCAACCCACCACCTCCTCCTCCTCATCACCATACGGGCCAGAGCCAACTCACCACCTCCTCCTCCTCATCACCACACGGGCCAGAGTCAATCCACCTCCTCCTCCTCATCACCACATGGGCCACAGTCAACTCACCACCTCCTCCTCCTCATCACCACACGGGCCACAGTCAACTCACCACCTCCACCTCATCCTCATCAACACACGGGCCAGTCAATCCACCACCTCCTCCTCATCACCACACGGGCCACAGTCAACTCACCACCTCCTCATCACCACACGGGCCAGAGTCAACTCACCACCTCCACCTCCTCCTCCTCCTCATCACCACACGGGCCAGAGTCAACACACCACCTCCTCCTCCTCATCACCACACGGGCCACAGTCAACACACCACCTCCTCCTCCTCCTCCTCATCACCACACGGGCCACAGTCAACACACCACCTCCTCATCACCACACGGGCCACAGTCAACCCACCACTCCACCTCCTCCTCCTCACCACCACACGGGCCACAGTCAACTCACCACCTCCTCCTCCTCCTCACCACCACACGGGCCACAGTCAATCCACCCCCTCCTCATCACCACACGGGCCACAATCAACTCACCACCTCCTCACCACCACACGGGCCACAGTCAACTCACCACCTCCTCATCACCACACGGGCCACAATCAACTCACCACCTCCTCATCACCACACGGGCCAGAGCCAACTCACCACCTCCTCCTCCTCATCACCACACGGGCCAGAGTCAACCCACCCACCACCTCCTCCTCCTCCTCACCACCACACGGGCCACAGTCAACTCACCACCACCTCCTCCTCATCACCACACGGGCCACAGTCAACCCACCACCACCTCCTCCTCATCACCACACGGGCCACAGTCAACCCACCACCTCCTCATCACCACACGGGCCAGAGTCAATCCACCTCCTCCTCCTCATCACCACACGGGCCACAGTCAACTCACCACCTCCTCCTCATCACCACACGGGCCACAGTCAACTCACCACCTCCACCTCCTCCTCATCACCACACGGGCCAGTCAATCCACCACCTCCTCCTCATCACCACACGGGCCACAGTCAACTCACCACCTCCTCATCACCACACGGGCCAGAGTCAACTCACCACCTCCACCTCCTCCTCCTCCTCATCACCACACGGGCCACAGTCAACTCACCACCTCCTCCTCCTCATCACCACACGGGCCAGAGTCAATCCACCACCTCCACCTCCTCATCACCACACGGGCCAGAGTCAATACACCTCCTCCTCCTCACCACCACACGGGCCACAGTCAACTCACCACCTCCTCCTCCTCACCACCACACGGGCCACAGTCAACTCACCACCTCCTCCTCCTCCTCATCACCACACGGGCCACAGTCAACCCACCACCACCTCCTCCTCATCACCACACGGGCCACAGTCAACTCACCACCTCCTCCTCCTCATCACCACACGGGCCACAGTCAACTCACCACCTCCTCCTCCTCCTCCTCACCACCACACGGGCCACAGTCAACTCACCACCTCCTCCTCCTCATCACCACACGGGCCACAGTCAACTCACCACCTCCTCCTCCTCCTCCTCCTCACCACCACACGGGCCACAGTCAACTCACCACCTCCTCCTCCTCATCACCAAACGGGCCAGAGCCAACTCACCACCTCCTCCTCCTCATCACCACACGGGCCAGAGTCAATCCACCTCCTCCTCCTCATCACCACACGGGCCACAGTCAACTCACCACCTCCTCCTCCTCATCACCACACGGGCTACAGTCAACTCACCACCTCCACCTCCTCATCACCACAAGTGCCAGTCAATCCACCACCTCCTCCTCATCACCACACGCGCCACAGTCAACTCACCACCTCCTCATCACCACACGGGCCAGAGTCAACTCACCACCTCCTCCTCCTCATCACCACACGGGCCACAGTCAACTCACCACCTCCTCCTCCTCATCACCACACGGGCCAGAGTCAATCCACCACCTCCACCTCCTCATCACCACACGGGCCAGAGTCAATACACCTCCTCCTCCTCATCACCACACGGGCCACAGTCAATCCACCTCCTCCTCCTCATCACCACACGGGCCAGAGTCAATCCACCTCCTCCTCCTCATCACCACACGGGCCAGAGTCAACCCACCACCACCTCCTCCTCATCACCACACGGGCCACAGTCAACACACCACCTCCTCCTCATCACCACACGGGCCACAGTCAACACACCACCTTCTCCTCCTCATCACCACACGGGCCACAGTCAACCCACCACTCCACCTCCTCCTCCTCACCACCACACGGGCCACAGTCAACTCACCACCTCCTCCTCACCACCACACGGGCCACAGTCAATCCACCTCCTCCTCATCACCACACGGGCCACAATCAACTCACCAGCTCCTCACCACCACACGGGCCACAGTCAACTCACCACCTCCTCATCACCACACGGGCCAGAGCCAACTCACCACCTCCTCCTCCTCATCACCACACGGGCCAGAGTCAATCCACCTCCTCATCATCACACGGGCCACAGTCAACACACCACCTCCTCCTCCTCATCACCACACGGGCCACAGTCAACCCACCACTCCACCTCCTCCTCCTCACCACCACATGGGCCACAGTCAACTCACCACCTCCTCCTCCTCACCACCACACGGGCCACAGTCAATCCACCTCCTCCTCATCACCACACGGGCCACAGTCAACTCACCACCTCCTCCTCCTCATCACCACACGGGCCACAGTCAACTCACCTCCTCATCACCACACAGGCCAGAACCAACTCACCACCTCCTCCTCCTCATCACCACACGGGCCAGAGTCAATCCACCTCCTCATCAACACACGGGCCACAGTCAACTCACCACCTACTCCTCCTCCTCATCACCACACGGGCCACAGTCAACTCACCACCTCCTCCTCCTCATCACCACACGGGCCACAGTCAACTCACCACCTCCTCCTCATCACCACACGGGCCACAGTCAACTCACCACCTCCTCCTCCTCATCACCACACGGGCCACAGTCAACTCACCACCTCCTCCTCCTCATCACCACACGGGCCAGAGTCAATCCACCACCTCCACCTCCTCATCACCACACGGGCCAGAGTCAATCCACCTCCTCCTCCTCATCACCACACGGACCACAGTCAACTCACCACCTCCACCTCCTCCTCCTCATCACCACACGGGCCAGTCAATCCACCACCTCCTCCTCCTCCTCATCACCACACGGGCCAGTCAATCCACCACCTCCTCCTCCTCATCACCACACGGGCCACAGTCAACTCACCACCTCCTCCTCATCACCACCCGGGCCAGAGTCAACTCACCACCTCGACCTCCTCCTCATCACCACACGGGCCAGAGTCAATCCACCTCCTCCTCCTCATCACCACACGGACCACAGTCAACTCACCACCTCCACCTCCTCATCACCACACGGGCCACAGTCAACTCACCACCTCCTCCTCCTCATCACCACACGGGCCAGAGTCAATCCACCACCTCCACCTCCTCATCACCACACGGGCCATAGTCAACTCACCACCTCCACCTCCTCCTCCTCATCACCACACGGGCCAGTCAATCCACCACCTCCTCCTCCTCCTCATCACCACACGGGCCAGTCAATCCACCACCACCTCCTCCTCCTCATCACCACACGGGCCACAGTCAACTCACCACCTCCTCCTCATCACCACACGGGCCAGAGTCAACTCACCACCTCGACCTCCTCCTCATCACCACACGGGCCACAGTCAACTCACCACCTCCTCCTCCTCATCACCACACGGGCCAGAGTCAATCCACCACCTCCACCTCCTCATCACCACACGGGCCAGAGTCAATCCACCTCCTCCTCCTCATCACCACACGGGCAACAATCAATCCACCTCCTCCTCATCACCACACGGGCCAGAGTCAATCCACCTCCTCCTCATCACCACACGGGCCAGAGTCAATCCACCTCCTCCTCCTCATCACCACACGGGCCAGAGTCAATCCACCTCCTCCTCATCACCACACGGGCCATAGTCAACACACCACCTCTTCACCCCTTCCCCCCGCTCTCGCCAGCTCACTCCCCGCTTCTTGCTTCGAGCTGTCCCCCAGCTGAAGCAACTCGGCCACCAGTGGCTAGATGGCGACACTCACGGCCGCACTCTGCTCGCGGTAAGCCAGGGCACACAGAGAGAGAGCGACCGCGGAAGATGATGTGACAGAACTACTTCTGAAGCCTGTTATCCCTACACGAGGCGGCGGTGGTAGTGGTGGTGGTCGCGCGCACGGATCACCCCCAAAGGCAAGTTAAGTGCAACGTTGACCTACGCTTCTCTTTGTTTGCGGTTCATTGGTCTCTGACTTGAAACCAGCGCCGTCATTCACCCGAGAAGCGGTTTGACAAAGACCGAAATCTGCACTCGATCCCAGGACTCCGAAGCGCTCTGACATTGCATTAACTCCGTGAACCCCACTCAGTTATTGCCTCCAGAGTCGACCTGGCCACACGCGATCGCTCATGGAAGTGGCTGATATCATCACCACCACACGTGGGAATGTATATATATCAGTAGCGGTGTCCGTGAAACATCCCAGTGCTGCACATCCCAAGTGTGGCTCCCATCACGCCTCCCTGTCGGGGCTTCACGAACACGAGCGCCGCGTGGTCGGGGACGTTGACGGTGGTTGCCCGATGGACGGACTCGCCGCCCGCCACAGTAACGTGGAACTTCCACCGCCGGCTCGGGGAGGAGGCACCCCTAAAATGTTCATTGGAGGATGAATTCACTTTGTCTCATTTACGAGCAAAGTCACGGTCGTGGTATTTTACAAGCCGCCTTCCATAAAAATACAAATCTCGTCGAGACCCCCCCCCCCCGAAGGCGACCATTTCCTCGTTCTCGCTGCCGACGGGGGAACGCGACTGGCAGCCCTCCGCCGGTTGCTCAATGCCGCGGTGGAACGAGGAAGCTCAACGCAAACCGGCTGGTCCGGTCCGGGCAGGGGACGCATTGAACGCCTCCCAATCCTCACCCTACCGCCTCCTGCCCGTGGGTCTCAGCCTCAGCCCCCCCCCCCGCCCCATGGATCTCAAACTTAGCCCCCCCCCGTGGGTCTCAACCTCAGCCCCACACTGCGCTACGAACCCGGCGTCCCGATTTCGATTCCCGTTTACGGTCTGCACCAGTGACGATTATCTGAACCTGTCCTGAGGCTGCCCTCGATCGACTGAGCCTTAAATGAGCACCTGGGGAGTCAAATGCGGCCTGGGCGGACGTGGTGCTGCCAATCCACCCCATCGTGTGCCGTGCCAGCCATCAAAGGTGTTCGCCAGTAGCATGTGCCCCAACAGTCTGTTCAGGCTATACGGGGGATCTTTGTCTTTGTGTGTGTGCGCGCATGTGGTGTCAAGATCGCCCTCTGTGGAGAAGGCTCGTAAAGGACGCTGCTGGGCAGTTGGAGGCAGTCGCCTTCCAACAACAACGGAGGGCAGAGCGACGCTCACAACAACGAGCGGAGCACCAGGCGGCTAAAACACAGCAAGTTGACACAGTAGGGGGGGGGGCACAGGTGGTGCATCGGCCACTCATCTCAGTCAGTTGACCTATATCACCTGGGTCTGCCCCTTGACCTCCTACCAGCGGGCGTTCGACACTTTACGTGGTGTTAACGTGCACATAGCCTGGCACAAGTGCTGTGGTGACGTCACCGTCACTTAGTGGCGAATGGCGGTTGTTGTATATGGGTGTGACTGTGTATGAGTGTGACTGTGTGTGTGTGTATGAGAGGTAGGTGCTCGCTAACAGCACTTGCCCCTACAGTCTAAGGCTACACGGGGGGACTTTGACAGTAGGAGGCATAGGTGGTGCATCTACCGGTCATCTCGGTTAGCCAACCCATGGCACCTGGGTCTGTCCCGACAACAAAGGAGGGCAGAGCGACGCTCACAACAACGAGCTCAGCACCGGGGGTCTAAAATACAGCAAGTTGACACAGTTGAGTAATCTGCCAGTCATATCAGCACCTCGGTCTAATCCCGTGACCTCCTCACAGCGAGCCTTCGGCACTTCACGTGGCCCAAAAGTGCACCTGGCCTGGCACAGGTGCCGTGGTGGCGTCACCGTCACTGAGTGGCGAATGGCGGGCACTACTATTGGTGTGCAAGTGCGCGTGTTGTTTTCATTTGTCGTTCTTCTGACTCGCCGAGTCGTCTCGCGAGAGGGCTCTGCCAAGTTGTTGTTGGCAGCCGGGGGGAGGAGCGGGCCTCGATCGCGCCGTACGATCCCCTTCGAGCCGTTTCGCGGAGATTTGTTTTTAAAATCAGTTTTTGAGATCTGGTCCACGGGATGTTGAGAGCTCGCCTTGAAGCGGGAGTCATTGCACGTTCACGGTCGGCACGCGACCCCACAGTGTCGCTGTGAATGAGGGCGGCTGCTGGATTTGAACCGCGAACCTCTGTGACGAGCGGTGAACGCAAAGCGAGTTTCCTCCCACGGGCCGAGCGCTCACGAATGGCATTGGGGTCCCCACCTGCCTTCCCACTGAATGCCTTGAGACTCAATGGAGCTTCACTGCTTAAACAAATGGCATTAGTATTATTAATACTACTACTGCTAATAAAATTGTACTCGACGCGGATGGGGAAAAACACACACACACACACCAGAGCAATCGTCGACATAGTGATGGTGGTTCTTTAATAAATCGGGAATATATTCATATTAAGAGCGCGGAGGGGAATGGCAGATTTAAAATCGAAAATATCCTGCATAAAATATATATATAATTTTCCCGTTGTAACAACAAAAGTGGTTTGTATCGTACATTATCGCACTCCGCGAGAGCAGCTTTCACCGCACATTCAATGCGTTGCCACCCGCATACGGCATTTAACGTACGCGCGTTGCATTAATACGCACGCAGCGCCAACGCAGCGCCCGAGGACCTCTGGCCGACGCAACACGACGGGCGCGCCTGCTGCTTTTGAATCGCGCCGAAGGGTCATGCAGCGGGCCGGTTCTTCGTTCTGTCGAAGCGTCACCGATAGATCAATCAACAGCACGCACCCACCCCTCTCCGCTCGCATCCAGTTCGTTAAGCCGACCCACATCAGCGGGATTTACAGCTCACGCATTCGGCCCGTTCACCTGGGCTAACCTGCTCCCCCCGTGGGGAGAGAGGGAGGAGGAGGGAGGTTGCTGAGCTGTGGAATTGAACTCCGCAAGTCTGACAGAGAGAACTTTGTGCGCGCTGTCTCTCTCTCTCCGGCACAGTCCGACAGAGGTGGGGAGCTTCACGCACAACCGACGTAGATGCGCAGGCAGCGTTGGGGATTCATCATTGATTTTTTTTTGTTTTCTCTCGGCATTTTTTGTTTGTTTAAGGTGCAAATATAAATGCGTAGCCGCTTCCCGCGAGGTCAGTTCTGGTCCGTCACATCGATTTGTAAATGGCCATTGGTTTGTTAACGACAGCGAAAACCTCCATTACCTGTGCGCTGATCATCATCCGGGCTGCGGAAGTAACCGTACTTAAAATATAAGTTCAACACGCATACAATTAATCAATATTCTTACTCAACACGCCGGGGCTTTATAGTCCAAAAGGCGCAAGGCTCCCACGAACAAGACGCCACCAGGTGAACCGGCGGCTTTGAAAACCACGGGGAGGCAATGACTTTGCTTCTCATTGCAGAGGTTTGCAGTTTGAGAGTCCAGCGGACCGCCCCGGTTAATACAACCGGCGGTGTTAGCCGGGGCTGCCTTGCCGGGGATATGCACAGTCTGCTGCCTCCCCAGAGCTGCTACGTGCCAACGCCGCCGCCGCCGTTGTGCTCCAAACTTGTAAAAAAAAAAAACATTCTTTGCTCGCAGATCACCGATTTGGGGAAACGCTCGGTGAGCATCGCCCCCCCCCCCCCACCAGACGATTAAAAACAAAACCTGAGCGGGGACCCCCTCCTGAGAGATCCCTGCAACTCGACGAGGGCTCTCCTGGGTGAACAGGCGCAGTTACAAAACAGCAATGGCACAGAGCAGGGGACACCCTCGTCCACAACCCCCAGCTGTACACGAGCATCGCGACGGGGCCTCCTCCTCCTCCACCTGTGCTTTGTTCCACACGTGGGCCATCCCCCCCCCCTCCTCCTCCATGATCCTGGGTAGTCGGACGCTGCTGCCGGTACAAACCCGCGTTAACCCCACAGCAGGCCCATCCCGCATGCGTGTACGAGTTGCCATGGTGTTGGCCAAAGCATCACGGCATGACCCACCAAACATGCCCTCCAGACGCTCGGAGGGCAGGGTTGGTGGCTCACGCTGACACCAAAGTCAAAGACCCCCTGTATCACCTGAACAGACTGCTGGGGCAAGTGCTGCAAGCGAACACCTCTGACACCACTACCACCACCACCACCACTATCGCCGATGTCCCCGTGTGCTTGAGACACACTGACTGTAGGAGGCACGACAGAGTGATGTAGGATCGCTGGTCTCTCCATCCTTCAGGAACATTGGCTAATCGGCCGGAAGCAGGGCCCCCCCAACCTTGAAGAGTGAGTCTTGAGACTCGGGGAAAAGTGAGTCTCCAGACCGAAATCAGACAAACTACGGGTAGGCCAAAATAAAAACGGGGCCCACATTTGGCACGAGCAGCAGTGGGATCTCTCTCCCCCTCTCCCGCCGTGGCAGTGGCCGGGCCGTGGCCGGGCCGTGGCCGGGCCGTGGCCGGGCCCTGGCCGGGCCATGGTGCTCCCTGGCGCAGACTCGGGGGCGGAGGGGGGGTCTAATCGAAAAGTTTTGTACAAAACGCGGCCGTGTAACAAGAACAGAGGGCACCGTCGTGACGACGATCGCACCGGGGGAACAAGTTCATAAGTTCCACTGCCGGACAGAAAGACGGTGGCGGCTCAAGTGAAGCTGCACTCGAGCGAGACTGTGCTCTTCAGGCGCAATCTAAACGTGTCGCTATCACGATTCGCAGTTAAACTTTCGGGTGGGTCAGGCGACGGTGATGATCCGGCCGTATTTGTGTCCTCAAGACCCTCCTCAGCTAACCCATACATCCAAACGACAGAAACGCTCGCGTGCAACAAGCGTTCATCGTGTCAAATCACCTTGCCCGAGAGCAATTTCTCAAAGCAATGTTTGGTCCGATCATTCCGCGGCCTCGCCCAAGGCATGAATTGTGAATCGCAAAAAAACTGCCTGAGCAAACACGCCGCAGCCGCTGTGCGTTAAGTGTGATTACGAGTTTCTTTCCGCCGCCGGGATCATAACCCCAGTGAATTGACGTCGTCGTTAATGCCACTCGAGTGCCGTTGAAATAACTGAGCTCGTGCAGATCGGCACATTCCTGTCGTTTCTGTAAAAACAAACAAACAAAAAAGCCTCGCGACCGCGTCTGCTGTCGGGCGATGGCTGGTGCGGTGTGCCATGGGCGAGTCTGCGTCGGGGAGATCTCCTCCCCGCGTCGACTCGAACGCACGACGCCAGATCCCCCCCCGCGCGCAAACCAAACGGCGCGAACCGTCAGGGACGTGGAGACGCCGAGTTGCCGGGTGGGTGGGTCCCGTTCACCGCCGAATCTCGGAAAGCGTGAGCGGTTCAGCGGTCATTTTACTTCGAGAAACGTAGCAGCAGCAGCGCCCTTTTTTAAAGACGTTATTACTCACCGCTGAGAACCGTAGCGATGCGACCGCAGCCACTCTACGATAGCAGGCGCCAAACCGTGCCTCACGCCCACCCGCATGGCCTTGTGGGAGCCTCGGTACCGATAAAGTAATTTTATAATTTTTCTTCCTATTCCGTTACGATCACGTACGTGTACGTCATCAGAATGGAGTCAACAGAAAAATGTAGGACGTACACACGTACGTCATCGGAATGGGCAAGGGTTAAAATGCAACTCGCGTGAAGCCGCCACTAAAACGATCAGGTTAAATCGCGAGGCAGCACCGGCAGGCACGACTGCACAACGTCGGCAGCTACAGCGATTCAAAACTCGGCCAGGTATAAACAATCTCCGTGACATAGCGGATTCTCGTTCAAAAGAATTAGCGATAAAAACGTCTCGGGGGCTCTATATATATTGCTTTCTGCAATGGAGGCGCTGGACAGGGATCACGGCGGTCAAATGGAAACCCTTCATCGCCCCCCAAGCCGGAATATGCCCAAGTATATTCTTACATTATAAAACCAAATAAAATGGTGGCTGCTCTGGAGAATTCCAGTTTAATTAACGGGGGCGGCTGACGTGCAGATTCAGAGCTCGGATCTCGGCGGTGATGGCTCAGCATCTCTGGAAGGTATCGGCCCCCTGGGGTGACCGGCCGCTTCGGGATACGTGGAACTATGATTCTTCAACGTATCGACCCGAGCCGATTCCTCCACCTGTTCCAGTGCGGTGAACCTCAGATTCATCAGTGACAAGACAACCCATCATAGCAGAGTGACGGGTGGAAGGCCGGAGTGTAAACACATGTGTGCATCGCATGAACCAAAGCTATCCGAGTTATTAGCGCCTAGAGGCGAGCACTAGCGGGGAGAGAGAGCTAACGGGGAGAGCGCTAACGGGGGGAGAGCTAACGGGGGGAGAGTTAATGGGAGAGAGTTAATGGGGAGAGCTAATGGGGAGAGCTAATGGGAGAGAGTTAATGGGGAGAGCTAATGGGGAGAGCTAATGGGGAGAGCTAATGGGGAGAGCTAATGGGAGAGCTAATGGGGAGAGCTAATGGGGAGAACTAATGAGGAGAGCTAATGGGAGAGCTAATGGGGAGAGCTAATGGGAGAGAGTTAATGGGGAGAGCTAATGGGGAGAGCTAATGGGAGAGCTAATGGGGAGAGCTAATGGGGAGAGCTAATGGGGAGAGCTAATGGGAGAGCTAATGGGAGAGCTAATGGGGAGAGCTAATGGGGAGAGCTAATGGGGAGAGCTAATGGGAGAGTTAATGGAGACAGCTAATGGGGAGAGTTAATGGGAGAGCTAATGGAGAGATCTAATGGAGAGAACTAATGGGGAGAGCTAATCGGGAGATCTAATGGAGAGAGCTAATGGGGAGAGCTAATGGGGAGAGCTAATGGGGAGAGCTAACGGGGAGAGCTAATGGGAGAGCTAATGGGGAGAGCTAATGGGGAGAGCTAATGGGAGAGTTATTGGAGAGAGCTAATGGGGAGAGTTAATGGGAGAGCTAATGGGAGAGCTAATCGAGAGATCTAATGGAGAGAACTAATGGGGAGAGCTAATCGGGAGATCTAATGGAGAGAGCTAATGGGGAGAGCTAATGGGAGAGAGCTAATGGGGAGAGCTAATGGGGAGAGCTAACGGGGAGAGCTAATGGGAGAGTTAATGGGAGAGAGCTAATGGGAGAGAGCTAATGGGAGAGAGTTAATAGAGAGAGCTAATGGGGAGAGTGTAGGGGTACAAGTTCTCTCCATGTAAGGGTTCCCAGGGCAAGTGGCAGCAGCGAACATTGCTGGCCATGCTGCACTGACGAGTCTGAACAAGGAGGACGAAACCGCTCGACGGTCGTGTCTTCGCTTCACTCTGCGCCACGTGTCGGTTGTCCACGTGTATCGAGTTGGCAGCTGGAGAGACAATGGTGACCACGATGGGGTTCTTCCGAACCGGTGGCTCTGCATCGAGGCCGAGAGCTGCCGCGCACGCAACGCCGCGAGTGCGCTGCTGCTCCATCGAAATCTGTACCGCACGTCACGGCCACGTAGGTTTGAGACGTACCCCGTCTGAGCGGCGGGTTCAGATCAACCGTCCCGCGTTGCAAGACCCGCGATACCGATTCGAGAATCAACCCGTTGAGACTTAACGTGCTAGAGGCCCTGGTGGCCAGCGCAACGGGTCCGGCGTTTGTTTTTTGGGTCGAACCGCACGGCGGTTTGTCTTCATGCCAAGATTATCGTCATGACCCTCCACCGTCCAACGAGATCGGCACGTTCACACAGGCGTCGTTATTATTATTTAGCCGAGCGTCGTCGTACGTCGTTCGTGGTGAATGCTGTCCAGAAAAGACCTCGAGAGCCACCTAATGATCCCCATCGGTCAGAATATGATCGGTACACTAGCAACGCGTGTAACTGAACACCTGTGTAAACGTGGCAACCACGTCGGGTGGTGGAGGGCCAACGACAATAATTTTGGAATTTAACTAAAACAAACTACGTGGGGCCGAACCCAAAAACGAACATGGATCACACACGCATGACTCTGTCGTGCGAGCATCCGCAGTGGAGGAAACGACGGCGATTGCCAAACCCACGCATCCCTTCATGCCGGCTCGGTGGCTGGGTACCTCCCGACACGGCCATTGTAAACCAAGCCCCCTGAGCCACATCGCCAGCCGCCTTGCCAGCCACCTCGCCAGCCACGTCGCCAGCCACGTCGCCAGCCACGTCGCCAGCCACGTCGTCAGCCACGTCGCCAGCCACCTCGCCAGCCACGTCGCCAGCCACGTCGCCAGCCACGTCGCCAGCCACGTCGCCAGCCACCTCCGTCAGCCGCCTCGCCAGCCACGTCGCCAGCCACGTCGCCAGCCACCTCCGTCAGCCGCCTCGCCAGTCACCGCGCCAGCAAGCTCGCCAGCAAGCTCGTTAGCGTGCAAACTGGCGGTAGAAGGCGGCCTTGAGCCGCTCCACGTGGTGGCACAACTTGACGGCGGGGCCCAACTTGATGTCCATGCACTCCTGCACCGTTGCCAGCGTGAGCAGCAGCAGTGCCTGCCCGTCGATCTCCTGCTGGGCGGGGGGGGGGGTGGCGGCACCGGCGTGCGTCGTCAGGACAGTGGGGGAAGAAACTGTGGGTCACGTGACACGTGGGGGAGGGGAGGGGAGCTGGTCGTCCGCGGGTGGTGGACCCAAGTCAGCGGTGGAAATTCCAGTCCTGATTGTGGCACCTGGAGCAATGATGATGACGATGATGATGGTGATGGATGTAGCATTGAGCAATGCTTGCCAACGTTTCTGGACCTCCGATCACCGCCAACGCTCTCGCCGACGCACCATTTTTCATAATTCAAACTGCTCAAAAAACACCTGTAACAAGTTAGTTAATTCTAAGGCCATAAAAATTGCTAGCTTTCCGTTTATTGCCGAATACATAAATAGTTGTGCAATGAGAAGTAAAAAAATATATATCCATAATATAGGGTTTTTTATGGGTTAGATTGTGTAAATGTGTCCTCAAACCCGCTACAGCCAATTAGTAAGGTTTGTAAGATAAATAGAACATGCCAATTCGTTACTAGCACAGCACACCAGTGTGTTGGAGAGCAAATACACATTTACAATATGGAAACGACATTTATATATTGTTAAATATATATTGTCAAATCCACGGCAGCACCGTGGACCATGGCCTTGCAGGCCAGCAACGGCGCGTAGTCGGTGGGCGGTAGCCGCCGGTTTAGACAACGCAAGATGACGACGGTGGTGGACTACGAGCGACTGGGGTGGATGACGGCGATGACATCGGCGATGATGGCGGTGATGGCGGTGATGGCGATGGCTCGCCTGTTCGAGGAAGAGCCGTGCCATGGGGGAGCAGTCGGTGTTCTTGATGTACCGCACCACGTCCGCCACGCTCCACCCCAGCGGGTTGCTCTCCAGCGCAAACTCCTGCTGCGCCGGCGTTGGCGCCGACGCCGCCGATGGCTGCTGCTGCTGCGGCGTCGTCACCGGCTGCCGCGTTGACTCGGCCGCCGGCTCCGGCTTCTCCTGCTTGGGCCGCTGGCGCGCAGATCCGCGGTGCGCGGCGCCGTTCCGGGTAGCCAGCAGGGGTCCCGGGGAGGGGAGGGGAGCGGAAAGCAGGCGACCGGGACGTTGATCAGAGTCCAGGGACGCGCTATCGCCCAGGACGGCCTCACCGAGGAGTCTCAAGACACGCGTTCGGGAAGCTCCTGCCAAGTGTGCGCAGTACGGGGGGCGATGTTCCTGCTGCTGCTGCTGCTGTTGTGTGATTCCAAGCGAGTAGGGCCGCCACGGTGGCAAGATGTTATCTGCCTCGCCTGGTATGCAGGAGGTCGTGGGTTCAAGCCCGACCCTGACGCCTGCTGCTGTATATTTGGAGTTTGCATGCGTCTCTCTCCCCGTAGTGGCGCGGATTTTTCTCCAGGTCCTCCGGATTCTCCTTCCACATTTAGAATAAATATACGCTATGAATTTCCATGCAATAAGCCACTTAGTTGAGCTATCATTTGTGAAAGCCAGGTCGCTTCTGAAGAAGAGCTATAGAACTCAGTGGGGCCTTACGTGGTAAAATGAAAATAGTTTAGTTTAGAGTAATTTTGCTGGTATTTATTTTGGCACTCTGAACGTTGTTTGTTACATCGTGTGTTATTGTATTGTAGCTATGGGGGGAAACCGGAGAACCAGGGGGAGAGCATGGAGACTCCGCACAAAGAGGCCACCGAGTCGGGAATCAAACCCAGGCGGCTTTTTGCCGCGAGTGTCACCGCGTCGTTCACAACGACTCGGAGGTCGACACGAGCGATGCAACGGAGTTTTTCTTCAGCCGCCGACGGCAGTAGCACTTGGCTAAAACAACACTCGGCGTGGGTTCGGGTTAGGTACAGCGACTCCATACCTGCCTATAAAAATCTGGCAGCTCACCAGCATTGGTTCAAGCCAAAGAAGCCCGATTCTCTCCTTACCAATGAGAGAGACCGCACGCCGACGGTCGGGGAAGACGAGCGGGCTAAGGCACCGCGACAATGACGCCAGAGCGGACGCTACGAGAGTGGACGAGACTGGCGACAGGACGGCAGCCGGTGGAGGGAACATCGCAGCACGACGATGGCCACCGTGCCGGGGGTGGCTGCGACGGTGGGAGCGATGGGACCGTTATACTAAAACTAAACAATTTATTTTTTTTACCAGGTAAGTCCCACTGAACTGCTATATAGCTATTTTTCGGAAGCGACCTGGTCACTAGCTGAACAAAGTGGCTTATCGCGTGGGAATTTATAGCAGCCAAATATTCGAAACGAGTAATGTTGATTCTAAATGTGGAAGGAAGAAACGGAGAAAAGTCCACGCCACCATGGGGAGAACATGCAAACTCCAAATATACAGGCGTCAGGGTCGGGCTCAAAACCACAAACTCACATTACCACTGTCACACTCAGATACTTCTGCCCTCCCATATCGTCCCGTTTGCCAAGCTCCCCGACGCCTGCTGTATATTTGGAGTTTCCGTGCTCTCTCTCATCATCTTCATGGTGGCTAAGAGATGTTAACTACCTCGCATGGTGTACAGGTCGAGGGTTCGATCCCGACCCTGACGCCTGCTGTATATTTGGAGTTTGCGTGTCTCTCTCTCTCATTATTATCACGGTGGCTAGGAGATGTTAACTACCTCGCATGGTGTACAGGAGAACGAGGGTTAGATCCCGAGTTTGCGTGTCTCTCTCCCCATGGTTGCGTGGATTTTTCTCCGGGTGCTCCAGTTATTCCCTCCACATTTAGAATCAACATCACGCATTTGGAGTATTTGGCTGCTAATGAATTTCCGAATGATAAGCTACTTCATTGAGCTACCGTTCGTGATAGCCAAGTCACTTCTGAAAAAATTTACCCGTAAAAACAAAGTTTTTCACTATAAATCCTTTATATGCGTGGCATCGGTTTGATTTTATTATTCAATTCTGTTTTTCTTGAGTAAGCAAGCAAATGAACTTAATATAAAGGATTTAAAAATGTAAGATCACCTCTTGATATGCCCCGTATATTCCCGAGGGCACTAGCGTTGACCGGTTTTACCACTTTCAAGAACCTGGCGGCTTCAATTTAACTGCTCTATAGTCTCCATTGTACAGCGTGGGGGCAGGGATTTCATGCCATGTGGTTAGTCAACATTTGCGTCATCATGAAACGGGCGGCTAGAGTCCTCTCGTCCTCTGGCTTGAGATGGCTTCCACCTATGGGTCAGATGATTGTCTGCCACCATTAAGTAATTGGTAATTAAATATAAAAAAAAAAAATTCCCTAAACAGTGTAAAATTTTGGAGAAAAAAATTTCACGAAAATTAATTGTCATGCACATCGAGTCTGTGTGCAAAATGTCAGCTCGATTGGATCACGGGAAGTGGGATAAAAAACGACCGAAAGATTTGCACGGTCGTAAGCAAGCAAGCAAGCACGCAAGCACGCAAGCAAGCAAGCAAGTGAACTTAATATAAAGGATTTAAAAAGAGCTAAAAAGCTCAGTGGGCCTTACCTGGTAAAATAAAAAAATGTGTTAAAAAAGTTTTAGATCGACTGCGTCATCGTGGGATTCGTACGGCGGACCAGGGAAGGCCTTCATCCCGGAGTTAATAGATCATAACCGCCGGTTAACTTTGAGTGGCCTTTAAAATCAGTGCAGGATAGGCCCCGAAAGCTACATCACTGGTCCGTAACGCAAACGTGTTTCGGCCGCAAACTGACGACGATGATCAATGATAACAATTGAAAGCGATCGTGGCCATGGCATCGATCGATTACGACCGCATGTTGATTGTAATGCCCTAGTGACGATGGTGATGTTAATAACGACGTTACACGTCGTCGCATTACGACGGGCGACGATGGCGACGAGGACGCTGCTGCCAACCACGAAAACACTTTAACACCGTCCGCCTCGTTTTTAAACGGTCCTTGAAACGGCGGCAATGTGGACCGCCCGACGCGTCAACATTTGCAGTGTTTCCAGTTTCTTGCTGTGATCAAATCTTTACAATTACCGTCGATTTTCCCAACTGGCATTTCGTTGCCGTGCCCAGGGGAGGCGTCGCGCGCACCGTGGGCCCCATCTCTGCACGATCCACCAACCCCGCGTCGAGGCCACTCGATTTCTTCCAAATTGCTTATTGCATTCGGTTTGTTGTCCTTCCCCCGGAACTTCCGATTAGCAACACGGTTGGCTACGTACGGCGCTCAAGAAGTTCAACGTACGTGCAGAGCAGGGCAAGCGTGTGGACTGTCCGGCGTCGCTCGCGCCAGAAAAAAAGCATCGCAAGCGAGGCGGGTGGGGACCCCGTGGTCCTTTGTTTGGCAAACACCGGTGTTGTGGGTTTCAGCCGTGCGTCGGGCCAGAAGGCAGCACAGCCATGGATTCTAAAATCTATCTGTGCGGAGCTTTGAGTGTTGCCCCATTGTGAGGTCTCCTCCCACACAAAGTCAAACCTCTCCTCGTTCATGGGATCATCGCCCCAACCATCCCAATGTAGAAAAATAACGACCATCATCATTATTACGATCCTGAAACATAGCGGAGATGTAATAATAGGTTTTTACCCTTTTAAACTGGTACAGTTTTGTACCAGTTTAAAAGGGTAAAAACCTACTATTATATTTTGCCACTGGTAAAAGAGATCTCATAGTATAGCGGAGTTGGTCAAATGCCTCCCCCCCCCCACCGTCTCCCTGGGCCAAAATCAGGAAACCAACCACGTTTCACAAGGAAGTCAACGCTCGCCAACGGCTTTTTATTCATTTGCTGCCCACCGGTCCGCCGGCGAGACTCACGACAGCCCGATCGCAGATATACAACAGACATAACGCCAGCAAACAAAACAGCAGACGCACGAAAGGCATACAAAGCGGCGGCGGCAGCGGCGCAATGCACACGGTGCTTCTCCGGGCGTTGAGGCGTCGGCGTAAACGCATCCTCCAGGCACTCTGCTGGGTGCGCACGTCGTCAGCGAACAGCGACCAGGCCCGGCGCCACCATTGCCCGCCACAGCATCACGCGGGGGGCCCGAAGGGGCCCGCGGCCGCCCACCACCCCCCCCCCCCCCCTGCACGTGTCCGCGCTCCGTGCGCGCAGCATCGCCGGCGCTGGCGGCTCTGCGCCGGCGCTCCGAGGCCGCTCGTCTCGGGAGCGTTTGTGCGCAAAAAATTAATCGAAACGGGCGTCCACGCGTCGCCGTTGACGCATTTGAACAATGCGGCCTCATGAATCTGAAAACCGCAGCGAACGTAGTAATAATAATAATGATAACGACGACAGAACGGCGGCGGCAGCGGCGGCGACGGCGGAGATGGCGATGTCAGCGGCCCTTCCTGGTCGCTCTCCGAGGGTCAACAACCTTGGAACGGTTCCTATCGTCGAGATGGCACGGCCTCCCCCCCCCCCCAGGGCCAAGTGGGCCCCCGCGGCCGGCGCTCGCCATGGGGCACGTGGAGCAGGAAGTCGCAGTGTGTGCAGGAATGCGGTCGCCCCGGTATTTGTGTGTGCGCGTGTGTGTGTGTGACCTCATGAATCTGGGGAGCGGTAGTGTGGCAGTTCGTGTGCTGCGGTACGAACCCGGAGACCCGAGTTCGATTCCCGCTCACAGCCACCAACACCGGTGACGATTATCTGAATCGGTCCTGGGCCTCCCCCTAGGTCGACTCAGCCTCAATTGAGTATCTGGTGCGATGTGTAAACATCGCCACTGGGGAGACAAAAGCAGCCGGGCGTGGTATTGGCCACCCACCCCCTCGTGTGCCGTGCCGGCCTTCATAGGTGCTGGTTAACAGCACTTGCCCCTACAGTCTGTTCAGGCTATACGCGGGATCTTTTGTCTTTTGTGTCTTCGTGTGTGTGTATGTGTATTGCAACGGTTAGCCCCGCTGCACTACGAACCAGGCGAGATTGATTCCCGCTCACGGCCACCAAATTTGGTGACGAATATCTGATCCGGTCATGGGCATCTCCTAGGTTGACTCAGCCTTAAAATAGTACCAGGTGCTGTGTGTAATCGTCACGACCAGGGAGACAACGGTGAACGGGTTTAGTGCTGGCTGCGCTGGCATTACGAAGTTCTTGCTAACCGCACTTGCCCCAGCATTTTAAGCAGGCTACTCATGGGATCTTTGTCTTTGTGAGGGGTGTAAAACATACTTCGGACCATAACACAATGCACATTCATGTAATCTGCGGTTTACTCCGATACCCCAGGTAGTAAAGTGCATCGATTCATTACCCTGAAAAAACGCGAATGACGTCACGGGAACTTTTAACATCCACTGTGCAGCAGATGACACTTATCTTGTGGTTAATACACCCGCAGTATTAACCAGGGCGGACTACTGAATTCAAACCTCTGCAACAAGCGGTGAACACGCTCAGGCTGGGCCACGTCACAACCCCATTACACACACACACACTCGCGCGCGCACACGTCAACAAAGACAAACACACACAAAAACACGACTGCCATTCGCCACTAAGTGGCGATGACGTCACCACGGTGCTTGTGCCAGGGTAGGTGCACTTTGAGGCCACACCCCCGCACAAAAACAAACCCAAACACACGCACAAACCTACAACACCCAAACACACGCACACACAAAGAGAAATAAAAAGATCCCCACGTGTAGCCTTAACAGACTGCAGGAGCAAGTGCCGTTAGCGAGCACCTATCAAGGCCGGTACTGGGGGTGGGTGACCAGCACCACACCCGACCATCTTTGTCTCCCCAGTGGTGATGTTTACACACCGCACCGGGCACCTGTTTGAGGCCGAGTCGACCTAGGGGAGGCCCAGGTTCGGTTCAGGTTCAGATAATCATCACTGGTGTTGGCCGTGAGCGGGAACCGAACTCGCTGGGTTCGTAGCGCAGCGTCATAACCGTTGCAATACCGCTCCCCACACACACGCACACACACACAATCCGTGTTGGTCGATCGACTGCAATGCCCCCCACCTGGCCCTACATGGAGCACGCGCGACTGTCTCGCTGCCGCCGTACCTTTGCGCCGCCGCTGCGCCGCGGTTTACTCTGCTCGTCATCCGAAGAGAACGAGCGAATCTTGCGCTTGCGCTTGGTCCGCTCCAGCACCAGCAGCGTCGGCAGCTGCGGCGCTGGCCGCGAAGCTGCCGCGACGCTCCGGGGCGGCTTGCGCGTCACTCCGGCTCCTCGCGCCGCCGCCAGCGAGGAGGAGGAGGAGGAGAGGACGCCGGCGGTCGCCGCGGCGACCGCGGACGCCGGCTCCTCGCCCGCCCACGATGACGACGCGGCGCTGCTGCTGCTGCCGGACTCCTCATCCTCTTCATCCACCTCGTCGCACTCCTCGCCCTCCAGCCCATGTGTCCCGTTCTGGTGGTGACCGCACAGCGGAACACGAGGATGCAATCCAACACGACACTACGTAACACGACAATACATAACACGACACTGCATAATGATGTGCCACGACATAACGTAGTGACGACAGTGGATAATACAATACATTTCATGGCCCAGGTGTAGCACGGTCACCTCTTGATGGAGAGGTTGGTAGTGCAAATCCGTAAAGCTGCCCTGGTTAATATTACAGCGCATGTCCATTATAAAATACTACGCGCCGTGTGCATCGCAGGTGGACGGAAAAGATACCGTGGCATTACTTCTAGAAGATCGGGCGAAAAGTTACAACTAGAAATGTATTTAATTAGGAAATATAACAACATCGCCCCCTACTGCAAACACTTGGCAGGTACTGCCTCAAATAGGTGCTTGGGACTTAGTGAGGCTTTCCTGGGTAAACAAGCGCAGTGATAGGGGCTGTGTGAGACGGGGCCGTGTGAGACGAGGTCGTGTGAGACGGGGCCGTGTGAGACGAGGCCGTGTGAGATGGGGCAGTGTGAGACGAGGCCGTGTGAGACGCGGCAGTGTGAGACGGGGCAGTGTGAGATGGGGCAGTGTGAGACGAGGCCGTGTGAGACGGGGCCGTGTGAGACGGGGCCGCGTGAGACGGGCCGCGTGAGACGGGGCCGTGTGAGACGGGGCCGTGTGAGACGAGGCCGTGTGAGACGAGGCCGTGTGAGACGGGGCCGTGTGAGACGGGGCCGTGTGAGACGGGGCAGTGTGAGACGGGGCAGTGTGAGACGGTGCCGTGTGAGACGGGGCAGTGTGAGACGGGGCCGTGTGAGACGGGGCAGTGTGAGACGGGGCCGTGTGAGACGGGGCAGTGTGAGACGGGGCAGTGTGAGACGGGGCCGTGTGAGACGGGGCCGTGTGAGACGGGGCCGTGTGAGACGGGGCCGTGTGAGACGGGCCGTGTGAGACGGGGCCGTGTGAGACGGGCCGTGTGAGACGGGGCCGTGTGAGACGAGAGACGGTGCCGTGTGAGACGGGGCCGTGAGACGGGCCGTGTGAGACGGGGCAGTGTGAGACGGAGCCGTGTGAGACGGGGCTGTGTGAGACGGGGCAGTGTGAGACGGAGCCGTGTGAGACGGGGCTGTGTGAGACGGGGCCGTGTGAGACGGGGCAGTGTGAGACGGAGCCGTGTGAGACGGGGCTGTGTGAGACGGGGCCGTGTGAGACGGGGCCGTGTGAGACGGGGCCGTGTGAGACGGGGCCGTGTGAGACGGGGCCGTGTGAGACGGGGCCGTGTGAGACGGGCCGTGTGAGACGGGGCAGTGTGAGACGGGGCCGTGTGAGACGGGGCAGTGTGAGACGGGGCCGTGTGAGACGGGGCAGTGTGAGACGGGGCCGTGTGAGACGGGGCAGTGTGAGACGGGGTCGTGTGAGACGGGGCAGTGTGAGACGGAGCCGTGTGAGACGGGGCCGTGTGAGACGGGGCCGTGTGAGACGGGGCCGTGTGAGACGGGGCCGTGTGAGACGGGGCCGTGTGAGACGGGGCCGTGTGAGACGGGGCCGTGTGAGACGGGCCGTGTGAGACGGGGCCGTGTGAGACGGGGCAGTGTGAGACGGGGCCGTGTGAGACGGGGCAGTGTGAGACGGGGCCGTGTGAGACGGGGCAGTGTGAGACGGGGAAGTGTGAGACGAGAGACGGTGCCATGTGAGACGGGGCCGTGTGAGACGGGCCGTGTGAGACGGGGCAGTGTGAGACGGAGCCGTGTGAGACGGGGCAGTGTGAGACGGGGCAGTGTGAGACGAGAGACGGTGCCGTGTGAGACGGGGCAGTGTGAGACGGGGCCGTGTGAGACGGGGCCGGACAAATTAGGCCTCGTGCGTTCGCTCCAGTGGAGGCCCTTCTGCCGCAGGGGCACGTGCGAGCATTGGCGAAGAGCCGCGCCTTGACCTTTTACCCATATGCGGATAACGGGAAAGCGCCAATAATTGGCGGAAAAGCGGAGCGCGCGCAGGGTCACGGCGCAGTGAGCGCTTACCTGCGGGGAGCCGGCGCAGGAGCTGTCCACGCTGGAGGCGGTGCCCGTCCTCTTGAGGCCGTTCCGCGGCGCCAGCTTCGGGCCCCGGTCGTTGCCGTCGCTCGCCAACCTCGGCACGACGCGCCGACACCGCCTCCTGCCGTGGTGGTACGCTGCGGGACACAGGCGACGCGGCTACCGTGAGCCACCGCGCAATCGGCGGGACTACGGTGGACGGGTTGAACGACCGACGCGGAGATGGAACGGTGAAGTTGGGTGGCTTTGCATCGCACCGCTCGAGATGGCGACGGCTTGTTGAACTTCTTTCGCACCGTACATAGCCGTGCTAATCGGAGGAGCAGATTCATCCAGCAGTGGACCGATCATATTCAACGATGTTTTTATATCACACGACTCCACGTCAGAATTCTATGTAATATGTTCCCCGATTATGCGATCAGCCACATCACGTGCACCATCTTGTGTCCGGACATGCAGATAGGATGTCGCACGCCACTTCCGAATTGGCTTCAATTGGCCTCCATGCCCAAGTGGGGGGCACACTGTGCCCACGTCAAAAGCATAAGTGTGCGCCGCATGGACGTCAACCAGAACTGCTTGATTCTCGGAGTTGGATTACGTGAATGGGCCGACTGCGTTACCCGGCTCCACCCTGAGAACCTGATTTCATTACGGGTGGCTGCAACGTGGGTTCAAAAACAGGGACCTAGCAGGTGTCTGATCTGACAGGACCGTTAAGAGTCCACGAGGCCGCGTGGGGAGCGGTAGTGTAGCGGGAGCGCGCTGCACTACGAACTCGGCAGCGACCCGAGTTCGATTCCTGGTCATGACCAAGAACCCATGAGGCACCCCCCTGCCACCACTCGGACATTATCAGTGGCATGACATCGTTTTTTTGGGCTAGATCGCGTAAATATATTAAAATGTCGTTAAAACCCGCCACCACCCGACACAGCCAACTAGTAAGGATTGCAATGTAAACAGAGCATGCCAATTCGTCACTAGTACAGCACACCGATGTGTTGGAGAGCCAAGCCGCAACATTTACAATCTGAGCACGACGTTTTGCCAGTAATTACAACTTGCTTCATCAGGCGACAGCCAGATTTGTGGAGAAGTCCACCTGTTTCGTTCCTTATTTAGAGGCGTAGATGTGGTGACCACACTTCTGCACCCTTGCGCAAAGTGGGGGGGGGATTAATGTCGTGTTCAGATTGTAAATGTTGTGGCTTGACATTGTCTGCTTCCCAATCCTCCCACCTCGACCACTTACGGCCCGGTGACGGACTCAGGGACGCTGCTCCTCCGTTGCATGGGAATTCAGGTGAAATAGAGGCACAATGGGTGAAAGTCTTGACCAAAGGAAAATCTTTTATTATAAAACTAAATTTCTCTGGCTACTCTCCATTTCCTCCCGTATGCGGATCGTCATCCTTATCATCAGCCACGATCAATACGCTGCTAGATAAAGGCCTTCCTAGGCCGTTGCATCGTCTCACGATCCTGCGGTGTAAACAATCCATCCAGCACGTGCACACCAACTGACTCCGTCTCCACGCTGGACGTGCTCTTTGGATTCTGCGTTCCCTCTCCTGGCTGCCAGCAACTCCGTAGTTATTTTGACCGTTGGCCATCGTCCTTGCTGACCGCGACGCGTCCTGCTGCCCCAAGCCCCACTTAATACTCCCAACGGGTGCCGCAGTGGCTAGGAGATGCTAACTACATCGCCTGTAGGAGGTTGTTGGTTCGATCCTGACCCTGACGCCTGCTGCTGTATATTTGGAGTTTGCGCGTCATTCCCCGCGGTCGCATGGAATCAACATTACACGTTTAGAGTATTTGGCTGCTATAAATGTCCACGTAATGATAAGCCACTTCATTGAGCTATCATTTCTGATAGTCAGGTCGCTTCTGCAAAAGCGCTAGACAGCTAAGTGTACCTTACCTGGTAAGGTAAAAAAAAAATAGTCGATGTTTGGACAATATCATGAACCTTCGTGCGTTCTAGAATCCACGTGCTCCTCTTCCTGCCGTCTCTCAGTGTATCCTCCCCCCCAACCCCCCTCCGGGGGAAGGAGCTGACGATCGTGAACCCGGGACTCAACTGTACTTGGTCTTGGTGCGGGTGTGACAGCTCTCGGGGCAGCAGCTTGTGGTGGAGGCCGGGCCGAACAGCAGAGGGCAGCACTGCAGGCGGACGCAGGTGCTGCGACAGAAGTCCGCCACCTGCTCCGCCATGCGCACCAGCTCCACCTTGGCACGATAGCGCTTCCCGCTGTACCTGGGCACATGCATGCGGTGGAGGGGGGCGAGGCGGGGGGGTTAACGTCACAGCCTTGCGCAGACCACCGAAAAGAACTGCACGTGTGGCCCCCCGAGCTCAGACCGAGCGACTGCGCTCTCTCATGCCCGCTGATGCCGGCTGTAACCTCCGGCGAGACGCCAAACGTATTTGTCGAATTCTGCTTGCGCCCACGCGCGGCCGCATTTGCCGAAAAACACCACAATCCCTTGGCCTGTTTGTCCACCACGCGACAACTTCCATTGTTTGGCTGTGTCGGGTGGTGGAGGGCACGCGGCTCTGACTGGCAATCGCACCCACGCGACCTGACCCAAAACTAAACGAGTCACACGATTGAAGAGCTAATGGATAATCGATATTTATTTGTTACGTGGAAAATCCCGTGTAGCTAATTTACCAAGGCTGGCTTGCGAGGGAGATCCGTGGGGTTATCAGCACAGGGCAAATACTGCGACGTCAGAGCTATCCGTACAGGGGAACAGGCAGCAACGGAACAAAGAGCGTCGGAGGTGCAGGCAAAAATGGTGCTGAGAGAACAAAACACATTAACCCTTTCCCGTTCTGATGACGTATGTATACATCATCAATTTTCTTCTGATTCCAGAAGAAAATGTTTAAACTTTATTGGTACCGAGGCTTCTACAAGGTCATGTGTCACTACGGTTCTCTGCGGTGAGTACCACGTCTTTGAAAACAACGGCGCTGCTACGCCTCTCTCAATAAAATTTACGCCGAGCCGAGATTCAGCTACAACTTGAAGTCGTTTCGGAAAGGGTAAGGGAGAACAACATTAACCGAGTGGCTATGTGAATGAGCAACTTTGCAAGCGAGATAATGAGCGAACTCGGCAACGAATGAACAAACGAGAGGGGGGGGGGGGGATGGTACTTGGCTTTGATCGTCTCCTCTTGACCTCCCCACTGCGGCTGTCCCTTTAGCTGTAGCTCGTGTAGGACGCGGCTGGGCTTGTACGCGGAGTTGATGAGCAGCGACAGGACCTGCGCACGTCGCCACACCGAGACCGCGACACAAACGGCGTCATCACGGTCATCGTCATGGTGGTTGTTGTTGTGGTCGTCATCGTGGTCGTCATCGTGGTCGTCATCGTGGTCGACATCGTGGTCGTAGTCATCGTCGTGGTGGTCACTGCGGTCGTGGTGGTGATCATGCTCTCATGCAAGACGAGGCCGGCCCTAACCTCCCGCAGGACGAGGACGCAGCTGCCCGGCCCGACCGACTGGGGGAGCTCGGCGATGCGGCCCTTGTTGAGGAACGGCCCCGAGAAGCAGCGGTGGTTGATGAAGATCTTGGGGCAGCAGTACTTGCCACTGCCGGGTCCTGGGGGCACACCGATCGCACGATCGCAAGGGCATCGCCGCGTCGGCACGCGCGGACCGCATTTGCCTACCGTGCTGTCGGCCACACCAGCCTCGTCACAGGCACAGCCACGCAGCCACTGGGGAGCCAGTTTCTTAATTCGGTCATAAATAAATGTCCCGATTAACTGTCCAGAGCAGTGCTTCCATGCGCACCGTGCCGATGATTCCACAAACCACGGCTGATTCCACCTCACCTATGGTGTCCCTCACTTCTACTGGGCTGCAAGGTGGCCATGAGAGGGGCGACAGATTATTGAATGAATCTGTGCGGAGCTTTGAGAGCACGGTCTCCTTGTCTGAACGGTGGGTATATTTTGGGTACCCTGTTTCTCGCGTGATATGCAGGAGGCTGTGGGTACGATCCTGACCCTGACGCCTGTATATATGGAATTTTCATGTCTCTCTCCCCGTGGTCGAGTGGATTTTTCTCCGGGTAGTCCGTTTTTTTCCTCCGCATTTAGAATCAAAGTGCGTTTAGAGCATTTTGCGGCTATAAATATCCACGTGATAAGCCACTTAATTGGGCTATCATTTGTGGCCAGGTCGCTTATGAAAAATAACTATATAGCTCAGTGGGTGTTAGCTAATAAAATAAAACATAGCTTTTAAATAGTCTCCCCTCTCTAGAGCCGATGTACCACCCATTAACAACGGACGTGACCGGAGCGTTCGTGAAGTCGCCCTGGGTGGATTAGCAGATCTCCCCTTCCGCCACCGTTTACCCGTGTCGCTTGGCTGCAGCGACAGCTCCCTCCGCGCCCGCGTCTCCCCCGCGGCAAATGGCACCGGCACTCTGCACACCGCAGAGCAGAGATCGGGCACACGCGGCGGGACGCGCTGTCGACGGCCGCCGGTGACCGTTCAGGCACGGTGACGTTCGGGGCATCGTCCCCTTACACCGCGTTCGCACTGCGCAGACACAGGTCAGGAAGCGCCACAGCGAGGCCACAGACACCGGCGAGTCTCTATTAAGAGCCAAGTGGGCGCGTTTCTAAGAGGCGCGCTCACGGTCCAATGAATGAGCCCCCCCCTACGTGCATGCACGTGTGCGCGTGTGCGCGCGCGTCAACAATATGAAGCATCCCTACGAGCCGCATTGGCAGCATGGCCTTCTGGGAGCACACAGGTATTTTGGACAGCGTTGATGGGAACAAGCAAACTCTGGCCCGGTTTTAACATTCAGTGTCTCATCAGCAGAGTCAGGCTCGCTCGAGCCAATGCCGGTCGAACAAGACCGGAGAGGCCACCTCCAAACAGAGTGGCTGATCGACGATCATCGCCACGCTCGGCACTCTGTAAATCCACTTCCGCACCGACCGATCGAGCGAGACGGTCGTCATCAACAGCTGCCGGACGCGGCAGCAAGTACCTAACGGGCCCGATGATGATGGCGAGATTCCGAGGGTCAAAACCCGTACGAGGTTTGCACGAAGACCCGCAAAGCTGTTGCAGTGAACTTCATCTATATTTTGTGTGCAGAGAAGAACGGACTCGTGTGCTCTCTGTGATCGTGCACGCTCTCTTACTGTTGCTTCGGCTGCACAACGGCAATCTTCCTGTGGGCGACGCCGACAGCTGCAAGACAGAAGAACGCCCACGCCCGTCACCCTCCCCGCGGCGCGAGCAGTTTCCTCCACCCCCTCTAGCCCAATGGCTCGACCCGCTCGGTTGCTTCCACAGACTCGTGAGCAGCGGCGGCTCAAGTTAAACGCCTGGCTTGGGACGGCTCTCACTCGAGCCAGAACCGAGCCGTGAGGATACAGGCCGTGCTCAACGAACGCAACCGGTTTGCACTCCTCTCTGCTAGTTTCACGCCACGACCACCGCTACCACGTGAAGGGGATGCGCAGAGATCCGCGGCAAAACTTTCCGGCTAGAAGCAGGGGCGCAACCTAACGGCGCCTGCTGCAACCCAGCCGAGTACCAGACTCTGACTCAAAGTCAAGGGGTTAAAATCTCAGAGGCAGCGACGCGGTGAAAGATGAGAACGGCGTCTCCCCGCGTCTCCCCCGCATCCCTGCCTGCATCACCACCGTGTCCCCCCAGCGTTTTCGCATGCACTTCCCCCCCATCTCCCCCGAGTCTCCCCTGCGTCTCCCCCGCGACTCCCCCACAACTTCCCCGGGTCTCCCCCACGTCTCCCCCATCTCCCCTGCGTTAGTGCATGCATCTCCCCCGCACGTCTCTCCCGTGTCCCCCCTGCATCTCCCTCGCATCACCCCGTGTCTCCCTCGTGTCTCCCTCGCGTCACCCCGCGTCTCCCTCGCGTCACCCCGCGTCTCCCTCGCGTCACCCCGTGTCATCCCGCGTCTCCCTCGCGTCACCCCGCGTCTCCCTCGCGTCACCCCGCGTCTCCCTCGCGTCACCCCGTGTCTCCCTCGCGTCTCCCTCGCGTCACCCCGCGTCTCCCTCGTATCACCCCGTGTCTCCCTCGTGTCTCCCTCGCGTCACCCCGCGTCTCCCTCGCGTCACCCCGTGTCTCCCTCGCGTCACCCCGCGTCTCCCTCGCGTCACCCCGTGTCTCCCTCGCGTCACCCCGTGTCTCCCTCGTGTCTCCCTCGCGTCACCCCGCGTCTCCCTCGCGTCACCCCGCGTCTCCCTCGCGTCACCCCGCGTCTCCCTTGCGTCACCCCGCGTCTCCCTCGCGTCACACCGCGTCTCCCTCGTGTCTCCCTCGCGTCACCCCGTGTCTCCCTCGCGTCTCCCTCGCGTCACCCCGCGTCTCCCTCGCGTCTCCCCGTGTCTCCCTCGCGTCACCCCGTGTCTCCCTCGCGTCATCCCGCGTCTCCCTCGCGTCACCCCGCATCTCCCTCGCGTCTCCCTCGCGTCACCCCGCGTCTCCCTTGCGTCACCCCGCGTCTCCCTCGCGTCTCCCTCGCGTCACCCTGCGTCTCCCTCGCGTCACCCCGTGTCTCCCTCGCGTCTCCCTCGCGTCACCCCGCGTCTCCCTCACGTCACCCCGCGTCTTCCTCGCGTCACACCGCGTCTCCCTCGCGTCACCTCGCGTCTCCCTCGCGTCACCTCGCGTCTCCTCGCGTCTCCCTCGCGTCACCCCGTGTCTCCCTCGTGTCTCCCTCGCGTCACCTCGCGTCTCCCTCGAGTCACCCTCGCGTCTCCTCGCGTCTCCCTCGCGTCACCCCGTGTCTCCCTCGCGTCACCCCGCGTCTCCCTCGCGTCTCCCTCGCGTCATCCCGCGTCTCCCTCGCGTCACCCCGCGTCTCCCTCGCGTCACCCCGCGTCTCCCTCGCGTCACCCCGTGTCTCCCTCGCGTCTCCCTCGTGTCACCCTGTGTCTCCCTCGTGTCTCCCCCGCGTCACCCCGTGTCTCCCTCGCGTCACCCCGAGTCTCCCTCGCGTCACCCCGCGTCTCCCTCGCGTCACCCAGAGTCTCCCTCGCGTCTCCCTCGCGTCATCCCACGTCTCCCTCGCGTCACCCCACGTCTCCCTCGCGTCACCCCGCGTCTCCCTCGCGTCACCCCGCGTCTCCCTCACGTCACCCCGTGTTTCCCGTGCGAGTCCCCCGTGCGTCCCCGGTGCTCACGTGGGGAGCGACGGGGCGCCCGCAGCGGGTAACCGTTGGACTCACTCCACCCGACGGGGAAGATGTCCATGGAGCGCACGTCCACTATGCAGTCGGGCTGCGGCTGCTGCAGGCCTGCACGCACACGCGTGGCACAAAACGGACGGGCAAGCTGCAAGCCAATGCACAGAGAGAGCCTCTCTCCGCTCCCTGCTGGAGGAGTCGAACGCGCAAGGGAACGTGGGCACGGAGAAGCCCTGCGTGGATTTCTTCCTCTCGTTACCACTGCGTTGTGTACCCGGGAGAGCCTCGCGAAAGCTTGGCAGAGTCCTGCCAGTAAATTGTCAGCAGCGGGGATGTTTGGCCAATTCCAGTTAAATCTATTTAGTCAGGTGAGAACTCACGAGACCAAGATCAAGTCTCACTACGCCTAAAAGAAACCTCAGCATAGAAATGTAGACCTAAGGCATCGCAAAGACAACGGAGGGCCTGCAACCCTTCTCTGAGAGTGACCCCGGACTGGGAGAGAATCAGCAGCTCCTCCAACCTCCTCTCCCACCGCTGCCATGTCGGAGTATAGTAGAATGCTTTCGTGAGTACAGTACGTAATGCTTACTTGATGGTGTTATAAGAATGTATTCTTTTTAGCTATGAACTAATGATTACCATCTGTATTATTATTGGTGCTATTACCGATACCCCGAAGAAGCCCTCATAAATATTGCTCATACGTAACAAATATAACGCTGTCGGGAACGCATCCCCACTTACAACAATGGAATAACGACCCCTTTTAGTGCTGATTCGGCGAGCGCTCACTTCTCCAGGAACGCATCTCGAGCGATAAAGCGAGAGCTGCCTCGACATTGGAGGGGTGGGGGTTCATTATGAGGAGGAAACCGCAGAACCCTGAAGAAAAACACGCAGAACAAGGGGAGAGAGAGAGAGAACGTACAAGCTCCATGCAGAAAGGCACCCCGAGTCGGGAATCGAACCCGAGGCTCTGCCGCCCAACAATTAAAAATACCACCACCACCGCCGCCGCCGCCACCGCCACCTTACCTTCCAGACGCAGCCACATGAGGTGGTGGCGGAGGTGCGTGACGGTGGCCACGCACAGCTCGCTGGGAAGCAGTGGGTTCACCACCTCCAGGCGCATCCCCTGGATGAACCCGTGCTGCGGCTCGTCCTGCGGCACACGCATGCACACGCGCACGTTCACCATCGCCATCGCGAGCACATTTGGTACCGCCGGCTATCGTTGTAACGTGCGCGGGGGCAATCCCAGGAAGGGGGAGATGTTGCCGAGTGTGTAATGGTAGTCGAGTCCAGTCCGTTCTCCTGTAACGCGTGTTGCTTTCATAACGCGTGCCGGATATAACGCGAGGAATGCATTCGGGAACATTTTTTTTTATTACGCAGATGCGAATATGGGTATAACGCGATCGAGTGAATAAGCAGTAGTGCGGCTGCCTCGGCATAGCATCCCAGAAGGTGGGATGCTGCTGGATGCTTCTAGATGCTACCCACGCACCTCAGTCTTTGTTCATCTTGCGTACGCATCTCACGTGTTGTCGCGGACCGTGCTTTACCCTACATTGCTTATCATTTATTATAACGCGATTTTTCCATAACGTGGTGTCCTTCAGAAGCACAACTATTACCGCCACGTTACAGGAGAATAGACTGTATAATAGATGACGTTTCAGGCAATGGCCCTTCTTCACAGCACAAGTACTCAGAGTCGTTCTCCGACACATGAAGAAGGGTTATTGTCCGGAACGTCGGGTGCTAATTGGGCCCGTTTATCGCGTTATAGGTGAACAGACTGTAATTTGCGGGGTCATTTTTCAAATTTTACAAATGTTGTCCATGACGCCCCCTCTTTTCGAATGACGTCACAGGATCCTTAACCGTCCACCGTGAAACGGACGGGCGCGTACATTTACCGTTCGCACTCCCGCAGCATTAACCAGGGCGCAGGGCGGCCGCCGGATTCGAACCGCGAACCTCGAACAAACGAGCGGAGAAAAGCGCTGCACACAGCTGGGCGACCACTGCCTCCCGGTGCGGCGTGGACAGGGGGCGGCGTCTCCGCCGGTGGAGGCCTGGAGGTCGCGGCAACCGTTGCCAGCAACGCATTCACCGCGAGCGACCGTGGCAACTCGGCGGGCAATCGACCAACCACACGCACGAACACTAGGAAATAACATAGGCCTTGTCTTTAGGCAAATGTGATCTACTTGCTGTACTGCCACCTCTTGGCCACTTTGCGGTCCAGCGGAGCGGCCCTGCCTCTGCCGTGGCTTCCCACGAATGTGACAGCGCACGGGAAGTGAAGCGTACCGTCAGGAAGCACGAGCCAGGCGCCGCCTCCGCTCCCGAGCTCTTCAAGTACTCGGCCCAGTCAAAATCCTGTCCCTCGTAGCCTGCCGCTCGCACACCACGCACACCACGCACACCAACACACACCGGCGCTCGTGAGCATGCACGCACCAGGATGCCTCCGTGTCGCCTCTTGCAGACTGTCGGGCCGAATGCCATTAGCGAGCAGCACCTGCGAAGGCGAGAATGGCACACAAGGGGGTGGTGTGGCCAGTGCCACGTCCGGCTACTTTGGTCTCCCCAGGGCTGATGTTTTATACACAATGCACCAGGTACTCATTTCAGGCTGTGTCGACCTAGCAGAGGCCCGTGACTAAGACACATACACGCACTTACACACTGCCAAACACACACAACAAATATAACAAAAATGCCCGTATAGCCTTAACAGACTGTTGGGATAAGTGCTGTTAGCAAGCACCGATGAAGGTCGGCACAGCACACGAGGGGGTGGGTGGCCAGCACCACGCCCGGCCGCCTTTATCTCCCCAGTGGCGATGTTTACACACTACACTAGGTACTCAGTTAAGGCTGAGTCGACATAGGGCATTCACAAACACAACACAGACATAACGAGTGCAGACACATACACAACAGCCGCCAATCGCCACTAGGTGATGGTGACGTTACTATAGTGCTGGTGCCAGGCTAGGTGCACTTTGAGGGCACTTAAAGAGACGGTGAGACAAATCCCTATTCTCTACAAGTTTGGAAAATGTTCTGCCAACATTGACATAAAAGTGGTTCCCGTACACACACACACGGATGTGGCGCACACGCAGCACACACAAATGTGACACACACAAACACACACGGACGTGACACACGCAAACACACACGGACGTGACACACGCAAACACACACGGACGTGACACACGCAAACACACACGGACGTGACACACACAAACACACACGGACGTGACACACACAAACACACACGGACGTGACACACGCACACCCTGTGTTCCAGCACGACGCAGGCCGAGGCCTGGGGATCCTGCAGGTTTGTGGGCGCTCACAGCGGTACCCACGGGATGGAAGGACAGGAATGAGGGGCCAGGGAACCCATTGGCCTTCTCCCACAATGGATGTGGCACACACACCTCCGATGAGCACGGTTGGCTCGGTACGGCACGAAAGAGGTTGAACATACATACGCACAATGCATCAAATGCACCCATTCATGCAACTGGCCAAAATTCTCTCCACGGGTCCTGAAAGATAGTCTTGGGACTCGGCGAGTCTCGCCTCACGACGGACACAACTACCGATGCAGGCAAACGGCGTAAACACTGCCAGGACAAACCTACGGCATAGTTTCGCCCGTGGCACTGCCACACCGGCGGTTTGGTTCTCAGATCCACAATCGCCGTACCGGGGGGCGGCGTGCAGGGCACCCCGTTCTTGAGGCTCCACTGCGCTGGCAGAGTGATGGGGCCATCGAGGGAACACACGAGGGGGGCGAGCGGCGCCACCTCCCCACCCGCCGCGTCCATCTCCACCACGAAAAACCGCTCGCTTAGCACCTGACACAAGCATAAAGAAACCCCCCCCCCCGGATAGCCTTAACAGACTGCTGGGGCAAGTACTGTTAGCGAGCGGTACCTGTGAAGGCCGGCACGGCGCACGAGAGGGTGGGCCTGGCCAGCACCACGTCTGGCACACACTGACGCGCGCACACACACACTGTAATGCACACACATGCACACACAAGACAACGATCCCCCGTTATAGCCTTAACAGACTGCTGGGGCAAGTACCGTTAGCGAGCACCTATGAAAGCCGGCATGGCACACGAAGAGGTGGGGGGCCAGCACCAGGCCCGACCGTCTTTGTCTCCCTAGTAGTGATGTTTACACATCGCACCAGGTGCTCATTTGAGGCTGAGTCGACCTAGGGGAGGCCCAGGACCGGTTCAGATGATCGTCACTGGTCTTGGCCATGATAGGGAATTGAACGCCAGTCACCGGGTTAGTAGCACAGTGCACAAACCACTGTGCAACCGCTCCCCACAGGCAAAAGCACGCACGCAAACACACACACAAACACACACACACACGCAAACACACACGAAAACACACACATGTAAACACGCGCTTGCAGCAAGTCCGTCTTGCGGTGCACTGGTCTTCGCCATGGTAACGTCAAATGAGAACTACTCCCGAGGTGTTAGCTGTACCAAGACGAGAGGGCCTGCCACAGGCTTGAGCTTGTCTGGGCGGTGGTGGTCTTCATCTTCTTGGTTCTTTCGGTAAAGTCACGTAGAAGGGAAGTAATAAAATAATAAAAATAAAACATAATAAAATGAAATAATTCTCACGACGTTTCCGCTACAACGCAAGCAGCCGTCTTCAGGTGAAGAATGAGACACTACCAAGCTAGGAGCTTATATATAAACTGGGCTGGAGGTGGAAGAGCGCCTTAACAAAAAAGAATGTGCATATGAAGAGGAATTTAGCATATTCATGGGAAATGCGTAGGAGGTGGGCGGGGGGGGGTTTCAAAGGCATATTATGCCCATGTAATATGCAGGATCAACAGCACCAAGGGGGGGTGCAGGGAGTAGCATTAACAAAGGAAAGGAATGTTATTGATATGTAGCTGCAGTTACTAAACAACCACGTAGAAAACTAAAGTATAAACTACATAAAAAACTAAAGTATAAACTGCATAGCACCATCAGTATACTTACTATACTCTACAATAAGCTGAGTTACTAACAGCAAGTAATACATTACAATTCTACGTCGTAAAAATTATATAATATGCTTCCATCTAAACTTTATTCTCTTACATCACACAAGCATATACCGTACTATATACTGCCATAGATAAACCCAACATTAAATTATATACTGTATTACTATAAACCACCCTATACCTTATACATTTCAACATAACACTATGTATTATTCTACCCACCCTAATGTGTATCGAAATGGTTTATTACGTCCTTCCAATGATTGCTAAGCCAGAATCCATCTTCTCGGTTAAAATTGTCTCTGTGTTTGTATATGTGGATCGCCTCATGAACGAATCTCTCATGATAGCCAGATGGCTTGCAGAGAACCTCTGTCTTGGAGAAGTCAATGTCATGTGAGCCCACTGAGTTGTAACAGTGATCTGCCACGGCTGAGGTGTTTGTCCTACCGTGTTTCAGGTCAGCTTTATGTTCACGGATGCGGTCCGAGACATGTCGTTTGGTTTCCCCAATGTAACTGCTACCACAGAGGCAACTTAGTTTGTAGACACCAGGGTACTGTGGTGGTGGTCTTCCTCGGATTGCTCAGGATTCAGCGGAAACGCCTAAGGCTCAAAGAACAAAACGAATGCCACATTCACGCTGGCAAGTAAGATTGGAGGGCCAGGTTCCACTGTGCAGCCCAGGCCTTCACCTATGACAGACATGATATGTTTAATGATTACATAAATACTGGATTAGGAAGACTCAAATTGATTATATAAATCAGATTTTTATATTTTCTCTTTGTTTCTCTGCCAAGTCTTATATATTTATTGTATTCTATAAACTAAACCATGTTTTATTTTACCAGGTAAGGCCCACTGAGCTAGATAGCTCATTTTCAGAAGTGACCTGGATATCACAAATGATAGATCAACAAAGTGGTTTATCACGTGGAAATTTATAGCAGCCAAATACTGTAAACGTGTGTTTCTAAATGTGGAGGGAAAAATCGGACGAGCTGGAGAAAACTCCACGCGACCATTCAAAGGCCGAGCCGGGCCCTTTCTTTGCCTGGTTATAGTGAGCTCGCTGGGCTGCATGTCCAGGAATAAGAATATCCATGAATGTCATAAATCAGGCCTCCATAGCCTCTAAACCAGTGGCTTCTCCAACCTGTGGTCTGCGCACCTCTGGTACTCCGCAAGACCGGGGAAGTGGTCAGTGTAATGGCTGCAGCCACGATGATTTTCACAACAGACCTGATCGCTTACTGCACGTGAGCGTGACGTCAGTTCCGTGACGTCCTGTCAGTGAGCGAGCCTACGACAATGTACGTGGCCTCAGGGTACACCTAGTCTGGCACAAGCGCATGTTTAAAAATGTGGAGGGCAAAAACCGGAGGACCCGGAGGAAAGTCCACGCGACCACCACAGGGAGAGAGAACACGCAAACCCACGACCTCCGGCATACCCAGGCGAAGGGAGTCAGCGTCTCGCCACCGCAGCGCCCCGCGGTGGCGAGAGGCAGAGAAGGAGCGGGAGAGTAGCTCCCTCTCTCATCTGAGCTGCATACCCGTGCCAGCGGCAGGAGCCAGCGGCAGGAGCCAGCGGCCGTTGTCGCTGTGCGTCGGCGAACGCACCTTGGTGACTGTGGCCGGGGCGATGCTGAAGGGCAGCGTTGGGTGCACGGCCTCCAGCTTCATGCCCTGGCTGAAGCGATGGCTTCGCGATTCCGCCACCTCCTGGAGACAAAACGGACAATCGAGTCGCACGTCGAGTGCCCGGGGCGGTGGCGCACGGGCCCAGCGGCCGGCAAAGCGCGTTTAATGCTCGATTATTGCAATTCACTCCTCTACGGGACGTCTAGCAAAATACAACAGCAAGCTGCAGCCTGTACAAAATTCTTCGGCACATGACGTGTCGTGACGGGTACTGGAAGATCCGCCCATGTCTATCCGGTGCTTGCTGAGCTGTATTGACTTCCGGTTGCTGAACGAATAGTGTTATAAGGTCGCACTCATTCCACACAAAGCGCTTGCCACAAATGAACCACAATACCTTGCTGATCTCGTCAAGGAGCATAAACCACCATCACGCGAACTCCGGTCATCCTCGCAGCAGCTTTAGGCTAACCATCAAACAAAGATGGTCACTGCATTGCGCGCTGTCTGGAATGCTCTTTCTTCCAATATTAGAAACCCACTGAAGCTATGCACTTTTTAATCTGGACTGAAAACTCATTTCTTTAAAACTGCCTTTTGTGTTTAATTTGTTGTCCTTCCCTCGCACCTTCGATTAGCAAGGTTGGCTACGTCCGGTGCGAAAGAAGTAAAAAATAATACAATAGTGCGCTGCATATAAACCAAAGCACGCCAAGTGCCATCTGCTAAAGGGTGTAACAATAGAGATCCCGTGGCATCATCCAAAGAAGAGACGCCATTGTGTGACGCGTCTCCGCTTGAGTAAGAAGAGCGGCAACGTCCGCACGCCCCGCACCTTGAAGATTTCTGGGGGGACCGCGTCCCGCGCGTCCGGGTCGTACACCTCCCGACGCGCCGCCTCCCACTGCTCCGCTGTGCGCAGAGAAGCGACGGCTGTGGGGGCACAGAGAGGAGGGCGGCGACGGCGGCCGAGGAGTCAGCGAGCGATGTGGTGCGAGACCGCCGAGACTACCACCATGACCACCGCAAAGCTCACCGTCACCGCGGCCACCACCATCATCATCAACCCCGCCATGACGACACCATCACCGTGCAAAGAGCCTCGTTCTTTCACTCATTATTACGATTCTGCTTGTTTACCCAGGAAAGCCTCCCTGGGTGTCAACTCTTTTTAAGGAGGCTCCTGCCAAGTTTCCGCAGTTGGGGGTGATGCTGCTGCTGTGTGTATGATCCCAATTGAGTACTTTTTTCAGCATTGGGATGTCAATGGGATGTCATTGACAAGTTATAATACCAATTACAGACAATGTAATTAGAATTTGGCCAATACCAATGGCAATGTATGTGTGTGGCTTTTTCTACGGAGGAGTAAAACTGGAGAACCCGAAGGAAACTCATGTCGAACAGGTGGGGGGGGGGAAGAGAACATACAAACTCCACGCCACACGGTGCCTGGGTCAGTACCGGAAACCCAAGCAGCGCTTATCGACGCGTGGCGCGAACGTCACCACCGCACTGCCGTCCTAAAAACGCCGAACACGAAACCAAAGCACACGAGGGGTGGGGGGGTGGGCGAGCAGACGAGGCGGCGACGGCTTGCCACGCACCGGCCGGGGGCTCCACGGCGCACCGGTTCCCGCGGGCCCAACCCAGCGGGTGGAGGCGCGGGTGGAGGTAGAAGAGCCACGCGTCGCGCGCCGCCTCCTCGGGGCCCAGCCCGCACGGCCGCAGCCGAAGGCGGCCGCCCACGTTGCGCACCACGGCCGCCGGCCACGCCCGCAACTCGCGCCCCGTGGCCTCCCGCACCTCCAGCCGATCGCCCGGCACAATCAGCTCCACCGGCGGCCGCCCACGGTTGGGCTGCGGGCAAGAGACGCCCCGGTAAGGGAAGGCGTAGACCCCGTGAGCCCGACCGCTCCCGTTTCGGAGAGACAACCCGAATAATGTAACGACGAGCATTGAGGCAACGGTGCTCCGGTTTACAGCCCGTAGCCAGCGATGGAAATTCCACATTCCTATGACGTTGGGGGTTGTCTACATAAGAGACTGTTGTTGACCTCTCCACTAAGTCCTACTCATTTTTATTGACTTCACAGGGATGATGGGCTCAGTTCAGGATTTTAGCTTTTGTCACTCTACCACTGAGAGTGAAGCTACTTAAACCAATGCTGGTAGACTGCTCGCATCGAACAAGGACCAATAATTAACAGAAAGGAGTCCCTAACCTAAATCAACCCTGACTGTTGACAAGACACTCAATGTTGAAACCGGGCAAGAGTTTGCATTTATTAAACCAATGCTGCTGAAAAGAAATTCACTCCCAGAAGGCCGCGTGGACCAGGGGATGTGTAAACCAAGTCTCGTGCTTGTCGTGCGGAGAGACGAATGTGGACAGAAGGCGCCCGCCCTCAAAGGCGGACGGCGCCATGCGCGTGACGGGCAGCGGCTCACCCCTTCCAGGAGGCTGGGCGGTGCGGTGCGGGCGTTCGCGAGGCCCTCGGCGAGCAGCGCCTCCCAGTGCGGGTGCTTCTCTCTGATCGCTGCAGGGAACGGACGAGATCGAGATCGGGGCGCCATTGGGGACAAAGCCATCAATGCCCCACCGCTCCCCTCTACCCTCCTCCGCCAGGCCCCACGCCTGCTCGCAGTGGACACGCAGCACGACCTGCGAAATAGATCTGCCCCGACCGTCTCCCACCACCTGGCCTTAGGCCTTCTCTTCCCTTTGGTCCCCGGACTCTTGGAGACCACTCCGATGCCGGTCTCGGCTATCGGCCGAGTCTCCCGTCGAGCTGCTTCGTCAGAGTCTAGCTCTGATCCACACAGCATTCCGGATAATACTTTTACCTCAAATATACTGTTCTCGACAGTCAGGCAAAGCAGTTGGCCTGAAGATGGTAGTACAGCAAGATTGGTTTTTCAACCTGTACTACTTGTGCTTGTCCTCTCATAAGCATGGGTTATCTCCAGGTACGCCGATTCCAGGCAGCTGCCTGTAATTAAAAGGAATGCTCAAGTGCAATGTGTGTCAATGGTCTTGGCCAATTCAATTACCACCACATGAAATAAACCCATCGGATACAACTTCGTTACGCAATAAATTGCACCACAATTCCAGCTCTGAGAAACACATTCCTGCGGGGGAAGCTAGTAGGAACGTTCGGTTGCTCGGTCAATTGCCAGGGTCAACGGCGGCGTGGTGTATTCCGTAAATATGCCCCACTGTGAGGGCAGCCACAAGCCGGAGTGAGTAGGTTAAACGTTGAGTTGTATAAGGGCACCACGGGGTGACCAGCCCCAACCCGCCCAGACCCACCCGACCCAGCCCCACCCCAACCCACCCAGCCCAACCCCACCCCACCCAGCCCAACCCCACCACTCCCACCCCCCCCACCCAGCCCCACCCTACCCACCCAACCCTTCCCCACGCTCCCCACCCAGCCCCTCCCCACCCAGCCCCTCCCCACCCAGCCCCTCCCCACGCAGCCCCTCCCTCCGCACCAAGCCCCTCCCTGCACGACGGACCCCATAATCCCCTGTGGGCTGGTGCAACCAGGAGGTTCCTATCAGTATTAAAATATGGATTTAACTGTCACGTGAAAAACATTACTCTCTTTAACACGTAGGCTTTTCTGACCAATATTAGGTTTTTAGGGTTAGATCACGTAAAATGTTGTGGGATTACTCTCCAACACACCTGTGTGCATTAGTCGTAACGAATTGACACATTTTGTTGACGTGACAAACCTTACTAATTGGCTGTGTCGAGTGGTGGCGGGTTTACCCACACATTCATATTTACGCGATCTAACCCAAAAAACCTTTATTATGGAGAACATTACTCTGATATGCAGGGTGAGTGGGAAAATTCAGCCTCCTACTGTGTGGACCAGAGAACATATTCAAGGGCTTTCAGAGGTAGCTCTGTGGTATCTGGTTCCATGGGCCTTTCTCCATCACAGGGTGGAGGATCCGTATGATGCCCTCTCCTGTGGCACAATGCCCATCTTATCTAAAGAAAATAGACGTCGAATAAAGACGGTCACTGCATCGCCCGCTTTCATATGCGTTTCTGTAGCTATCTGGAATTCTCTTCTGTCCGATATTTGTAAGCCACTGAAACTATGCACTTTTAAAAAGAGATTGAAAACGAATTTCTTTAGAACGGATTTTGTGTTTAGCTTGTTGTCCCCTTCCACTACACCTCCGATTACCACCGTTGGCTACGTACGGTGCGAAAGAAGTTTAACATACATACAAGATTTGAATTACATTTCGGGAAAATTCCCACAACGAAAATATCAGCACTTCCTCTGCGAGTGCTGACGCAGCCAGCCACCCGGTCCGCTCCCTGCCACTCCTCCTCCTCCTGCTCGGCCCTCGGCCTCTCCCGTGCCACCCTCCGCACCCCCCACCGCCACAGTCGGGGACCCGCCACGTAACTTACCGCACGGTGGCACCAGGCTGCGCTGGTGCCGGGCGCACCACCCCACGGGGTGCAGCTCGGCCGTCAGGATGTCGCGCCAGAAGTCGGCACTGCGGTCGCCCCCGTGCCCGACGGGGCGCAGCAGCAGCAGCGGGCCGCAAGTCATCACCACCTCCGCTGGCCAGAACGTGGCGGGCGGCGCGCCACCGTTCGCCACCTCCAGAAGCATGCCGGCGCTGAGACTGCTCTGTAGGCTCCGCTCCACCTGTGGGGGGTGGCGGCGCATCGTCATCATCACCGTCATAATCACCACCACCGCCACCTGGGGTTCGTTTTCTTAGCAATAGGCGCATCACCCCCTAGTGTGCAAGCTCAGCAGGACCCTCCTGAGAGTCTCGAGATTTAGGGAAGGATTTTACCAGGTAAGGCCCACTGAGCTATGAAGCTATTTTTCACAAGTGACCTAACTATCGCAAATGATAGTTTAACAAAGTGGATTATCAAAGTGGACATTTATCGCAGCCAAATACTCTAAACGCATGATGTTTATTCTAAATGTGGAGGGAAAAACCGGAGGACTCAGAGAAGGCGAGGTATTTAACATCTCGCCACCGTGGCGAGCAGTTAATCGAGTGTAGATACAAAGTAATCATGGGCTGTCAAACTTAGAGCATTTATAATTCTTGTTATGTTTAATTATTTAGACATGTTTTAATTTCTACATAGTATTTACTAAAGTCATTTAGTATATCCTCAATAACCGACCCATCGCCGGCGTGTGCACGCACGTGCAAGAAGCTGGTGTGTGGCGCAGCGATGGCTCCTATCTCGTCGAGGTACTCCTCCCAGCCGAACCAAGCCTCCTCCTCCTCCTCCTCGCCCTCCTCACTGCAGCACACGCCTAGGCAAAGAAACAATAAGCAGGCACACAAAGGCCTAAAGTATCAACTGGCCAGCAACAAACAGCGCTATCAAACATGCGGAATAAGAGTTAATGAGATGCTTGAATCGAACAAGGTTATTACAGTAGTCCCTCGGTTAAGTGACATCAGTTAACGGTTTTTTGGTTAACGTTTCGCCTCCCATAGAACCCCATGGTTTGACTAACTTTAAAATGTTGATTAACGGTATGTTGACGTTAAATCCGAATGCTCATTGGTGGGGCAGAGTGTGCCTCAGCTCATCAGCGATGCCCATTTATGAACTTTTAGACTTCGAGACTGGCTTTGTTTACAGTGTTTTCTGTTTTGCCAGTGGAAACAGCTCTCTTGCAGACTTTTACCTATTTTTCAACTTATAAGTGAATTCGATTAACAGTTATTTCGGTTAACAGCAGTTTTCGTGGAAGGGATTAAAAACGCTAACCGAGGGACTACTGTATTATAATCGCCTGGGGAAAACAGAGAGGATGGGAGGGAATTCCGCAGTGGAGCAGTGGGAGGGAAGTATCAGAAAAACACGTCCTGTGACCTGCAGCAGTGTGGCAAGTGAATGGGTGGGTGAGTTAGTTGTTGTGACCTACAGCGTGGTGGTTGAACAGTGTGGAAGAGACAAAAACAGGCTGGTGGTAGACCGAGTCTTCAACATGGGTGGACGAATTAACAAAATAATTGAATGGAAACAGTAACCATGGTAGTAACGATAGCAGAGTGATAAGGAGGTGACCGACAGCTGATGATTTTGATAAAGACAATGGTGCTGAAATAAACGCCTTGCCTACCTGACTCACTGGCATGGGCCGGGGCCCACGTAGCAGTCTGAGCCTCAGGATGGCCGTGCGACGCTTCTCTGGCTGCGGTGTCCGCCTCGCTCTCCATCGCGCGCTTCTCGGCTCCCTAGGCAGAAGGCATCACTTCTGCCCGGGCGCAGGTCTGGCTGAGTCAACAGAGAGCAGCAAACAGCATCGTTGGTTCCAAAAAAGCTGCCAAGTATCACCCTCAAAGTCAAGCACACATGCACGCATAAAGACAGAGACTAAAGACAAAGATCCCCCATATAGCCTTTAACAGACTGTTGGGACAAGTGTTGTTAGCGAGCACCTATGAAAGTCGGCATGGCACACGAGGGGGTTGGTGGCCAGCACAAGGCTCGATCGCCTTTGTCTCCCGAGTGGTGATGTTTACACACCACACCCGGTACTCATTTGAGGCTGAGACGACATCGGGGAGGTCCAAGACCAGTTCAGATATTCGTCACTGGTGTTGGCCACTGGCATCGAACTTGGGTTGCCGGGTTCGTAGTGTAGCACACTAACCGCTACACTACCGCTTACCACACATACAGATAAATGCACACGCAGACACACTTAAAACGGCCTCACGGAATCTCAATACTCTGTTTCAGGAGGGTACTGCTCAGTGGTTTTGCAGTAGAGGAGTATAACAATTAAGTGACTCAGTCGCGACTCATTTTATTGTACATTTGGCATATTTGGGCCACGACGCAGAAACGCAACAGCCTACTCTTTTTCAAATTGCCACGATTTTTAGTTGTTGTTTACATCCATTGTGAAGCAGGTTGTGCGTATTTTTTTGACGGTTAATATGCCCAGAATATTAACCGGGGCCAGCCTGTCAGAATCGAACCATGTACCCACTGCAGCACTCCACGTGGCAGCCACACGGACACGTTTCACCTGCAGGAGTACGCTGTGTACAACTAGCCGTGTACAACTAGCCGTATACAACTATCCGTGGCAATGCGTGATCCGTCTTTGTTTTCTGGTCGTCAGGTTTCATCAATATGAACCACATCGTTTAATGACAGACATTACACAGAGAAAAAATACTGATTAATGCAAATTAATTTTTAAAAGGTAAATCATATAGTTTCAAATGTTTTTCTTTTAAAAGTTTTAGCCAATTAAGGAATAAAAAAGTGCAATATTAGGCATTAAAAGTGCCATCAATCCACAACATTGCACAACAAAAAACGCAGAATCGTTTAAAAAATGGTGTAAAGCTTACTCCTCATTAAATTATCTAATGATGGCATGACATCTGTTGCTATGTTTGATTCTTTACATATATTTGGTTTTCGACAATATAATTTAATGAGATTATTCCGTTAGTACGTCCTCAATTAGCACGGATGGCTACGTATGGTGCTAAAGAAGTTCAACATACACACAATAATTCGCAACATGCATGGCACGACATTTGCTATGCTTTAATGTTTTTTTCACGCTTCATCTTTGCCAATATACTGTAAGTACAAATCTTATTTATAATATGGGCAACATTAAATAAAAGCGTCCTCAAATGTCGACAACATATGAAATAATTAGAGGTATGAAACATGGTCAATTATCAAACATATAGAAAGATAACGCATTGCAATGTTGTCGAGATACGCCCCACATATGGTGCTCACACCACTGTCACACGCAGATGCTTGTGCCCCCTCCCATATCGTCTCGTTTGCCAAGCCCTCTGACGCCTGCTGTTGTGGAGTTTGCGTCTCTCTCTATACCCCCGCGGTCGCGTGGATTGAGAATACAGTATACTAAATGACTTTAGTTGAACACTTTGAAGAAATTAAAACATGTATAAATAATCAAACATAGCAACAGATATAAATGCCCTAAGTTTGACAGGAGATGATTATTGTATAACTACACTCGAAAAACAGCTCGCCACGGCGGTGAGATGTTAACTACCTCGCCTGGTATACAGGAGGTCGTGAGTTCGATGCCAAACCTGTATATTTTTTGCTTGCATTTTCTCCCTGGATTCTTCTCCGGACCCTCCGATTTTTCCCTCCTCCACATTCAGAATCAACATCACACACTTTTAGACTATTTGGTTGTTATAAACGCCCACACGATGAGCTATCACTAGCGATGGCCAGTCTCGCTTCTAATAGCCATAAAGCTCAGTGGGCCTTACCTTGTAATACAAATAATATATATAAAATAACAATTACAACCTTGCTCAACCCACACACATACACACGCGTGTCAATTTATATACTGCAACGTTGATCGAGAGCGCCGTCCGTGGCTGGTGGCTCGGCTGTCTCGGGCCCCCTGTGGCCCCACAGATTGAACTCTGTAACGCGTGATGGGGGGCAGGGGGTCCAATGAAGCGGAGAGCTCCTCCTGTATCAACCCTGGAGGGGTCTCGCCAGTGAACAACGTTCGAGAATCGATGGGCGCTTTGTTTTCACCCTCCCTCCTCAACCTGTCGATGGAATCGCGGACACCACGGAGGGCCCCAGCTCGGAGCCAGGGCCCCGGGCAGGGCCAGGCCGCGTCCGGCCTTCACTGGCCTCCACGCATTTGCCATTACGAGCCCTTGCAATCCGCTATCGCCCTGGACGAGGTCCGGCGGTGACTTAAAAAAAAGAGACGAAGTCACGGCGACTCTTCCCATTGTTTGCGTTTCCTCAATTACGTGGAGGGGCAGAGCGAGCGGGGCAGAGCGAGCGAGGCAGAGCGCGTTATTCCATCAGATCGCGGCAACGTCTGCCGCTCATGACAACCACTGCCTTTGAATTGAGAATTGAGCAGAGCGCGTTAAACCACCATCCCCGCAAGTCACGCAACACGACTCTCGCAACGCGATTCAGTTTTAAGAACAACAAATATAATGGGGGGCTGGGTGTGTTTGGTTGTTAAAGCGCCGTCCCAGCGCCGTCGTTGCGTTCAACCGCGCGGCGGCGGTCGAACCGCAGTTTGCCGGCAGCTCGGCGGCAGCGCTCACCCACCCCGCCTGGCTGCCCGGCTCGCTGCCTGTAGCAGCGGCAAGACGCCGTGTGATGGCGCCACGAGCGAGGTTCGTCTTCTTCACCCCGAGTCGTCTCCCACCAAACCACCGCCGCCACCACCAAACAACCACCAAACAACCGCCGCCTCGGGGCCCTCCGCGCGTTCACCGCTCGCGAGCCACGAGGTCACAAGGCCCCGTGGGGGCCCCGCGGCTCGCGGGGAAACGAGCGGCCACGGGACCGGTGGCCGCCTCCACGTCTCCAGCCCCACTGCCACTTCACGACGCCCCCCCGCCTGTAAAACCTCGAGCGCAGCAGCGCTGCAGACTCACGAGCGCTCGCCCCATCCACGACCCACAACGACTCGCTGACCCGAACCCGACGGGATCACGACTACCAACCCTGGCCGCTTTGTCCCCGACATGCGAACCATAACGCTTAAATACTGTGATTTACAAACACGACCCCCCCCCCCCCATCCATATCTTTCAACATAAAAACACGAATGCGCTAGCCACGAACCCCAATGCTTAACTGCTTAGCACTCACCACCATTAAACCTGTAGCCACCTAACGCCTCACGTTGACGAACACGAACCCTCCCCCAGCCCCGATGCTGTGACCGCCTCTCTCCGCGTTCATCACTGGCCGTGCTGTCTGAGAGTGTTAATCAACTGCAGGGTCTAAACGGCGTTGTGTTTGGTGCTTCACGACGTAGTGTTTGGTGCTTCGCTGCGCGCCACAAAATCCACTTCTGCACGGCCGCCGAGACGAATTTCAACTCCGGTGGAAACAAGAGACAAAGTTCCCCCGTGTAGCCTTCACAGACTGTTGGGGCAAGTGCCGTGCTCGAGCGGCAGCACCTACGAAGGCCGGCACTGTGGCACACGAGGGGGTGGGTGGCCCAGAAAACACGCCCGGTCGCCTTGGTCTCCCCCCTTAGTGGCGACGTTTACACACCACACCAGGTACTCGTTTGAGGCCGAGTCGACCTAGGGAGAACCCGGGGACCGGTTGAGATCTTTGTCGCCTGTGTTGGTGGCCGGGTGCGGTTAATCCGACTCGGCTGGTCCGGGGGTCATCGTATACGCGCATTGTACACCGACGAGGCACGAAACCTACAGCAGGTTCAAAGGTGTGCGGAGAGATGACGCCTGCTTGTAAACCACACGGAGGGGCTTAATAATGATGGTGCGCCATCGGGGGCCCAGGCACCGCCGACAACTCGAGACGTCGCCAAGACCTCGGCCAAGTGGAAGTGGCGCTCTGGCAGGGTGCGCGAAGCCCATGTCGTGGCCGGGAGGCGAGTCTGGCGGCCGATGGATTGGTGGCTGAAGGGGGCAGGATGCGCCTCAGAAGCCTTGAGAGCATTCTATTAAAATGTGAGACGAGAATGTGGATTCGCTGATAGCAACTTCTAATTGGAAGCGGTATCCTTCCCCCGCACCTCCGATTAACGCGGTTGGCTACATTCGGTGCGAAAGAAGTTCAACAGTACATACGTAGAGCATGACTAATACTAACTATATTACTTATACCTCAATACCAACGTACCCTTATCCTGAACTGTATCGCTAACTCAATGCCCCAACCTAATCCTAACCAAAACACCGGCACGATATAACAAATACCATTTACTGCCCGTGACTAAATCACCATGACATTTCTCGATCTCATCAACTCTCAAAAGTTAAGCTGGTTTGATCCTGGGTAGCTGTAGGTGGACAGAGGAAATACGAAATGTGGGCTTGGGTTATTATGTGGCCTAGAGATGATGGCAGTACAGACATATGTTTAATACTGCATACGCAAAGTGTTGAATGTTATAAACTAAAACTATTTTTTATTTTACCAGGTAGGGCCCACTGAGCTGCTACGTAGCTCTTTTTTAGAAGCGACCTGCCCACAAATGATAGCTCAACGAAGTGGCTTATCACGTGAAAATGTATAGCAGGCAAATACTCTGTACCCTCGCATGCAGAGATGTACTCCAGTAACTTTAACTTCCTCCTCCCCATACCATAAACACCGATTCATAGCAGTGGCCAACCATCCCAATGCAGGAACATTCCTGAGTCTTGGGTCTCGGTGAGTCTAGAAAACAAAGGCCATTATCACTCAGTATTATTCGTGGCGTCAAGGTGTGCCTTGCTCAAGAGAGCCAAGGGGTAGAAAGTCTCTCCTGCACTAGTAGACAACAGAATGGCACCCGATATAAAATATCAACTATCCAACCCTCTCCACATTGCTGACCATATTCAAACATTTATTCATAGAACATGTCAGGATTAAGTATTATAATTGCGTACGAAGAACTTTATATTAAAACATAATTAAACAGACTGTACACAGAATATGTACACGTTTTCATGTATGTTGGACTTCTTTCGCACCGTACGTAGCCAACCATGCTAATTCATGGTGTCACATTGCTGCTCAATACAAACAGCCAACATGCTATGTGCTAGGCATTGCACCCTGGGAGTGCCCATCATTCTGTCTACGGGGTATTTTAAAGGAGTTCCACCTTTTAGGAATCCAACAGTAATTGTACAATGGGTAAACTGGGCCCTGCCATCGTAATGTGGAATTTAGACCATTGGCTCAAGGAGTTGAGCACCACACCACGTCAATCATTGTGTGAGCAGTGAGGCACTTTGAATTTGGCGGTAGTAGCTGAAGGTGTCCTTGTTCAAACCTTTACAATGATATAAAGTATTTTCCACATCCTTGTCACTTTTGGTGATGTACATTGTCACCATGCTCCAAGAAGGGCTAGAAAACTGAAATGTGACTTCAATCGAACCTATTTGCCGAGAACTCTGAAGGGCCGGAACTACCAAACCTTCGAATCAGTTGCTGGAAAGATCACCCCACAATATTTTGTCCGTCAGGCATTGCATAATAATGCAACGGCTGAGATGTTGGAACCGTCACAGCCACGACAGCTGTATCAAGTAAATGAGAGACTACAAGAGATACCACTCCGTATTTATAATGGTTGAGGGGGGAAGGGCCAGGAACGGCACACTTTTATTAATATGGCCCTTCCCCCCTCAACCATTATATATACGGAGTGGTATCTCTTGTAATCTCTCATTTACTTGATACAGCTGTCGTGGCTGTGACGGTTCCACCTGAAGACGAAAGCTTGTGTTGCCTCCGAAACGTCGTGATTTTTTTTTATTTTAATTTTTTACCTACGTGACTTCACCGAAAAAACCTAAGAATATGAATCCTTGCAGTCACGAAAGCTTCAAATCTAGAATTAGGCTGAGATGTTGTTTTTGAGTAAGAAGGCAGAGTGAGATAGAGTATACGTAGGCAGGTAATCCACATACAAAGTTCAGTGTCCATTAATTATATTTTTGCTACAACATCCCCCTTAGAAGAAAGCATCTTGCGGTGAGTTTCCACTCAACTAGATGGAAGCCAGCAGTGTGGAGCGAGGCGCTGAGAGTCTAGAGATCTGTGCAGGGCACGGGGCGGGGGGGATTGTAACGTATGTCCAGTATGTACGTTGAACTTCTTTCGCACCGTACGTCGCCAACCGTGCTAATCGGAGGTGCGACAAAGTGCGCGCGCGTGTCTAGCTGTGGGCACGAAGGGCGAGCGATGAAACGCGAATCCACATCAACTGGGTTGTTTGGCAAGGTTGTGAAAGTGTGACGCGGAAGGCGCAAGGAACACCACAGACGATACAAGGAACACCACAGACGGCACAAGGAACACCACAGACGGCACAAGGAACACCACAGACGGCACAAGGAACACCACAGACGGCACAAGGAACACTACAGACGACACAAAGAACACCACAGACGGCACAAGGAACACTACAGACGACACAAAGAACACCACAGACACAAGGAACAACACAGACGCAACTCGGGTAGAGCCGCAGCCCTGCAAGGTTCCCGCTCACGGCCCCGCTGGCGGGAAGGGCCTCCTCCACCAGATGGAGCCCTAGAGAGCCCCTCCGGACTATGTTGGCCTCCTGTTCCGCGTCGACGCAGATGTCTTGGGGGGAGGAGGAGGAGGGGTGGCGTTGTCCCCGCACTCTCCCCCCTCCCCCCCGGTGCACGGGCAGGGCGACCTGGAGTTCGCACGCGACGCGCGGCCCACAGAGTCGGGCAGGCGACAGTCGCAGAACTCTTCTCTCATCAAGGAGCTGGAGCCGACGGGGATAGGATCCTGTGGCGGAGGTGGTTATGAGCTGTAGCCGAGGGGGTGAGATTTGTAAGAGTAAAGAGCTGTTAGCGGAAGGGGTAAGAGCTGATAGCGGAGGAGGGTAAGAGCTGTAGCCAAGGGGTTATTTATTATGCAGCGAAGGGGGTAAGATTTGTAACAGAGGGGGTAAAGAGCTGTATCCGAGGGGATAAGAGCTGTAACCGAGGGGATATGCGCTACAGCCGAGGGGGTAGGAAGCCTTCGAATTATCCCTGCTGGAGCGAGTGGCCGGCGTTGCATCTCTCATGGGGGGCTTGGGGGGGTCTCGTCGGGGAGAGATTTCGCAGGGGACCCATCATCACTTCCTTGCTCAGGGCCCATCCCCACGCCACTCTCGGGATCGGTGCGTTTGCGGATCACCCTGTCGCTGCTGCTGCTGCTCGTGTCGATGGTTTACACACGATATTCTCCCGACAAGGAAGCGACACACTGTACGGAGCGCGTTTGAATCGCACACGCGTGCGTGACACACGCCGACTCGACTCGGCGCATCACAAAGTCTCTTCGCCCCCCCCCACATCAACAGCGCGGCGAAATTATTTCGACGCGTTCCGTGCAACTGCGTAAATAATGAATGAACGCGGAATTAGTGCGCAGACGGCAGAGCCGAGCGGAGCCGAGGCGGAGAATCCTTCACGCGACTCGGGGCGCGGGGAGCGCGCGTACCCCCGGGCGAGTCTTTGGGAGGTGGTGGTGGGGGGTTGAGAGGCTCTGCTCATCGCGTCCCTACCTTCGGAGCAGGCGAGGGAAGTGTTTTCCAGCCGACGCGAATTGAACCTCTCCCGCCACGGGGTCCCCCCGGCAGCAGCAGCAGCGGCCGGACGAGCGCCACCTCTCCTCCTCTGTTCCAATATGGCACTGGGCGTGTGGGCGCATGCGCCAATGCTGCGGCTCGGACACGCGCGGCGCTCGCACTCCCGTTTCTGCTGCTGCTGATATTGCTTCTACTATTGCTACTACTGCTGCTGCTTCTAGTAATGGTACTACTACTGCTGCTGCTATTGCTGCTTCTAGTAATGGTACTACTACTGCTGCTTCTACTATTGCTACTACTGCTGCTATTGCTGCTTCTAGTAATGGTACTACTACTACTGCTGCTATTGCTGCTTCTAGTAATGGTACTACTACTGCTGCTTCTACTATTGCTACTACTGCTGCTATTGCTGCTTCTAGTAATGGTACTACTACTGCTGCTATTGCTGCTTCTAGTAATGGTACTACTACTGCTGCTTCTACTATTGCTACTACTGCTGCTATTGCTGCTTCTAGTAATGGTACTACTACTACTGCTTCTACTATTGCTACTACTGCTGCTGCTATCACTGCTTCTAGTAATGGTACTACTACTGCTGCTGCTTCTACTATTGCTACTACTACTGCTGTTGCTATTACTGCTTCTAGTAATGGCACTACTACTGCTGATTCTACTATTACTACTGCTGCTGCTATTGCTGATTCTACTATTGGTGCTATTGCTGCTTCTACTATTGCTGCTACTGCTGCTGCTACTGCTGCTGCTATTGCTGCTTTTACTATTACTACTGTTGCTGCTATTGCTGATTCTACTATTGGTACTACTGCTGCTATTACTGCTACTATTGGTGGTGCTATGACTACTACTGTTGCTACTACTGCTGTTATTGCTGCTATTACTGCTACTATTGGTGCTGCTATGACTACTGCTGGTACTGATGTTGCTACTGCTGCTTCTACTGCTACTATTGCTGCTACTACTGATATTGCTACTACTGTTATTTCTGCTTCTACTACTGCTACTGATATTGCTACTACTGCTGCTATTGCTGATATAACTGCCACTGCAATTACTACTGCTGCTATAACTGCTACTGCTTCTACTACTGCTGCTTCTACTGCTGCTATTGCTGTTACTACTGCTTTTGCTACTACTGTTATTTCTGCTTCTACTGCTGCTACTGATATTGCTACTACTGCTGCTATTGCTGATATAACTGCCACTGCAATTACTACTGCTGCTAATTATGTTGCTACTGCTGCTAATTATGTTTGCTACTGCTGCTTCTGCTGCTGCTACGACTACCACTTCTGCTGCTTCTATTGCTACGACGACTGCGAGCAACTATTGCTGCTCCTATGACGACTGCTACTACTGCTGCTACTGTTGCAGTGGCTACTGCTGCTATTATTGCTGATATTATTGCTGCCATTGCTCTTCCTTATGCTAATACTGTTACAATTGCTGCTACTGTTGCTACTGCTTCTACTATTGCTACTCTTGATACTATTGTACTGCTACTGTTGCTGTTACTACTTCTGCCACTACAGCTATTGCTGCTACAATTGCTGCTGCTACCATTGCTGCTGCTGCTGCTACTGCTGCATCTTCTGTCGTAGCTGCCCGTTCCTCTTCTTCTCATTGTTTGTACGTAATTGCAGCAGAGGAAGTACCGTACAACACTCCCTGTCCGTGCGCGATGCCCCCCCCTCCATTCCCCCCCTCCCTCCATCCCCCCCTCCCTCCATCCCCCCCTCCCTCCATCCCCCCCCTCCCTCCATCCCCCCCCTCCCTCCATCCCCCCTCCTCCATCCCCCCCTCCCTCCACCCCCTACCCCCTCGGCTACAGCCCCTACCCCCTCGGTTACAGCCCCTACCCCCTCGGTTACAGCCCCTACCCCCTCGGTTATAGCTCCTACCCCCTCAGTTACAGCCCCTACCCCCTCGGTTATAGCTCCTACCCCCTCGGTTACAGCCCCTACCCCCTCGGTTATAGCCCCTACCCCCTCGGTTATAGCTCCTACCCCCTCGGTTATAGCTCATACCCCTTTGGCTACAGCCCCTACCCTCTACGTTCCCCCTGCCCCGCACGCTACGGTGCCTGTGTGGTGGTGGTGGTGTTGTCCGTGTGAGCGCTGTCCTCAGCGTCGTCGCGTGTAGACACGCGCCTGTCTGTCACCGCTCCGAGATGTTTGGCGATGCGTGGTGGCACTAAGGGCTGTGGCCATGATGCGTTGACCAGACACTGTGGTCCTTTCGTGTTGGAGTCTCCATTGAGGCGCGCTCATGGAGCTGGCGCATGTCGGCTTGCAAAACAAGTACATGGGTTTGGACTCATCGCCAGAAGGAATGATGGCCGATGAACGAGACTCGTAGTAGTGGAATGGAATCCAAATGAGAGATCGCGCCCGCACGGATGATCGCTGCATCTCAATGAGACGAGTTCCCGTGCAGGAATGAGATGGATTGTGCCATTGCAAGACTGAGGGGTCATGGCCATGTACAGAGGCCATCATCCTATGGTGGGCCCATTGTGGCCATTACTGATGACATGGGGCGGCATAGTCGTGGATAGAACATGGGTGATCCAGAGGAGGATTGAATATGGCAAATAATCAGAATGAAGAATAGACAGACCTGCATCCTGCAGTGCCCATGATGTGGCTATTCACAGGGAAGATATCAGCCTATCAAATCTAGAGAAGCCAGACTCGGAGTGAAGCACAATTCAGGGTGAGCCAGAAGGCTACAAGAAGTAAAATCACAAATAAATAAATAAATAAAAATCCACAGACAAGCGTGGGTTTCAACTGTGTTGAACCAGTTTTAACTTTGAGTCTCGTCCAACACGGCTTGTTAATGAAAGTGTTCACAGCAGCTGCCAGTGATGATTGATGGATGCACCACTGTCCCAAATTGAACTTGGGTTGCTGGCATCATAGCGCAGTCTGCTGACAAGAAAGCACGTGCCCACATAAACACGTTCGCGTGATGGAGGGAACAAGAGACAGAGGAGACAGCTGCTTCCCCTATGGCAAGCCGTACGTTTTACCCTCAATATCCTTCCTTGGCCCCCCTTAGTTACTCATCGGATGGGGGTCCATGGTTTGTTTTCTGCTCCATGTCTAATAATGGCAACTGCTCATGTCAATCCAACACCGTCTCACGCGTCAACTGCGTTCAGAACGTGTGCGACCAACTCAGGCGCCACACGCTAACGTGCAGTCTCCAGGCACAACTCCCATCAGTCCACAGACTCTCTGAGGAATATTTACTCAGATGATGTCCCTACCCTGTCTCTCATGCCACGTGGCAGCGTTGGCGATGGAGGTGGTGGCTAGGAGATGTTAGCTACCTCGCATGGTATGTACGAGATCGTGGGTTCGATCCCGACCCTGACGCCTGCTACATATTTGGAGTTTTAGTCTCTTTCTCTCATCATCACGGTGGCTAGAAGATGTTAACTACCTCGCCTGGTATGCACGAGATCGTGGGTTCGATCCAGACCCTGACGCCTGCTACATATTTGGAGTTTTAGTCTCTCATCATCACGGTGGCTAGAAGATGTTAACTACCTCGCCTGGTATGCACGAGATCGTGGGTTCGATCCCGACCCTGACACCTGCTGCATATTTGGAGTTTTAGTCTCTTTCTCTCATCATCACGGTGGCTAGGAGATGTTAACTACCTCGCCTGGTGTTCAGGAGGTCGTGGGTTCGATTCCGACCCTGACGCCTGCCACATATTTGGAGTTTTCGTGTTTCTCCCCGTGGTCGCGTGGACTTTTCTCCAGGCCCCCCGGGTTTTTCCCTCCACATATAGAGCCAACACATACGTTTCGAGTATTCGGTTGCTATAAATCTCCACGTGACAAGCCACTCCGTTGAGCTATCATTTGTGGCCAGGTCGTTTCTGAAAGTGAGCTATAGAGTACCTCAGTGGGGTCTACCTAGTGGAGGGGTTGTGTATCACGACCAATGCACCTTGTTGATTCCAACGTCCCTTGGACGTGAACGTCTGCCCGTCCGTTCCTCCCGCCAGCCAGCAAAACTTGTTTCAATAACCGTGTGCTGTACCGTACGATTCGTTTCGATTTAAAGCTTTCGTGACTGCAGGGATTCATCTTCTTGATTCTTTCGGTAAAGTCACGTAGAAGGGAAGTAATAAAATAATAAAAATAAAACATAATAAAATAAAATAATTCTCACGACGTTTCGGCTACAACGCAAGCAGCAGTCTTCAGGTGAAGAATGAGACACTACCAAGCTAGGAGCTTATATATAAGCTGGGTTGGAGGTGGAAGAGCGCCTTAACAAAAAGAATGTGCATATGAAGAGGAATTTAGCATATTCATGGGAAATGCGTAGGAGGTGGGTGGGGGGGGTTCAAAGTCATATTATGCCCATGCATTATGCAGGATCAGCAGCACCAAGGGGGGGTGCAGGGAGTAGCATTAACAAAGGAAAGGAATGTTAATGATATGTAGCTGCAGTTACTAAACAACCACGTAGAAATCTAAAGTATAAACTACATTAAAAACTAAAGTTTAAACTGCATAGCACCATCAGTATACTTACTATACTCTACAATAAGCTGAGTTACTAACAGCAAGTAATACATTACACTTCCACGTCGTAAAAATTATATAATATGCTTCCATCTAAACTTTATTCTCTTACATCACACGAGCATATACCGTACTATATACTGCCATAGATAAACCCAACATTAAATTATATACTGTATTGCTATAAACCACCCTATACCTACATTTTAACATAACACTATGTATTATTCTACCCACCCTAATGTGTATCGAAATGGTTTATTACGTCCTTCCAATGATTGCTAAGCCAGAATCCATCTTCTCGGTTAAAATTGTCTCGGTGTTTGTATATGTGGATCGCCTCATGAACGAATCTCTCATGATAGCCAGATGGCTTGCAGAGAACCTCTGTCTTGGAGAAGTCAATGTCATGTGAGCCCACTGAGTTGTAACAGTGATCTGCCACGGCTGAGGTGTTTGTCCAACCGTGTTTCAGGTCAGCTTTATGTTCACGGATGCGGTCCGAGACATGTCGTTTGGTTTCCCCAATGTAACTGCTACCACAGAGGCAACTTAGTTTGTAAACGCCAGGGTACTGTATGTCTGGAACCACATCTTTTACAGACGGTACCAGATCACGGATTTTATGTACTGTGTTGAATCGGACCTGGATCTTGTGTTTAATCAGGATTTTGGAGATCTTTTTTGTGACCCCAGCAATGTAGGGTAAGGTGATGGTCTTGAAAGGCTCCTCAACAGGAGAAGATGGATTCTGGCTTAGCAATCATTGGAAGGACGTAATAAACCATTTCGATACACATTAGGGTGGGTAGAATAATACATAGTGTTATATTAAAATGTAGGTATAGGGTGGTTTATAGCAATACAGTATATAATTTAATGTTGGGTTTATCTATGGCAGTATATAGTACGGTATATGCTCGTGTGATGTAAGAGAATAAAGTTTAGATGGAAGCATATTATATAATTTTTACGACGTAGAAGTGTAATGTATTACTTGCTGTTAGTAACTCAGCTTATTGTAGAGTATAGTAAGTATACTGATGGTGCTATGCAGTTTAAACTTTAGTTTTTTATGTAGTTTATACTTTAGTTTTCTACGTGGTTGTTTAGTAACTGCAGCTACATATCATTAACATTCCTTTCCTTTGTTAATGCTACTCCCTGCACCCCCCCTTGGTGCTGCTGATCCTGCATAATGCATGGGCATAATATGACTTTGAAACCCCCCCCCACCTACCTCCTACGCATTGCCATGAATATGCTAAATTCCTCTTCATATGCACATTATTTTTGTTAAGGCGCTCTTCCACCTCCAACCCAGCTTATATATAAGCTCCTAGTTTGGTAGTGTCTCATTCTTCACCTGAAGACGGCTGCTTGCGTTGTAGCCGAAACGTCGTGAGAATTATTTTATTTTATTATGTTTTATTTTTATTATTTTATTACTTCCCTTCTACGTGACTTTACCGAAATAACCAAGAAGATGAATCCCTGCAGTCACGAAAGCTTTAAATCGAAATTTAACCGCCTCTACGGGGAGGGTTTCCACATAACTTTGAGATCCTTCAACAAGCTCCGTGATAAGAAGGCTCAGCTAATCGAGTCTCTCACCTTTCTGAAGAGATGCCGCGACTCTAAGGTACTATCAAACGCATTTACACTAACATCTACTGCTGTAACTTCTTCTAATGCGAAACGAATTCTGTCTAAAACTAGCTTAGCTCTTATCTCAGAGAAAATCAGACTTACGCGCACCGAACTAGATCAGTTAGACAAGACACTCTACAAATCACACTTATCTTTGAGTGCAACAATGTCCACATCGGATTGGGAACATGTAGAGAAAAAATGACTGCCTCTTCAGCTGCCGCTATGTCGACTAAATGTAAGGACAACTTGATTTCCAAATTCAACCGCCTCTCAAACAAGAAACCGGACCCACACATTGAAAAGCTAGATGTTAACAAAGTCGTAATTAATCGCAGTAACAGTTCTATTTCTGAATGTCTGAAATCCGTTTTAGCTAAAGGACTAAACTTTGCAGTCACACCTAGACACATACCAGTTAATGATATAATTGCTCGAGTAGATGTAGCTCTCAAGGGCTTGAGTCACATCGCTGCAGACGTAGCAAGATCTGAAATCTCTGCAACCCTCAAAAACGCTAAGATGCCAGCTAGCAACATCAGCAAAGATGAGCGTTTTGAATTAGCTCAATTAAAAAAGAGGGATGACATTGTCATCCTCTCAGCCGACAAAGGCAATGCCACTGTCATCATGGACAAAATAGAATACAACAACAAAATTCAACAACTACTCAACGATGGCAGCTATACAAAAATAAAAAGAGACCCCACCAACAGCCTCGTCACTAAAACCAACAAAATCATTTCTGATTCAACCGCATTATTTGATCAGACCAAACAGTTCTCGTTGAAACCTTCTGCAGCCAGGCCACCAAGATTATACGGCTTGCCAAAGATACATAAAGAAGATACACCTCTTCGTCCCATTGTCTCTACTATCAACTCCCCCACCTATAAATTGGCTCGTTTTTTGTCTGAAATCCTACGGCCTTTCACTGGAAAAACCACCTCTGCGGTACTAAACTCTACTGACCTGGTATCGACAATCAAGGGGATTGCCCTGTCTCCAGACGACCTGCTTGTCAGTTTTGATGTGGTTTCCTTATTCACCAAGGTTCCTGTACCTGACACCATCGCAATCATTGAAGACTTGGTTCATCAAGGACTGAATGCTGGGGTACCCCCCCTGGTGAGACACTGCTTAACCAATACATACTTCACCTGGAATGAAACTTTCTACAAGCAAACTGAGGGCACCCCAATGGGCTCCCCCCATCTCCGGTTGTAGCCAACATCTTCATGGAGACATTTGAGACGGACACCATCCAGACTGCCACTCTACGCCCGACCTTATGGAAGAGGTACGTAGACGACACTTTTGTCATCTGGCCACATGGCCGGCCTGCTCTAGACCAATTTCTCGACCACATCAATTCCATACACCCAGCCATCCGATTCACCATGGAAGTCGAAAAAGATGGCAAGCTACCCTTTTTGGATGTCCTAATCAAAAGGAGACCTGATGGTTCAATGAGCCACTCTGTCTACAGGAAAGCCACCCATACGGATGCTTACCTAAAACCGGATTCCCACCACCATCCATCCCAGAAGAATTCCCTCATCAAGACTCTATATCATAGAGCCCAATGCATCTCCGACCATGAACACATTTCCAGTGAACTCAAACACGTACGCCAAGCTCTTAAGGCTAATGGTTACTCCGACTACACAATCCGCAAAGCCATCACTCCAACCATCAAGAAGGATCCTGTTGAGGAGCCTTTCAAGACCATCACCTTACCCTACATTGCTGGGGTCACAAAAAAGATCTCCAAAATCCTGATTAAACACAAGATCCAGGTCCGATTCAACACAGTACATAAAATCCGTGATCTGGTACCGTCTGTAAAAAATGTGGTTCCAGACATACAGTACCCTGGCGTCTACAAACTAAGTTGCCTCTGTGGTAGCAGTTACATTGGGGAAACCAAACGACATGTCTCGGACCGCATCCGTGAACATAAAGCTGACCTGAAACACGGTAGGACAAACAACTCAGCCGTGGTAGATCACTGTTACAACTCAGTGGGCTCACATGACATTGACTTCTCCAAGACAGAGGTTCTCTGCAAGCCATCTGGCTATCATGAGAGATTCGTTCATGAGGCGATCCACATATACAAACACCGAGAAAATTTTAACCGAGAAGATGGATTCTGGCTTAGCAATCATTGGAAGGACGTAATAAAATATTTTGATACACATTAGGGTGGGTAGAATAATACATAGTGTTATATTAAAATGTAGGTATAGGGTGGTTTATAGCAATACAGTATATAATTTAATGTTGGGTTTATCTATGGCAGTATATAGTACGGTATATGCTCGTGTGATGTAAGAGAATAAAGTTTAGATGGAAGCATATTATATAATTTTTACGACGTAGAAGTGTAATGTATTACTTGCGGTTAGTAACTCAGCTTATTGTAGAGTATAGTAAGTATACTGATGGTGCTATGCAGTTTAAACTAGTTTTTTATGTAGTTTATACTTTAGTTTTCTACGTGGTTGTTTAGTAACTGCAGCTACATATCATTAACATTCCTTTCCTTTGTTAATGCTACTCCCTGCACCCCCCCTTGGTGCTGCTGATCCTGCATAATGCATGGGCATAATATGACTTTGAAACCCCCCCGCCCACCTCCTACGCATTTCCCATGAATATGCTAAATTCCTCTTCATATGCACATTCTTTTTGTTAAGGCGCTCTTCCACCTCCAACCCAGCTTATATATAAGCTCCTAGCTTGGTAGTGTCTCATTCTTCACCTGAAGACGGCTGCTTGCGTTGTAGCCGAAACGTCGTGAGAATTATTTTATTTTATTATGTTTTATTTTTATTATTTTATTACTTCCCTTCTACGTGACATTACCGAAAGAAGCAAGAAGAGTACGATTCGTTTTACTTGAATGGACCCCCGTGGCTCCTGTCTGCCACGCACCGCGCACCGCCCATGTAATGGTCCACACACTGGTGGATGGTAACTGGTGATTACACTCACCATGTAATCACTCAGCCATGGTGTCAACTTGGTGTCTGTTGAACTTCTTTCGCACCGTACGTAGCCAACCGTGCCCATCGGAGGTGCGGGGGTGAGGATAACAACACTAAACAAAAAGCATTTCTAAAGAATTTTTTTTTTTAATGTGGATTTAAAATCCATTCGCATGTATCATGCATATGCACCACGTTCACGCGGCTGGTTGTTTGCACGTTCCCACGGAGCAAACAAAGCTGTATAGTGCAAATTCTTAGGGTCTTTCGTTAAACAATCCAAATGAGACGGTAAGAACGAGACGAAGCCAGCCCGGATCGTGACACAGAAAGAGACACGGAGTGAGACAGACCACGACGAGGCTCACGACACAAAGGGCACGAAGAGACACCGAGAGACAAACACAGCGAGAGACAGACACGGCTAAGGGACTCAGAGGCAGCCAGACACACACAGACACAGTCACGGACAAGAACAGAGACGCGGACATCGAATCCCACTGGGAGGTAGACACAGAGGAGACAATCAGGCAAGAAGGCAGTGGTTCTATTCAATTAACTCGGACAGTGATGGCGTCTTGGAATCGCTGTGCCATCCAGCTCCGTGTTTTGCAAGGCACACTCGCTCCTGTATCACCGAGTGTCTCCCGGGGCAAGGTGAAACATTTCGGAAGGGTGGAGAAACCCGAGCAACAATTTATCGCGACGCCCCCCGCCCCGCGTTGCCTCATTACGCGCGCCGTTGCGATGATCATCCGCCAGCAAATTGTGTGGGCGACCGTAGCGGGCGCCGTCCTCTGGTGGCCGCGTGCAGCAACTGCGGCTGCCTGCCCCGATGCGAGCGGCGGGGAGACGGCGAGGGCTGGGCCCGCTTCAGATGATGACCGAACCGTGGGAGCCTGCCGGTAAGAACGACGCACTTTAAGTTACGGTACCAGCTCGACCCGGCTTGGCATTCGTCAATCTAGCAGATCTTAAATACAGATTCACACATTTTTTTAAACTTATATTTTCAAATCAAATATGCATTTAAAGATATATAATTGGGAAGATGTATGTTAAATAAATATATAAAAGAAGATGGAAGATAGACATACAAGATAATGCAATTACACTTTTAAATACATCATATGTATTGCCTCCATAGCGTCTTGCTGAGGTGTGTAGTAGTTGTAAAATTAAATCTTTCGGAAATTTTTTATCTGAAAAGATTCAAAACCTTGACAATTGCACTGAAGAAGGATTTGCGAATACTATATATAGCTAAAATGTCACTCTTCAAAAACAACATCATGGATATTTCCTCCATCATGTCGCGTCTTTGGAGCCGAAGCCGACGATCCAGGAACCAGAAGCCAGCTGAGTGTTAGACATCCTTCGCCTTGGTTGCAAACGTCGGCTGCTGTATGAGGTGAGGTGAGGAGAGGTTTGTTTACCTGAGCCTCCTGGAGACTTCTTATTAGTAGTGAAGGACAGGGGTGTGTGTGTGTTTATGAGGATAAATGTGTGTTCGTGTACCTGAGGCTCGTGGAGACGTCCCTCAAGGGGTAAGGAGATAGATAGAGGGGAGTGTGTGTGGAGAGAGAAAGTAAAAACAGGTGTGAGTGACTCGTGCAGACACATCCCTCAAGGATGATAGACAGGGTGTATGTGTGTGTAAATATCTCGACAAGAGTACAAGGGGTTGTGATCTCTGGGGGTCATTTCAGCTGACTTCGTCCATAACACCTGGGTCTTGTCTCTTGACCTGATAACAATGTGTTCGTTCAGCAACCGGAGACCCAAGCAGCTCGGCGAGCGCCGGACGGGCATGGCTGGGATCTTGCGGTGCCCGTCACGACACGTGCCGGAGAATTTTGCAGGGGCGATGACACAGGGCGAGGAGAAGTTATCATCTCCTGCCCGGTCTGCACCAACAGCGGTGGTTCTTCATTGCAAGCCTCCGCGGGCCACTGGCCCCACCGACAACACACGAGTGACAACACTTCCCCATCATCATCATCATCGACGTGCTGCTGTCAAAACCCTGCAATGGTTTCAAGTGTGTGGCGGCCCTCACACCGCTGATGATGTCTTATCGGCCAAAGTGCCCCCCCCCCACCGCTCTGAAAATGAGCGAAGGACACTGGGCGACAGCCGGAGCTAAGCCGCCTCCGCTGAAAGCAAAGTGACACACCGTGGCCACGTCCACCTTTATTCACGTGAAAGAAAATACAGTCGATCGTCCATCGATAATTATCGATGGGGGCGTCGGATTTTCAAAGACGCCGGATAATGACTACATCATTATTTTAAATGGCTTATTTTTGCACATTATGGTATAACGCTGTTTTTAGCTGTTGCGTTTTTTTGTGCTTTAAGTTTGTTTACTATTTGAAATTAGCGTAAATAAACGTACAAATAGACACAAATAAACATCCTTCTGTAATACGTTACCATATTTAGTGTACCATACTTACCACTCCAATGTCGAAGACTCTGCATGGGGTGATGTACGGAGTACTACGCTCTTGTTTCAAGACAACCATGATTCACGTATGTTTGCATGCCTGTCAACCCACGCGGTGTCCCCGTATTCTTGTACAGGGAAATTGAGTTTCCAGGTCCATACGGCGTACAGACGTTTCAATGCGGGCAAAAAAACCGATTTGTTTGTTTCTCCCTCGTGATGGGACTTTGTTGGATGAACCTTGAGATTATAAAGGGCACGGGGTGACCAATACGGTCGGAATTGGTCTGAAATAAGGTAGGGCACTGATAAGGGGTTGACAGATTTGTGTTTGACGATCGCCGGACTGGTTACAGCCTTCGGAGCGGTTTTGCTGGATCGGCCCGGGACCGCCGGATCAATGTTGGAAGCTGCCGGATAATCGATGATCAGCTGGAGTATGAAAATGTCCCATTTGCGTTAATGTCCAGGGTAGGGCGCTCTCGCCATTCTGTGAACGCTCCCGTGCGCGCCTGCACTCGAACTGAGCGACTGAACTACGGCACAAGCACCTACAACACAGCGCTGAATCTCCCTCACACCACGACAGCAGGCGCCATTCGCCACTGAGCGACGGTGACGTCACCACGGCGCTTGTGCCAGGCTAGGTGCACTTTTGAGGCCACGTGAAGTGTCGAACGCAGATTCCTCAACTGTGCTCCCTACTTTGCCAACTTGCTGTGTTTTAGCCGCCCGGCGCTCCACTCGTTGTGAGCATCGCTCCTCCGCTTTCCATTGTTGTTGGAGGGCGACTGCCTTCAACTGCCCAGTAGCGTCCTTCACGAGCTTCCTTCACAGAGGCCGATCTTGACACCGCTGGTATCAGTCCACGCAGCTCCACATCCTCCCGTACCGCATCACTCCATCTCTGCTCCAGCCCATGTCGTGCTCGTTTAGCCCCCTCTATCCGGCGAAACAGAAGCAGCCAACGCAGCCTCGCCTGCTGGAGGAGCTCACGAATGGGACTGTCTTCAAGGATATATGAGCTCCTCACACAATCCAGTCTGTTTAAACTCAGGATGGATCGTCGGCAGGGCCAGCCTGAATGTGTCAAACCGGCGCAGATGTTCCTTTAGAAAGGTCCACGTTTCATAAGCATAAACGGAGGCCAGAACTGTTGCCGAGAAGACCCGCAGCTTCGTAGGGAGCGATAGACCAGATAGCGCACAGCGTTACACAACCATATAAATGATAATGCTGCTCGACTGATTTGGAGTGAGACCTCTGCTGCTAAAGCGGAGCTGGTCATAAGCTCACTGCCCAGGTACGGAAACTTCTCCACACTTTCCACAACTGACCCATCACTCATGCAGAGTGGGGGGAGGGGAGCATTCGATGACGTAAACTACCCAGGCAGGTGATTTGTTTTTGTGGAGTTGAGGGTAAGGCCTCATCTCTTAGTAGCACACTCCAGGATCAGCAGTAGCGTATTCAACTCCTCAGAGTGGGCAGTAATTACCAGATCATCCGCACACATACCATGGTTGAGCAATAGGGAGCCATCCCTTGACTTAACCCGAGCATCATCAGCCTCCCATTGGATCTATACCAGATGGAAATGCTACGGGTACATCTGTAGAGATGGTGCGTGGACTAGCAGCCACAAGTGTTAACTACGGGTGTGGAGACAGTATAGGAGACGAGTGGTAACAACAGAGACAGTATATACGACTAGCGGCCACAAGGGGGAATAACCAGGCCAGGGAACAAAGACGAGAACGATCTGGGAGCTTCAGGAACCTGTGAGAGAGTTCGAGAAGATGGGCGTGTCCAGGGGCGGAGGCATGGGCCACGCTGGGGGATAAAAGGGGGCGAGAAGTGGGGTTCTGGGCTGCCGTGGGAATTGGGGTCAATGCTGTCGTCGCTGCCATCGCTGTTGTGCCACGACCGTGGAGCAACTCCACAAGCGCCGTGATGCCCTTCCGGCCCCTGCACTAAAACACACACCCGCACGCAGCGCACCCACGTAGTGTTCTGGCGGGGGATTGCCTGGCACATCGGGTTTTAATCTGAAGGGCCCTTAGAGGGAAAGTCCCACGGTTTCCCGGTGCCAGGAGATTGGCCGACCCTCGCAGGGCAGGTGACATTGCGATGCCCCTAAAATTGTTTTAAAATTGTATGGGCGCAGAAAGAAAAGGTTCCCTGGGCCAACCGCAATGAGGTACAACTCGGGGGGGGGGGGGGGGGAGAACGGAGGATGGAACCCTGAGCAAGAAGGGTACAAAACAAAGGGACAATGGGGGCCGCCGCCACCCGCCAGTCACAAGAAAAGGGACGGCGGTGTGGGTAAGCGCATGATTGGCCGCGTGGTACAATGCCACCTTGGGCCTTTGAAGTGAGGGGATTAGGCCATGGTAGAGATGGTGGAAAGGGACGGCGGCGCGGGTAAGCACATGATTGACTGTGCGGTACAATGGCACCCTGGGCCTTTGAAGTTAAGGATATAAAAAGAGTAGCCCAAGACGATTTTAGTCAGTTGTCAACCTCCAGGCCGTCAAGACCCACTCCCTGCCGTCCTGCCTCCTCGTGCCACTCGCAGCATCTGTGTGATGCCAGCGAGTGCTGCTACGAGGCAGTGATAGGTGAGGTTTTCGCTCGTCCTTCTCCCGACGACTCTCACAGCATCCGTGCGACACCATGAGTACAGCTACGAGGTACGTGGTAGGAGGTTTGAGTGACTGGTTTCGTAGGCAGAGTCAGGCTAAGCTCTTCTCGCAAGGTATTCCCCCTCCAGGTAGTGTGTATTTGCGCCGTTAATAAACGTTAGTACAGAGTATCGGTGCAGTGTGATTTCTGTGTGTGTGGGTAGAACATCGGCGTGGTGTCTGCGATTTGTGTGTGGTGCGACTGCGCGGGGGGACGGTGTGCACGAGAGAGTGAGCGTGGAGCTGCAGCGTGTGCGCACGTGCTGAGAGGAGATTGCTGCAGGCGTGGGTGCGGTCGTGCCGTGGTGCGCCGCATTAGGGTGAGTGATGGTGTGCGCGGGAGAGCGAGCGCAGGGCTGGAACCCCGGCGTGGTGTTGGTAAATTGAGGGGGTGTGTGAGGCGCGCGTGTATTAAAACATACAAGGTCGCCGACGCTCGCGCGTGTTTAAGCAGCGGCAATAGCATTAATGGCGAGGTGCGCAAAAATTCGCGCAGCCCTTTAGCGCTAGCCTTTGTGTGCAAGCGGGCGAGGGCTTAACCCCCCAGAGGTGCGCGTGCATATTCATACCGCCGTTTTAAGTGCTCGCCTTTGTGTGCAAGCGGATTAGGGCTTAACCACCCGGAAGTGGGCGCGCATATTCATATCACCGTTTTCTTTAGCGCTAGCCTTTGTGTAAAACGAGCGCCTGCAGGGGCGCTCATGGTTACGCGCGTGTGTGGGAAATATGCGCCTGCAGGGGCGTGCGCGTGCATGCCACCGCGTTCGCTTTTGGGGTGGTGTACGTGGGCGTGTGCGAGATAACCCCGGGCGGTGGTGAGCCAGCCAATTAGCCATGTCCCTCAGAGAGGGCGCTGGCGCGGTGAGGCTGATCACCCGATCGGCGGAGGCGGCCGACGAGGAGGAGGGGCGAGTGGAGGAGACGGGCGTCGGCCCCCGCACTGTCGTCGTTACGTCGTCAGTCGTCGTTATGTGCTCAAGTCGTCTTTGTGTGTATACAAATAAATAAACCCTATACAGTCCGTGTCTCCGAAGTCATTACACACCCATGGAATGCTTCTCGAATTTCATGGTCATAGAAGATGTTAGTGAGTGTAGGGGCCAGAGGACGTCCCGTCGCACCACAAGGTGAACAGAAATTAGCTCCGACCCCCAGCCACGCAGATTTATCCGGGCCTGCCCACCATCACGAAGGTTCCTAATGATTGTGAGCAGATTGTTTAGGGCTGAGAAAGTACGAATAATAATCCAGAGCTGCAAGCCTCTCTTCAGCTTGTCTGGCAAGGCGATGTTGAATAATTGTTACCAGGACCTTTCCCGGCATACTGAGGAGGGAGATTCCATGGGAGTTGTTACAATCAGTGCGGTTCCCCTATTAAAAATAGGGACCACCAGGGCATCCTTCCAATCCTGCGGAACCTGCTCTGTAGACAAGACAGTTGTGATGATGGCACAAAACGCAGTCTGCACACAAACGCCACCCTCCCTCAGCAGTTCGCCAACTACACGGTCTGAAGCTCCGGATCGCCCTTCGTACTTCTTGAACAGATGGCACATCAGCCAACCACTCACAGGGAGTGGATACTTCCTCCAAAATTCAGGCACGGCAGCCCTAGCAGGGTCAATCCAAGATGAAGGTCAAAACACATCCACTAGCAAGCACACACACACACTAAAGTCCACACACCTATTGTCGTCTACACATATCGTTAACACAACGACAAAAATCTCCCGTCTAGCCTTAAAAGACTGTTGGGGCAGGTACTCTTCACGAGGACTTCTGAAGGCCGGCACGCCACGGCACACGAGGGGGTGGGTGGCAAACACCACCTTTGTCTCCGGAGTAACGATGTTTTAAACACCGCACTCATTTGAGGCTGAGTTGACGTACGGGAGGCCCAGGACCGGTTCAGATAATTGTCACCGGTGTTGGCCATGAGCGGGAATCGAACTCGTGTCGCCAGGCTGGTAGCGCAGCGCGATAACCGCTCCTGACACGCAATATAGTCTACATACAGTACCGTAGTCCACGCACACCATCATCCACACACATAGTTCACAAACTATAGTCCACACACACAAACACTGGCCGACGCTGTGACACTGCAATGGGAACCTGAGTGGTACAAAGGCAACCACCTCTGTACACGAGCCGCCGCCGCTGCCACCGCGGAGCAACCTGTGATGTGTTTGTAAATGCGATGTTAATGCGGGAACATAAAACGATGGAAATGAGAGAGGAAATTGCTCGCCTCGCGCCGCGTGAATGGGGCTGAGAGCGTCCGCGCTGATTGTTGCGGAGCGCGGGATGAAGAGCGGCGCAGGCAACTCGCACCTGAGCCCCAGCTCAGCTCCCCTCCTCCCCCCACACAAAGAGGGCAGTGGGGAAGGGGGAATTCACTCCATGACTGGGAGGTGGGGGGCGGTGGGCGCGCTGCGAACTCTCCGTGTGATGCCCGGGGACGGTGACACGTGACCTGACCCAAACGCAGGATTCTTTATTGCAAGGCTCGCGGGTCATTTCACCTTTAATTAACCCTTGAAGTTAAAAACCTCTTTTGGGAGGGGGACCTGGCAAGAAGTCACTGGCGGCCCCCCGGTGGCCTTTAGTGCGGCCCCTCGACAATAAACAAAGAGTGAGACCACCCCCCCCCCCCCATCATCATCGTGCTGCTGTCAACCCCACAATGGTTCCATTGAGTGGCGGCCCTCACTCGCACCGATGATGTCTTATCGGCGAAAGTGCCCCCCCCCTCTGAACATGAGTGAAGAACGCCGTCCATAATCGACGCTCGCCACTTATTGCAGAGATTTCCGGTTCGAATCCAACGGGTGACTTGATTAACAATGCGGGTGTATTCAGATTTTTTAAATTATTATTAGGCTCCAGCAAAACTACGCGTCGTCTGTTTTACAGGGGACGTTAAAGATGCCGTGACGTCCTTCGCAAGAGTAGCCCATTGTGTGCCAGCGTCACCGACCAAGTTTTCGAAATTTTGCTCCCCTTACCTCCCCACCCGCTCAACTGGCAAACCCCAGACCTTGGGCAATTGTTGTTAACGCCAACTCCTGGCCACCTCCCAAATTATCCACGGTATTCCTGCCCGAACGAGCCGGAGGTACCGACTGTGGCTTTCCCTCTCGTCAAGCCACCGTTGCGATGTCTCGTGATGCCGCGAGTAAATTGACAAATACGCAGGCGAAGGGCTAGCGTGGGATGATGGTGCGCAATGCTGAGCCAGAGAGTGACAGACTGTGGTGTGCACAGGAGCGCAACTATGGGGGGGGGGGGGTAGCCAGTATGTGGCAGCGTTATGCGACACATAGGGGCTCAGTAGGCGACAAGGGGAGGGCCTGATTCGACAGAAAAACAAATAACAACATGTTTTAAAAAATGAGAACAATATATATAGAAGGACTCAGATTGTAAATGGGGTGGATTTTCTCTACAACACACCGGTGTGCTGTACTAGTGTAAAGGGTTCAACTGAGTCGCAGACGTAGACTTGGAGGCAAAACATGTATTCAACTCCAACACACGGGGTAACTTCCCCTTAACAGAGTAACAACCTATGGTGGTGACCACCAGGCTAACTACACTAGTTACAACGTAACTGCTACTATGGGCCGGGACCACAGCTCGGGTCCGGGGTCCACGTGTTGGAGACTCGTTGAACGGAGAACGTCGACGAAGGTTTCTTCCAGGATGAACAACAACCCTGGTCCCTCTGGGGACCCGGCTTCTATTCTCTGCGGCGTGGCTGGCTCCGCCCTTGGCCACGGCCACCTTCCAGAATCCTCGGGAAAGATCTGGGTCCCAATCACGTGACCACCCCTAACCCCCACTTTGATCCCCTTTGTAGACTTAACTGGTCACGTGTCCTCTCAGGTCAACCAGAGTGCCAAGGCCTCGAGTAACCTCAACCTTCGGCCGCACTCACACACCCTGTCCTGTAGGGGTTGGCACTGCACGCCAAGCGTGGTGCCATCCAGCGCTATCAACCAGCGCTCACCGGGACCCTCTAGGGCCGGCACTGCACGCTGAAATCCTGTGATGTCACTACACTAGTAACGAATTGGTACATTCTGTTTACATAACAACCCTTACTAGTTGGCTGTGTCGGGTTGTGGCGGGTTTAACGACACATTTATATATTTGCGAGATCTAACCCAAAGAAAACTCTATTATGGATATATAGTTATAGCCTAGACGGTATTGTATATGGGCTTAAAACTATCCGTAGTTGATATAAGTCGTTGCACCCCTGTTTTTAACGACAGACGCAGCGGTGGCTAGGAAATGTGAATTCCCTCACCTGATATGCAGGAGGCCGTGGGTTCGATCCCGACCTGACGCCTGTTGTATATTTGGAGTTTGCGTGTCTCTTTCTGTCATCATCATCCCAGTGGCAAGGAGATGTTAACTCTCTCGCCTGATGTGCAGGAGGTCGTGGGTTCGATCCAGACCCTGACTCATGCTGTATATTTGGGGTTTGCGTCTCTCTCTCTCCCTGTGATCGTGTGGATTTTTCTCTGGGTCATGTGGTTTTTCCCTACACATTTAGAATCGACGTGCGTTTTAGAGTATTTGGCTACATTCTAGATTTGAAGTTTTCGTGACTGCAGGGATCCATACTCTTTGGTTCTTTCGGTAAAGTCACGTAGGTATAAAATAAAATGAAATCACGACATTTCGGGCACAACACAAGCTTCCGTCATCAGGTGGGACAACCATAGCAAGAAACAATTGCTGAAGTGGGCAAAAAGGCTGCTGTAACAAGAGGCTATAAAGGTAAGAGAGGGGGGAAGGAGCCAGGGAGAAAGGGCGAGAACAGCAAAATGCCGGGGGGGGGGGGGGGTGGGATGAACGGGGCTGAGAGTGGGAGGCTGAAGAAACTGGAGATGCGGATATGAAGGCAACACCATAAAGCAGTTAAGGTTTTACCTGGTTAACAACATCCTTCCAATGATTGCTCAATTTGTATCCATCTTCTCGGTTGAAGTAATGTCTATGTTTATATATCTGGATGGCTTCATGAACAAACCTTTGATAGTAGTCCGAAGGTTTGCAGAGTACCTTAGTCTCGGAAAAAAACAATATCATGAGAGCCCACAGCGTTATAGCAATGGTCAGCCACGGTGGAGGTATTGGTTCTGCCGTGTTTCAGATCTGATTTGTGCTCGCGAACACAGTCTGATATATGTCGTTTCGTTTCCCCAATGTGTAATGCGAGCGCAAGCGGGGTTCGCTGCTGGCCTTTGGGCCAATCATATGGGCCGGGGTATTGGGGGGCAGAGCCAGTATGGGGGCATATGTGAAGGTCCCCACTCACCTCGGGTCCAATCGGAAGCGAGGTGAGTGGGGGCAGAACCTAGGGGCGGAGCCAGCAGGGCGCGATGGAGAGGCGAGATTTGGAAGGTTCGAAGGCACGTGGTGTGAGGGAGGAGACAGGGTCATGTGGTAAAGGGGATATAGGTGGGAGCCCGGAAGGGCTCTGGGTCAGTTGTTGGAGTGAAGAAGCGGGACCACGTTGGGTGGCCGGAGGGAATCCGTGCCATCAGCCATGTGGCTGCAGGGGCTCAGCACACCGTCGGCCAGCAGTGTGCGGAGTGGGGGGAGCTGGAAAGACTGACAGAAGAGCGCGTGCGGGGCGCGTCACGAGGAACAGCTGGTCCGGTGTCGGGACCAGCAGGGTGCGGGTGTTGACCTAAATAAAGAGTGGACGGAGACCAAGCAAAGCGTGGCAAAGTCTTATATTACACTGGTGCAAGAAGTGGTTTGAGATGTCAAAACATCTCAAAAAGAAGAATCAACCAACGCCTTCTTCGGTAGCGGTCCCGGACAGGGAGGGAGCGGAAGAGTTGGCGGCAGGCGACACTGCGGGAGTGCAAGATGTCATCGCGGGAGCCGGCCCGTCTACGTCTTCGGGCGCCTAGGACAGCTGGCGGCTCATGGCGGAGCAGATTGATTCGCTGCGGGCCGTTTTGCTGGACTTGGTCACCCTGGTCGCGCCGGCGCCGGCGCCGGGACAACCTTGCGTCGGGCCTCTGAGGGGGGAAGCTTTGGGTGGGCCCTGGCCGTCCGCCATTGCGGCCTCTGCGAGGCTTCACGTTTTCCCTGACACGCGGCAAGACGCTGCCATCTTGGGCGCGGTCACGACCGACTGGCGGGAAGCCGCTATTTTGTCACCGCCGCGTGGGACGGCCGCTTCGGGTGACAGCAGCGGCGGGACCCGCAGCCACTGTCTGACGACTATGAAGGAATTTGCCGTTGGTGGGGATTGGAGCGCATTCGCTTGGCGTTTCGAATCAGCTGTCCGCTCTGCCAAGTGGACGGATGAGGAGGCCTTGGAGGTTCTGCCGACGCTCCTCGATGACGCATCTTTGAAGTTTTTCCGCTCCATCCCGACTGCTAGGAAGGCGACGCTAAAGGGGGCTTTCGACGAAATGGCGGAAGCATACGAGCCACCGGACGACGCTCATCACAGATTTGTCCAAAGGCAACGGGCACCAGAGGAATCACCCATGGCCTTCCGTGGCGCTGTGATTGTGCTGGCCATGGCCGCGTACCCCGAGACCGAGACCGACTTGTTGGAGCCCTTGATACTGGGGAAGATGTTGGAGTTGTCCAAGGACCTGGGCATTGACGCAGTGGCGGAAACTGGCTCGCAGGGTCGTTGCAGCAGCCACAGGGTCGTCGACCGTGCCGGGCTCGATACAAGGGGTCGACGTGTGGATTTTGGTCGATTCGGGCGCGTCCGCCACTATCGTCTCGGATGTCATTTTCCATCTCCTATCTATTCCGCCGTCGCGGGTACGTCCGGTTTTCGAATCATGTGTTGCTGCTAACGGGGGGAGTATGGGCATCGTGGGTCAGGTGGAAGCACGCATTTCCATTGGGGATGTGTCGGCTTCGGGGACGGTGTTGATCTCCAGGTCCCTCGCGGTACCTTGCTTGTTGGGGACCGATTTCCTGGCAAAGATGCCAATTAAGAAAAGGGTCGATCAGGGTTACATTGAGTTACCGGCGGGCCGTAAGATTTTCTTTCTGCCGTCGCCGTGGGGCCGGTCCGCCCCGGACCTCCCGGTGCAGGCGCTGGCCGACGTCTCAGTCGACATTCCTCCGGGTTCGCTGATGCTCATTCCGCTGCGCTATCGGAAACCCGTGCCTGGGGTTCAGGGGGCGGCGGGTGTGTTGCTGTCGCCGTCCAACGCCGTTACGGGCGGCTTGGCGCTAGTCGCAGCCCGGATGATTGTTCGGCCGGGTCAGCCTCCGTTGTTGCAAGTTTTGAATGGAGGCGCGGACAATGTTGTGGTGCCAGCCGGTACAGTCTTGGCCCATGCCACTACCGCTTTTACAGCCCACGCTGAAGGGGATTGCCAGGGTCTCATGGCGGGGGTTTTGGCTTCTACGTTGCCGGACGATCGATGGATCGCCGGGTTGTGTCAGAAAAGCGCGTCCTTGACTACGTACCAGTGGTCCGCGCTTCGCGCGCTGCTGTCCAAATATTCCGACGTCCTTAGCAAGGATGATTTCGATCTGGGACGCACCTCGCTGCTTTCCCATCACATTGATACCGGGGATGCTAGCCCCATACGTATGAATCCGCATCGGTTGAGCACCTCGGAGAGGGATCACGTCCGCAGTGCAGTGGATGATATGCTGGCCACTGACATTATCTCTCTGTCCAATAACCCATGGGGTGCTCTAGTTGTTCTGGTGAAGAAGAAGGATGGTAGCCTGCGATTTTGTGTAGATTTTCGGAAGCTAAATAAGGTGTCGGTTGCAGATGCGTACCCCTTGCCGCGTATGGATGATTACCTCGATGCCTTGTCTGGGACGAAATATTTTTCGACCTTCGACCTCTCCTGGGGGTTCTGGCAGCTTCCCCTGGACGAGTCCTCGAGGGAAAAGACGGCTTTCCGTACGCGCAGAGGCTTTTCAATTTAATTGTCTCCCGATGGGATTGAACACCGCCCCTGCTACGTTCCAGAGGTTAATGGAACTCGTGTTGACCAGCCTGCAGTGGGACACGTGCCTGATATATTTGGACGACGTCATTGTTTTCAGTCGCACGTTTGAGGAGCATCTTCAGAGATTGGATGCTCCATGGGAACCTCATTTGCCAGTAAAAATATGATAATTGGTTTTTTACCCTTCTAACTGGCAACAAAACTGACACCTTTTTACAAGGAGTCATGTTTGCATCGACCACAATACCTGCAGTCATAAGGCATGCGCCTTTTGGCGTCATCTGGTCCAACCCATGTGAGACTAGGCTCTAAGGAAAGCTGTCTCAGGTGTGGACCAATCAACTTCAAGGACAGTGCACATTATCAGAGTTATGTTTTTTGTTTGCATTATGACTGCAGGTATTGTGGTCTATGCACACATGACTCCTTGTAAAAAGGTGTCAGTTTTGTTGCCAGATAGAAGGGTAAAAAAACAATTATCAGATTGGATGCTGTTTTCGCTAGGGTGCGTTCCGCTAATTTGAAATTTAAGCCCAAGAAGTGTCACCTTTTGCAACACTCTGTTGCACTATTTGGGTCACATTGTCAGCCCTGATGGTGTGGCCATGGACCCGGACAAGACGGCCTGCGTTCGGGACTGGCCAACTCCGGCCACGGTGGGTGACGTACGTCGATTTGTCGGGTTCGCTTCCTATTACCGCAGATTTGTACCAAATTTTGCTACGATCGCTAGGCCGCTGCACCTCCTTACGGCGAAGAATCAGCGGTTCAAATGGGGGCCGGAGGAGGAGAAGGCGTTTCGCGGCCTGCTCGATCGATTGGCTTCAGCGCCGACGCTGGATTACCCTGATTTCGCTTTGCCCTTCATTTTGGATACCGACGCTAGTAACACGGGTATTGGCACTATCCTATCGCAGTGTAAGGGGGCGTCGGACGCGTTGTGGCTTACGGGAGTCGCGTTCTCTCTCCAGCAGAGACACGCTATTGCGTCACCCGGTAGGAATTGTTAGCTATCGTGCATTTTGTCCGCCAATACCGTACGTATCTGTATGGCCGGAAATTCATTGTACGCACGGACCATGCAGCTTTGCAATACTCCCTGAAAGTTGACTAGCCATCTGGCCAGCTGGCACGATGGCTGGAAACTTTGCAGGAGTTCTCATTTGACATTCATTACCGTAGGGGTTCGCGTCACACTAATGCGGACGCACTCTCCCGACTGCCGCATGGGTCCGCCTGCGCGTGTGCCTCGGGCACGAATAGGTGCACGCGGGTTCCATGGCCCCCGAGGCCGGTCATATCCGCTGTGGAGAAGCCCGCGGACTCCACGTGTCCGGAGCCGACTGATGGGGTTTGGAATTTGCCGCGTTCCGTGTGGGTTCAGGAACAATTGCTCGATGACTCGCTTGCGGCCTTGCGGGGTCGCGAGAATGTGAAGCCTGTGGAAGTGCAACTTGACACGCGGGCGAAGGGTCCTGTTAGAACCCTCCCTGAATATATTCGCGAGTCGGTTTGGCATGTGGCGGTAGCGCGGGACATGGCCCGATTGGCTACGGCCAAGACCCAGGCTCGGAACGAACGGTGTGCCCGGCGCTCTCATCGTGTGTCCCCTTGGCGGGTGGGGGACATGGCCTGGCTCCACTGCCCACAGGTGCCGGTGGGGACCTCCCCTAAATTGCACAAACCCTGGCATGGCCCAGTGGTGCTCATTGAGGTTCCTAGTTCCCAGTCTGCACGCGTTCGTGTTGGGTCGCGCCATTGGTACGTCCACATGTCCCGGTTGAAGCCCTACATTGCCCCTCGTGTCGATGCGTCATCTCCTAACGTTGCCTTGCCAGTGTCTGTCGAGTCCGACGTGCCACTGCCCTTGCCTGTTCAACCTGCAAGCGCGCCTATCGTGCCTCCTGTAGACCGGCCGACGGTGATCCTACCAGACACGGGGATTTCTGCACCGGGTGGGCCTACCACGGCGACGGGAGCACCTGTTTCCGCCGCCCCTCTGACCCCGCCGAGGCTGTGGCTGCAAGACGGCCCGATTTCGGGCCGGTTTGATGTGTGGGATTCTGCAAAGGACGGGCCTCCACCAGCGGCGGATGATTCCGTTTCCGTCGCTCCTAAAACCCCGTCCAAACTGCGATCTCCGAGGGCGCCGGTTCTCGTGAAGGACGGTCCGGCGGCCCACACTCGTTCCAGATCCCTTCCCTTTCGTTGATTCTATTCGTCGTTGGTTTGTTCCATCGTTTTTGTTGTGGCCTGTCGCTCGCATTATTCCATCCTGATTAAGCCGGGACGGCTGGTCCTTTACATCAGGGGGGGGGTCATGTAATGTGAGCGCAAGCGGGGTTCGCTGCTGGCCTTTGGGCCAATCATATGGGCGGGGTATTGGGGGGCGGAGCCAGTATGGGGGCGTATGTGAAGGTCCCCGCTCACCTCGGGTCCAATCGGAAGCGAGGTGAGTGGGGGCGGAACCTAGGGGCGGAGCCAGCAGGACGCGATGGAGAGGCGAGATCTGAAGGCACGTGGTGTGAGGGAGGAGACAGGGTCACGTGGTAAAGGGGATATAGGTGGGAGCCCGGAAGGGCTCCGGGTCAGTTGTTGGAGTGAAGAAGCGGGACCACGTTGGGTGGCCGGAGGGAATTCGCGCCATCAGCCACGTTGCTGCAGGGGCTCTGCACACCGTAGGCCAGCGGTGTGCGGAGCAGGGGGAGCTGGAAAGACTGACGGAAGAGCGCGTGCAGAGCGCGTCGCGAGGAACAGCTGGTCCAGTGTCGGGACCAGCAGGGTGCGAGTGTTGACCTAAATAAAGAGTAGACGGAGACCAAGCAAAGCGTGGCAAAGTCCTTTATTACAAATGTAACACCCACCACAGGTGCAACATAGTTTGTAGACGCCAGGATATTGCATGTCAGGAATGACATCCTTCACAGATGGGATTATATCACGGATTTTGTGTACTGTACTGAATCGGACCGTGCTCGCCCTTTTCCTAATCCCCCTACCCCACACCCCCCTCTCTATCTCTCCTCCCTGGCTCCTCCCCCCTCTCTTACCTTGATAGCCTCTTGTTACAGCAGCCCATTTGCCCACTTCAGCAATTGTTTCTTGCTGTGGTTGTCCCACCTTATGACGGACGCTTGTGTTGCGCCCAAAACGTCGTGATTTTATTTTATTTTATACCTACGTGACTTTACCGAAAGAACCAAAGAGTATTTGGTTACATTTCCACGCAATGATAAGCCAATACGTTGAGCTATCATTTGTGATAGCCAGCTCACTTCTGAACAATAGCCATATAGCTCAGTGAGCTTTATATCTGGCAAAATAAAAGCCGCTTAGTTTAAAAATGAGTTTTAGGTTCGGCTGGGCAGCGAGGGCTTGGAGCTGTTTCGGAGAGCGGCAGACGCGGCCTCCTCGTGTGGTTTGGTGATTGTTGTTGTCGTGGGAAATTTTGTTTCTTAATCCAGGAGAGCCGCACTCGGTCATACGACTCCTTTTCAGGAGCATCCTGCCACTGGATTTTTATTAGTAAGATGTTTTCAGTCGACTGATGACAAGTTGTCTTCATTCATGAGTTGTGTTTACTATTCACGTGTGGGAGGAGGAAACCGGAGCACCCGCAGAAAACCCCCACGCCTTGCGCGAAGGCGAAACACTCTTTCCCCCTGCAAATGGAACAGATAGAGGTTAGTCCGCGTGCTGTACCGCTGTCTCCTGGCGAGCCAGGGTATGGCGCCACCTCGACGCCCACAGGAAGGGAGTTTCACAACATCGGCGATCCACCAACCCTCGCTGCTGCCTCCACAGCGCTGGAGCACGCAGAGAGGCAGCGGCCACGTGCAGCAGCGTGGCCACCACGGCCCGGTGTGGCGGTGGTGCCGGCCGCGCTCTCACGCTGACCAAGAGGCTCCGTGTGGTGCCCCCCACCTCGGCCCTGCGGGGGCGGCTCCTCGTGGCTCCATCACGAGCCGCCGCTTGCATTAGCGCGGCGGCTGCGGCGGCGAGGCATTAATAGCCGGCTGAGTAATTGCTGCAATTATCGCTTCTGTTTGTCGTGCACGAGAGGAAGCGACATCAGCATTCACCTGCGCCGCGGACACTGCACATCCACGGGGCAGGGACCGTGGAACCAGCCACACATGGTCCTCCAGAGAGAGAGGGAGGGGCTGGGTGAGAGGGGGGGGGTTAGGGGGGGGCTGGGTGGGTAGGAGGGGCTGGGGGGAGAGTGGGGGGCTAGGTGGGAGGGGCTGGGTGAGAGGGGGGACTGGGTGGGAGGGGCTGGGTGAGAGGAGGGGGGCTGGGTGGGAGGGGCTGGGTGAGAGGGGGGTGTGGGCTGGGTGAGAGGGTGTTGCGGGCTGGATTAGAGGGGAGGGTTGAACGGGGCTGGGTGAGAGGGGGGGTGAGAGGGGAGGGATGAGAGGGGGGTAGTTTGGGTGGGAGGGGAAGAGTGCGATGTGTAGGAAATTGAACGGGACCTTTATTGGCCTGGTCAATGACTATGATACCGTCAATAGCCCAGGGCTCTGGGTTATTCTTCGTGCTTTCGACCACGTCGTTCGAGAATCTTTCCGTGGCTGTTCCGGCGGAATTTATATCTGGTACAGATACAATGAGAGGCTGATCAACGCCTGGGTGCAACCACGTTATGTATGCCGATGATCTGGTTATTGCTGCTCACTATGATTGCTGTAGGCTCTGCTGCTGTACCTGGAGCGTGCCACGAGATGGGGGCCTTAACATCAGCTCGAGCAAAACTAAGCACCTGAGTGGTATTGTGTCATCAAACACTCCACCCCCTCAACTCCCCATGAAAGATGGGGACGTTGTGGAAAGCGTGTAGACATTTCCGTACCTGGGCTGTGTGCTTATGACCAGCTCCGATTCGGCAGCAGACGTCTCACTCCGAATCAGTCGAACGGCATTATCTTTTCATCATCTGCGTAACGCTGTGTGGGAGATTCCTGGTCTATCGCATCATACGAATCTCTGGGTCTTCTCAGTCAGTGATGCCCTCCCTCCTCTCTGTTTGTGAAACGCGGAGTCCTCTAAAGGAGCATCTGCGCCCGTTAGAAACATTTAGGGTGGCCTGCCTACGATGCGAGGCTGCGTTGGCTGGGTCATGTAAACCGCATGCCCAATCAGCTTATGTTTGGCCGGATATAGGAACGAGAGCGGGACGGGCTAAAGAGATGGAGTGATGCAGTACAGGAGGGTGTGGAGCTGAGTGAACTTTCCAGCAGTGTCACGATTGGCCTCTGTGGAGGGGGCTCGTGAAGGACGCTGCTACTGGGCAGTTGGAGGCAGTCGCCTTTCAACAACAAGCGGTGGGCGGAACAGCGACGCTCACAACAACGAGCAGCACTGGAGGGAGCGCAGCAGGGAGGAGCTGGCTCTGGTCCGTGACCTGCCAGCGAGCCTTGGACATTTTGACATTACCTCAAAGTGCACCTGAGCCTGGCACAAGCGCCGTGGTGATGCCACTGTCACTTCGTGGAGGATGCCGGCTGCTGTCGTTGATGTTGGTAAGTGAGAGGAGGGGCTGTGTGGGAGGGGAGGGATGAGTTGGAAGGTGACAGGGTGAGAGGGGAGGGGCTGGGAGAGAGGGGAGGGGCTGGGAGAGAGGGGAGGGGCTGGGAGAGAGGGGAGGGGCTGGGTGAGAGGGGAGGGGCTGGGAGAGAGGGGAGGGGCTGGGAGAGAGGGGAGGGGCTGGGTGAGAGGGGAGGGGCTGGGTGAGAGGGGAGGGGCTGGGTGAGAGGGGAGGGGCTGGGAGAGAGGGGGAGGGGCTGGGTGAGTGCCGTGGAGCGGTGAGATCTGAGAGGAGAGTGAATCGTCTCTCACATGGCTGGAGTCCTCGAGGCTGGAGACGGAGTCTGCAGGTAACTCGCCCAACCACCACCACCAACACCGTAATCAGCACCATCATCATCATCACCACCACCACAGTATTATCACAGCATTTTCACAGTATTATCGCAGTATTATCACGTGATCATCGTCACAAAGATCACGATATTCACGAAATGATCGCCACCACAGCACCGCCACCATCACGCATCACGAGAAACAATGATCCTCCTCGCGGCTCGCGGTCACCACGCGGTGAGGCAGGTGCCGCGTTTGGAGATCACACCCTGGCGGGGTCCCCCCCCCCCCCCCGCGTGAAACGTCGGACAATCGCGAGGAGTATCCGGGCAGCCTGACTATCGAGTTGTCCCTCAATTGCGTGAAGTAGTGCGCGACCTCATTTCCAGTTCCGCGTCCGTGCGCAATCCATCCGTAAGTCGAGGCGCTGAGCAATTCACCCAGCTGACGTATCGATCTCTCCCCACGAGGCCATGATCGTAGTTGGCAGGTACAGCCCACTGAGCCGTGAGCTCTTTTTTTTCAGAGGTGACAGCGCCGCGTCGTCTCGTCCGACTCCCCCCCCCACCTCCTCGTGTCATCTTTCGTGCAGCTGTTTCATTGATGTCAATGGGATGTTTTTTATAATTTCAAAAATTTCCTCATTGTTGGCCCTTTGGGTTTGCGAGGGCTTGCTGGCAGAGTCCACGAAAGGCGAGACGCAGTGCCGTCTGAAACGCAATTGCTCTCTTCCAGCACCCTGACCGATGGTTTATATGTGGTCGATGGGAGAGACACCTTTCCGAAATCGCGAATGCTCTAAGTGCTCCAATGATCCGTGATTCCGGTCCCAACAACATTCGCGAACAATGTAAATATACACACACGTGTGATAGGTGACTAGTCACGTGTCTTCAGTTCTTCGAGTCGGTTTTATCACCCTCTTTACATCGAAGAATGATCGAGGCCTCGTTCCGTGGTTGCGGTATTTAATGACTTCATTTGTCAAACGTTCACGGAACAGGTTCTCGAGTTTTAGGGGCCGCGAAGCTGCTCCCACCTCTCTGATGACGTCCACGGTTCAACTCTCCGGTTAAGACGTTATTCCCCGTCTGTATCCAGTAAAAGGGCACGGCTGTCTGCTCCACGTGTGACTTAGGGAGCCTCCTCTTCCATCGGTGAATTGGTCCGATTCTTGGGATATATAGTTGTAATAAAAAAAAAGATTAGAAATCTGTCGTGAACGATGGTCTGTCGTTCTCCAAAATGTTTAAACATTTGTGGATTTCTAATGATGCTGGCGTCTTGCTGCTTCCGTGCCCTCGGTGCTGGCAATCAGTGAGGCGGCTGTCTTCTGTCTCTGTGTGCTTTGACCATCGCGTTGGCTGGGTCATGTAGCCCGCATGCCCAGCCACCGCATGCCTAAACAGCTTTTGTTTGGCCGGATCGACGGGGCAAAACGGGCGCGTGACGGGCTATAGAAGAGATAGAGTGATGTGGTACAGGAGGACGTGGAGCTGAGTGGACTTGCCGATGACTGGTACCAGCGGTGTCAAGATCGGCCTCTGTGGAGGAGGCTCGTGAAGGACGCTACTGGGCAGTTGGAGGCAGTCGCCCTCCAACAACAACGGAGGGCGGAGGAGCGATGCTCACAACAATGAGCGGAGCGCCTGGTGGATAAAGCACAGCAAGTTGGCACAGTAGGGGGCACAGGTGGTGCATCATCTTCCCCGTGACCTCGTGCCAGCGGGCGTTCGATACTTCACGTGGCCTCAACGTGCACATAGCCTGGCACAAGCGTCGTGGTGACGTCACCACCACTTAATGGCGAATGGCGGTTGTTGTTGTTGACCATCGTGTCGCGGTGTGGACGCTGCCTAGCCTATCGCTCCACACGAAGCTCGGGGTGGTCTTCCCTTCCACCGTCATGACGGAGGCTGGCGAGAGAATGCACTGAAATGAAGCTTTTATTTATTTACTAGCAGAAGTACCCGGCGTTGCCCGGGTGAAACATATATTTCTTAATAACCTTACATATATACACAGACTAGCATAAGTACCCGGCGTTGCCCGGGTGAAAAATATATTTCTTAATAACCTTACATATATCCACACACTCACCACTCACCACTCACCCTCACCATTCACCCTCACCACTCTCCCTCACCACTCTCCCTCACCACTCATCCTCACCAATCACACCCTCACCAATCACCACTCACCACTCACCCTCAACACTCACCCTCACCACTCACCACTCACCCTCACCATTCACCCTCACCACTCTCCCTCACCACTCATCCTCACCAATCACACCCTCACCACTCTCCCTCACCACTCTCCCTCACCACTCATCCTCACCAATCACACCCTCACCAATCACCACTCACCCTCAACACTCACCCTCACCACTCACCCTCACCCTCACCACTAAACCTCCCCTCACCACTCACTAATCACCACTCACAATCGCCACTCACAACCGCCCTCACCATTATATTTTTGCCCCAGTCAACGCCGGATATTTCCCATTCGTAGCAGTTTATATCAACTCTATAACGAACTTATATGATACAGGAAGCGCGATCCTAAAGTAATTTACAACCTTCGATTAGTCCTTTGTGCGATTCAAAGAATCGATTCCTGGCATGTTGGGGGTTTACATTTTGAATGATAGAGTTTCATTTTCATTGTTATGTTATGTTTTAATGTTTTCAGGAGTTTTTAATTACATTTTTGCCCCGGTCAACGCCGAATATTTCCCGTTCGTAGCAGTTTATATCGACTTTAACCAACTTATAGTAAACGGGAATCGTCCGAATCTAAAGGAATCTACAACCTTCGATTCCTTTGCGCGATTCAGAGAATCGATTCTTGGCGCGTCGGGTTTAAAAGTAATTACACAGTTGTATTTTCATTGCTATGTAATGTTTAAAGTTTTCAGAAGATTTTAAATGTATTTTCACCCCGGGCAACGCCGGGTATATGGATTTTATACCACAAAGTCGTCGCTTGACACGGGTGGGGTGTCGAGGCCTAGTACCGTGCAGAGCCTCCGGCCTCGCCTAGATTGCCCACCCGGCTGAGGCTGGGTACAGGGGCCGTTACCCCCCCCCCCCCCCCGCGCTAAAATAATACTGTGTAATCGCTATAATTTTATTATCTGCCGACCCTATAATAGTAATTGCACACATTGTGGTGGGGGGGAGCGAAGAGGACGTGAAACTTTGATGAATTTACCTCAGAGTCGCGTGGTGGGTGTCGAGGCCTAGTACCGTGCAGAGCCTCCGGCCTCGCCTAAATTGCCCACCCAGCTGAGGCTGGGTACGGGTGCCGTTCCCCCCCCCCCCGCGCTAAAATAATACTGTCTAATCGCTATAATTTTATTATCTACCGACCCTATAATAGTAATTGCACACATTGGGGTGGGAGGGGAGTGAAGAGGACGTGAAACTTTGATGAATTTACCTCAGAGTCGCGTGTTAATGCGTGCGCATATTTTTAACGGGAATTAAAAATGGCGTCCACCCCGCAGCGAATGCGTCGCTACCCGTTGCCAGGGGCAACCGCCGTCCAATGAAACTGCGTATGGTCCGGCGACACACAGACACACACACAGACAGACAGATTTGCGATTTTATATATATATATTTATTGACAACGTAACGAGGGAAATAATAGCGTGATAACGCGTAGACAGAGTCACGTGCATGACTCCCTAACCCAAGGGCCGGCAACCAATATAACAAGAGGAGGCATTTTTTGTTCGAATTCGGCAAGAAACTCAAGAATATTTCAAGAGGCGCAATGCACGCGGTGAAGACGAGACGGTGGGGGCCTGAATAAACGACGCCACGGAGCCGTCCTTCATGAGCTGCAGGTTGACGACCCCTGCCCCTCACCCATAGCAACTGGGAAGCGCCCTCGCTTCTCTCTCTCGACTCTGGCGGGCACGTCCCCTCCACCGTCCCCTCCACACAACTCACGCTGCTCGCCTCTCCTCCACACCGGCCGAGTAGGCCGCCTACCCTCTCCACTCAGCGAGGGCTACGAACCAACGTTTCCTCCACTCGCTCCTCCTCCACAGTGGTGGCCACCGAGACAGCCACGGGACTGCGGTCCCCCCGTGTCTCACAGTCCCCCGTGTCTCACACTCCCCCCCCGTGTCTCACAGTCCCCCGTGTCTCACAGTCCCCCCATGTCTCACACTCCCCCGTGTCTCACAGTCCCCCCCCCCGTGTCTCACAGTCCCCCCGTGTCTCACAGTCCCCCGTGTCTCACAGTCCCCCCCCCCCGTGTCTCACAGTCCCCCCCGTGTCTCACAGTCCCCCCCCCCGTGTCTCACAGTCCCCCCGCGTGTCTCACAGTCCCCCCGTGTCTCACACTCCCCCGTGTCTCACAGTCCCCCCCCCCCGTGTCTCACAGTCCCCCCGTGTCTCACAGTCCCCCGTGTCTCACAGTCCCCCCCCCCCGTGTCTCACAGTCCCCCCCGTGTCTCACAGTCCCCCCCCCCCGTGTCTCACAGTCCCCCCGCGTGTCTCACAGTCCCCCCGTGTCTCACAGTCCCCCCGTGTTTCACAATCCCCCCGCGTGTCTCACAGTCCCCCCCCCCCCCGTGTCTCACAGTCCCCTCCCCCCCCCGTGTCTCACAGTCCCCCGTGTCTCACAGTCCCCCCGTGTCTCACACTCCCCCCGTGTCTCACAGTCCCCCCCCCCCCGTGTCTCACAGTCCCCCCGTGTCTCACAGTCCCCCCGTGTCTCGCAGTCCCCCCGTGTCTCGCAGTCCCCCCCGTGTCTCGCAGTCCCCGCGTGTCTCACAGTCCCCCCCCGTGTCTCACAGTCCCCCCGTGTCTCACACTCCCCCCGTGTCTCACAGTCCCCCCGTGTCTCACAGTCCCCCCGTGTCTCACACTCCCCCCGTGTCTCACAGTCCCCCGTGTCTCACAGTCCCCCCGTGTCTCACAGTCCCCCCCCCCCGCGTGTCTCACAGTCCCCCCCCGTGTCTCACAGTCCCCCCGTGTCTCACACTCCCCCCGTGTCTCACAGTCCCCCGTGTCTCACAGTCCCCCCGTGTCTCACAGTCCCCCCCCCCCCGCGTGTCTCACAGTCCCCCCCCGTGTCTCACAGTCCCCCCGTGTCTCACACTCCCCCCGTGTCTCACAGTCCCCCCGTGTCTCACAGTCCCCCCGTGTCTCGCAGTCCCCCCGTGTCTCGCAGTCCCCCCGTGTCTCACAGTCCCCCCGTGTCTCACAGTCCCCCCCCATGTCTCACAGTCCCCCGTGTCTCACAGTCCCCCCCCCCCCGTGCCTCACAGTCCCCCCGTGTCTCACAGTCCCCCCGTGTCTCACAGTCCCCCGTGTCTCACAGTCCCCCCGTGTCTCACAGTCCCTCCCGTGTATCACAGTCCCCCCCGTGTCTCACAGTCCCCCCGTGTCTCACAGTCCCCCCCCCCCCCCGCGTGTCTCACAGTCCCCCCGTGTCTCACACTCCCCCCGTGTCTCACAGTCCCCCCGTGTCTCGCAGTCCCCCCCGTGTCTCACAGTCCCCCCGTGTCTCACAGTCCCCCGTGTCTCACAGTCCCCCCCCCCGTGTCTCACAGTCCCCCCCGTGTCTCACAGTCCCCCCCGTGTCTCACAGTCCCCCCGTGTCTCACAATCCCCCCGCGTGTCTCACAGTCCCCCCCCGTGTCTCACAGTCCCCCCCCACGTGTCTCACAGTCCCCCGTGTCTCACAGTCCCCCCGTGTCTCACAGTCCCCCCCCCCCCCCGTGTCTCACAGTCCCCCCCACCCGTGTCTCACAGTCCCCCCGTGTCTCACAGTCTCCCCGTGTCTCGCAGTCCCCCCCGTGTCTCACAGTCCCCCCGTGTCTCACAGTCCCCACCCCCCCACCCCGCGTGTCTCACAGTCCCCCCCCGTGTCTCACAGTCCCCCGTGTCTCACAGTCCCCCGTGTCTCACACTCCCCCCGTGTCTCACAGTCCCCCGTGTCTCACACTCCCCCCGTGTCTCACAATCCCCCAGTGTCTCACAATCCCCCGTGTCTCACAGTCCCCCCGTGTCTCACAGTCCCCCCGTGTCTCACAGTCCCCCCCGTGTCTCACAGTCCCCCCGTGTCTCACAGTCCCCCCGTGTCTCACAGTCCCCCGTGTCTCACAGTCCCCCCGTGTCTCAGTCCCCCCCGTGTCTCACACTCCCCCGTGTCTCACAGTCCCCCGTGTCTCACAGTCCCCCCGTGTCTCACAGTCCCCCCGTGATTCACAGCCCCCCCCCCCCCCCCGTGTATCACAGTCCCCCCCGTGTCTCACAGTCCCCCCGTGTCTCAGTCCCCCCGTGTCTCACAGTCCCCCGTGTCTCACAGTCCCCCCGTGTCTCACAGTCCCCCCGTGTCTCAGTCCCCCCGTGTCTCACAGTCCCCCGTGTCTCACAGTCCCCCCCCCGTGTCTCACAGTCCCCCCGTGTCTCACAGTCCCCTTGTATCTCACAGTCCCCCGTGTCTCACAGTCCCCCCGTGTCTCACAGTCCCCCCGTGTCTCACAGTCCCCCCGTGTCTCACACTCCCCCGTGTCTCACAGTCCCCCGTGTCTCACAGTCCCCCGTGTCTCACAGTCCCCCCGTGTTTCACAGTCCCCCCGTGTCTCACACTCCCCCGTGTCTCACAGTCCCCCGTGTCTCACAGTCCCCCGTGTCTCACAGTCCCCCCGTGTCTCACAGTCCCCCCGTGTCTCACACTCCCCCGTGTCTCACAGTCCCCCGTGTCTCACAGTCCCCCCGTGTCTCACAGTCCCCCCGTGTCTCACAGTCCCCCCGTGTCTCACAGTCCCCCGTGTCTCACAGTCCCCCGTGTCTCACAGTCCCCCCGTGTTTCACAGTCCCCCCGTGTCTCACACTCCCCCGTGTCTCACAGTCCCCCGTGTCTCACAGTCCCCCCGTGTTTCACAGTCCCCCCGTGTCTCAGTCCCCCCGTGTCTCACAGTCCCCCGTGTCTCACAGTCCCCCCCCGTGTCTCACAGTCCCCCCGTGTCTCACAGTCCCCCCGTGTCTCACAGTCCCCCCGTGTCTCACAGTCCCCCGTGTCTCACAGTCCCCCCCCCCGTGTCTCACAGTCCCCCCGTGTCTCACAGTCCCCCCGTGTCTCACAGTCCTCCGTGTCTCACAGTCCCCCGTGTCTCACACTCCCCCCGTGTCTCACAGTCTCCCGTGTCTCACAGTCCCCCGTGTCTCACACTCCCCCCGTGTCTCACAGTCCCCCTCCGTGTCTCACAGTCCCCCCGTGTCTCAGTCCCCCCGTGTCTCACAGTCCCCCGTGTCTCACAGTCCCCCCCCGTGTCTCACAGTCCCCCCGTGTCTCACAGTCCCCCCGTGTCTCAGTCCCCCCGTGTCTCACAGTCCCCCGTGTCTCACAGTCCCCCCCCCCGTGTCTCACAGTCCCCCCGTGTCTCACAGTCCCCTTGTATCTCACAGTCCCCCGTGTCTCACAGTCCCCCCGTGTCTCACAGTCCCCCCGTGTCTCACAGTCCCCCCGTGTCTCACACTCCCCCGTGTCTCACAGTCCCCCGTGTCTCACAGTCCCCCGTGTCTCACAGTCCCCCCGTGTTTCACAGTCCCCCCGTGTCTCACACTCCCCCGTGTCTCACAGTCCCCCGTGTCTCACAGTCCCCCGTGTCTCACAGTCCCCCCGTGTCTCACAGTCCCCCCGTGTCTCACACTCCCCCGTGTCTCACAGTCCCCCGTGTCTCACAGTCCCCCCGTGTCTCACAGTCCCCCCGTGTCTCACAGTCCCCCCGTGTCTCACAGTCCCCCGTGTCTCACAGTCCCCCGTGTCTCACAGTCCCCCCGTGTTTCACAGTCCCCCCGTGTCTCACACTCCCCCGTGTCTCACAGTCCCCCGTGTCTCACAGTCCCCCCGTGTTTCACAGTCCCCCCGTGTCTCAGTCCCCCCGTGTCTCACAGTCCCCCGTGTCTCACAGTCCCCCCCCGTGTCTCACAGTCCCCCCGTGTCTCACAGTCCCCCCGTGTCTCACAGTCCCCCCGTGTCTCACAGTCCCCCGTGTCTCACAGTCCCCCCCCCCCCGTGTCTCACAGTCCCCCCGTGTCTCACAGTCCCCCCGTGTCTCACAGTCCTCCGTGTCTCACAGTCCCCCGTGTCTCACACTCCCCCCGTGTCTCACAGTCTCCCGTGTCTCACAGTCCCCCGTGTCTCACACTCCCCCCGTGTCTCACAGTCCCCCTCCGTGTCTCACAGTCCCCCCGTGTCTCACAGTCCCCCGTGTCTCACACTCCCCCCGTGTCTCACACTCCCCCCGTGTCTCACAGTCCCCCCGTGTCTCACAGTCCCCCCGTGTCTCACAGTCCCCCTCCGTGTCTCACAGTCCCCCCGTGTCTCACAGTCCCCCCGTGTCTCACACTCCCCCTCCGTGTCTCACAGTCCCCCCCGTGTCTCACAGTCCCCCGTGTCTCACAGTCCCCCGTGTCTCACAGTCCCCCCCCCGTGTCTCACAGTCCCCCCGTGTCTCACACTCCCCCCGTGTCTCACAGTCCCCCCGTGTCTCACAGTCCCCCGTGTCTCACAGTCCCCCGTGTCTCAGTCCCCCCGTGTCTCAGTCCCCCCCCGTGTCTCACAGTCCCCCCGTGTCTCACAGTCCCCCGTGTCTCACAGTCCCCCGTGTTTCACAGTCCCCCCGTGTCTCAGTCCCCCCCCCCGTGTCTCACAGTCCCCCCCGTGTCTCACAGTCCCCCCCCCCGTGTCTCACAGTTTCCCCCCGTGTCTCACAGTTTCCCCCCGTGTCTCACAGTCCCCGCGTGTCTCACAGTCCCCCACTCAGAGCGTGATCTGTCAGGATTAGTCCAACCCAGTGCCGGATGAAGCGAGTGCCGGGCCTGTAGCATGATGTTATAAAGGGGTCCTAAAAAAAAACACGTAAATATGAAAACACAGATTTTAAAGTTGCATAGAAAAGTAATTGTCTTTTTTTTTTCATTTTGCTATACAGCCGGATAATACGACAAATCGCTAACCTTAAACACCCAGTCGTTCATAAAAGTTGAAGGCACTATAGTACTATAATAATAGTGCAAGTGTAGAATCACTGAACCGGAATTGATAGCTTTAAAGCATTTAGCGCAGGGCCCTTGGAAGTGCGGGGCCCGTAGCTACTATATATGTTGTAACTATTACTACTACTACATGTGTAGTAGTAGCTACTACTACATGTGTAGTAGTAGCTACTACACATTTAGTAGTAGTAGCTACTACACATTTAGTAGTAGTAGCTACTACTACATGTGTAGTAGTAGCTACTACATGTGGTGAGTGGTGCTGTGTAGTGGTGAGTGGTGTGTGTAGTGGTGAGTGGTGCTGTGTAGTGGTCAGTGGTGCTGTGTAGTGGTGAGTGGTGTGTGTAGTGGTGAGTGGTGTGTGTAGTGGTGAGTGGTGCTGTGTAGTGGTGAGTGGTGTGTGTAGTGGTGAGTGGTGCTGTGTAGTGGTGAGTGGTGGTGAGTGGTGTGTGTAGTGGTGAGTGGTGTGTGTAGTGGTGAGTGGTGCTGTGTAGTGGTGACCGGTTCTGTGTAGTGGTGTGTGTAGTGGTGAGTGGTGTGTGTAGTGGTGAGTGGTGTGTGTAGTGGTGAGTGGTGTGTGTAGTGGTGAGTGGTGCTGTGTGGTAGTGGTGAGTGATGTGTGTAGTGGTGAGTGGTGTGTGTAGTGGTGAGTGGTGTGTGTAGTGGTGAGTGGTGGTGTGTGTAGTGGTGAGTGATGCTGTGTGTGTAGTGGTGAGTGATGCTGTGTGGTACTAGTGAGTGGTGTGTGTAGTGGTGAGTGGTGCTGTGTAGTGGTGAGTGATGCTGTGTAGTGGTGAGTGGTGTGTGGTAGTGGTGAGTGGTGTGTGTAGTGGTGAATGATGCTGTGTAGTGGTGAGTGCTGTGTGTAGTGGTGAGTGGTGTGTGTAGTGGTGAGTGGTGTGTGGTAGTGGTGAGTGGTGTGTGTAGTGGTGAGTGGTGTGTGTAGTGGTGAATGGTGCTGTGTAGTGGTGAATGGTATGTGGTAGTGGTGAGTGGTGTGTATAGTGGTGAGTGGTGTGTGTAGTGGTGAGTGGTGTGTGTAGTGGTGAGTGGTGTGTGTGGTGGTGAATGATGCTGTGTAGTGGTGTGTGTAGTGGTGAGTGGTGTGTGGTAGTGGTGAGTGGTGTGTGGTAGTGGTGAGTGGTGTGTGTAGTGGTCAGTGGTGCTGTGTAGTGGTGAGTGGTGTGGTAGTGGTGAGTGGTGTGTGGTGGTGAGTGGTGTGTGGTAGTGGTGAGTGGTGTGTGTGGTGGTGAGTGATGCTGTGTAGTGGTGAGTGGTGTGTGGTAGTGGTGAGTGGTGTGTGGTAGTGGTGAGTGGTGTGTGGTAGTGGTGAGTGGTGTGTGTAGTGGTGAGTGGTGTGTGTAGTGATGAGTGATGCTGTGTAGTGGTGTGTGGTAGTGGTGAGTGGTGTGTGTAGTGGTGAGTGGTGTGTGTAGTGGTGAGTGGTGCTGTGTAGTGGTGAGTGGTGCTGTGTAGTGGTTAGTGGTGTGAGTAGTGGTGAGTTGGGCTGTGTAGTGGTGAGTGGCGCTGTGTAGTGGTGAGTGGTGTGTGTAGTGGTGAATGGTGTGTGGTAGTGGTGAGTTTGTGTGTGTAGTGGTGAGTGGTGCTGTGTAGTGGTGAGTGGTGTGTGTAGTGGTGAGTGATGCTGTGTAGTGGTGAGTGATGCTGTGTAGTGGTGAGTGGTGTGTGGTAGTGGTGAGTGGTGTGTGTAGTGGTGAGTGGCGCTGTGTAGTGGTGAGTGGCGCTGTGTAGTGGTGAGTGGTGTGTGGTAGTGGTGAGTGGTGTGTGTAGTGGTGAGTGGTGTGTGTAGTGGTGAGTGGTGCTGTGTAGTGGTGAATGGTATGTGGTAGTTGTGAGTGGTGTGTATAGTGGTGAGTGGTGTGTGTGGTGGTGAGTGGCGCTGTGTAGTGTGTGTAGTGGTGAGTGGTGTGTGTAGTGGTGAGTGGTGCTGTGTAGTGGTGAGTGGTGTGTAGTAGTGGTGAGTGGTGTAGTGGTGAGTGGTTTGTGTAGTGGTGAGTGGTGTGTGTAGTGGTGAGGGGCGTGTGTATTGGTGAGTGGTGTGTGTAGTGGTTAGTGGTGCTGTGTAGTGGTGTGTGTAGTGGTGAGTGGTGTGTAGTAGTGGTGAGTGGTGTGTGTAGTGGTGAGTGGGGTGTGTAGTGGTGAGTGGGGTGTGTAGTGGTGAGTGGTGCTGTGTAGTGGTGAGTGGTGCTGTGTAGTGGTGAGTGGTGTGTGTAGTGGTTAGTGGTGTGTGAAGTGGTGAGTGGCGCTGTGTAGTGGTGAGTGGCGCTGTGTAGTGGTGAGTGGTGTGTGTAGTGGTGAGTGGTGTGTGGTGTGTGTAGTCGTGTGTGTAGTGGTGAGTGGTGTGTGTACTGGTGAGTGGAGTGTGTACTGGTGAGTGGTGTGTGTAGTGGTGAGTGGTGTAGTGGTGAGTGGTGTGTGGTAGTGGTGAGTGGTGTGTGTAGTGGTGAGTGGTGTGTGTAGTGGTGAGTGGTGTGTGTAGTGGTGAGTGGTGCTGTGTAGTGGTGAGTGGTGCTGTGTATTGGTGAGTGATGCTGTGTATTGGTGAGTGATGCTGTGTAGTGGTGTAGTGGTGAGTGGTGTAGTGGTAAGTGGTGTGTGGTAGTGGTGTGTGTAGTGGTGAGTGGTGTAGTGGTGAGTGGTGCTGTGTAGTGGTGAGTGGTGCTGTGTGGTAGTGGTGAGTGATGTGTGTAGTGATGAGTGGTGGTGTGTGTAGTGAGTGATGCTGTGTGTGTAGTGGTGAGTGATGCTGTGTGGTAGTAGTGAGTGGTGTGTGTAGTGGTGAGTGGTGCTGTGTAGTGGTGAGTGATGCTGTGTAGTGGTGAGTGGTGTGTGGTAGTGGTGAGTTGTGTGTGTAGTGGTGAGTGGCGCTGTGTAGTGGTGAGTGGCGATGTGCAGTGGTGAGTGGTGTGGTAGTGGTGAGTGGTGTGTGTAGTGGTGAGTGGTGTGTGTAGTGGTGAGTGGTGTGTGTGGTGGTGAATGATGCTGTGTAGTGGTGAGTGGCGCTGTGTAGTGGTGAGTGGTGTGTGTGGTGTTGAGTGGTGTGTGTAGTGTTGAGTGGTGCTGTGTAGTGGTGAGTGGGGTGTAGTAGTGGTGAGTGGTGCTGTGTAGTGGTGAATGGTATGTGGTAGTGGTGAGTGGTGTGTATAGTGGTGAGTGGTGTGTGTAGTGGTGAGTGGTGTGTGTGGTGTTGAATGATGCTGTGTAGTGGTGAGTGGCGCTGTGAAGTGGTGAGTGGTGTGTGTGGTGGTGAGTGGTGTGTGTAGTGGTGAGTGGTGTGTGTAGTGTTGAGTGGTGCTGTGTAGTGGTGAGTGGTGTGTAGTAGTGGTGAGTGGTGTGTGTAGTGGTGAGTGGTGTGTGTAGTGGTGAGTGGCATGTGTAGTGGTGAGTGGTGTGTGTAGTGGTTAGTGGTGCTGTGTAGTGGTGTGTGTAGTGGTGAGTGGTGTGTGTAGTGGTGAGTGGTGAGTGGTGCTGTGTAGTGGTGAGTGGTGCTGTGTAGTGGTGAGTGGCGCTGTGTAGTGGTGAGTGGCGCTGTGTAGTGGTGAGTGGCGCTGTGTAGTGGTGAGTGGTGTGTGTAGTGGTGAGTGGTGTGTGTAGTCGTGTGTGTAGTGGTGAGTGGAGTGTGTACTGGTGAGTGGTGTGTGTAGTGGTGAGTGGTGTGTGTAGTGGTGAGTGGCGCTGTGTAGTGGTGAGTGGCGCTGTGTAGTGGTGAGTGGTGTGTGTAGTGGTGAGTGGTGCTGTGTAGTGGTGAGTGGTGTGTGTAGTGGTGAGTGGTGTGTGTGGTGGTGAGTGGCGCTGTGTAGTGGTGAGTGGTGTGTGTGGTGGTGAGTGGTGTGTGTAGTGGTGAGTGGTGTGTGTAGTGGTGAGTGGTGCTGTGTAGTGGTGAGTGGTGTGTAGTAGTGGTGAGTGGTGTAGTGGTGAGTGGTGTGTGTAGTGGTGAGTGGTGTGTGTAGTGGTGAGTGGCGCTGTGTAGTGGTGAGTGGCTTGTGTAGTGGTGAGTGGTGTGTGTAGTGGTGAGTGTAGTGGTGAGTGGCGTGTGTAGTGGTGAGTGGTGTGTGTAGTGGTTAGTGGTGCTGTGTAGTGGTGTGTGTAGTGGTGAGTGGTGTGTGTAGTGGTGAGTGGTGCTGTGTAGTGGTGAGTGGTGCTGTGTAGTGGTGAGTGGCGCTGTGTAGTGGTGAGTGGCGATGTGTAGTGGTGAGTGGCGCTGTGTAGTGGTGAGTGGCGCTGTGTAGTGGTGAGTGGTGTGTGTAGTGGTGTGTGGTGTGTGTTGTGTGTAGTCGTGTGTGTAGTGGTGAGTGGTGTGTGTACTGGTGAGTGGAGTGTGTACTGGTGAGTGGTGTGTGTAGTGGTGAGTGGTGTGTGTAGTGGTGAGTGGCGCTGTGTAGTGGTGAGTGGCGCTGTGTAGTGGTGAGTGGTGTGTGTAGTGGTGAGTGTTGTGTGTAGTGGTGAGTGGTGCTGTGTAGTGGTGAATGGTATGTGGTAGTGGTGAGTGGTGTGTGTAGTGGTGAGTGGTGTGTGTAGTGGTGAGTGGTGTGTGTGGTGGTGAGTGGCGCTGTGTAGTGGTGAGTGGTGTGTGTGGTGGTGAGTGGTGTGTGTGGTGGTGAGTGGTGTGTGTAGTGGTGAGTGGTGCTGTGTAGTGGTGAGTGGTGTGTAGTAGTGGTGAGTGGTGTAGTGGTGAGTGGTGTGTGTAGTGGTGAGTGGTGTGTGTAGTGGTGAGTGGCGCTGTGTAGTGGTGAGTGGCTTGTGTAGTGGTGAGTGGTGTGTGTAGTGGTGAGTGGTGTGTGTAGTGGTGAGTGGTGTGTGTAGTGGTGAGTGGTGCTGTGTAGTGGTGAGTGGTGCTGTGTATTGGTGAGTGATGCTGTGTAGTGGTGTAGTGGTGAGTGGTGTAGTGGTTAGTGGTGTGTGTAGTGGTAAGTGGTGTGTGGTATTTGGTGTGTGTAGTGGTGCTGTGTAGTGGTGAGTGGTTCTGTGTAGTGGTGAGTGGTGCTGTGTGGTAGTGGTGAGTGATGTGTGTAGTGGTGAGTGGTGGTGTGTGTAGTGGTGAGTGATGCTGTGTGTGTAGTGGTGAGTGATGCTGTGTGGTAGTAGTGAGTGGTGTGTGTAGTGGTGAGTGGTGCTGTGTAGTGGTGAGTGATGCTGTGTAGTGGTGAGTGGTGTGTGGTAGTGGTGAGTTGTGTGTGTAGTGGTGAGTGGCACTGTGTAGTGGTGAGTGGCGCTGTGTAGTGGTGAGTGGCGATGTGCAGTGGTGAGTGGTGTGGTAGTGGTGAATGGTATGTGGTAGTGGTGAGTGGTGTGTATAGTGGTGAGTGGTGTGTGTAGTGATGAGTGGTGTGTGTGGTGGTGAATGATGCTGTGTAGTGGTGAGTGGCGCTGTGAAGTGGTGAGTGGTGTGTGTGGTGGTGAGTGGTGTGTGTAGTGGTGAGTGGTGTGTGTAGTGTTGAGTGGTGCTGTGTAGTGGTGAGTGGTGTGTAGTAGTGGTGAGTGGTGTGTGTAGTGGTGAGTGGTGTGTGTAGTGGTGAGTGGTGTGTGTAGTGGTGAGTGGCGCTGTGTAGTGGTGAGTGGCGTGTGTAGTGGTGAGTGGTGTGTGTAGTGGTTAGTGGTGCTGTGTAGTGGTGTGTGTAATGGTGAGTGGTGTGTGTAGTGGTGAGTGGTGTGTGTAGTGGTGAGTGGTGAGTGGTGCTGTGTAGTTGTGAGTGGTGCTGTGTAGTGGTGAGTGGCGCTGTGTAGTGGTGAGTGGCGCTGTGTAGTGGTGAGTGGCGCTGTGTAGTGGTGAGTGGTGTGTGTAGTGGTGAGTGGTGTGTGTAGTCGTGTGTGTAGTGGTGAGTGGTGTGTGTACTGGTGAGTGGTGTGTGTAGTGGTGAGTGGTGTGTGTAGTGGTGAGTGGCGCTGTGTAGTGGTGAGTGGCGCTGTGTAGTGGTGAGTGGTGTGTGGTAGTGGTGAGTGGTGTGTGTAGTGGTGAGTGTTGTGTGTAGTGGTGAGTGGTGCTGTGTAGTGGTGAATGGTATGTGGTAGTGGTGAGTGGTGTGTGTAGTGGTGAGTGGTGTGTGTGGTGGTGAGTGGTGTGTGTGGTGGTGAGTGGTGTGTGTGGTGGTGAGTGGTGTGTGTGGTGGTGAGTGGTGTGTGTAGTGGTGAGTGGTGTGTGTAGTGGTGAGTGGTGTGTGTAGTGGTGAGTGGTGCTGTGTAGTGGTGAGTGGTGTGTGTAGTGGTGAGTGGTGTGTGTAGTGGTGAGTGGCGCTGTGTAGTGGTGAGTGGCTTGTGTAGTGGTGAGTGGTGTGTGTAGTGGTCAGTGGTGCTGTGTAGTGGTGTGTGTAGTGGTGAGTGGTGTGTGGTAGTGGTGAGTGGTGTGTGGTAGTGGTGAGTGGTGTGTGTAGTGGTGAGTGGTGCTGTGTAGTGGTGAGTGGTGCTGTGTAGTGGTGAGTGGTGTGTGTAGTGGTGAGTGGTGCTGTGTAGTGGTGAGTGGTGTGTGTAGTGGTGAGTGGTGTGTGTAGTGGTTAGTGGTGTGTGTAGTGGTAAGTGGCGCTTTGTAGTGGTGAGTGGCGCTTTGTAGTGGTGAGTGGCGCTGTGTAGTGGTGAGTGGTGTGTGTAGTGGTGAGTGGTGTGTGTAGTGGTGAGTGGCGCTGTGTAGTGGTGAGTGGCGCTGTGTAGTGGTGAGTGGTGTGTGTAGTGGTGAGTGGTGTAGTGGTGAGTGGTGTAGTGGTGAGTGGTGTAGTGGTGAGTGGTGTGTGGTAGTGGTGAGTGGTGTGTGTAGTGGTGAGTGGTGTGTATAGTGGCGAGTGGTATGTGCAGTGGTGAGTGGTGCTGTGTAGTGGTGAGTGGTGCTGTGTATTGGTGAGTGGTGCTGTGTATTGGTGAGTGATGCTGTGTTGTGGTGTAGTGGTGAGTGGTGTGTGTAGTGGTGAGTGGTGTGTGGTAGTGGTGAGTGGTGTGTGTAGTGGTAAGTGGTGTGTGTAGTGGTGAGTGGTGAGTGGTGCTGTGTAGTGGTGAGTGGCGCTGTGTAGTGGTGAGTGGCGCTGTGTAGTGGTGAGTGGCGCTGTGTAGTGGTGAGTGGTGTGTGTAGTGGTGAGTGGTGTGTGGTGTGTGTAGTCGTGTGTGTAGTGGTGAGTGGTGTGTGTACTGGTGAGTGGAGTGTGTACTGGTGAGTGGTGTGTGTAGTGGTGAGTGGTGTGTGTAGTGGTGAGTGGCGCTGTGTAGTGGTGAGTGGCGCTGTGTAGTGGTGAGTGGTGTGTGGTAGTGGTGAGTGGTGTGTGTAGTGGTGAGTGTTGTGTGTAGTGGTGAGTGGTGCTGTGTAGTGGTGAATGGTATGTGGTAGTGGTGAGTGGTGTGTGTAGTGGTGAGTGGTGTGTGTGGTGGTGAGTGGCGCTGTGTAGTGGTGAGTGGTGTGTGTGGTGGTGAGTGGTGTGTGTAGTGGTGAGTGGTGTGTGTAGTGGTGAGTGGTGTGTGTAGTGTTGAGTGGTGCTGTGTAGTGGTGAGTGGTGTGTAGTAGTGGTGTAGTGGTGAGTGGTGTGTGTAGTGGTGAGTGGTGTGTGTAGTGGTGAGTGGCGCTGTGTAGTGGTGAGTGGCTTGTGTAGTGGTGAGTGGCTTGTGTAGTGGTGAGTGGTGTGTGTAGTGGTTAGTGGTGCTGTGTAGTGGTGTGTGTAGTGGTGAGTGGTGTGTGGTAGTGGTGAGTTGTGTGTGGTAGTGGTGAGTGGTGTGTGTAGTGGTGAGTGGTGCTGTGTAGTGGTGAGTGGTGCTGTGTAGTGGTGAGTGGTGTGTGTAGTGGTGAGTGGTGTGTGTAGTGGTGAGTGGTGTGTGTAGTGGTTAGTGGTGTGTGTAGTGGTAAGTGGCGCTTTGTAGTGGTGAGTGGCGCTGTGTAGTGGTGAGTGGTGTGTGTAGTGGTGAGTGGCGCTGTGTAGTGGTGAGTGGTGTGTGTAGTGGTGAGTGGTGTGTGTAGTGGTGAGTGGCGCTGTGTAGTGGTGAGTGGCGCTGTGTAGTGGTGAGTGGTGTGTGTAGTGGTGAGTGGTGTAGTGGTGAGTGGTGTAGTGGTGAGTGGTGTGTGGTAGTGGTGAGTGGTGTGTGTAGTGGTGAGTGGTGTGTATAGTGGTGAGTGGTATGTGCAGTGGTGAGTGGTGCTGTGTAGTGGTGAGTGGTGCTGTGTATTGGTGAGTGATGCTGTGTAGTGGTGTAGTGGTGAGTGGTGTGTGTAGTGGTGAGTGGTGTGTGGTAGTGGTGAGTGGTGTGTGGTAGTGGTGAGTGGTGTGTGTAGTGGTAAGTGGTGTGTGGTAGTGGTGAGTGGTGTAGTGGCGAGTGGTGCTGTGTAGTGGTGAGTGGTTCTGTGTAGTGGTGAGTGGTGCTGTGTGGTAGTGGTGAGTGATGTGTGTAGTGGTGAGTGGTGTGTGTAGTGGTGGTGTGTGTAGTGGTGAGTGATGCTGTGTGGTAGTAGTGAGTGGTGTGTGTAGTAGTGAGTGGTGTGTGTAGTGGTGAGTGGTGCTGCGTAGTGGTGAGTGATGCTGTGTGGTAGTGGTAAGTGGTGTGTGTAGTGGTGAGTGGTGTGTGTAGTGGTGAGTGGCGTGTGTAGTGGTGAGTGGTGTGTGTAGTGGTTAGTGGTGCTGTGTAGTGGTGTGTGTAGTGGTGAGTGGTGTGTGTAGTGGTGAGTGCTGAGTGGTGCTGTGTAGTGGTGAGTGGTGCTGTGTAGTGGTGAGTGGTGCTGTGTAGTGGTGAGTGGTGTGTGTAGTGGTTAGTGGTGTGTGTAGTGGTAAGTGGCGCTTTGTTGTGGTGAGTGGCGCTGTGTAGTGGTGAGTGGTGTGTGTAGTGGTGAGTGGTGTGTGTAGTGGTGAGTGGTGTGTGTAGTGGTGAGTGGTGTGTGTAGTGGTGAGTGGTGTGTGGTGTGTGTAGTCGTGTGTGTAGTGGGTAGTGGTGTGTGTACTGGTGAGTGGTGTGTGTAGTGGTGAGTGGTGTGTGTAGTGGTGAGTGGTGCTGTGTAGTGGTGAGTGGTGCTGTGTAGTGGTGAATGGTATGTGGTAGTGGTGAGTGGTGTGTATAGTGGTGAGTGGTGTGTGTAGTGGTGAGTGGTGTCTGTGGTGGTGAGTGGCGCTGTGTAGTGGTTAGTGGTGTGTGTGGTGGTGAGTGGTGTGTGTAGTGGTGAGTGGTGTGTGTAGTGGTGAGTGGTGTGTGTAGTGGTGAGTGGTTCTGTGTAGTGGTGAGTTGTGTGTAGTAGTGGTGAGTGGTGTAGTGGTGAGTGGTGTGTGTAGTGGTGAGTGGCGCTGTGTAGTGGTGAGTGGCTTGTGTAGTGGTGAGTGGTGTGTGTAGTGGTTAGTGGTGAGTGGTGTGTGTAGTGGTGAGTGGTGTGTGGTAGTGGTGAGTGGTGTGTGGTAGTGGTGAGTGGTGTGTGTAGTGGTGAGTGGTGCTGTGTAGTGGTGAGTGATGCTGTGTAGTGGTGAGTGGTGTGTGTAGTGGTTAGTGGTGTGTGGTAGTGGTGAGTGGTGTGTGTAGTGGTGAGTGGTGCTGTGTAGTGGTGAGTGGCGCTGTGTAGTGGTGAGTGGTGTGTGTAGTGGTGAGTGGTGTGTGTAGTGGTGAGTGGCGCTGCGTAGTGGTGAGTGGCGCTGTGTAGTGGTGAGTGGTGTGTGTAGTGATGTGTGGTGTGTGTAGTCGTGTGTGTAGTGGTGAGTGGTGTGTGTACTGGTGAGTGGAGTGTGTACTGGTGAGTGGTGTGTGTGGTGGTGAGTGGTGTGTGTGGTGGTGAGTGGTGTGTGTGGTGGTGAGTGGTGTGTGTAGTGGTGAGTGGTGTGTGTAGTGGTGAGTGGTGTGTGTAGTGGTGAGTGGTGTGTGTAGTGGTGAGTGGTGCTATGTAGTGGTGAGTGGTGTGTAGTAGTGGTGAGTGGTGTAGTGGTGAGTGGTGTGTGTAGTGGTGAGTTGGGCTGTGTAGTGGTGAGTGGCTTGTGTAGTGGTGAGTGGTGTGTGTAGTGGTTAGTGGTGCTGTGTAGTGGTGTGTGTAGTGGTGAGTGGTGTGTGGTAGTGGTGAGTGGTGTGTGGTAGTGGTGAGTGGTGTGTGTAGTGGTGAGTGGTGCTGTGTAGTGGTGAGTGGTGCAGTGTAGTGGTGAGTGGTGTGTGTAGTGGTTAGTGGTGTGTGTAGTGGTGAGTGGCGCTGTGTAGTGGTGAGTGGTGTGTGTAGTGGTGAGTGGTGTGTGTAGTGGTGAGTGGTGAGTGGCGCTGTGTAGTGGGGAGTGGCGCTGTGTAGTGGTGAGTGGTGTGTGTAGTGGTGAGTGGTGTGTGTAGTCGTGTGTGTAGTGGTGAGTGGTGTGTGTAGTGGTGTGTGGTAGTGGTGAGTGGTGTGTATAGTGGTGAGTGGTGTGTGCAGTGGTAAGTGGTGCTGTGTAGTGGTGAGTGGTGCTGTGTATTGGTGAGTGATGCTGTGTAGTGGTGTAGTGGTGAGTGGTGTGTGTAGTGGTGAGTGGTGTGTGGTAGTGGTGAGTGGTGTGTGTAGTGGTAAGTGGTGTGTGGTAGTGGTGTGTGTAGTGGTGAGTGGTGTAGTGGCGAGTGGTGCTGTGTAGTGGTGAGTGGTTCTGTGTAGTGGTGAGTGGTGCTGTGTGGTAGTGGTGAGTGATGTGTGTAGTGGTGAGTGGTGTGTGTAGTGGTGGTGTGTGTAGTGGTGAGTGATGCTGTGTGTGTAGTGGTGAGTGATGCTGTGTGGTAGTAGTGAGTGGTGTGTGTAGTGGTGAATGGTGTGTGTAGTGGTGAGTGGTGTGTGTAGTGGTGAGTGGTGTGTGTAGTGGTGAGTGATGCTGTGTGGTAGTGGTGAGTGGTGTGTGTAGTGGTGAGTGGCGCTGTGTAGTGGTGAGTGGCGTGTGTAGTGGTGAGTGGTGTGTGTAGTGGTTAGTGGTGCTGTGTAGTGGTGTGTGTAGTGGTGAGTGGTGTGTGTAGTGGTGAGTGGTGTGTGTAGTGGTGAGTGCTGAGTGGTGCTGTGTAGTGGTGAGTGGTGCTGTGTAGTGGTGAGTGGTGCTGTGTAGTGGTGAGTGGTGTGTGTAGTGGTTAGTGGTGTGTGTAGTGGTTAGTGGTGTGTGTAGTGGTAAGTGGCGCTTTGTAGTGGTGAGTGGCGCTGTGTAGTGGTGAGTGGTGTGTGTAGTGGTGAGTGGTGTGTGTAGTGGTGAGTGGCGCTGTGTAGTGGTGAGTGGCGCTGTGTAGTGGTGAGTGGCGCTGTGTAGTGGTGAGTGGTGTGTGGTGTGTGTAGTCGTGTGTGTAGTGGTGAGTGGTGTGTGTACTGGTGAGTGGAGTGTGTAGTGGTGAGTGGTGTGTGTAGTGGTGAGTGGCGCTGTGTAGTGGTGAGTGGCGCTGTGTAGTGGTGAGTGGCGCTGTGTAGTGGTGAGTGGTGTGTGGTAGTGGTGAGTGGTGTGTGTAGTGGTGAGTGGTGTGTGTAGTGGTGAGTGGTGTGTGTAGTGGGGAGTGGTGCTGTGTAGTGGTGAATGGTATGTGGTAGTGGTGAGTGGTGTGTATAGTGGTGAGTGGTGTGTGTAGTGGTGAGTGGTGTGTGTGGTGGTGAGTGGCGCTGTGTGGTGGTGAGTGGTGTGTGTAGTGGTGAGTGGTGTGTATAGTGGTGAGTGGTGTGTGTAGTGGTGAGTGGTGTGTGTAGTGGTGAGTGGTGTAGTGGTGAGTGGTGTGTGTAGTGGTGAGTGGCGCTGTGTAGTGGTGAGTGGCTTGTGTAGTGGTGAGTGGTGTGTGTAGTGGTTAGTGGTGCTGTGTAGTGGTGTGTGTAGTGGTGAGTGGTGTGTGGTAGTGGTGAGTCGTGTGTGGTAGTGGTGAGTGGTGTGTGTAGTGGTGAGTGGTGCTGTGTAGTGGTGAGTGGTGTGTGTAGTGGTTAGTGGTGCTGTGTAGTGGTGTGTGTAGTGGTGAGTGGTGTGTGGTAGTGGTGAGTGGTGTGTGGTAGTGGTGAGTGGTGTGTGTAGTGGTGAATGGTATGTGGTAGTGGTGAGTGGTGTGTGTAGTGGTGAGTGGTGTTTGTAGTGGTGAGTGGTGTGTGTAGTGGTGAGTGGCGCTGTGTAGTGGTGAGTGGCGCTGTGTAGTGGTGAGTGAGTGGTGTGTGATGTGTGTAGTCGTGTGTGTAGTGGTGAGTGGTGTGTGTACTGGTGAGTGGAGTATGTACTGGTGAGTGGTGTGTGTAGTGGTGAGTGGTGAGTGGTGTGTGGTAGTGGTGAGTGGCGTGTGTAGTGGTGAGTGGTGTGTGTAGTGGTGAGTGGTGTGTGTAGTGGTGAGTGGTGCTGTGTAGTGGTGAGTGGTGCTGTGTATTGGTGAGTGATGCTGTGTAGTGGTGTAGTGGTGAGTGGTGTGTGTAGTGGTGTGTGGTAGTGGTGAGTGGTGTGTGTAGTGGTAAGTGGTGTGTGGTAGTGGTGTGTGTAGTGGTGAGTGGTGTAGTGGCAAGTGGTGCTGTGTAGTGGTGAGTGGTTCTGTGTAGTGGTGAGTGGTGCTGTGTGGTAGTGGTGAGTGATGTGTGTAGTGGTGAGTGGTGTGTGTAGTGGTGAGTGGTGGTGTGTGTAGTGGTGAGTGATGCTGTGTGTGTGGTGGTGAGTGATGCTGTGTGGTACTAGTGAGTGGTGTGTGTAGTGGTGAGTGTTGTGTGTAGTGGTGAGTGATGCTGTGTAGTGGTGAGTGATGCTGTGTAGTGGTGAGTGGTGTGTGGTAGTGGTGAGTTGTGTGTGTAGTGCTGAGTGGCGCTGTGTAGTGGTGAGTGTCGCTGTGTAGTGGTGAGTGGCGCTGTGTAGTGGTGAGTGGCGGTGTGGTAGTGGTGAGTGGTGTGTGTAGTGGTGAGTGGTGTGTGGTAGTGGTGAGTGGTGTGTGTAGTGGTGAGTGGTGTGTGTGGTGGTGAATGATGCTGTGTAGTGGTGAGTGGCGCTGTGTAGTGGTGAGTGGTGTGTGTGGTGGTGAGTGGTGTGTGTGGTGGTGAGTGGTGTGTGTAGTGGTGAGTGGTGTGTGTAGTGTTGAGTGGTGCTGTGTAGTGGTGAGTGGTGTGTGTAGTGGTGAGTGGTGTGTGTAGTGGTGAGTGGCGCTGTGTAGTGGTGAGTGGCGTGTGTAGTGGTGAGTGGTGTGTGTAGTGGTGAGTGGCGCTGTGTAGTGGTGAGTGGCTTGTGTAGTGGTGAGTGGTGTGTGTAGTGGTTAGTGGTGCTGTGTAGTGGTGTGTGTAGTGGTGAGTGGTGTGTGTAGTGGTGAGTGGTGTGTGGTAGTGGTGAGTGGTGTGTGGTAGTGGTGAGTGGTGTGTGTAGTGGTGAGTGGTGCTGTGTAGTGGTGAGTGGTGCTGTGTAGTGGTGAGTGGTGGTGTGTGTAGTGGTGAGTGGTGTGTGTAGTGGTGAGTGGTGTGTGTAGTGGTAAGTGGCGCTTTGTAGTGGTGAGTGGCGCTGTGTAGTGGTGAGTGGCGCTGTGTAGTGGTGAGTGGCGCTGTGTAGTGGTGAGTGGCGCTGTGTAGTGGTGAGTGGTGTAGTGGTGAGTGGTGTAGTGGTGAGTGGTGTGTGGTAGTGGTGAGTGGTGTGTGTAGTGGTGAGTGGTGTGTATAGTGGTGAGTGGTATGTGCAGTGGTGAGTGGTGCTGTGTAGTGGTGAGTGGTGCTGTGTATTGGTGAGTGATGCTGTGTAGTGGTGTAGTGGTGAGTGGTGTGTGTAGTGGTGAGTGGTGTGTGGTAGTGGTGAGTGGTGTGTGGTAGTGGTGAGTGGTGTGTGTAGTGGTAAGTGGTGTGTGTAGTGGTGAGTGGTGTAGTGGCGAGTGGTGCTGTGTAGTGGTGAGTGGTTCTGTGTAGTGGTGAGTGGTGCTGTGTGGTAGTGGTGAGTGATGTGTGTAGTGGTGAGTGGTGTGTGTAGTGGTGGTGTGTGTAGTGGTGAGTGATGCTGTGTGTGTAGTGTTGAGTGATGCTGTGTGGTAGTAGTGAGTGGTGTGTGTAGTAGTGAGTGGTGTGTGTAGTGGTGAGTGGTGCTGTGTAGTGGTGAGTGATGCTGTGTGGTAGTGGTAAGTGGTGTGTGTAGTGGTGAGTGGTGTGTGTAGTGGTGAGTGGCGCTGTGTAGTGGTGAGTGGCGTGTGTAGTGGTGAGTGGTGTGTGTAGTGGTTAGTGGTGCTGTGTAGTGGTGTGTGTAGTGGTGAGTGGTGTGTGTAGTGGTGAGTGCTGAGTGGTGCTGTGTAGTGGTGAGTGGTGCTGTGTAGTGGTGAGTGGTGCTGTGTAGTGGTGAGTGGTGTGTGTAGTGGTTAGTGGTGTGTGTAGTGGTAAGTGGCGCTTTGTTGTGGTGAGTGGCGCTGTGTAGTGGTGAGTGGTGTGTGTAGTGGTGAGTGGTGTGTGTAGTGGTGAGTGGCGCTGTGTAGTGGTGAGTGGCGCTGTGTAGTGGTGAGTGGCGCTGTGTAGTGGTGAGTGGTGTGTGGTGTGTGTAGTCGTGTGTGTAGTGGTGAGTGGGGTGTGTACTGGTGAGTGGTGTGTGTAGTGGTGAGTGGTGTGTGTAGTGGTGAGTGGTGCTGTGTAGTGGTGAATGGTATGTGGTAGTGGTGAGTGGTGTGTATAGTGGTGAGTGGTGTGTGTAGTGGTGAGTGGTGTGTGTGGTGGTGAGTGGCGCTGTGTAGTGGTGAGTGGTGTGTGTGGTGGTGAGTGGTGTGTGTAGTGGTGAGTGGTGTGTGTAGTGGTGAGTGGTGTGTGTAGTGGTGAGTGGTTCTGTGTAGTGGTGAGTTGTGTGTAGTAGTGGTGAGTGGTGTAGTGGTGAGTGGTGTGTGTAGTGGTGAGTGGTGCTGTGTGGTAGTGGTGAGTGATGTGTGTAGTGGTGAGTGGTGTGTGTAGTGGTGGTGTGTGTAGTGGTGAGTGATGCTGTGTGTGTAGTGTTGAGTGATGCTGTGTGGTAGTAGTGAGTGGTGTGTGTAGTAGTGAGTGGTGTGTGTAGTGGTGAGTGGTGCTGTGTAGTGGTGAGTGATGCTGTGTGGTAGTGGTAAGTGGTGTGTGTAGTGGTGAGTGGTGTGTGTAGTGGTGAGTGGCGCTGTGTAGTGGTGAGTGGCGTGTGTAGTGGTGAGTGGTGTGTGTAGTGGTTAGTGGTGCTGTGTAGTGGTGTGTGTAGTGGTGAGTGGTGTGTGTAGTGGTGAGTGCTGAGTGGTGCTGTGTAGTGGTGAGTGGTGCTGTGTAGTGGTGAGTGGTGCTGTGTAGTGGTGAGTGGTGTGTGTAGTGGTTAGTGGTGTGTGTAGTGGTAAGTGGCGCTTTGTTGTGGTGAGTGGCGCTGTGTAGTGGTGAGTGGTGTGTGTAGTGGTGAGTGGTGTGTGTAGTGGTGAGTGGCGCTGTGTAGTGGTGAGTGGCGCTGTGTAGTGGTGAGTGGCGCTGTGTAGTGGTGAGTGGTGTGTGGTGTGTGTAGTCGTGTGTGTAGTGGTGAGTGGGGTGTGTACTGGTGAGTGGTGTGTGTAGTGGTGAGTGGTGTGTGTAGTGGTGAGTGGTGCTGTGTAGTGGTGAATGGTATGTGGTAGTGGTGAGTGGTGTGTATAGTGGTGAGTGGTGTGTGTAGTGGTGAGTGGTGTGTGTGGTGGTGAGTGGCGCTGTGTAGTGGTGAGTGGTGTGTGTGGTGGTGAGTGGTGTGTGTAGTGGTGAGTGGTGTGTGTAGTGGTGAGTGGTGTGTGTAGTGGTGAGTGGTTCTGTGTAGTGGTGAGTTGTGTGTAGTAGTGGTGAGTGGTGTAGTGGTGAGTGGTGTGTGTAGTGGTGAGTGGCGCTGTGTAGTGGTGAGTGGCTTGTGTAGTGGTGAGTGGTGTGTGTAGTGGTTAGTGGTGCTGTGTAGTGGTGTGTGTAGTGGTGTGTGGTAGTGGTGAGTGGTGTGTGGTAGTGGTGAGTGGTGTGTGTAGTGGTGAGTGGTGCTGTGTAGTGGTGAGTGATGCTTTGTAGTGGTGAGTGGTGTGTGTAGTGGTTAGTGGTGTGTGGTAGTGGTGAGTGGCGCTGTGTATTGGTGAGTGGCGCTGTGTAGTGGTGAGTGGTGTGTGTAGTGGTGAGTGGTGTGTGGTGTGTGTAGTCGTGTGTGTAGTGGTGAGTGGTGTGTGTACTGGTGAGTGGAGTGTGTACTGGTGAGTGGTGTGTGTAGTGGTGAGTGGTGTGTGTAGTGGTGAGTGGCGCTGTGTAGTGGTGAGTGGCGCTGTGTAGTGGTGAGTGGCGCTGTGTAGTGGTGAGTGGTGTGTGGTAGTGGTGAGTGGTGTGTGTAGTGGTGAGTGGTGTGTGTAGTGGTGAGTGGTGCGTGTAGTGGTGAGTGGTGCTGTGTAGTGGTGAATGGTATGTGGTAGTGGTGAGTGGTGTGTATAGTGGTGAGTGGTGTGTGTAGTGGTGAGTGGTGTGTGTGGTGGTGAGTGGCGCTGTGTAGTGGTGAGTGGTGTGTGTGGTGGTGAGTGGTGTGTGTAGTGGTGAGTGGTGTGTGTAGTGGTGAGTGGTGTGTGTAGTGGTGAGTGGTGTGTGTAGTGGTGAGTGGTGCTATGTAGTGGTGAGTGGTGTGTAGTAGTGGTGAGTGGTGTAGTGGTGAGTGGTGTGTGTAGTGGTGAGTGGTGTGTGTAGTGGTGAGTGGCGCTGTGTAGTGGTGAGTGGCTTGTGTAGTGGTGAGTGGTGTGTGTAGTGGTTAGTGGTGCTGTGTAGTGGTGTGTGTAGTGGTGAGTGGTGTGTGTAGTGGTGAGTGGTGTGTGTAGTGGTGAGTGGTGTGTGGTAGTGGTGAGTGGTGTGTGGTAGTGGTGAGTGGTGTGTGTAGTGGTGAGTGGTGCTGTGTAGTGGTGAGTGGTGTGTGTAGTGGTTAGTGGTGTGTGTAGTGGTGAGTGGCGCTGTGTAGTGGTGAGTGGTGTGTGTAGTGGTGAGTGGTGTGTGTAGTGGTGAGTGGTGCTGTGTAGTGGTGTGTGTAGTGGTGAGTGGTGTGTGTAGTGGTGAGTGGTGTGTGTAGTGGTGAGTGGTGTGTGTAGTGGTTAGTGGTGTGTGTAGTGGTGAGTGGCGCTGTGTAGTGGTGAGTGGTGTGTGTAGTGGTGAGTGGTGTGTGTAGTGGTGAGTGGTGTGTGTAGTGGTGAGTGGCGCTGTGTAGTGGTGAGTGGCGCTGTGTAGTGGTGAGTGGCGCTGTGTAGTGGTGAGTGGTGTGTGGTGTGTGTAGTCGTGTGTGTAGTGGTGAGTGGTGTGTGTACTGGTGAGTGGAGTGTGTAGTGGTGAGTGGTGTGTGTAGTGGTGAGTGGCGCTGTGTAGTGGTGAGTGGCGCTGTGTAGTGGTGAGTGGCGCTGTGTAGTGGTGAGTGGTGTGTGGTAGTGGTGAGTGGTGTGTGTAGTGGTGAGTGGTGTGTGTAGTGGTGAGTGGTGTGTGTAGTGGGGAGTGGTGCTGTGTAGTGGTGAATGGTATGTGGTAGTGGTGAGTGGTGTGTATAGTGGTGAGTGGTGTGTGTAGTGGTGAGTGGTGTGTGTGGTGGTGAGTGGCGCTGTGTGGTGGTGAGTGGTGTGTGTAGTGGTGAGTGGTGTGTATAGTGGTGAGTGGTGTGTGTAGTGGTGAGTGGTGTGTGTAGTGGTGAGTGGTGTAGTGGTGAGTGGTGTGTGTAGTGGTGAGTGGCGCTGTGTAGTGGTGAGTGGCTTGTGTAGTGGTGAGTGGTGTGTGTAGTGGTTAGTGGTGCTGTGTAGTGGTGTGTGTAGTGGTGAGTGGTGTGTGGTAGTGGTGAGTGGTGTGTGGTAGTGGTGAGTGGTGTGTGTAGTGGTGAGTGGTGCTGTGTAGTGGTGAGTGGTGTGTGTAGTGGTTAGTGGTGCTGTGTAGTGGTGTGTGTAGTGGTGAGTGGTGTGTGGTAGTGGTGAGTGGTGTGTGGTAGTGGTGAGTGGTGTGTGTAGTGGTGAATGGTATGTGGTAGTGGTGAGTGGTGTGTGTAGTGGTGAGTGGTGTTTGTAGTGGTGAGTGGTGTGTGTAGTGGTGAGTGGCGCTGTGTAGTGGTGAGTGGCGCTGTGTAGTGGTGAGTGAGTGGTGTGTGATGTGTGTAGTCGTGTGTGTAGTGGTGAGTGGTGTGTGTACTGGTGAGTGGAGTATGTACTGGTGAGTGGTGTGTGTAGTGGTGAGTGGTGAGTGGTGTGTGGTAGTGGTGAGTGGCGTGTGTAGTGGTGAGTGGTGTGTGTAGTGGTGAGTGGTGTGTGTAGTGGTGAGTGGTGCTGTGTAGTGGTGAGTGGTGCTGTGTATTGGTGAGTGATGCTGTGTAGTGGTGTAGTGGTGAGTGGTGTGTGTAGTGGTGTGTGGTAGTGGTGAGTGGTGTGTGTAGTGGTAAGTGGTGTGTGGTAGTGGTGTGTGTAGTGGTGAGTGGTGTAGTGGCAAGTGGTGCTGTGTAGTGGTGAGTGGTTCTGTGTAGTGGTGAGTGGTGCTGTGTGGTAGTGGTGAGTGATGTGTGTAGTGGTGAGTGGTGTGTGTAGTGGTGAGTGGTGGTGTGTGTAGTGGTGAGTGATGCTGTGTGTGTGGTGGTGAGTGATGCTGTGTGGTACTAGTGAGTGGTGTGTGTAGTGGTGAGTGTTGTGTGTAGTGGTGAGTGATGCTGTGTAGTGGTGAGTGATGCTGTGTAGTGGTGAGTGGTGTGTGGTAGTGGTGAGTTGTGTGTGTAGTGCTGAGTGGCGCTGTGTAGTGGTGAGTGTCGCTGTGTAGTGGTGAGTGGCGCTGTGTAGTGGTGAGTGGCGGTGTGGTAGTGGTGAGTGGTGTGTGTAGTGGTGAGTGGTGTGTGGTAGTGGTGAGTGGTGTGTGTAGTGGTGAGTGGTGTGTGTGGTGGTGAATGATGCTGTGTAGTGGTGAGTGGCGCTGTGTAGTGGTGAGTGGTGTGTGTGGTGGTGAGTGGTGTGTGTAGTGGTGAGTGGTGTGTGTAGTGTTGAGTGGTGCTGTGTAGTGGTGAGTGGTGTGTGTAGTGGTGAGTGGTGTGTGTAGTGGTGAGTGGCGCTGTGTAGTGGTGAGTGGCGTGTGTAGTGGTGAGTAGTGTGTGTAGTGGTGAGTGGCGCTGTGTAGTGGTGAGTGGCTTGTGTAGTGGTGAGTGGTGTGTGTAGTGGTTAGTGGTGCTGTGTAGTGGTGTGTGTAGTGGTGAGTGGTGTGTGTAGTGGTGAGTGGTGTGTGGTAGTGGTGAGTGGTGTGTGGTAGTGGTGAGTGGTGTGTGTAGTGGTGAGTGGTGCTGTGTAGTGGTGAGTGGTGCTGTGTAGTGGTGAGTGGTGGTGTGTGTAGTGGTGAGTGGTGTGTGTAGTGGTGAGTGGTGTGTGTAGTGGTAAGTGGCGCTTTGTAGTGGTGAGTGGCGCTGTGTAGTGGTGAGTGGCGCTGTGTAGTGGTGAGTGGCGCTGTGTAGTGGTGAGTGGCGCTGTGTAGTGGTGAGTGGTGTAGTGGTGAGTGGTGTAGTGGTGAGTGGTGTGTGGTAGTGGTGAGTGGTGTGTGTAGTGGTGAGTGGTGTGTATAGTGGTGAGTGGTATGTGCAGTGGTGAGTGGTGCTGTGTAGTGGTGAGTGGTGCTGTGTATTGGTGAGTGATGCTGTGTAGTGGTGTAGTGGTGAGTGGTGTGTGTAGTGGTGAGTGGTGTGTGGTAGTGGTGAGTGGTGTGTGGTAGTGGTGAGTGGTGTGTGTAGTGGTAAGTGGTGTGTGTAGTGGTGAGTGGTGTAGTGGCGAGTGGTGCTGTGTAGTGGTGAGTGGTTCTGTGTAGTGGTGAGTGGTGCTGTGTGGTAGTGGTGAGTGATGTGTGTAGTGGTGAGTGGTGTGTGTAGTGGTGGTGTGTGTAGTGGTGAGTGATGCTGTGTGTGTAGTGTTGAGTGATGCTGTGTGGTAGTAGTGAGTGGTGTGTGTAGTAGTGAGTGGTGTGTGTAGTGGTGAGTGGTGCTGTGTAGTGGTGAGTGATGCTGTGTGGTAGTGGTAAGTGGTGTGTGTAGTGGTGAGTGGTGTGTGTAGTGGTGAGTGGCGCTGTGTAGTGGTGAGTGGCGTGTGTAGTGGTGAGTGGTGTGTGTAGTGGTTAGTGGTGCTGTGTAGTGGTGTGTGTAGTGGTGAGTGGTGTGTGTAGTGGTGAGTGCTGAGTGGTGCTGTGTAGTGGTGAGTGGTGCTGTGTAGTGGTGAGTGGTGCTGTGTAGTGGTGAGTGGTGTGTGTAGTGGTTAGTGGTGTGTGTAGTGGTAAGTGGCGCTTTGTTGTGGTGAGTGGCGCTGTGTAGTGGTGAGTGGTGTGTGTAGTGGTGAGTGGTGTGTGTAGTGGTGAGTGGCGCTGTGTAGTGGTGAGTGGCGCTGTGTAGTGGTGAGTGGCGCTGTGTAGTGGTGAGTGGTGTGTGGTGTGTGTAGTCGTGTGTGTAGTGGTGAGTGGGGTGTGTACTGGTGAGTGGTGTGTGTAGTGGTGAGTGGTGTGTGTAGTGGTGAGTGGTGCTGTGTAGTGGTGAATGGTATGTGGTAGTGGTGAGTGGTGTGTATAGTGGTGAGTGGTGTGTGTAGTGGTGAGTGGTGTGTGTGGTGGTGAGTGGCGCTGTGTAGTGGTGAGTGGTGTGTGTGGTGGTGAGTGGTGTGTGTAGTGGTGAGTGGTGTGTGTAGTGGTGAGTGGTGTGTGTAGTGGTGAGTGGTTCTGTGTAGTGGTGAGTTGTGTGTAGTAGTGGTGAGTGGTGTAGTGGTGAGTGGTGTGTGTAGTGGTGAGTGGTGCTGTGTGGTAGTGGTGAGTGATGTGTGTAGTGGTGAGTGGTGTGTGTAGTGGTGGTGTGTGTAGTGGTGAGTGATGCTGTGTGTGTAGTGTTGAGTGATGCTGTGTGGTAGTAGTGAGTGGTGTGTGTAGTAGTGAGTGGTGTGTGTAGTGGTGAGTGGTGCTGTGTAGTGGTGAGTGATGCTGTGTGGTAGTGGTAAGTGGTGTGTGTAGTGGTGAGTGGTGTGTGTAGTGGTGAGTGGCGCTGTGTAGTGGTGAGTGGCGTGTGTAGTGGTGAGTGGTGTGTGTAGTGGTTAGTGGTGCTGTGTAGTGGTGTGTGTAGTGGTGAGTGGTGTGTGTAGTGGTGAGTGCTGAGTGGTGCTGTGTAGTGGTGAGTGGTGCTGTGTAGTGGTGAGTGGTGCTGTGTAGTGGTGAGTGGTGTGTGTAGTGGTTAGTGGTGTGTGTAGTGGTAAGTGGCGCTTTGTTGTGGTGAGTGGCGCTGTGTAGTGGTGAGTGGTGTGTGTAGTGGTGAGTGGTGTGTGTAGTGGTGAGTGGCGCTGTGTAGTGGTGAGTGGCGCTGTGTAGTGGTGAGTGGCGCTGTGTAGTGGTGAGTGGTGTGTGGTGTGTGTAGTCGTGTGTGTAGTGGTGAGTGGGGTGTGTACTGGTGAGTGGTGTGTGTAGTGGTGAGTGGTGTGTGTAGTGGTGAGTGGTGCTGTGTAGTGGTGAATGGTATGTGGTAGTGGTGAGTGGTGTGTATAGTGGTGAGTGGTGTGTGTAGTGGTGAGTGGTGTGTGTGGTGGTGAGTGGCGCTGTGTAGTGGTGAGTGGTGTGTGTGGTGGTGAGTGGTATGTGTAGTGGTGAGTGGTGTGTGTAGTGGTGAGTGGTGTGTGTAGTGGTGAGTGGTTCTGTGTAGTGGTGAGTTGTGTGTAGTAGTGGTGAGTGGTGTAGTGGTGAGTGGTGTGTGTAGTGGTGAGTGGCGCTGTGTAGTGGTGAGTGGCTTGTGTAGTGGTGAGTGGTGTGTGTAGTGGTTAGTGGTGCTGTGTAGTGGTGTGTGTAGTGGTGTGTGGTAGTGGTGAGTGGTGTGTGGTAGTGGTGAGTGGTGTGTGTAGTGGTGAGTGGTGCTGTGTAGTGGTGAGTGATGCTTTGTAGTGGTGAGTGGTGTGTGTAGTGGTTAGTGGTGTGTGGTAGTGGTGAGTGGCGCTGTGTATTGGTGAGTGGCGCTGTGTAGTGGTGAGTGGTGTGTGTAGTGGTGAGTGGTGTGTGGTGTGTGTAGTCGTGTGTGTAGTGGTGAGTGGTGTGTGTACTGGTGAGTGGAGTGTGTACTGGTGAGTGGTGTGTGTAGTGGTGAGTGGTGTGTGTAGTGGTGAGTGGCGCTGTGTAGTGGTGAGTGGCGCTGTGTAGTGGTGAGTGGCGCTGTGTAGTGGTGAGTGGTGTGTGGTAGTGGTGAGTGGTGTGTGTAGTGGTGAGTGGTGTGTGTAGTGGTGAGTGGTGCGTGTAGTGGTGAGTGGTGCTGTGTAGTGGTGAATGGTATGTGGTAGTGGTGAGTGGTGTGTATAGTGGTGAGTGGTGTGTGTAGTGGTGAGTGGTGTGTGTGGTGGTGAGTGGCGCTGTGTAGTGGTGAGTGGTGTGTGTGGTGGTGAGTGGTGTGTGTAGTGGTGAGTGGTGTGTGTAGTGGTGAGTGGTGTGTGTAGTGGTGAGTGGTGTGTGTAGTGGTGAGTGGTGCTATGTAGTGGTGAGTGGTGTGTAGTAGTGGTGAGTGGTGTAGTGGTGAGTGGTGTGTGTAGTGGTGAGTGGTGTGTGTAGTGGTGAGTGGCGCTGTGTAGTGGTGAGTGGCTTGTGTAGTGGTGAGTGGTGTGTGTAGTGGTTAGTGGTGCTGTGTAGTGGTGTGTGTAGTGGTGAGTGGTGTGTGTAGTGGTGAGTGGTGTGTGTAGTGGTGAGTGGTGTGTGGTAGTGGTGAGTGGTGTGTGGTAGTGGTGAGTGGTGTGTGTAGTGGTGAGTGGTGCTGTGTAGTGGTGAGTGGTGTGTGTAGTGGTTAGTGGTGTGTGTAGTGGTGAGTGGCGCTGTGTAGTGGTGAGTGGTGTGTGTAGTGGTGAGTGGTGTGTGTAGTGGTGAGTGGTGAGTGGCGCTGTGTAGTGGGGAGTGGCGCTGTGTAGTGGTGAGTGGTGTGTGTTGTGGTGAGTGGTGTGTGGTGTGTGTAGTCGTGTGTGTAGTGGTGAGTGGTGTGTGTACTGGTGAGTGGAGTGTGTACTGGTGAGTGGTGTGTGTAGTGGTGAGTGGTGTAGTGGTGAGTGGTGTAGTGGTGAGTGGTGTGTGTAGTGGTGAGTGGTGTGTGTAGTGGTGAGTGGTGTGTGTAGTGGTGAGTGGTGCTATGTAGTGGTGAGTGGTGTGTAGTAGTGGTGAGTGGTGTAGTGGTGAGTGGTGTGTGTAGTGGTGAGTGGTGTGTGTAGTGGTGAGTGGCGCTGTGTAGTGGTGAGTGGCTTGTGTAGTGGTGAGTGGTGTGTGTAGTGGTTAGTGGTGCTGTGTAGTGGTGTGTGTAGTGGTGAGTGGTGTGTGTAGTGGTGAGTGGTGTGTGTAGTGGTGAGTGGTGTGTGGTAGTGGTGAGTGGTGTGTGGTAGTGGTGAGTGGTGTGTGTAGTGGTGAGTGGTGCTGTGTAGTGGTGAGTGGTGTGTGTAGTGGTTAGTGGTGTGTGTAGTGGTGAGTGGCGCTGTGTAGTGGTGAGTGGTGTGTGTAGTGGTGAGTGGTGTGTGTAGTGGTGAGTGGTGAGTGGCGCTGTGTAGTGGGGAGTGGCGCTGTGTAGTGGTGAGTGGTGTGTGTTGTGGTGAGTGGTGTGTGGTGTGTGTAGTCGTGTGTGTAGTGGTGAGTGGTGTGTGTACTGGTGAGTGGAGTGTGTACTGGTGAGTGGTGTGTGTAGTGGTGAGTGGTGTAGTGGTGAGTGGTGTAGTGGTGAGTGGTGTGTGGTAGTGGTGAGTGGTGTGTATAGTGGTGAGTGGTGTGTGCAGTGGTGAGTGGTGCTGTGTAGTGGTGAGTGGTGCTGTGTATTGGTGAGTGATGCTGTGTAGTGGTGTAGTGGTGAGTGGTGTGTGTAGTGGTGAGTGGTGTGTGGTAGTGGTGAGTGGTGTGTGTAGTGGTAAGTGGTGTGTGGTAGTGGTGTGTGTAGTGGTGAGTGGTGTAGTGGCGAGTGGTGCTGTGTAGTGGTGAGTGGTTCTGTGTAGTGGTGAGTGGTGCTGTGTGGTAGTGGTGAGTCATGTGTGTAGTGGTGAGTGGTGTGTGTAGTGGTGAGTGGTGGTGTGTGTAGTGGTGAGTGATGCTGTGTGTGTAGTGGTGAGTGATGCTGTGTGGTAGTAGTGAGTGGTGTGTGTAGTGGTGAGTGGTGTGTGTAGTGGTGAGTGGTGTGTGTAGTGGTGAGTGATGCTGTGTAGTGGTGAGTGGTGTGTGTAGTGGTGAGTGGTGAGTGGTGCTGTGTAGTGGTGAGTGGTGCTGTGTAGTGGTGAGTGGTGCTGTGTAGTGGTGAGTGGTGTGTGTAGTGGTTAGTGGTGTGTGTAGTGGTAAGTGGCGCTTTGTAGTGGTGAGTGGCGCTGTGTAGTGGTGAGTGGTGTGTGTAGTGGTGAGTGGTGTGTGTAGTGGTGAGTGGCGCTGTGTAGTGGTGAGTGGCGCTGTGTAGTGGTGAGTGGCGCTGTGTAGTGGTGAGTGGTGTGTGTAGTGGTGAGTGGTGTGTGGTGTGTGTAGTCGTGTGTGTAGTGGTGAGTGGTGTGTGTACTGGTGAGTGGAGTGTGTACTGGTGAGTGGTGTGTGTAGTGGTGAGTGGTGTGTGTAGTGGTGAGTGGCGCTGTGTAGTGGTGAGTGGCGCTGTGTAGTGGTGAGTGGCGCTGTGTAGTGGTGAGTGGTGTGTGGTAGTGGTGAGTGGTGTGTGTAGTGGTGAGTGGTGTGTGTAGTGGTGAGTGGTGTGTGTAGTGGGGAGTGGTGCTGTGTAGTGGTGAATGGTATGTGGTAGTGGTGAGTGGTGTGTATAGTGGTGAGTGGTGTGTGTGGTGGTGAGTGGCGCTATGTGGTGGTGAGTGGCGCTGTGTGTAGTGGTGAGTGGTGTGTGTAGTGGTGAGTGGTGTGTGTAGTGGTGAGTGGTGTGTGTAGTGGTGAGTGGTTCTGTGTAGTGGTGAGTGGTGTAGTGGTGAGTGGTGTGTGTAGTGGTGAGTGGCGCTGTGTAGTGGTGAGTGGCTTGTGTAGTGGTGAGTGGTGTGTGTAGTGGTTAGTGGTGCTGTGTAGTGGTGTGTGTAGTGGTGTGTGTAGTGGTGAGTGGTGTGTGGTAGTGGTGAGTGGTGTGTGTAGTGGTGAGTGGTGTGTGGTAGTGGTGAGTGGTGTGTGGTAGTGGTGAGTGGTGCTGTGTAGTGGTGAGTGGTGCTGTGTAGTGGTGAGTGGTGTGTGTAGTGGTTAGTGGTGTGTGTAGTGGTAAGTGGCGCTTTGTAGTGGTGATTGGCGCTGTGTAGTGGTGAGTGGTGTTTGTAGTGGTGAGTGGTGTGTGTAGTGGTGAGTGGCGCTGTGTAGTGGTGAGTGGCGCTGTGTAGTGGTGAGTGGCGCTGTGTAGTGGTGAGTGGTGTGTGGTAGTGGTGAGTAGTGTGTGTAGTGGTGAGTGGTGTGTGTAGTGGGGAGTGGTGTGTGTAGTGGGGAGTGGCGCTGTGTAGTGGTGAATGGTATTTGGTAGTGGTGAGTGGTGTGTATAGTGGTGAGTGGTGTGTGTAGTGGTGAGTGGTGTGTGTGGTGGTGAGTGGCGCTGTGTGGTGGTGAGTGGTGTGTGTAGTGGTGAGTGGTGTGTGTAGTGGTGAGTGGTGTGTGTAGTGGTGAGTGGTGTGTGTAGTGGTGAGTGGTTCTGTGTAGTGGTGAGTGGTGTAGTGGTGAGTGGTGTGTGTAGTGGTGAGTGGCGCTGTGTAGTGGTGAGTGGCTTGTGTAGTGGTGAGTGGTGTGTGTAGTGGTTAGTGGTGCTGTGTAGTGGTGTGTGTAGTGGTGAGTGGTGTGTGTAGTGGTGAGTGGTGTGTGGTAGTGGTGAGTGGTGTGTGTAGTGGTGAGTGGTGTGTGGTAGTGGTGAGTGGTGTGTGGTAGTGGTGAGTGGTGTGTGGTAGTGGTGAGTGGTGTGTGGTAGTGGTGAGTGGTGTGTGGTAGTGGTGAGTGGTGTGTGTAGTGGTGATTGGCGCTGTGTAGTGGTGAGTGGTGTTTGTAGTGGTGAGTGGTGTGTGTAGTGGTGAGTGGCGCTGTGTAGTAGTGAGTGGCGCTGTGTAGTGGTGAGTGAGTGGTGTGTGGTGTGTGTAGTCGTGTGTGTAGTGGTGAGTGGTGTGTGTACTGGTGAGTGGAGTATGTACTGGTGAGTGGTGTGTGTAGTGGTGAGTGGTGAGTGGTGTGTGGTAGTGGTGAGTGGCGTGTGTAGTGGTGAGTGGTGTGTGTAGTGGTGAGTGGTGTGTGTAGTGGTGAGTGGTGCTGTGTAGTGGTGAGTGGTGCTGTGTATTGGTGAGTGATGCTGTGTAGTGGTGAGTGGTGTGTGTAGTGGTGAGTGGTGTGTGTAGTGGTAGTGGTGTGTGTAGTGGTGAGTGGTGTAGTGGCAAGTGGTGCTGTGTAGTGGTGAGTGGTTCTGTGTAGTGGTGAGTGGTGCTGTGTGGTAGTGGTGAGTGATGTGTGTAGTGGTGAGTGGTGTGTGTAGTGGTGAGTGGTGGTGTGTGTAGTGGTGAGTGATGCTGTGTGTGTGGTGGTGAGTGATGCTGTGTGGTACTAGTGAGTGGTGTGTGTAGTGGTGAGTGGTGCTGTGTAGTGGTGAGTGATGCTGTGTAGTGGTGAGTGGTGTGTGGTAGTGGTGAGTTGTGTGTGTAGTGGTGAGTGGTGCTGTGTAGTGGTGAATGGTATGTGGTAGTGGTGAGTGGTGTGTGTAGTGGTGAGTGGTGTGTGTGGTGGTGAATGATGCTGTGTAGTGGTGAGTGGCGCTGTGTAGTGGTGAGTGGTGTGTGTGGTGGTGAGTGGTGTGTGTAGTGGTGAGTGGTGTGTGTAGTGTTGAGTGGTGCTGTGTAGTGGTGAGTGGTGTGTAGTAGTGGTGAGTGGTGTGTGTAGTGGTGAGTGGCGCTGTGTAGTGGTGAGTGGCGTGTGTAGTGGTGAGTGGTGTGTGTAGTGGTGAGTGGTGTGTGTAGTGGTGAGTGGTGTGTGTAGTGGTGAGTGGTGTGTGTAGTGGTGAGTGCTGAGTGGTGCTGTGTAGTGGTGAGTGGTGCTGTGTAGTGGTGAGTGGTGCTGTGTAGTGGTGAGTGGTGCTGTGTAGTGGTGAGTGGTGTGTGTAGTGGTTAGTGGTGTGTGTAGTGGTAAGTGGCGCTTTGTAGTGGTGAGTCGCGCTGTGTAGTGGTGAGTGGTGTGTGTAGTGGTGAGTGGTGTGTGTAGTGGTGAGTGGCGCTGTGTAGTGGTGAGTGGCGCTGTGTAGTGGCGAGTGGCGCTGTGTAGTGGTGAGTGGCGCTGTGTAGTGGTGAGTGGTGTGTGTAGTGGTGAGTGGTGTGTGGTGTGTGTAGTCGTGTGTGTAGTGGTGAGTGGTGTGTGGTAGTGGTGAGTGGTGTGTGTAGTGGTGAGTGGTGTGTGTAGTGGTGAGTGGTGCTGTGTAGTGGTGAATGGTATGTGGTAGTGGTGAGTGGTGTGTATAGTGGTGAGTGGTGTGTGTGGTGGTGAGTGGTGTGTGTGGTGGTGAGTGGTGCTGTGTAGTGGTGAGTGGTGCTGTGTAGTGGTGAGTGGTGTGTAGTAGTGGTGAGTGGTGTAGTGGTGAGTGGTGTGTGTAGTGGTGAGTGGTGTGTGTAGTGGTGTGTGTAGTGGTGAGTGGTGTGTGTAGTGGTGAGTGGCGCTGTGTAGTGGTGAGTGGCGTGTGTAGTGGTGAGTGGTGTGTGTAGTGGTTAGTGGTGCTGTGGAGTGGTGTGTGGTAGTGGTGAGTGGTGTGTGGTAGTGGTGAGTGGTGTGTGTAGTGGTGAGTGGTGCTGTGTAGTGGTGAGTGGTGTTGTGTAGTGGTGAGTGGTGCTGTGTAGTGGTGAGTGGTGTGTGTAGTGGTAAGTGGCGCTTTGTAGTGGTGAGTGGCGCTGTGTAGTGGTGAGTGGTGTGTGTAGTGGTGTGTGGTGAGTGGGGCTGTGTAGTGGTGAGTGGCGCTGTGTAGTGGTGAGTGGCGCTGTGTAGTGGTGAGTGGTGTGTGTAGTGGTGAGTGGTGTGTGGTGTGTGTAGTCGTGTGTGTAGTGGTGAGTGGTGTGTGTACTGGTGAGTGGAGTATGTACTGGTGAGTGGTGTGTGTAGTGGTGAGTGGTGTGTGGTAGTGGTGAGTGGCGTGTGTAGTGGTGAGTGGTGTGTGTAGAGGTGAGTGGTGTGTGTAGTGGTGAGTGGTGCTGTGTAGTGGTGAGTGGTGCTGTGTATTGGTGAGTGATGCTGTGTAGTGGTGTAGTGGTGAGTGGTGTGTGTAGTGGTGAGTGGTGTGTGGTAGTGGTGAGTGGTGTGTGTAGTGGTGAGTGGTGCTGTGTAGTGGTGAGTGATGCTGTGTAGTGGTGAGTGGTGTGTGGTAGTGGTGAGTTGTGTGTGTAGTGCTGAGTGGCGCTGTGTAGTGGTGAGTGGCGCTGTGTAGTGGTGAGTGGCGGTGTGGTAGTGGTGAGTGGCGGTGTGGTAGTGGTGAGTGGTGTGTGTAGTGGTGAGTGGTGTGTGTAGTGGTGAGTGGTGCTGTGTAGTGGTGAATGGTATGTGGTAGTGGTGAGTGGTGTGTGTAGTGGTGAGTGGTGTGTGTGGTGGTGAATGATGCTGTGTAGTGGTGAGTGGCGCTGTGTAGTGGTGAGTGGTGTGTGTGGTGGTGAGTGGTGTGTGTAGTGGTGAGTGGTGTGTGTAGTGTTGAGTGGTGCTGTGTAGTGGTGAGTGGTGTGTAGTAGTGGTGAGTGGTGTGTGTAGTGGTGAGTGGTGTGTGTAGTGGTGAGTGGCGCTGTGTAGTGGTGAGTGGCGTGTGTAGTGGTGAGTGGTGTGTGTAGTGGTGAGTGGTGTGTGTAGTGGTGAGTGGTGTGTGTAGTGGTGAGTGGTGTGTGTAGTGGTGAGTGCTGAGTGGTGCTGTGTAGTGGTAAGTGGCGCTTTGTAGTGGTGAGTCGCGCTGTGTAGTGGTGAGTGGTGTGTGTAGTGGTGAGTGGTGTGTGTAGTGGTGAGTGGCGCTGTGTAGTGGTGAGTGGCGCTGTGTAGTGGTGAGTGGCGCTGTGTAGTGGTGAGTGGCGCTGTGTAGTGGTGAGTGGTGTGTGTAGTGGTGAGTGGTGTGTGGTGTGTGTAGTCGTGTGTGTAGTGGTGAGTGGTGTGTGGTAGTGGTGAGTGGTGTGTGTAGTGGTGAGTGGTGTGTGTAGTGGTGAGTGGTGCTGTGTAGTGGTGAATGGTATGTGGTAGTGGTGAGTGGTGTGTATAGTGGTGAGTGGTGTGTGTAGTGGTGAGTGGTGTGTGTGGTGGTGAGTGGCGCTGTGTAGTGGTGAGTGGTGTGTGTGGTGGTGAGTGGTGTGTGTAGTGGTGAGTGGTGTGTGTAGTGGTGAGTGGTGTGTGTAGTGGTGAGTGGTGTGTGTAGTGGTGAGTGGTGCTGTGTAGTGGTGAGTGGTGTGTAGTAGTGGTGAGTGGTGTAGTGGTGAGTGGTGTGTGTAGTGGTGAGTGGTGTGTGTAGTGGTGAGTGGCGCTGTGTAGTGGTGAGTGGCGTGTGTAGTGGTGAGTGGTGTGTGTAGTGGTTAGTGGTGCTGTGTAGTGGTGTGTGTAGTGGTGAGTGGTGTGTGTAGTGGTGAGTGGTGTGTGGTAGTGGTGAGTGGTGTGTGGTAGTGGTGAGTGGTGTGTGTAGTGGTGAGTGGTGTTGTGTAGTGGTGAGTGGTGCTGTGTAGTGGTGAGTGGTGTGTGTAGAGGTTAGTGGTGTGTGTAGTCGTAAGTGGCGCTTTGTAGTGGTGAGTGGCGCTGTGTAGTGGTGAGTGGCGCTGTGTAGTGGTGAGTGGTGTGTGTAGTGGTGAGTGTGTGGTGTGTGTAGTCGTGTGTGTAGTGGTGAGTGGTGTGTGTACTGGTGAGTGGATTGTGTAGTGGTGAGTGGTGTGTGTAGTGGTGAGTGGTGTGTGTAGTGTTGAGTGGTGCTGTGTAGTGGTGAGTGGTGTGTGTAGTGGTGAGTGGTGTATGTAGTGGTGAGTGGCGCTGTGTAGTGGTGAGTGGTGTGTGTAGTGGTTAGTGGTGCTGTGTAGTGGTGTGTGTAGTGGTGAGTGGTGTGTGTAGTGGTGAGTGCTGAGTGGTGCTGTGTAGTGGTGAGTGGTGCTGTGTAGTGGTGAGTGGTGCTGTTTAGTGGTGAGTGGTGTGTGTAGTGGTTAGTGGTGTTTGTAGTGGTAAGTGGCGCTTTGTAGTGGTGAGTGGCGCTGTGTAGTGGTGAGTGGTGTGTGTAGTGGTGAGTGGTGTGTGTAGTGGTGAGTGGCGCTGTGTAGTGGTGAGTGGTGTGTGTAGTGGTGAGTGGTGTGTGGTGTGTGTAGTCGTGTGTGTAGTGGTGAGTGGTGTGTGTACTGGTGAGTGGAGTGTACTGGTGAGTGGTGTGTGAAGTGGTGAGTGGTGTGTGTAGTGGTGAGTGGCGCTGTGTAGTGGTGAGTGGCGCTGTGTAGTGGTGAGTGGCGCTGTGTAGTGGTGAGTGGTGTGTGGTAGTGGTGAGTGGTGTGTGTAGTGGTGAGTGGTGTGTGTAGTCGTGAGTGGAGCTGTGTAGTGGTGAATGGTGTGTAGTAGTGGTGAGTGGTGTAGTGGTGAGTGGTGTGTGTAGTGGTGAGTGGTGTGTGTAGTGGTGAGTGGTGTGTGTAGTGGTGAGTGGCGCTGTGTAGTGGTGAGTGGCGTGTGTAGTGGTGAGTGGTGTGTGTAGTGGTTAGTGGTGCTGTGTAGTGGTGTGTGTAGTGGTGAGTGGTGTGTGTAGTAGTGAGTGGTGTGTGGTAGTGGTGAGTGGTGCTGTGTAGTGGTGAGTGGTGCTGTGTAGTGGTGAGTGGTGCTGTGTAGTGGTGAGTGGTGTGTGTAGTGGTTAGTGGTGTGTGTAGTGGTAAGTGGCGCTTTGTAGTGGTGAGTAGCGCTGTGTAGTGGTGAGTGGTGTGTGTAGTGGTGTGTGGTGCGTGTAGTGGTGAGTGGGGCTGTGTAGTGGTGAGTGGCGCTGTGTAGTGGTGAGTGGCGCTGTGTAGTGGTGAGTGGTGTGTGTATTGGTGAGTGGTGTGTGGTGTGTGTAGTCGTGTGTGTAGTGGTGAGTGGAGTGTGTACTGGTGAGTGGTGAGTGGTGTAGTGGTGAGTGGTGTAGTGGTGAGTGGTGTAGTGGTGAGTGGTGTGTGGTAGTGGTGAGTGGTGTGTGTAGTGGTGAGTGGTGTGTGTATTGGTGAGTGGTGTGTGTAGTGGTGAGTGGTGCTGTGTAGTGGTGAGTGGTGCTGTGTATTGGTGAGTGATGCTGTGTAGTGGTGTAGTGGTGAGTGGTGTGTGTAGTGGTGAGTGGTGTGTGGTAGTGGTGAGTGGTGTGTGTAGTGGTAAGTGGTGTGTGGTAGTGGTGTGTGTAGTGGTGAGTGGTGTAGTGGTGAGTGGTGCTGTGTAGTGGTGAGTGGTTCTGTGTAGTGGTGAGTGGTGTGTTTAGTGGTGAGTGATGTGTGTAGTGGTGAGTGGTGTGTGTAGTGGTGAGTGGTGTGTGTAGTGGTGAGTGGTGGTGTGTGTAGTGGTGAGTGATGCTATGTGTGTAGTGGTGAGTGATGCTGTGTGGTAGTAGTGAGTGGTGTGTGTAGTGGTGAGTGGTGTGTGTAGTGGTGAGTGGTGCTGTGTAGTGGTGAGTGATGCTGTGTAGTGGTGAGTGGTGTGTGGTAGTGGTGAGTTGTGTGTGTAGTGGTGAGTGGCGCTGTGTAGTGGTGAGTGGCGCTGTGTAGTGGTGAGTGGTGTGTGGTAGTGGTGAGTGGTGTGTGTAGTGGTGAGTGGTGTGTGTAGTGGTGAGTGGTGCTGTGTAGTGGTGAATGGTATGTGGTAGTGGTGAGTGGTGTGTATAGTGGTGAGTGGTGTGTGTAGTGGTGAGTGGTGTGTGTGGTGGTGAATGATGGTGTGTAGTGGTGAGTGGCGCTGTGTAGTGGTGAGTGGTGTGTGTGGTGGTGAGTGGTGTGTGTAGTGTTGAGTGGTGTGTGTAGTGTTGAGTGGTGCTGTGTAGTGGTGAGTGGGGTGTAGTAGTGGTGAGTGGTGTGTGTAGTGGTGAGTGGTGTGTGTGGTGGTGAATGATGCTGTGTAGTGGTGAGTGGCGCTGTGTAGTGGTGAGTGGTGTGTGTGGTGTTGAGTGGTGTGTGTAGTGTTGAGTGGTGCTGTGTAGTGGTGAGTGGGGTGTAGTAGTGGTGAGTGGTGTGTGTAGTGGTGAGTGGTGTGTGTAGTGGTGAGTGGTGTGTGTAGTGGTGAGTGGTGCTGTGTAGTGGTGAGTGGTGTGTGTAGTGGTTAGTGGTGTGTGTAGTGGTAAGTGGCGCTTTGTAGTGGTGAGTGGCGCTGTGTAGTGGTGAGTGGTGTGTGTAGTGGTGAGTGGTGTGTGTAGTGGTGAGTGGCGCTGTGTAGTGGTGAGTGGCGCTGTGTAGTGGTGAGCGGCGCTGTGTAGTGGTGAGTGGTGTGTGTAGTGGTGAGTGGTGTGTGGTGTGTATAGTCGTGTGTGTAGTGGTGAGTGGTGTGTGCACTGGTGAGTGGAGTGTGTACTGGTGAGTGGTGTGTGTAGTGGTGTAGTGGTGAGTGGTGTAGTGGTGAGTGGTGTAGTGGTGAGTGGTGTGTGGTAGTGGTGAGTGGTGTAGTGGTGAGTGGTTTAGTGGTGAGTGGTGTAGTGGTGAGTGGTGTGTGTAGTGGTGAGTGGTGTGTGTAGTGGTAAGTGGCGCTTTGTAGTGGTGAGTGGCGCTGTGTAGTGGTGAGTGGTGTGTGTAGTGGTGAGTGGCGCTGTGTAGTGGTGAGTGGCGCTGTGTAGTGGTGAGTGGCGCTGTGTAGTGGTGAGTGGTGTGTGTAGTGGTGAGTGGTGTGTGGTGTGTGTAGTCGTGTTTGTAGTGGTGAGTGGTGTGTGTAGTGATGAGTGGTGTGTGTAGTGGTGAGTGGTGTGTGTAGTCGTGAGTGTTGTGTGTAGTGGTGAGTGGTGTAGTGGTGAGTGGCGTGTGTAGTGGTGAGTGGTGTGTGGTAGTGGTGAGTGGTGTGTGTAGTGGTGAGTGGTGTGTGTAGTGGTGAGTGGTGCTGTGTAGTGGTGAGTGGTGTGTGGTAGTGGTGAGTGTAGTGGTGAGTGGCGCTGTGTAGTGGTGAGTGGCGCTGTGTAGTGGTGAGTGGTGCTGTGTAGTGGTGAGTGGTGAGTGGTGTTTGTAGTGGTGAGTGGTGTGTGTAGTGGTGAGTGGTGCTGTGTAGTGGTGAGTGGTGCTGTATAGTGGTGAATGGTATGTGGTAGTGGTGAGTGGTGTGTGTAGTGGTGAGTGGTGTGTGTAGTGGTGAGTGGTGTGTGTAGTCGTGAGTGGTGTGTGTAGTGGTGAGTGGTGTAGTAGTGAGTGGTGTGTGGTAGTGGTGAGTGGTGTAGTGGTGAGTGGTGTAGTGGTGAGTGGTGTGTGGTAGTGGTGAGTGGTGTGTGTAGTGGTGTGTGTAGTGGTGAGTGGTGTGTGTAGTGGTAAGTGGCGCTTTGTAGTGGTGAGTGGCGCTGTGTAGTGGTGAGTGGCGCTGTGTAGTGGTGAGTGGTGTGTGTAGTGGGGAGTGGTGTGTGTAGTGGTGAGTGGCGCTGTGTAGTGGTGAGTGGCGCTGTGTAGTGGTGAGTGGTGTGTGTAGTGGTGAGTGGTGTGTGGTGTGTGTAGTGGTGTGTGTAGTGGTGAGTGGTGTGTGTAGTGATGAGTGGTGTGTGTAGTGGTGAGTGGTGTGTGTAGTCGTGAGTGTTGTGTGTAGTGGTGAGTGGTGTAGTGGTGAGTGGCGTGTGTAGTGGTGAGTGGTGTGTGTAGTGGTGAGTGGTGTGTGTAGTGGTGAGTGGTGCTGTGTAGTGGTGAGTGGTGTGTGGTAGTGGTGAGTGGTGTGTGTAGTGGTGAGTGGCGCTGTGTAGTGGTGAGTGGCGCTGTGTAGTGGTGAGTGGCGCTGTGTAGTGGTGAGTGGTGAGTGGTGTGTGTTGTGGTGAGTGGTGTGTGTAGTGGTGAGTGGTGCTGTATAGTGGTGAATGGTATGTGGTAGTGGTGAGTGGTGTGTGTAGTGGTGAGTGGTGTGTGTAGTGGTGAGTGGTGTGTGTAGTCGTGAGTGGTGTGTGTAGTGGTGAGTGGTGTAGTGGTGAGTGGTGTAGTGGTGAGTGGTGTGTGGTAGTGGTGAGTGGTGTGTGTAGTGGTGAGTGGTGCTGTGTAGTGGTGAATGGTGCTGTGTATTGGTGAGTGATGCTGTGTAGTGGCGTAGTGGTGAGTGGTGTGTGTAGTGGTGAGTGGTGTGTGTAGTGGTAAGTGGTGTGTGGTAGTGGTGTGTGTAGTGGTGAGTGGTGTAGTGGTGAGTGGTGCTGTGTAGTGGTGAGTGGTGCTGTGTAGTGGTGAGTGGTTCTGTGTAGTGGTGAGTGGTGCTGTGTGGTAGTGGTGAGCGATGTGTGTAGTGGTGAGTGGTGTGTGTAGTGGTGAGTGGTGGTGTGTGTAGTGGTGAGTGATGCTATGTGTGTAGTGGTGAGTGATGCTGTGTGGTAGTAGTGAGTGGTTTGTGTAGTGGTGAGTGGTGTGTGTAGTGGTGAGTGGTGCTGTGTAGTGGTGAGTGATGCTGTGTAGTGGTGAGTGGTGTGTGGTAGTGGTGAGTTGTGTGTGTAGTGGTGAGTGGCGCTGTGTAGTGGTGAGTGGCGCTGTGTAGTGGTGAGTGGCGCTGTGTAGTGGTGAGTGGTGTGTGGTAGTGGTGAGTGGTGTGTGTAGTGGTGAGTGGTGTGTGTAGTGGTGAGTGGTGTGTGTAGTGGTGAGTGGTGCTGTGTAGTGGTGAATGGTATGTGGTAGTGGTGAGTGGTGTGTATAGTGGTGAGTGGTGTGTGTAGTGGTGAGTGGTGTGTGTGGTGGTGAATGATGCTGTGTAGTGGTGAGTGGCGCTGTGTAGTGGTGAGTGGTGTGTGTGGTGGTGAGTGGCGCTGTGTAGTGGTGAGTGGTGTGTGTAGTGTTGAGTGGTGCTGTGTAGTGGTGAGTGGGGTGTAGTAGTGGTGAGTGGTGTGTGTAGTGGTGAGTGGTGTGTGTAGTGGTGAGTGGTGTGTGTGGTGGTGAATGATGCTGTGTAGTGGTGAATGATGCTGTGTAGTGGTGAGTGGCGCTGTGTAGTGGTGAGTGGTGTGTGTGGTGTTGAGTGGTGTGTGTAGTGTTGAGTGGTGCTGTGTAGTGGTGAGTGGGGTGTAGTAGTGGTGAGTGGTGTGTGTAGTGGTGAGTGGTGTGTGTAGTGGTGAGTGGTGTGTGTAGTGGCGAGTGGTGTGTGGTTGGGGTGTGTGTAGTGGTGAGTCCTGAGTGGTGTGTGTAGTGGTGAGTGGTGTGTGTAGTGGTGAGTGGCGCTGTGTAGTGGTGAGTGGCGCTGTGTAGTGGTGAGTGGCGCTGTGTAGTGGTGAGTGGTGTGTGTAGTGGTGAGTGGTGTGTGTAGTGGTGTGTGGTGTGTATAGTCGTGTGTGTAGTGGTGAGTGGTGTGTGTACTGGTGAGTGGAGTGTGTACTGGTGAGTGGTGTGTGTAGTGGTGAGTGGTGTAGTGGTGAGTGGTGTAGTGGTGAGTGGTGTAGTGGTGAGTGGTGTGTGTAGTGGTGAGTGGTGTGTGTAGTGGTAAGTGGCGCTTTGTAGTGGTGAGTGGCGCTGTGTAGTGGTGAGTGGTGTGTGTAGTGGTGAGTGGTGTGTGTAGTGGTGAGTGGCGCTGTGTAGTGGTGAGTGGTGTGTGTAGTGGTGAGTGGTGTGTGGTGTGTGTAGTCGTGTGTGTAGTGGTGAGTGGTGTGTGTAGTGATGAGTGGTGTGTGTAGTGGTGAGTGGTGTGTGTAGTCGTGAGTGTTGTGTGTAGTGGTGAGTGGTGTAGTGGTGAGTGGCGTGTGTAGTGGTGAGTGGTGTGTGGTAGTGGTGAGTGGTGTGTGTAGTGGTGAGTGGTGTGTGGTAGTGGTGAGTGGTGTGTGTAGTGGTGAGTGGCGCTGTGTAGTGGTGAGTGGCGCTGTGTAGTGGTGAGTGGCGCTTTGTAGTGGTGAGTGGTGAGTGGTGTGTGTAGTGGTGAGTGGTGCTGTGTAGTGGTGAGTGGTGCTGTATAGTGGTGAATGGTATGTGGTAGTGGTGAGTGGTGTGTGTAGTCGTGAGTGGTGTGTGTAGTGGTGAGTGGTGTAGTGGTGAGTGGTGTAGTGGTGAGTGGTGTGTGGTAGTGGTGAGTGGTGTGTGGTAGTGGTGAGTGGTGTGTGTAGTGGTGAGTGGTGTAGTGGTGAGTGGTGAGTGGTGTAGTGGTGAGTGGTGAGTGGTGTGTGTAGTGGTGTGTGTAGTGGTGAGTGGTGTGTGTAGTGGTAAGTGGCGCTTTGTAGTGGTGAGTGGCGCTGTGTAGTGGTGAGTGGTGTGTGTAGTGGTGAGTGGTGTGTGTAGTGGTGAGTGGCGCTGTGTAGTGGTGAGTGGTGTGTGTAGTGATGAGTGGTGTGTGTAGTGGTGAGTGGTGTGTGTAGTAGTGAGTGTTGTGCGTAGTGGTGAGTGGCGTGTGTAGTGGTGAGTGGTGTGTGGTAGTGGTGTGTGTAGTGGTGAGTGGTGTGTGTAGTGGTGAGTGGGGCTGTGTAGTGGTGAGTGGTGTGTGGTAGTGGTGAGTGGTGTGTGTAGTGGTGAGTGGCGCTGTGTAGTGGTGAGTGGCGCTGTGTAGTGGTGAGTGGTGTGTGTAGTGGTGAGTGGTGTGTGTAGTGGTGAGTGGTGCTGTATAGTGGTGAATGGTATGTGGTAGTGGTGAGTGGTGTGTGTAGTGGTGAGTGGTGTGTGTAGTGGTGAGTGGTGTGTGTAGTCGTGAGTGGTGTGTGTAGTGGTGAGTGGTGTAGTGGTGAGTGGTGTAGTGGTGAGTGGTGTGTGGTAGTGGTGAGTGGTGTGTGTAGTGGTGAGTGGTGTGTGTAGTGGTGAGTGGTGTGTGTAGTGGTGAATGGTGCTGTGTAGTGGTGAGTGGTGCTGTGTATTGGTGAGTGATGCTGTGTAGTGGTGAGTGGTGTGTGTAGTGGTGAGTGGTGTGTGTAGTGGTAAGTGGTGTGTGGTAGTGGTGTATGTAGTGGTGAGTGGTGTAGTGGTGAGTGGTGCTGTGTAGTGATGAGTGGTGCTGTGTGGTAGTGGTGAGCGATGTGTGTAGTGGTGAGTGGTGTGTGTAGTGGTGAGTGGTGCTGTGTGGTAGTGGTGAGCGATGTGTGTAGTGGTGAGTGGTTCTGTGTAGTGGTGAGTGGTGCTGTGTGGTAGTGGTGAGCGATGTGTGTAGTGGTGAGTGGTGTGTGTAGTGGTGAGTGGTGGTGTGTGTAGTGGTGAGTGATGCTATGTGTGTAGTGGTGAGTGATGCTGTGTGGTAGTAGTGAGTGGTTTGTGTAGTGGTGAGTGGTGTGTGTAGTGGTGAGTGGTGCTGTGTAGTGGTGAGTGATGCTGTGTAGTGGTGAGTGGTGTGTGGTAGTGGTGAGTTGTGTGTGTAGTGGTGAGTGGCGCTGTGTAGTGGTGAGTGGCGCTGTGTAGTGGTGAGTGGCGCTGTGTAGTGGTGAGTGGTGTGTGGTAGTGGTGAGTGGTGTGTGTAGTGGTGAGTGGTGTGTGTAGTGGTGAGTGGTGTGTGTGGTGGTGAATGATGCTGTGTAGTGGTGAGTGGCGCTGTGTAGTGGTGAGTGGTGTGTGTAGTGTTGAGTGGTGCTGTGTAGTGGTGAGTGGGGTGTAGTAGTGGTGAGTGGTGTGTGTAGTGGTGAGTGGTGTGTGTAGTGGTGAGTGGTGTGTGTAGTGGTGAGTGGTGTGTGTAGTGGTGAGTGGTGTGTGTAGTGGTGAGTGGTGTGTGGTTGGGGTGTGTGTAGTGGTGAGTCCTGAGTGGTGCTATGTAGTGGTGAGTGGTGCTGTGTAGTGGTGAGTGGTGCTGTGTAGTGGTGAGTGGTGCTGTGTAGTGGTGAGTGGTGTGTGTAGTGGTTAGTGGTGTGTGTAGTGGTAAGTGGCGCTTTGTAGTGGTGAGTAGCGCTGTGTAGTGGTGAGTGGTGTGTGTAGTGGTGAGTGGTGTGTAGTGGTGAGTGGCGCTGTGTAGTGGTGAGTGGCGCTGTGTAGTGGTGAGCGGCGCTGTGTAGTGGTGAGTGGTGTGTGTAGTGGTGAGTGGTGTGTGTAGTGGTGAGTGGTGTGTGGTGTGTATAGTCGTGTGTGTACTGGTGAGTGGTGTGTGTACTAGTGAGTGGAGTGTGTACTGGTGAGTGGTGTGTGTAGTGGTGAGTGGTGTAGTGGTGAGTGGTGTAGTGGTGAGTGGTGTAGTGGTGAGTGGTGTGTGGTAGTGGTGAGTGGTGTGTGTAGTGGTGAGTGGTGTAGTGGTGAGTGGTGTAGTGGTGAGTGGTGTGTGTAGTGGTGAGTGGTGTGTGTAGTGGTAAGTGGCGCTTTGTAGTGGTGAGTGGTGTGTGGTAGTGGTGAGTGGTGTGTGTAGTGGTGAGTGGTGTGTGTAGTGGTGAGTGGTGTGTGTAGTGGTGAGTGGTGCTGTGTAGTGGTGAATGGTATGTGGTAGTGGTGAGTGGTGTGTATAGTGGTGAGTGGTGTGTGTAGTGGTGAGTGGTGTGTGTGGTGGTGAATGATGCTGTGTAGTGGTGAGTGGCGCTGTGTAGTGGTGAGTGGTGTGTGTGGTGGTGAGTGGTGTGTGTGGTGGTGAGTGGTGTGTGTAGTGGTGAGTGGTGTGTGTAGTGTTGAGTGGTGCTGTGTAGTGGTGAGTGGTGTGTAGTAGTGGTCAGTGGTGTGTGTAGTGGTGACTGGTGTGTGTAGTGGTGAGTGGTGTGTGTAGTGGTGAGTGGTGTGTGTAGTGGTGAGTGGTGTGTGTAGTGGTGAGTGGCGTGTGTAGTGGTGAGTGGTGTGTGTAGTTGTGAGTGGTGTGTGGTAGTGGTGTGTGTAGTGGTGAGTCCTGAGTGGTGCTGTGTAGTGGTGAGTGGTGCTGTGTAGTGGTGAGTGGTGCTGTGTAGTGGTGAGTGGTGCTGTGTAGTGGTGAGTGGTGTGTGTAGTGGTGAGTGGTGTGTGTAGTAGTGAGTGGCGCTGTGTAGTGGTGAGTGGCGCTGTGTAGTGGTGAGTGGCGCTGTGTAGTGGTGAGCGGCGCTGTGTAGTGGTGAGTGGTGTGTGGTAGTGGTGAGTGGTGTGTGTAGTGGTGAGTGGTGTGTGTAGTGGTGAGTGGTGTGTGTGGTGGTGAATGATGCTGTGTAGTGGTGAGTGGCGCTGTGTAGTGGTGAGTGGTGTGTGTGGTGTTGAGTGGTGTGTGTAGTGTTGAGTGGTGCTGTGTAGTGGTGAGTGGGGTGTAGTAGTGGTGAGTGGTGTGTGTAGTGGTGAGTGGTGTGTGTAGTGGTGAGTGGTGTGTGTAGTGGTGAGTGGTGTGTGTAGTGGTGAGTGGTGTGTGTAGTGGTGAGTGGTGTGTGGTTGGGGTGTGTGTAGTGGTGAGTCCTGAGTGGTGCTGTGTAGTGGTGAGTGGTGCTGTGTAGTGGTGAGTGGTGCTGTGTAGTGGTGAGTGGTGCTGTGTAGTGGTGAGTGGTGTGTGTAGTGGTTAGTGGTGTGTGTAGTGGTAAGTGGCGCTTTGTAGTGGTGAGTAGCGCTGTGTAGTGGTGAGTGGTGTGTGTAGTGGTGAGTGGTGTGTAGTGGTGAGTGGCGCTGTGTAGTGGTGAGTGGCGCTGTGTAGTGGTGAGCGGCGCTGTGTAGTGGTGAGTGGTGTGTGTAGTGGTGAGTGGTGTGTGTAGTGGTGAGTGGTGTGTGGTGTGTATAGTCGTGTGTGTACTGGTGAGTGGTGTGTGTACTAGTGAGTGGAGTGTGTACTGGTGAGTGGTGTGTGTAGTGGTGAGTGGTGTAGTGGTGAGTGGTGTAGTGGTGAGTGGTGTAGTGGTGAGTGGTGTGTGGTAGTGGTGAGTGGTGTGTGTAGTGGTGAGTGGTGTAGTGGTGAGTGGTGTGTGTAGTGGTGAGTGGTGTGTGTAGTGGTAAGTGGCGCTTTGTAGTGGTGAGTGGTGTGTGGTAGTGGTGAGTGGTGTGTGTAGTGGTGAGTGGTGTGTGTAGTGGTGAGTGGTGTGTGTAGTGGTGAGTGGTGCTGTGTAGTGGTGAATGGTATGTGGTAGTGGTGAGTGGTGTGTATAGTGGTGAGTGGTGTGTGTAGTGGTGAGTGGTGTGTGTGGTGGTGAATGATGCTGTGTAGTGGTGAGTGGCGCTGTGTAGTGGTGAGTGGTGTGTGTGGTGGTGAGTGGTGTGTGTGGTGGTGAGTGGTGTGTGTAGTGGTGAGTGGTGTGTGTAGTGTTGAGTGGTGCTGTGTAGTGGTGAGTGGTGTGTAGTAGTGGTCAGTGGTGTGTGTAGTGGTGACTGGTGTGTGTAGTGGTGAGTGGTGTGTGTAGTGGTGAGTGGTGTGTGTAGTGGTGAGTGGTGTGTGTAGTGGTGAGTGGCGTGTGTAGTGGTGAGTGGTGTGTGTAGTTGTGAGTGGTGTGTGGTAGTGGTGTGTGTAGTGGTGAGTCCTGAGTGGTGCTGTGTAGTGGTGAGTGGTGCTGTGTAGTGGTGAGTGGTGCTGTGTAGTGGTGAGTGGTGCTGTGTAGTGGTGAGTGGTGTGTGTAGTGGTGAGTGGTGTGTGTAGTAGTGAGTGGCGCTGTGTAGTGGTGAGTGGCGCTGTGTAGTGGTGAGTGGCGCTGTGTAGTGGTGAGCGGCGCTGTGTAGTGGTGAGTGGTGTGTGTAGTGGTGAGTGGTGTGTGTAGTCGTGTGTGTAGTGGTGAGTGGTGTGTGTACTGGTGAGTGGAGTGTGTACTGGTGAGTGGTGTGTGTAGTGGTGAGTGGTGTAGTGGTGAGTGGTGTGTGGTAGTGGTGAGTGGTGTGTGTAGTGGTGTGTGTAGTGGTGAGTGGTGTGTGTAGTGGTTAGTGGTGTGTGTAGTGGTAAGTGGCGCTTTGTAGTGGTGAGTGGCGCTGTGTAGTGGTGAGTGGTGTGTGTAGTGGTGAGTGGTGCTGTGTAGTGGTGAGTGGTGCTATGTAGTGGTGAGTGGTGCTATGTAGTGGTGAGTGGTGTAGTGGTGAGTGGTGTGTGTAGTGGTGAGTGGTGTGTGGTAGTGGTGAGTGGTGTGTGTAGTGGTGAGTGGTGTGTGGTAGTGGTGAGTGGTGTGTGTAGTGGTGAGTGGTTCTGTGTAGTGGTGAGTGGTGTGTGGTAGTGGTGAGTGGTGTGTGTAGTGGTGAGTGGCGCTGTGTAGTGGTGAGTGGCACTGTGTAGTGGTGAGTGGCGCTGTGTAGTGGTGAGTGGTGTGTGTAGTGGTGAGTGGTGTGTGTAGTGGTGAGTGGTGCTGTGTAGTGGTGAGTGGTGCTGTGTAGTGGTGAATGGTATGTGGTAGTGGTGAGTGGTGTGTATAGTGGTGAGTGGTGTGTGTGGTGGTGAATGATGCTGTGTAGTGGTGAGTGGCGCTGTGTAGTGGTGAGTGGTGTGTGTGGTGGTGAGTGGTGTGTGTAGTGGTGAGTGGTGTGTGTAGTGTTGAGTGGTGCTGTGTAGTGGTGAGTGGTGTGTAGTAGTGGTGAGTGGTGTAGTGGTGAGTGGTGTGTGTAGTGTGAGTGGTGTGTGTAGTGGTGAGTGACGCTGTGTAGTGGTGAGTGGCGTGTGTAGTGGTGTGTGTAGTGGTGAGTGGTGTGTGGTAGTGGTGAGTGGTGTGTGTAGTGGTGAGTGGTGTGTGTAGTGGTGAGTGGTGCTGTGTAGTGGTGAGTGGGGTGTGTAATGCTGAGTGGTGTGTGTAGTGGTGAGTGGTGTGTGTAGTCGTGAGTGGTGTGTGTAGTGGTGAGTGGTGTAGTGGTGAGTGGTGTAGTGGTGAGTGGTGTGTGTAGTGGTGAGTGGTGTGTGGTAGTGGTGAGTGGAGTGTGTAGTGGTGAGTGGTGTGTGTAGTGGTGAGTGGTGCTGTGTAGTGTTGAGTGGTGCTGTGTAGTGGTGAGTGGTGTTGTGGTGAGTGGTGTATTGGTGAGTGGTGTGTGTAGTGGTGAGTGGTGTGTGGTAGTGGTGAGTGGTGTGTGTAGTGGTAAGTGGTGTATGGTAGTGGTGAGTGGTGTGTGTAGTGGTGAGTGGCGCTGTGTAGTGGTGAGTGGTGTGTGTAGTGGTGAGTGGTGTGTGCAGTGGTGAGTGGCGCTGTGTAGTGGTGAGTGGCGCTGTGTAGTGGTGAGTGGCGCTGTGTAGTGGTGAGTGGTGTGTGTAGTGGTGAGTGGTGCTGTGAGTAGTGGTGAGTGGGTCTGTGTAGTGGTGAGTGGTGTGTGTAGTGGTGAGTGGTGCTGTGAGTAGTGGTGAGTGGCGCTGTGTAGTGGTGAGTGGCGCTGTGTAGTGGTGAGTGGTGTGTGTAGTGGTGTGTGGTAGTGGTGAGTGGTGTGTGTAGTGGTGAGTGGCGCTGTGTAGTTGTGAGTGGTGTGTGTAGTGGTGAGTGATGCTGTGTAGTGGTGAGTGATGCTGTGTAGTGGTGAGTGGTGTGTGGTAGTGGTGAGTGGTGTGGGTAGTGGTGAGTGGTGTGTGTAGTGGTGAGTGGCGCTGTGTAGTGGTGAGTGGCGCTGTGTAGTGGTGAGTGGTGTGTGGTAGTGGTGAGTGGTGTGTGGTAGTGGTGTGTGGTAGTGGTGATTTGCGCTTTGTAGTGGTGAGTGGCGTGTGGTAGTGGTGAGTGGTGTGTGTAGTGGTGAGTGGTGCTGTGTAGTGGTGAGTGGTGTGTGTAGTGGTTAGTGATGCTGTGTAGTGGTGAGTGATGCTGTGTAGTGGTGAGTGGTGTGTGGTAGTGGTGAGTGGTGTGTGTAGTGGTGAGTGGATCTGTGTAGTGGTGAGTGGATCTGTGTAGTGGTGAGTGGCGCTGTGTAGTGGTGAGTGGCGCTGTGTAGTGGTGAGTGGTGTGTGGTAGTGGTGAATGGTGTGTGTAGTGGTGAGTGGTGTGTGTAGTGGTGAGTGGTGCTGTGTAGTGGTGAGTGGTGCTGTGTAGTGGTGAATGGTATGTGGTAGTGGTGAGTGGTGTGTATAGTGGTGAGTGGTGTGTGTAGTGGTGAGTGGTGTGTGTGGTGGTGAATGATGCTGTGTAGTGGTGAGTGGCGCTGTGTAGTGGTGAGTGCTGTGTAGTAGTGGTGACTGGTGTGTGTAGTGGTGAGTGGCGCTGTGTAGTGGTGATTGGCGTGTGTAGTGGTGAGTGGTGTGTGTAGTGGTGAGTGGTGTGTGGTAGTGGTGTGTGTAGTGGTGAGTGGTGCTGTGTAGTGGTGAGTGGTGCTGTGTAGTGGTGAGTGGTGTGTGTAGTGGTGAGTGGTGTGTGTAGTGGTGAGTGGTGTGTGTAGTGGTGAGTGGTGTGTGTAGTGGTGAGTGGTGTAGTGATGAGTGGTGTGTGTAGTGGTGAGTGGTGTGTGGTAGTGATGAGTGGAGTGTGTAGTGGCGAGTGGTGTGTGTAGTGGTGAGTGGTGCTGTGTAGTGGTGAGTGGTGTTGTGGTGAGTGGTGTAGTGGTTAGTAGTGTGGGTAGTGGTGAGTGGTGTGTGGTAGTGGTGAGTGGTGTGTGTGGTAGTGGTGAGTGGTGTGTGTAGTGGTAAGTGTTGTGTGGTAGTGGTGAGTGGTGTGTGTAGTGGTGAGTGGCGCTGTGTAGTGGTGAGTGGTGTGTGTAGTGGTGAGTGGCGCTGTGTAGTGGTGAGTGGCGCTGTGTAGTGGTGAGTGGCGCTGTGTAGTGGTGAGTGGCGCTGTGTAGTGGTGAGTGGCGCTGTGTAGTGGTGAGTGGTGTGTGTAGTGTTGAGTGGTGTGTAGTAGTGGTGAGTGGTGTAGTGGTGAGTGGTGTGTGTAGTGGTGAGTGGTGTGTGTAGTGGTGAGTGGCGCTGTGTAGTGGTGAGTGGCGTGTGTAGTGGTTAGTGGTGTGTGTAGTGGTGAGTGGTGTGTGGTAGTGGTGAGTGGTGTGTGTAGTGGTGAGTGGTGTGTGTAGTGGTGAGTGGTGCTGTGTAGTGGTGAGTGGGGTATGTAGTGGTGAGTGGTGTGTGTAGTGGTGAGTGGTGTGTGTAGTCGTGAGTGGTGTGTGTAGTGGTGAGTAGTGTAGTGGTGAGTGGTGTAGTGGTGAGTGATGTGTGTAGTGGTGAGTGGTGTGTGGTAGTGGTGAGTGGAGTGTGTAGTGGTGAGTGGTGTGTGTAGTGGTGAGTGGTGCTGTGTAGTGGTGAGTGGTGCTGTGTAGTGGTGAGTGGTGCTGTGTAGTGGTGAGTGGTGCTGTGTAGTGGTGAGTGGTGTTGTGGTGAGTGGTGTGTGTAGTGGTAAGTGGTGTGTGGTAGTGGTGAGTGGTGTGTGTAGTGGTGAGTGGCGCTGTGTAGTGGTGAGTGGTGTGTGTAGTGGTGAGTGGTGTGTGTAGTGGTGAATGGCGCTGTGTAGTGGTGAGTGGTGTGTGTAGTGGTGAGTGGTGCTGTGTAATGGTGAGTGGTGCTGTGAGTAGTGGAGAGTGGGGCTGTGTAGTGGTGAGTGGTGCTGTGTAGTGGTGAGTGGTGTGTGTAGTGGTGAGTGGTGCTGTGAGTAGTGGTGAGTGGCGCTGTGTAGTGGTGAGTGGTGTGTGGTAGTGGTGAGTGGTGTCTGTAGTGGTGAGTGATGCTGTGTAGTGATGAGTGGTGTGTGGTAGTGGTGAGTGGTGTGTGTAGTGGTGAGTGGCGCTGTGTAGTGGTGAGTGGCGCTGTGTAGTGGTGAATGGTATGTGGTAGTGGTGAGTGGTGTGTATAGTGGTGAGTGGTGTGTGTAGTGGTGAGTGGTGTGTGTGGTGGTGAATGATGCTGTGTAGTGGTGAGTGGCGCTGTGTAGTGGTGAGTGCTGTGTAGTAGTGGTGACTGGTGTGTGTAGTGGTGAGTGGCGCTGTGTAGTGGTGATTGGCGTGTGTAGTGGTGAGTGGTGTGTGTAGTGGTGAGTGGTGTGTGGTAGTGGTGTGTGTAGTGGTGAGTGGTGCTGTGTAGTGGTGAGTGGTGTGTGTAGTGGTGAGTGGTGTGTGGTGTGTGTAGTGGTGAGTGGTGTGTGTAGTCGTGAGTGGTGTGTGTAGTGGTGAGTGGTGTAGTGGTGAGTGGTGTGTGTAGTGGTGAGTGGTGTGTGTAGTGGTGAGTGGTGTGTGGTAGTGATGAGTGGAGTGTGTAGTGGCGAGTGGTGTGTGTAGTGGTGAGTGGTGCTGTGTAGTGGTGAGTGGTGTTGTGGTGAGTGGTGTAGTGGTGAGTGGTGTGTGGTAGTGGTGAGTGGTGTGTGTGGTAGTGGTGAGTGGTGTGTGTAGTGGTAAGTGTTGTGTGGTAGTGGTGAGTGGTGTGTGTAGTGGTGAGTGGCGCTGTGTAGTGGTGAGTGGTGTGTGTAGTGGTGAGTGGTGTGTGTAGTGGTGAGTGGCGCTGTGTAGTGGTGAGTTGCGCTGTGTAGTGGTGAGTGGCGCTGTGTAGTGGTGAGTGGCGCTGTGTAGTGGTGAGTGGTGCTGTGTAATGGTGAGTGGTGCTGTGTAGTGGTGAGTGGTGCTGTGTAGTGGTGAGTGGTGCTGTGAGTAGTGGTGAGTGGGGCTGTGTAGTGGTGAGTGGTGCTGTGTAGTGGTGAGTGGCGCTGCGTAGTGGTGAGTGGTGTGTGTAATGGTGAGTGGTGTGTGGTAGTGGTGAGTGTCGCTGTGTAGTGGTGAGTGGCGCTGTGTAGTGGTGAGGGGCGCTGTGTAGTGGTGAGTGGCGGTGTGTAGTGGTGAGTGATGCTGTGTAGTGGTGAGTGGTGAGTGGTTTGTGGTAGTGGTGAGTGGTGTGTGGTAGTGGTGAGTGGTGTGTGTAGTGGTGAGTGGCGCTTTGTAGTGGTGAGTGGCGCTGTGTAGTGGTGAGTGGTGTGTGGTAGTGGTGAGTGGTGTGTGTAGTGGTTAGTGGTGTGTGTAGTGGTGAGTGGTGCTGTGTAGTGGTGAGTGGTGTGTGGTAGTGGTGAGTGGTGTGTGTGGTGGTGAATGATGCTGTGTAGTGGTGAGTGGCGCTGTGTAGTGGTGAGTGGTGTGTGTGGTGGTGGGTGGTGTGTGTAGTGGTGAGTTGTGTGTGTAGTGTTGAATGGTGCTGTGTAGTGGTGAGTGGTGTGTAGTAGTGGTGAGTGGTGTAGTGATGAGTGGTGTGTGTAGTGGTGAGTGGTGTGTGAAGTGGTGAGTGGCGCTGTGTAGTGGTGAGTGGCGTGTGAAGTGGTGTGTGTAGTGGGAGTGGTGTGTGGTAGTGGTGAGTGGTGTGTGTAGTGGTGAGTGGTGAGTGGTGTGTGTAGTGGTGAGTGGTGTGTGTAGTGGTGAGTGGCGCTGTGTAGTGGTGAGTGGTGTGTGTAGTGGTGAGTGGTGTGTGTAGTGGTGAGTGGCGCTGTGTAGTGGTGAGTGGCGCTGTGTAGTGGTGAGTGGCGCTGTGTAGTGTTGAGTGGCGCTGTGTAGTGGTGAGTGGCGCTGTGTAGTGGTGAGTGGCGCTGTGTAGTGGTGAGTGGCGCTGTGTAGTGGTGAGTGGTGCTGTGAGTAGTGGTGAGTGGGGCTGTGTAGTGGTGAGTGGTGCTGTGTAGTGGTGAGTGGTGTGTGTAGTGGTGAGTGGTGCTGTGAGTAGTGGTGAGTGGCGCTGTGTAGTGGTGAGTGGCGCTGTGTAGTGATGAGTGGCGCTGTGTAGTGGTGAGTGGTGTGTGGTAGTGGTGAGTGGTGTGTGTAGTGGTGAGTGGCGCTGTGTAGTGGTGAGTGGTGCTGTGTAGTGGTGAGTGGTGTGTGTAGTGGTGAGTGGTGCTGTGTAGTGGTGAGTGGTGTGTGTAGTGGTGAGTGGTGCTGTGAGTAGTGGTGAGTGGCGCTGTGTAGTGGTGAGTGGCGCTGTGTAGTGGTGAGTGGTGTGTGGTAGTGGTGAGTGGTGTGTGGTAGTGGTGAGTGGTGTGTGTAGTGGTGAGTGGCGCTGTGTAGTGGTGAGTGGCGCTGTGTAGTGGTGAGTGGTGCTGTGTAGTGGTGAGTGGTGAGTGATGTGTGGTAGTGGTGAGTGGTGTGTGGTAGTGGTGAGTGGTGTGTGGTAGTGGTGAGTGGTGTGTGTAGTGGTGGGTGGCGCTGTGTAGTGGTGAGTGGCGCTGTGTAGTGGTAAGTGGCGCTGTGTAGTGGTGAGTGGCGCTGTGTAGTGGTGAGTGGCGCTGTGTAGTGGTGAGTGGTGTGTGGTAGTGGTGAGTGGTGTGTAGTGGTGAGTGGTGCTGTGTAGTGGTGAATGGTATGTGGTAGTGGTGAGTGGTGTGTGTGGTGGTGAATGATGCTGTGTAGTGGTGAGTGGTGCTGTGTAGTGGTGAGTGGTGCTGTGTAGTGGTGAGTGGTGCTGTGTAGTGGTGAGTGGTGTGTGTAGTGGTGAGTGATGCTGTGTAGTGGTGAGTGATGCTGTGTAGTGGTGTGTGGTAGTGGTGAGTGGTGTGTGTAGTGGTGAGTGGCGCTGTGTAGTGGTGAGTGGCGCTGTGTAGTGGTGAGTGGCGCTGTGTAGTGGTGAGTGGTGTGTGTAGTGGTGAGTGGTGCTGTGTAGTGGTGAGTGGTGCTGTGTAGTGGTGAATGGTATGTGGTATTGGTGAGTGGTGTGTGTGGTGGTGAATGATGCTGCGTAGTGGTGAGTGGCGCTGTGTAGTGGTGAGTGGTGTGTGTGGTGGTGAGTGTGTTTGTAGTGGTGAGTGGTGTGTGTAGTGTTGAGTGGTGCTGTGTAGTGGTGAGTGGTGTAGTGGTGAGTGGTGTGTGAAGTGGTGAGTGGCGCTGTGTAGTGGTGAGTGGCGTGTGTAGTGGTGAGTGGTGTGTGTAGTGGGAGTGGTGTGTGGTAGTGGTGAGTGGTGTGAGTAGTGGTGAGTGGTGTGTGTAGTGGTGAGTGGTGAGTGGTGTTTGTAGTGGTGAGTGGTGTGTGTAGTGGTGAGTGGCGCTGTGTAGTGGTGAGTGGTGTGTGTAGTGGTGAGTGGTGTGTGTAGTGGTGAGTGCGGAGTGGTGTGTGTAGTGGTGAGTGGTGTGTGTAGTGGTGAGTGGTGAGTGGTGCTGTGTAGTGATGAGTGGTGTGTGTAGTGGTGAGTGGTGTGTGTAGTGGTGAGTTGCGCTGTGTAGTGGTGAGTGGCGCTGTGTAGTCGTGAGTGGCGCTGTGTAGTGGTGAGTGGTGTGTGTAGTGGTGAGTGGTATGTGGTGTGTGTAGTGGTGTGTGTAGTGGTGAGTGGTGTGTGTACTGGTGAGTGGTGTGTGTAGTGGTGAGTGGTGTGTGTAGTGGTGAGTGGTGTAGTGGTGAGTGGTGTAGTGGTGAGTGGTGTGTGGTAGTGGTGAGTGGTGTGTGTAGTGGTGAGTGGTGTGTGTATTGGTGAGTGGTGCTGTGTAGTGGTGAGTGGTGCTGTGTATTGGTGAGTGATGCTGTGTAGTGGTGAGTGGTGTAGTGGTGAGTGGTGTGTGTAGTGGTGAGTGGTGTGTGGTAGTGGTGAGTGGTGTGTGTAGTGGTGAGTGGTGTAGTGGTGCTGTGTAGTGGTGAGTGGTACTCTGTAGGGGTGAGTGGTGCTGTGTGGTAGTGGTGAGTGATGTGTGTAGTGGTGAGTGGTGTGTGGTAGTGGTGAGTGGTGTGTGTAGTGGTGAGTGGTGTGTGGTGCTGTGTAGTGGTGAGTGGCGCTGTGTAGTGGTGAGTGGTGCTGTGTAGTGGTGAGTGGTGTGTATAGTGGTGAGTGGTGTGGGTAGTGGTTAGTGGTGTGTGTAGTGGTGAGTAGTGTGTGTAGTGGTGAGTGGTGTGTGTAGTGGTGAGTGGTGTGTGTAGTGGTGAGTGGTGCGTGTAGTGGTGAGTTGCGCTGTGTAGTGGTGAGTGGCGCTGTGTAGTCGTGAGTGGCGCTGTGTAGTGGTGAGTGGTGTGTGTAGTGGTGAGTGGTATGTGGTGTGTGTAGTGGTGTGTGTAGTGGTGAGTGGTGTGTGTACTGGTGAGTGGTGTGTGTAGTGGTGAGTGGTGTGTGTAGTGGTGAGTGGTGTAGTGGTGAGTGGTGTAGTGGTGAGTGGTGTGTGGTAGTGGTGAGTGGTGTGTGTAGTGGTGAGTGGTGTGTGTAATGGTGAGTGGTGCTGTGTAGTGGTGAGTGGTGCTGTGTATTGGTGAGTGATGCTGTGTAGTGGTGAGTGGTGTAGTGGTGAGTGGTGTGTGTAGTGGTGAGTGGTGTGTGGTAGTGGTGAGTGGTGTGTGTAGTGGTGAGTGGTGCTGTGTAGTGGTGAATGGTATGTGGTAGTGGTGAGTGGTGTGTATAGTGGTGAGTGGTGTGTGTGGTGGTGAGTGGTGTGTGTGGTGGTGAATGATGCTGTGTAGTGGTGAGTGGCGCTGTGTAGTGGTGAGTGGTGTGTGTGGTGGTGAGTGGTGTGTGTAGTGGTGAGTGGTGTGTTTAGTGTTGAGTGATGCTGTGTAGTGGTGAGTGGTGTGTAGTAGTGGTGAGTGGTGTGTAGTAGTGGTGAGTGGTGTGTGTAGTGGTGAGTGGTGTGTGTAGTGGTGAGTGGTGTGTGTAGTGGTGAGTGGCGCTGTGTAGTGGTGAGTGGCGTTGTGTAGTGGTGAGTGGTGTGTGTAGTGGTTAGTGGTGCTGTGTAGTGGTGTGTGTAGTGGTGAGTGGTGTGTGTAGTGGTGAGTGGTGTGTGTAGTGGTGTGTGTAGTGGTGAGTGCTGAGTGGTGCTGTGTAGTGGTGAGTGGTGCTGTGTAGTGGTGAGTGGTGCTGTGTAGTGGTGAGTGGTGTGTGTAGTGGTAAGTGGCGCTTTGTAGTGGTGAGTGGCGCTGTGTAGTGGTGAGTGGTGTGTGTAGTGGTGAGTGGTGTGTGTAGTGGTGAGTGGCGCTGTGTAGTGGTGAGTTGCGCTGTGTATTGGTGAGTGGTGTGTGTAGTGGTGAGTGGTGTGTGGTGTGTGTAGTCGTGTGTGTAGTGGTGAGTGGTGAGTGGTGGGTGTAGTGGTGAGTGGTGTAGTGGTGAGTGGTGTAGTGGTGAGTGGTGTGTGGTAGTGGTGAGTGGTGTGTGTAGTGGTGTGTGTAGTGGTGAGTGGTGTGTTTAGTGGTTAGTGGTGTATGTAGTGGTAAGTGGCGCTTTGTAGTGGTGAGTGGCGCTGTGTAGTGGTGAGTGGTGTGTGTAGTGGTGAGTGGTGTGTGTAGTCGTGAGTGGCGCTGTGTAGTGGTGAGTGGCGCTGTGTAGTGGTGAGTGGCGCTGTGTAGTGGTGAGTGGTGTGTGTAGTGGTGAGTGGTGTGTGGTGTGTGTAGTCGTGTGTGTAGTGGTGAGTGGTGTGTGTAGTGATGAGTGGTGTGTGTAGTGGTGAGTGGTGTGTGTAGTCGTGAGTGTTGTGTGTAGTGGTGAGTGGTGTAGTGGTGAGTGGTGTGTGTAGTGGTGAGTGGTGTGTGGTAGTGGTGAGTGGAGTGTGTAGTGGTGAGTGGTGTGTGTAGAGGTGAGTGGTGCTATGTAGTGGTGAGTGGTGTGTGGTAGTGGTGAGTGGTGTGTGTAGTGGTGAGTGGCGCTGTGTAGTGGTGAGTGGCGCTGTGTAGTGGTGAGTGGTGTGTGGTAGTGGTGAGTGGTGTGTGTAGTGGTGAGTGGTGCTGTGTAGTGGTGAGTGGTGCTGTGTAGTGGTGAGTGGTGTGTAGTAGTGGTGAGTGGTGTAGTGGTGAGTGGTGTGTGTAGTGTGAGTGGTGTGTGTAGTGGTGAGTGGCGCTGTGTAGTGGTGAGTGGCGTGTGTAGTGGTGAGTGGTGTGTGTAGTGGTGAGTGGTGTGTGGTAGTGGTGAGTGGTGTGTGTAGTGGTGAGTGGCGTGTGTAGTGGTGAGTGGTGTGTGTAGTGGTGAGTGGTGCTGTGTTGTGGTGAGTGGTGTATTGGTGAGTGGTGTGTGTAGTGGTGAGTGGTGTGTGGTAGTGGTGAGTGGTGTGTGCAGTGGTAAGTGGTGTGTGGTAGTTGTGAGTGGTGTGTGTAGTGGTGAGTGGCGCTGTGTAGTGGTGAGTGGCGTGTGTAGTGGTGAGTGGTGTGTGTAGTGGTGAGTGGTGCTGTGTAGTGGTGAGTGGTGCTGTGAGTAGTGGTGAGTGGGGCTGTGTAGTGGTGAGTGGTGCTGTGTAGTGGTGAGTGGTGCTGTGAGTAGTGGTGAGTGGCGCTGTGTAGTGGTGAGTGGCGCTGTGTAGTGGTGAGTGGTGTGTGTAGTGGTGAGTGGTGTGTGGTAGTGGTGAGTGGTGTGTGTAGTGGTGAGTGGCGCTGTGTAGTGGTGAGTGGCGCTGTGTAGTGGTGAGTGGTGTGTGTAGTGGTGAGTGATGCTGCGTAGTGGTGAGTGATGCTGTGTAGTGGTGAGTGGTGTGTGGTAGTGGTGAGTGGTGTGTGTAGTGGTGAGTGGCGCTGTGTAGTGGTGAGTGGCGCTGTGTAGTGGTGAGTGGTGTGTGTAGTGGTGAGTGGTGTGTGTAGTGGTGAGTGGTGTGTGTATTGGTGAGTGGTGTGTGTAGTGGTGAGTGGTGCTGTGTAGTGTTGAATGATGCTGTGTAGTGGTGAGTGGCGCTGTGTGGTGGTGAGTGGTGTGTGTGGTGGTGAGTGGTGCTGTGTAGTGGTGAGTGGCGCTGTGTAGTGGTGAGTGGCGCTGTGTAGTGGTGAGTGGTGTGTGTAGTGGTGAGTGGTGTGTGTAGTGTTGAGTGGTGCTGTGTAGTGGTGAGTGGTGTGTAGTAGTGGTGAATGGTATGTGGTAGTGGTGAGTGGTGTGTGTGGTGGTGAATGATGCTGTGTAGTGGTGAGTGGCGCTGTGTAGTGGTGAGTGGTGTGTGTGGTGGTGAGTGGTGTGTGTAGTGTTGAGTGGTGCTGTGTAGTGGTGAGTGGTGTGTGAAGTGGTGAGTGTCGTGTGTAGTGGTGAGTGGTGTGTGTAGTGGGAGTGGTGTGTGGTAGTGGTGAGTGGTGTGTGTAGTGGTGAGTGGTGTGTGTAGTGGTGAGTGGTGAGTGGTGTTTGTAGTGGTGAGTGGTGTGTGTAGTGGTGAGTGGCGCTGTGTAGTGGTGAGTGGTGTGTGTAGTGGTGAGTGGTGTGTCTAGTGGTGAGTGGTGTGTGTAGTGGTGAGTGGTGTGTGTAGTGGTGAGTGGTGAGTGGTGCTGTGTAGTGGTGTGTGTAGTGGTGAGTGGCGCTGTGTAGTCGTGAGTGGCGCTGTGTAGTGGTGAGTGGTGTGTGTAGTGGTGAGTGGTATGTGGTGTGTGTAGTGGTGTGTGTACTGGTGAGTGGTGTGTGTAGTGGTGAGTGGTGTGTGTAGTGGTGAGTGGTGTGTGTAGTGGTGAGTGGTGTAGTGGTGAGTGGTGTAGTGGTGAGTGGTGTGTGGTAGTGGTGAGTGGTGTGTGTAGTGGTGAGTGGTGCTGTGTAGTGGTGAGTGGTGCTGTGTATTGGTGAGTGATGCTGTGTAGTGGTGGAGTGGTGTGTGTAGTGGTGAGTGGTGTGTGGTAGTGGTGAGTGGTGTGTGTAGTGGTGAGTGGTGTAGTGGTGAGTGGTGCTGTGTAGTGGTGAGTGGTACTCTGTAGTGGTGAGTGGTGCTGTGTGGTAGTGGTGAGTGATGTGTGTAGTGGTGACTGGTGTGTGTAGTGGTGACTGGTGTGTGTAGTGGTGACTGGTGTGTGTAGTGGTGATTGGCGTGTGTAGTGGTGAGTGGTGTGTGTAGTGGTGAGTGGTGTGTGGTAGTGGTGTGTGTAGTGGTGAGTGGTGCTGTGTAGTGGTGAGTGGTGCTGTGTAGTGGTGAGTGGTGTGTGGTGTGTGTAGTGGTGAGTGGTGTGTGTAGTCGTGAGTGGTGTGTGTAGTGGTGAGTGGTGTAGTGGTGAGTGGTGTAGTGGTGAGTGGTGTGTGTAGTGGTGAGTGGTGTGTGGTAGTGATGAGTGGAGTGTGTAGTGGCGAGTGGTGTGTGTAGTGGTGAGTGGTGCTGTGTAGTGGTGAGTGGTGTAGTGGTGAGTAGTGTGTGTAGTGGTGAGTGGTGTGTGGTAGTGGTGAGTGGTGTGTGTGGTAGTGGTGAGTGGTGTGTGTAGTGGTAAGTGTTGTGTGGTAGTGGTGAGTGGTGTGTGTAGTGGTGAGTGGCGCTGTGTAGTGGTGAGTGGTGTGTGTAGTGGTGAGTGGCGCTGTGTAGTGGTGAGTGGCGCTGTGTAGTGGTGAGTGGCGCTGTGTAGTGGTGAGTGGCGCTGTGTAGTGTTGAGTGGCGCTGTGTAGTGGTGAGTGGCGCTGTGTAGTGGTGAGTGGCGCTGTGTAGTGGTGAGTGGTGCTGTGAGTAGTGGTGAGTGGTGTGTGTAGTGGTGAGTGGTGTGTGTAGTTGTGAGTGATGCTGTGTAGTGGTGAGTGATGCTGTGTAGTTGTGAGTGATGCTGTGTAGTGGTGAGTGATGCTGTGTAGTGGTGAGTGATGCTGTGTTGTGGTGAGTGGTGAGTGGTGTGTGGTAGTGGTGAGTGGTGTGTGTAGTGGTGAGTGGCGCTGTGTAGTGGTGAGTGGTGTGTGGTAGTGGTGAGTGGTGTGTAGTGGTGAGTGGTGCTGTTTAGTGGTGAGTGGTGCTGTGTAGTGGTGAATGGTATGTGGTAGTGGTGAGTGGTGTGTGTGGTGGTGAATGATGCTGTGTAGTGGTGAGTGGCGCTGTGTAGTGGTGAGTGGTGTGTGTGGTGGTGAGTGGTGTGTGTAGTGGTGAGTTGTGTGTGTAGTGTTGAATGGTGCTGTGTAGTGGTGAGTGGTGTGTAGTAGTGGTGAGTGGTGTAGTGGTGAGTGGTGTGTGTAGTGGTGAGTGGTGTGTGAAGTGGTGAGTGGCGCTGTGTAGTGGTGAGTGGTGTGTGTAGTGGGAGTGGTGTGTGTAGTGGTGAGTGGTGTGTGTAGTGGTGAGTGGTGAGTGGTGTGTGTAGTGGCGAGTGGTGCTGTGTAGTGGTGAGTGGTGCTGTGAGTAGTGGTGAGTGGGGCTGTGTAGTGGTGAGTGGTGCTGTGTAGTGGTGAGTGGTGTGTGTAGTGGTGAGTGGTGCTGTGAGTAGTGGTGAGTGGCGCTGTGTAGTGGTGAGTGGCGCTGTGTAGTGATGAGTGGTGTGTGTAGTGGTGAGTGGTGTGTGGTAGTGGTGAGTGGTGTGTGTAGTGGTGAGTGGTGCTGTGTAGTGGTGAGTGGTGCTGTGTAGTGGTGAGTGGTGTGTGTAGTGGTGAGTGATGCTGTGTAGTGGTGAGTGATGCTGTGTAGTGGTGAGTGATGCTGTGTAGTGGTGTGTGGTAGTGGTGAGTGGTGTGTGTAGTGGTGAGTGGCGCTGTGTAGTGGTGAGTGGCGCTGTGTAGTGGTGAGTGGCGCGGTGTAGTGGTGAGTGGCGCTGTGTAGTGGTGAGTGGTGTGTGGTAGTGGTGAGTGGTGTGTGTAGTGGTGAGTGGTGCTGTGTAGTGGTGAGTGGTGCTGTGTAGTGGTGAATGGTATGTGGTAGTGGTGAGTGGTGTGTGTGGTGGTGAATGATGCTGCGTAGTGGTGAGTCGTGTGTGTGGTGGTGAGTGGTGTTTGTAGTGGTGAGTGGTGTGTGTAGTGTTGAGTGGTGCTGTGTAGTGGTGAGTGGTGTGTAGTAGTGGTGAGTGGTCTGTGTAGTGGTGAGTGCGGAGTGGTGTGTGTAGTGGTGAGTGGTGTGTGTAGTGGTGAGTGGTGTGTAGTGGTGAGTGGTGAGTGGTGCTGTGTAGTGGTGAGTGGTGTGTGTAGTGGTGAGTGGTGTGTGTAGTGGTGAGTGGCGCTGTGTAGTGGTGAGTGGCGTGTGTAGTGGTGAGAGGTGTGTGGTAGTGGTGAGTGGTGTGTGTAGTGGTGAGTGGTCTGTGTAGTGGTGAGTGCGGAGTGGTGTGTGTAGTGGTGAGTGGTGTGTGTAGTGGTGAGTGGTGTGTAGTGGTGAGTGGTGAGTGGTGCTGTGTAGTGGTGAGTGGTGTGTGTAGTGGTGAGTGGTGTGTGTAGTGGTGAGTTGCGCTGTGTAGTGGTGAGTGGCGCTGTGTAGTCGTGAGTGGCGCTGTGTAGTGGTGAGTGGTGTGTGTAGTGGTGAGTGGTATGTGGTGTGTGTAGTGGTGTGTGTAGTGGTGAGTGGTGTGTGTACTGGTGAGTGGTGTGTGTAGTGGTGAGTGGTGTGTGTAGTGGTGAGTGGTGTAGTGGTGAGTGGTGTAGTGGTGAGTGGTGTAGTGGTGAGTGGTGTGTGGTAGTGGTGAGTGGTGTGTGTAGTGGTGTGTGGTGTGTGTATTGGTGAGTGGCGCTGTGTAGTGGTGATTGGCGCTGTGTAGTGGTGAGTGGTGTGTGTAGTGGTGAGTGGTGCTGTGTAGTGGTTAGTGGTGCTGTGAGTAGTGGTGAGTGGGGCTGTGTAGTGGTGAGTGGTGCTGTGTAGTGGTGAGTGGTGCTGTGAGTAGTGGTGAGTGGCACTGTGTAGTGGTGAGTGGCGCTGTGTAGTGGTGAGTGGCGCTGTGTAGTGGTGAGTGGTGTGTGTAGTGGTGAGTGGTGTGTGGTAGTGGTGAGTGGTGTGTGTAGTGGTGAGTGGCGCTGTGTAGTGGTGAGTGGTGCTGTGTAGTGGTGAGTGGTGTGTGTAGTGGTGAGTGATGCTGTGTAGTGGTGAGTGATGCTGTGTAGTGGTGAGTGGTGTGTGGTAGTGGTGAGTGGCGGTGTGTAGTGGTGAGTGGCGCTGTGTAGTGGTGAGTGGCGCTGTGTAGTGGTGAGTGGTGTGTGTAGTGGTGAGTGGTGTGTGTAGTGGTGAGTGGTGTGTGTAGTGGTGAGTGGTGTGTGTAGTGGTGAGTGGTGCTGTGTAGTGGTGAATGATGCTGTGTAGTGGTGAGTGGCGCTGTGTAGTGGTGAGTGGTGTGTGTGGTGGTGAGTGGTGTGTGTAGTGGTGAGTGGTGTGTGTAGTGGTGAGTGGTGTGTGTAGTGTTGAGTGGTGCTGTGTAGTGTTGAGTGGTGCTGTGTAGTGGTGAGTGGTGTGTAGTAGTGGTGAGTGGTGTAGTGGTAGTGGTGAGTGGTGTGTGTAGTGGTGAGTGGCGCTGTGTAGTGGTGAGTGGTGCTGTGTAGTGGTGAGTGATGCTGTGTAGTGGTGAGTGATGCTGTGTAGTGGTGAGTGGTGTGTGGTAGTGGTGAGTGGCGGTGTGTAGTGGTGAGTGGCGCTGTGTAGTGGTGAGTTGCGCTGTGTAGTGGTGAGTGGTGTGTGTAGTGGTGAGTGGTGTGTGTAGTGGTGAGTGGTGTGTGTAGTGGTGAGTGGTGCTGTGTAGTGGTGAATGATGCTGTGTAGTGGTGAGTGGCGCTGTGTAGTGGTGAGTGGTGTGTGTGGTGGTGAGTGGTGTGTGTTGTGGTGAGTGGTGTGTGTAGTGTTGAGTGGTGCTGTGTAGTGTTGAGTGGTGCTGTGTAGTGGTGAGTGGTGTGTAGTAGTGGTGAGTGGTGTAGTGGTGACTGGTGTGTGTAGTGGTGACTGGTGTGTGTAGTGGTGAGTGGCGCTGTGTAGTGGTGAGTGGCGTGTGTAGTGGTGAGTGGTGCTGTGTAGTGGTGAGTGGTGCTGTGTAGTGGTGAGTGGTGTGTGTAGTGGTGAGTGGCGTGTGTAGTGGTGAGTGGTGTGTGGTGTGTGTAGTGGTGAGTGGTGTGTGTAGTGTTGAGTGGTGTAGTGGTGAGTGGTGTGTGTAGTGGTTAGTGGTGTGTGTAGTGGTGAGTGGCGCTGTGTAGTGGTGAGTGGCGTGTGTAGTGGTGAGTGGTGTGTGTAGTGGTGAGTGGTGTGTGTAGTGGTGTGTGTAGTGGTGAGTGGTGTGTGTAGTGGTGAGTGGTGGGTGTAGTGGTGAGTGGTGGGTGTAGTGGTGAGTGGTGTGTGTACTGGTGAGTGGTGTGTGTACTGGTGAGTGGTGTGTGTACTGGTGAGTGGTGTGTGTAGTGGTGAGTGGTGTAATGGTGAGTGGTGTAGTGGTGAGTGGTGTGCGGTAGTGGTGAGTGGCGTGTGTAGTGGTGAGTGGTGTGTGTAGTGGTGAGTGGTGCTGTGTAGTGGTGAGTGGTGCTATGTAGTGGTGAATGGTGTTGTGGTGAGTGGTGTAGTGGTGAGTGGTGTGTGTAGTGGTGAGTGGTGTGTGGTAGTGGTGAGTGGTGTGTGTAGTGGTGAGTGGTGTGTGGTAGTGGTGAGTGGTGTGTGTAGTGGTGGTGAGTGGTGTGTGTAGTGGTGAGTGGTGCTGTGTAGTGGTGAGTGGTGCTGTGTAGTTGTGATTGGTATGTGGTAGTGGTGAGTGGTGTGTGTAGTGGTGAGTGGTGTGTGTGGTGGTGAATGATGCTGTGTAGTGGTGAGTGGCGCTGTGTAGTGGTGAGTGGTGTGTGTGGTGGTGAGTGGTGTGTGTAGTGTTGAGTGGTGTGTAGTAGTGGTGAGTGGTGTAGTGGTGAGTGGTGTGTGTAGTGGTGAGTGGCGTGTGTAGTGGTTAGTGGTGTGTGTAGTGGTGAGTGGTGTGTGGTAGTGGTGAGTGGTGTGTGTAGTGGTGAGTGGTGTGTGTAGTGGTGAGTGGTGCTGTGTAGTGGTGAGTGGGGTGTGTAGTGGTGAGTGGTGTGTGTAGTGGTGAGTGGTGTAGTGGTGAGTGGTGTAGTGGTGAGTGGTGTAGTGGTGAGTGGTGTGTGGTAGTGGTGAGTGGTGTGTGGTAGTGGTGAGTGGAGTGTGTAGTGGTGAGTGGTGTGTGTAGTGGTGAGTGGTGCTGTGTAGTGGTGAGTGGTGCTGTGTAGTGGTGAGTGGTGCTGTGTAGTGGTGAGTGGTGTTGTGGTGAGTGGTGTATTGGTGAGTGGTGTGTGGTAGTGGTGAGTGGTGTGTGTAGTGGTAAGTGGTGTGTGGTAGTGGTGAGTGGTGTGTGTAGTGGTGAGTGGCGCTGTGTAGTGGTGAGTGGAGTGTGTAGTGGTGAGTGGTGTGTGTAGTGGTGAGTGGCGCTGTGTAGTGGTGAGTGGTGTGTGTAGTGGTGAGTGGTGCTGTGTAATGGTGAGTGATGCTGTGAGTAGTGGTGAGTGGGGCTGTGTAGTGGTGAGTGGTGTGTGTAGTGGTGAGTGGTGTGTGTAGTGGTGAGTGGTGCTGTGAGTAGTGGTGAGTGGCGCTGTGTAGCGGTGAGTGGTGTGTGTAGTGGTGAGTGGTGTGTGGTAGTGGTGAGTGGTGTGTGTAGTGGTGAGTGGCGCTGTGTAGTGGTGATTGGTGCTGTGTGGTGGTGAGTGGTGTGTGTAGTGGTGAGTGATGCTGTGTAGTGGTGAGTGATGCTGTGTAGTGGTGAGTGGTGTGTGGTAGTGGTGAGTGGTGTGTGGTGTGGTGAGTGGCGCTGTGTAGTGGTGAGTGGTGTGTGTAGTGGTGAGTGGCGCTGTGTTGTGGTGAGTGGCGCTGTGTAGTGGTGAGTGGTGTGTGGTAGTGGTGAGTGGTGTGTGTAGTGGTGAGTGGTGCTGTGTAGTGGTGAGTGGTGCTGTGTAGTTGTGATTGGTATGTGGTAGTGGTGAGTGGTGTGTGTAGTGGTGAGTGGTGTGTGTGGTGGTGAATGATGCTGTGTAGTGGTGAGTGGCGCTGTGTAGTGGTGAGTGGTGTGTGTGGTGGTGAGTGGTGTGTGTAGTGGTGAGTGGTGTGTGTAGTGTTGAGTGGTGTGTAGTAGTGGTGAGTGGTGTAGTGGTGAGTGGTGTGTGTAGTGGTGAGTGGCGTGTGTAGTGGTTAGTGGTGTGTGTAGTGGTGAGTGGTGTGTGGTAGTGGTGAGTGGTGTGTGTAGTGGTGAGTGGTGCTGTGTAGTGGTGAGTGGTGCTGTGTAGTGGTGAGTGGGGTGTGTAGTGGTGAGTGGTGTGTGTAGTGGTGAGTGGTGTAGTGGTGAGTGGTGTAGTGGTGAGTGGTGTGTGGTAGTGGTGAGTGGTGTGTGGTAGTGGTGAGTGGCGTGTGTAGTGGTTAGTGGTGTGTGTAGTGGTGAGTGGTGTGTGGTAGTGGTGAGTGGTGTGTGTAGTGGTGAGTGGTGCTGTGTAGTGGTGAGTGGTGCTGTGTAGTGGTGAGTGGGGTGTGTAGTGGTGAGTGGTGTGTGTAGTGGTGAGTGGTGTAGTGGTGAGTGGTGTAGTGGTGAGTGGTGTGTGGTAGTGGTGAGTGGTGTGTGGTAGTGGTGAGTGGAGTGTGTAGTGGTGAGTGGTGTGTGTAGTGGTGAGTGGTGCTGTGTAGTGGTGAGTGGTGCTGTGTAGTGGTGAGTGGTGCTGTGTAGTGGTGAGTGGTGTTGTGGTGAGTGGTGTATTGGTGAGTGGTGTGTGGTAGTGGTGAGTGGTGTGTGTAGTGGTAAGTGGTGTGTGGTAGTGGTGAGTGGTGTGTGTAGTGGTGAGTGGCGCTGTGTAGTGGTGAGTGGAGTGTGTAGTGGTGAGTGGTGTGTGTAGTGGTGAGTGGCGCTGTGTAGTGGTGAGTGGTGTGTGTAGTGGTGAGTGGTGCTGTGTAATGGTGAGTGATGCTGTGAGTAGTGGTGAGTGGGGCTGTGTAGTGGTGAGTGGTGTGTGTAGTGGTGAGTGGTGTGTGTAGTGGTGAGTGGTGCTGTGAGTAGTGGTGAGTGGCGCTGTGTAGTGGTGAGTGGCGCTGTGTAGCGGTGAGTGGTGTGTGTAGTGGTGAGTGGTGTGTGGTAGTGGTGAGTGGTGTGTGTAGTGGTGAGTGGCGCTGTGTAGTGGTGATTGGTGCTGTGTGGTGGTGAGTGGTGTGTGTAGTGGTGAGTGATGCTGTGTAGTGGTGAGTGATGCTGTGTAGTGGTGAGTGGTGTGTGGTAGTGGTGAGTGGTGTGTGGTGTGGTGAGTGGCGCTGTGTAGTGGTGAGTGGTGTGTGGTAGTGGTGTGTGGTGTGTGTAGTGGTGAGTGGTGTGTGTAGTGGTGAGTGGTGCTGTGTAGTGGTGAGTGGTGCTGTGTAGTGGTGAATGGTATGTGGTAGTGGTGAGTGGTGTGTATAGTGGTGAGTGGTGTGTGTAGTGGTAAGTGGTGTGTGTGGTGGTGAATGATGCTGTGTAGTGGTGAGTGGCGCTGTGTAGTGGTGAGTGGTGTGTGTGGTGGTGAGTGGTGTGTGTAGTGGTGAGTGGTGTGTGTAGTGTTGAGTGCTGTGTAGTAGTGGTGAGTGGTGTAGTGGTGACTGGTGTGTGTAGTGGTGAGTGGTGTGTGGTGTGTGTAGTGGTGTGTGTAGTGGTGAGTGGTGTGTGTAGTGGTGAGTGGTGTGTGTACTGGTGAGTGGTGTGTGTAGTGGTGAGTGGTGTGTGTAGTGGTGAGTGGTGTAGTGGTGAGTGGTGTAGTGGTGAGTGGTGTGTGGTAGTGGTGAGTGGTGTGTGTAGTGGTGTGTGGTGTGTGTGTAATGTAGTAACTCCACGGGAGACGACTTCACGGGTAACACACTCTTTATTTTATCAAACTTGGTTACAGGTGACTAACACCTACTTTGTATCTCGGGTGACAAACACCCACTTAGCTACTTGGCGACTAACGCCCACTGAGCTACTCGGATGACCAACATCCACTTAGTACTCGGGTGACAAACACCCACTTAGCTACTTGGCGACTAACGCCCACTGAGTTACTCGGATGACCAACATCCACTTAGTACTCGGGTGACAAACACCCACTTAGCTACTTGGCGACTAACGCCCACTGAGCTACTCGGATGACCAACATCCTCTTAGCTACTTGGCGACTAACGCCACTGAGCTACTCGGATGACCAACATCCACTTAGTACTCGGGTGACAAACACCCACTTAGCTACTTGGCGACTAACGCCCACTGAGCTACTCGGATGATCAACATCCACTTAGCTACTCGGCGACTAACGCCACTGAGCTACTCGGATGACCAACATCCACTTAGCTCCTCGGCGACTAACGCCACTGAGCTACTCGGCTTCACTAGGTCTTCAGCCCCGTCTTCGGGTCTTCAACTGGGTAACTCTCCCCGGGTGCTCTCGCGCGTCCCCCTTTATACCCCACCTGCGGACGTCGCTGCGAGCACCCGCTTATTCGACCAATCGCCGGGCGCTGGCTACGATCCTCTTTTCCCACATCTCATCGTGCCTCACCACTCACTCCGCGCCGCCTCGTCATCTGTCACTCCCGGCGCGCGCGTCCACACCACGCCCACAACGCGTGCCCAACCCCGCACCCCGCGCCGCCCCGTGATCCATCACTGTCACAGTCGGCGCACGTCAATACCACCACTACATCACCCCCTACCACATAGCTCGCAGCCGCCCCGGCTGCTACAAAAATATACAAACCCTCCCTGTGTGCCCCGTAACACAACACAAGAACAAGAACAACAACTAAGCTAACAACACAACACGACGCGAACACCACCATCCGCAACCCTCAACCAATGCCACCGCGACAATAGAACAATATATACAAACCGGCGAGTGACAATAGCAATGTGTATACAAAAAAAATAAATGGAAAATTTTTTTTTTCTTTCGACTCGTGCAGTGTCCCCTTTTCTTCCGAGCGTCCCTACAACGGGACATTACCCCGGCAGAGGGGAACACCGGGCGAGCTCGGTGTAGAGCACACAAAAACCGTCCTCATGAAAATTGTTGAGACCTAGCCCGAGTCCGCCTTGCCGGTCCGTCGTACGGCACCAGACGCGGTTGAACGTCCGGTGGTGCCGGCGGTTCAGGAAGACATCGGCCAGGCATCGAGGACTCGTGCGTGCCCCGGGGTTCAGGCTCTCGACGGTCAGCAGCCGTCAAGCCCGAGGCACCTGGGGGTGGGTCAGGTGGAGACACGTGAGGAGCAGCCTGCGACACCTCCCTCCCCGAGTCGACGGTCACATCACACGCCCGGTCGTCACGGCACAGAACGGGGTCACACGGTGCCGCATAGGGCTTCAGTCGGGAGGGGTGCACATACCAACGGCGTTTCCCCCATTTAATCTGTATACTCTGGGGTCGTGCAACCCGCACAATTTCCACCGGTCCCCTCCAAGGTCTCAACAACTTGGGGGACGTAGCCAACGGTGCATGTGGACAATGCAGCCAGGCCTTATCGCCTGGTTTCCAATCATGCGTATGCACCCTCCGCTCATGCAATTTCTCGTTTGCAATTTGCCGCGACCGCGAATTCAACCTTGCCGCCTCCCGCGCTTCAGTCAATTTGGCGATATTAAATTTGATGTGGTCTGCCAATTTAGATTTTGCACGTGGCTGGGAAATCCCCAGTTGGACGTCCATGGCCGGATCGGCCTCCCGCCCATACATAAGAAAAAATGGGGAAAACCCCGTCGCCGCATGAGGGGCCATTCGATAGGCCGCGAGTACCCCCGGCACCTGTAAGTCCCAATCAACCTGATCGTCGCAGACCTGTTGGCACAACATAGACGTAATCGTCCTGTTCAGACGCTCAACCATCCCGTCAGTCTGCGGGTGGTAGGGGGAAGTACGCACTTTCTTTGTACCCAACAGGTCGCACACCTCGCGCAACAAAACGCTCGAAAAATTCTTCCCTTGATCCGTCAGCAAGCGTTCGGGGGCGCCCTTGTCCAACACATAACCCTGGACAAAGGCGTCCGCCACCGCCGCAGCCGACTGGTTGGCGAGCGGCCATGCCATAGGCCATCGGGTGAAGTATTCCACGCCAACCAGCAGGAACCTATTTCCCCTTGGTGTAACCGGAAAGGGCCCCAAGATGTCCAACGCTACCAATTCGTTTATACGCGAAACCTGAATGGATTGCAGCGGTGGATTAGCTGCCAATGGTGGCGGTTTCCTTTTTGCGCACCCTACGCATCCCTTAAGAATATTCGCCACGTCGTTACCCATCCCCGGCCAATAATAGTCTCGCTGGATTAGGGCGAGCGTTTTGTGAAAACCCAGATGCATGAGCCGTTCATGAGCTGCCCCGCATAGCAACAGGCACAACGAGCACGTGACGCCGGGACATGTTGTCCCACCTCATCAAAAGGCCCTGTCTGCACACCCAGGAACCGACCCGCGCCTCCCCTTCTTCGGGAGCGCCAACTTTCCGACGCAGCGTAAGTAGGGAGCTGTCGGACATCTGGAGGCGGCCCCACTCAATGAGGGGCAACGACAACAGCGAATCCCTCCCCGTGGGGGCGTCCTCTCCCGGGGTGTCAGTGGCGGCGAGCGCAACTCCCGGGGTGCCGGCGACCGGGGGTTTGCACCGCGCTGATCCCAACAAACATGTGCAGTCCGTGCACGGCGGCAACCGCGACAAGGCGTCCGCGTTTGAGTGCCGCAACCCCTTGCGGTAAATCGTCGTGAATTGGTAGTCTTGAAGGACCTCCAACCATCGGGACAATTGGCCCGATGGCTGCGCCACGCGCATAGCGTATTGTAGAGCCGCATGGTCCGTCCGGACCGTAAAATGACGGCCGTAAAGATACGGCCTGAATTGCTGTGTAAAAAACACAATGGCTAACAATTCACGACGAGTTACGCAATAGCGTTGTTCTGCGGGGGAAAGAACCCTACTACCGTAGGCGACCACCCGTTCAACCCCCCCGACCAACTGTGAGAGCACCCCCCCGATACCCGTATTGCTGGCGTCCGTGTCAAGCAAAAACGGTTGTGTGAAATCGGGGTAACACAAGGGGGGAGCCTGCACCAAAGCGTCACGGAGGGAGCAGAACGCATCCTCCTCCTCTGCCCCCCAGTGAAACCTCACACCCTTAGCCGTCAAAGCGTGCAGGGGCTTGGCTATGGTGGCAAATTGCTTGACAAAACGACGGTAATAGGAGGCAAAACCAATGAAACTACGAACCTCCGTGACCGAGGTTGGCGTTGGCCATGAGCTGACGCAATGCGTCTTAGCAGGGTCCGTCGAGATCCCTGAACGACTCACGATATGGCCCAAATACCTGACCGATTCCCGAAGCAGAAAACATTTAGCCGGTTTAAATTTTAGCTTAGCGGAACGCATCCTGAGGAACACCGCTCTCAGTCGCTGGAGGTGCTCCTCGAAAGTCCGACTAAAGACGATAATATCGTCAAGATAAATCAAACAGGTATCCCATTGGAGGCCCGACAAAACCAATTCCATGAGTCTCTGGAACGTGGCGGGAGCGGAATGTAAGCCCATGGGCAAACGGTTGAATTCAAAAAGGCCCCCAGGTGTCCGGAAAGCAGTTTTAGGTTTAGACTCGTTATCGAGTGGCAATTGCCAAAATCCAGAAAGCAGATCGAGTGTGGAAAAAAACTGCGCTCCCGCCAAGGCATTCAGCGACTCATCCATCCTGGGGAGCGGATACGCATCCGCCATCGAGATTTTGTTTAAGCGGCGGAAATCGACACAAAACCGCAAGGACCCGTCCTGTTTCTTTACTAGGACAATAGGAGCACCCCACGGACTAGAAGAGGGCGAAATGATATCGGCCGCCAACATATCATTAACCGCCGATTGCACATGTTCCTTCTCGGCCGGGCTGAGCCGGAAGGGATTCTGATGAATAGGGGCCGCGTCCCCTGTAGCTATGTGGTGGCGCAACAGGTCAGTGCAGCCGATATCGTACTTATGTTTGCTGAACACGTCAGCAAACTCGATGAGCAAACCCCTCAATGCTCCCAATTGCACCCCGGACAAGTTATCAGAACCCGCACACAGCGAGTCCAACCACTCAGTCCCCTCATCACTTTGAGGATGCGACTCGACAGTAAAATCTGCTTGAGCCACGAGCCGTTCCTCAACGGGCAGCGGCGCGGCGTGAGCCAGCACCGTTCCCTGCGCAATTACGGCCGGCCGCGACCCCGTATTCAGGACCATTACGAACGGCTCACTGTCCCCTCTCACCACGGTTTGAGCAACCGCTAAGTCGAGGCCCTTACTGGCTCTGTTTGACGGCCCCAACAGCACCCCCTGTGCCTCCGCACCCACCTCGAGTGGCTTCCTGAACAGAAGGGGTACTAACATTTGCGATCCCGGGGGTACCCGTACAGTGTGAGTCGCCAGCGCCTGCACCGTCGCACAAACCGTGCGCACTTTGATAGGGCTCGACAAGAAGGCAACCCGCCGACCTGACGGAAGCTCTATGCAGGCCTGATCAATAAGAATTTTGATGGGCATTTTTGACAAAAAGTCCGTACCTAGCAAACAGGGAACGGCCAGCGATGATGATACAAAAATAGGGCCCGCTAATTTAATGTCCCCAATGCAAATAGTCGCCCGAATCTGGCCGATGATCCCCAGGGATCCCCCATTCGCCGCATAAAATGGCACGTCTACCGGCAGAAGGGGTCTACTTTGGACGGGAAGAATGTTATAAATAAGGTCCGAGATGATGGTGGCCGACGCACCCGTGTCAACAAGCACCCGGACCTCAACCCCGTCAATGAACCCCGTTACCACGGACGACCCGGCTGACGCAGCCACGATCCTGTGGGCCAATTCGGACCACTCGACTGCTTGCGGGCCGCGTACGGACCCCCCTCGCCGAATTGAACCCCCGGCACCCAGCCGCGAACCCCCCACCGCGAAGCGGCGACCCGAATGTGCCGTGTTTGTGGACCGAACGTGTGAGGTGCCGCGACTTGCCGGGTTTTGTTGGGATGACTTGTGGCCCTGGTCGTCGTCCCGACGTGGTCCTGCGGCGCGCGGACGCGGGGCCCGGCACCCGGCTGCGACGTGACCCCGAAGGCCGCAGTTGTAGCAGACGACGGAAGTCGTAGGTTTCGGTTGCTCCAGCTTGCGGGGCGAACGTGTGGGCGAACAACCTCCCGTTCTCCACTCCCCCGGACACGATGCAGCGAAGCCCCGCTCCTGCACCGCAGCTGGCTGAGGTTCGGCGATCGTGGCGGCCAGTGCCACATTCCCCGGCCATTTGCAGACGACCCCCGGCTTGCGTTTGAGGACCTCGTACGCGTGAATGCTCGTGGCGATCGCCAGGGAGCAGATCTCCATCTCGTCTGCCACGTTGATGGGGACCCCCAACTCGTGGGCCAACACCAGCAGCTGCTCCGTCACCATGGCGTCCTTCCCCTCCTTATCCATGCGGGGAAAAGCCGCGTCCGCCAAGGCGAGCAGTGCCGTGCGGTAGGCTAGCGTCGTTTCCCCAGCCACCTTCCGCCGATCGTAGAACTGGTGGCGGCACGTGGAGGGCGGCCCGAACACCTTCGCCATCAGGTGTAGTGCGGCCTGGAGCGTAGAGCGGGACGACCTTGCAGCAGATGTGAAGGCTGCAAGCGCGTCGTCGTCAAGCATCGCTGGCAACGCACGCAGGGCAGTGGTGTCGGACCACCCCGACATCTCCTGATGAGCGAGGAACCTTCGTTGGAAGGCTCCCCAGTCGCCCCCATCCGCCTTGAACGCCGACAGCGCGGGCAATCTTTGCTGGAGGACCCGATCGTCGTCGACGTCGGAGAGATTTTCCCGCGCTCCGCTGGAGTTGTGTAAAATGTCGGCTCGGTTGTCAGGCGCAAAATGGAGGGCTCCGGCGCGCGCTGATGACGTGGGCTGCGCTGCGCGGAGGTGTCCGGCCACGTGGCGTCCGTCTTTCCCGCCAATCAATGGCGGCCCCTCAAAAACGGCGGGAACTTCCAGGCTTTCGGCGCGAAGCGCCGTTTGGCGGGATCCCGCCAGCCTCTCTCCTTCCTCCAACCCCGCAGCCGTTTTCCCGCCCGCTGGAACGGAGATCTCGGCCAAGATTGCAGCGGCGGCGAGCAGCAACTCCGCCAACCGGGAGTGTGCGTCTTGGAGGCTGGTGTCGGAGGCAAGCAGAGCGTCGGCCATCACCGCGAGGTGCTGCATCGGCGGCCACTCCTCGTCCTCTCCTCCCGAGGTTGGTGTCCCCGGTACGCCGTCGTCATCCCGACCTCGCTCGTGGGTACGGGTAGTCTTCCTTGTGTCCATACTTCTTGAAGACAGGTTTACTTCTGACGCCAGTTGTAATGTAGTAACTCCACGGGAGACGACTTCACGGGTAACACACTCTTTATTTTATCAAACTTGGTTACAGGTGACTAACACCTACTTTGTATCTCGGGTGACAAACACCCACTTAGCTACTTGGCGACTAACGCCCACTGAGCTACTCGGATGACCAACATCCACTTAGTACTCGGGTGACAAACACCCACTTAGCTACTTGGCGACTAACGCCCACTGAGTTACTCGGATGACCAACATCCACTTAGTACTCGGGTGACAAACACCCACTTAGCTACTTGGCGACTAACGCCCACTGAGCTACTCGGATGACCAACATCCTCTTAGCTACTTGGCGACTAACGCCACTGAGCTACTCGGATGACCAACATCCACTTAGTACTCGGGTGACAAACACCCACTTAGCTACTTGGCGACTAACGCCCACTGAGCTACTCGGATGATCAACATCCACTTAGCTACTCGGCGACTAACGCCACTGAGCTACTCGGATGACCAACATCCACTTAGCTCCTCGGCGACTAACGCCACTGAGCTACTCGGCTTCACTAGGTCTTCAGCCCCGTCTTCGGGTCTTCAACTGGGTAACTCTCCCCGGGTGCTCTCGCGCGTCCCCCTTTATACCCCACCTGCGGACGTCGCTGCGAGCACCCGCTTATTCGACCAATCGCCGGGCGCTGGCTACGATCCTCTTTTCCCACATCTCATCGTGCCTCACCACTCACTCCGCGCCGCCTCGTCATCTGTCACTCCCGGCGCGCGCGTCCACACCACGCCCACAACGCGTGCCCAACCCCGCACCCCGCGCCGCCCCGTGATCCATCACTGTCACAGTCGGCGCACGTCAATACCACCACTACATGTGTATTGGTGAGTGGCGCTGTGTAGTGGTGAGTGGCGCTGTGTAGTGGTGAGTGGTGTGTGTAGTGGTGAGTGGTGCTGTGTAGTGGTTAGTGGTGCTGTGAGTAGTGGTGAGTGGGGCTGTGTAGTGGTGAGTGGTGCTGTGTAGTGGTGAGTGGTGCTGTGAGTAGTGGTGAGTGGCGCTGTGTAGTGGTGAGTGGCGCTGTGTAGTGGTGAGTGGTGTGTGTAGTGGTGAGTGGTGTGTGGTAGTGGTGAGTGGTGTGTGTAGTGGTGAGTGGCGCTGTGTAGTGGTGAGTGGTGCTGTGTAGTGGTGAGTGGTGTGTGTAGTGGTGAGTGATGCTGTGTAGTGGTGAGTGATGCTGTGTAGTGGTGAGTGGTGTGTGGTAGTGGTGAGTGGCGGTGTGTAGTGGTGAGTGGCGCTGTGTAGTGGTGAGTGGCGCTGTGTAGTGGTGAGTGGTGTGTGTAGTGGTGAGTGGTGTGTGTAGTGGTGAGTGGTGCTGTGTAGTGGTGAATGATGCTGTGTAGTGGTGAGTGGCGCTGTGTAGTGGTGAGTGGTGTGTGTGGTGGTGAGTGGTGTGTGTGGTGGTGAGTGGTGTGTGTAGTGTTGAGTGGTGCTGTGTAGTGTTGAGTGGTGCTGTGTAGTGGTGAGTGGTGTGTAGTAGTGGTGAGTGGTGTAGTGGTGACTGGTGTGTGTAGTGGTGACTGGTGTGTGTAGTGGTGAGTGGCGCTGTGTAGTGGTGATTGGCGTGTGTAGTGGTGAGTGGTGTGTGTAGTGGTGAGTGGTGTGTGGTAGTGGTGTGTGTAGTGGTGAGTGGTGCTGTGTAGTGGTGAGTGGTGTGTGTAGTGGTGAGTGGGGTGTGTAGTGGTGAGTGGTGTGTGGTGTGTGTAGTGGTGAGTGGTGTGTGTAGTGTTGAGTGGTGTAGTGGTGAGTGGTGTGTGTAGTGGTGAGTGGCGCTGTGTAGTGGTGAGTGGCGTGTGTAGTGGTGAGTGGTGTGTGTAGTGGTGAGTGGTGTGTGTAGTGGTGTGTGTAGTGGTGAGTGGTGTGTGTAGTGGTGAGTGGTGGGTGTAGTGGTGAGTGGTGTGTGTAGTGTTTAGTGGTGTAGTGGTGAGTGGTGTGTGTACTGGTGAGTGGTGTGTGTACTGGTGAGTGGCGCTGTGTAGTGGTGAGTGGCGTGTGTAGTGGTGAGTGGTGTGTGTAGTGGTGAGTGGTGTGTGTAGTGGTGTGTGTAGTGGTGAGTGGTGTGTGTAGTGGTGAGTGGTGGGTGTAGTGGTGAGTGGTGGGTGTAGTGGTGAGTGGTGTGTGTACTGGTGAGTGGTGTGTGTACTGGTGAGTGGTGTGTGTACTGGTGAGTGGTGTGTGTAGTGGTGAGTGGTGTAATGGTGAGTGGTGTAGTGGTGAGTGGTGTGCGGTAGTGGTGAGTGGCGTGTGTAGTGGTGAGTGGTGTGTGTAGTGGTGAGTGGTGCTGTGTAGTGGTGAGTGGTGCTATGTAGTGGTGAATGGTGTTGTGGTGAGTGGTGTAGTAGTGAGTGGTGTGTGTAGTGGTGAGTGGTGTGTGGTAGTGGTGAGTGGTGTGTGTAGTGGTGAGTGGTGTGTGGTAGTGGTGAGTGGTGTGTGTAGTGGTGAGTGGTGCTGTGTAGTGGTGAGTGGTGTGTGGTAGTGGTGAGTGGTGTGTGTAGTGGTGAGTGGCGCTGTGTAGTGGTGAGTGGCGCTGTGTAGTGGTGAGTGGTGTGTGGTAGTGGTGAGTGGTGTGTGTAGTGGTGAGTGGTGCTGTGTAGTGGTGAGTGGTGCTGTGTAGTTGTGATTGGTATGTGGTAGTGGTGAGTGGTGTGTGTAGTGGTGAGTGGTGTGTGTGGTGGTGAATGATGCTGTGTAGTGGTGAGTGGCGCTGTGTAGTGGTGAGTGGTGTGTGTGGTGGTGAGTGGTGTGTGTAGTGGTGAGTGGTGTGTGTAGTGTTGAGTGGTGTGTAGTAGTGGTGAGTGGTGTAGTGGTGAGTGGTTTGTGTAGTGGTGAGTGGCGTGTGTAGTGGTTAGTGGTGTGTGTAGTGGTGAGTGGTGTGTGGTAGTGGTGAGTGGTGTGTGGTAGTGGTGAGTGGTGTGTGTAGTGGTGAGTGGTGTGTGTAGTGGTGAGTGGTGCTGTGTAGTGGTGAGTGGGGTGTGTAGTGGTGAGTGGTGTGTGTAGTGGTGAGTGGTGTAGTGGTGAGTGGTGTAGTGGTGAGTGGTGTAGTGGTGAGTGGTGTGTGTAGTGGTGAGTGGTGTGTGGTAGTGGTGAGTGGAGTGTGTAGTGGTGAGTGGTGTGTGTAGTGGTGAGTGGTGCTGTGTAGTGGTGAGTGGTGCTGTGTAGTGGTGAGTGGTGCTGTGTAGTGGTGAGTGGTGTTGTGGTGAGTGGTGTATTGGTGAGTGGTGTGTGTAGTGGTGAGTGGTGTGTGGTAGTGGTGAGTGGTGTGTGTAGTGGTAAGTGGTGTGTGGTAGTGGTGAGTGGTGTGTGTAGTGGTGAGTGGCGCTGTGTAGTGGTGAGTGGAGTGTGTAGTGGTGAGTGGTGTGTGTAGTGGTGAGTGGCGCTGTGTAGTGGTGAGTGGTGTGTGTAGTGGTGAGTGGTGCTGTGTAATGGTGAGTGATGCTGTGAGTAGTGGTGAGTGGGGCTGTGTAGTGGTGAGTGGTGTGTGTAGTGGTGAGTGGTGTGTGTAGTGGTGAGTGGTGTGTGTAGTGGTGAGTGGTGCTGTGAGTAGTGGTGAGTGGCGCTGTGTAGTGGTGAGTGGCGCTGTGTAGCGGTGAGTGGTGTGTGTAGTGGTGAGTGGTGTGTGGTAGTGGTGAGTGGTGTGTGTAGTGGTGAGTGGCGCTGTGTAGTGGTGATTGGTGCTGTGTGGTGGTGAGTGGTGTGTGTAGTGGTGAGTGATGCTGTGTAGTGGTGAGTGATGCTGTGTAGTGGTGAGTGGTGTGTGGTAGTGGTGAGTGGTGTGTGGTGTGGTGAGTGGCGCTGTGTAGTGGTGAGTGGTGTGTGTGGTGGTGAGTGGTGTGTGTAGTGGTGAGTGGTGTGTGTAGTGTTGAGTGATGCTGTGTAGTGGTGAGTGCTGTGTAGTAGTGGTGAGTGGTGTAGTGGTGACTGGTGTGTGTAGTGGTGAGTGGTGTGTGGTGTGTGTAGTGGTGTGTGTAGTGGTGAGTGGTGTGTGTAGTGGTGAGTGGTGTGTGTACTGGTGAGTGGTGTGTGTAGTGGTGAGTGGTGTAGTGGTGAGTGGTGTAGTGGTGAGTGGTGTGTGGTAGTGGTGAGTGGTGTGTGTAGTGGTGTGTGGTGTGTGTATTGGTGAGTGGCGCTGTGTAGTGGTGAGTGGCGCTGTGTAGTGGTGAGTGGTGTGTGTAGTGGTGAGTGGTGCTGTGTAGTGGTTAGTGGTGCTGTGAGTAGTGGTGAGTGGGGCTGTGTAGTGGTGAGTGGTGCTGTGTAGTGGTGAGTGGTGCTGTGAGTAGTGGTGAGTGGCGCTGTGTAGTGGTGAGTGGTGTGTGTAGTGGTGAGTGGTGTGTGGTAGTGATGAGTGGTGTGTGTAGTGGTGAGTGGCGCTGTGTAGTGGTGAGTGGTGCTGTGTAGTGGTGAGTGGTGTGTGTAGTGGTGAGTGATGCTGTGTAGTGGTGAGTGATGCTGTGTAGTGGTGAGTGGTGTGTGGTAGTGATGAGTGGCGGTGTGTAGTGGTGAGTGGCGCTGTGTAGTGGTGAGTGGCGCTGTGTAGTGGTGAGTGGCGCTGTGTAGTGGTGAGTGGTGTGTGTAGTGGTGAGTGGTGTGTGTAGTGGTGAGTGGTGTGTGTAGTGGTGAGTGGTGTGTGTAGTGGTGAGTGGTGCTGTGTAGTGGTGAATGATGCTGTGTAGTGGTGAGTGGCGCTGTGTAGTGGTGAGTGGTGTGTGTGGTGGTGAGTGGTGTGTGTAGTGGTGAGTGGTGTGTGTAGTGGTGAGTGGTGTGTGTAGTGTTGAGTGGTGCTGTGTAGTGTTGAGTGGTGCTGTGTAGTGGTGAGTGGTGTGTAGTAGTGGTGAGTGGTGTAGTGGTAGTGGTGAGTGGTGTGTGTAGTGGTGAGTGGCGCTGTGTAGTGGTGAGTGGTGCTGTGTAGTGGTGAGTGATGCTGTGTAGTGGTGAGTGATGCTGTGTAGTGGTGAGTGGTGTGTGGTAGTGGTGAGTGGCGGTGTGTAGTGGTGAGTGGCGCTGTGTAGTGGTGAGTTGCGCTGTGTAGTGGTGAGTGGTGTGTGTAGTGGTGAGTGGTGTGTGTAGTGGTGAGTGGTGTGTGTAGTGGTGAGTGGTGCTGTGTAGTGCTGAATGATGCTGTGTAGTGGTGAGTGGCGCTGTGTAGTGGTGAGTGGTGTGTGTGGTGGTGAGTGGTGTGTGTAGTGGTGAGTGGTGTGTGTAGTGTTGAGTGGTGCTGTGTAGTGTTGAGTGGTGCTGTGTAGTGGTGAGTGGTGTGTAGTAGTGGTGAGTGGTGTAGTGGTGACTGGTGTGTGTAGTGGTGACTGGTGTGTGTAGTGGTGAGTGGCGCTGTGTAGTGGTGATTGGCGTGTGTAGTGGTGAGTGGTGTGTGTAGTGGTGAGTGGTGTGTGGTAGTGGTGTGTGTAGTGGTGAGTGGTGCTGTGTAGTGGTGAGTGGTGCTGTGTAGTGGTGAGTGGTGTGTGTAGTGGTGAGTGGTGTGTGTAGTGGTGAGTGGTGTGTGGTGTGTGTAGTGGTGAGTGGTGTGTGTAGTGTTGAGTGGTGTAGTGGTGAGTGGTGTGTGTAGTGGTGAGTGGCGCTGTGTAGTGGTGAGTGGCGTGTGTAGTGGTGAGTGGTGTGTGTAGTGGTGAGTGGTGTGTGTAGTGGTGTGTGTAGTGGTGAGTGGTGTGTGTAGTGGTGAGTGGTGGGTGTAGTGGTGAGTGGTGGGTGTAGTGGTGAGTGGTGTGTGTACTGGTGAGTGGTGTGTGTACTGGTGAGTGGTGTGTGTACTGGTGAGTGGTGTGTGTAGTGGTGAGTGGTGTAATGGTGAGTGGTGTAGTGGTGAGTGGTGTGCGGTAGTGGTGAGTGGCGTGTGTAGTGGTGAGTGGTGTGTGTAGTGGTGAGTGGTGCTGTGTAGTGGTGAGTGGTGCTATGTAGTGGTGAATGGTGTTGTGGTGAGTGGTGTAGTGGTGAGTGGTGTGTGTAGTGGTGAGTGGTGTGTGGTAGTGGTGAGTGGTGTGTGTAGTGGTGAGTGGTGTGTGGTAGTGGTGAGTGGTGTGTGTAGTGGTGAGTGGTGCTATGTAGTGGTGAGTGGTGTGTGGTAGTGGTGAGTGGTGTGTGTAGTGGTGAGTGGCGCTGTGTAGTGGTGAGTGGTGTGTGGTAGTGGTGAGTGGTGTGTGTAGTGGTGAGTGGTGCTGTGTAGTGGTGAGTGGTGCTGTGTAGTTGTGATTGGTATGTGGTAGTGGTGAGTGGTGTGTGTAGTGGTGAGTGGTGTGTGTGGTGGTGAATGATGCTGTGTAGTGGTGAGTGGCGCTGTGTAGTGGTGAGTGGTGTGTGTGGTGGTGAGTGGTGTGTGTAGTGGTGAGTGGTGTGTGTAGTGTTGAGTGGTGTGTAGTAGTGGTGAGTGGTGTAGTGGTGAGTGGTGTGTGTAGTGGTGAGTGGCGTGTGTAGTGGTTAGTGGTGTGTGTAGTGGTGAGTGGTGTGTGGTAGTGGTGAGTGGTGTGTGTAGTGGTGAGTGGTGTGTGTAGTGGTGAGTGGTGCTGTGTAGTGGTGAGTGGGGTGTGTAGTGGTGAGTGGGGTGTGTAGTGGTGAGTGGGGTGTGTAGTGGTGAGTGGTGTGTGTAGTGGTGAGTGGTGTAGTGGTGAGTGGTGTAGTGGTGAGTGGTGTGTGTAGTGGTGAGTGGTGTGTGGTAGTGGTGAGTGGAGTGTGTAGTGGTGAGTGGTGTGTGTAGTGGTGAGTGGTGCTGTGTAGTGGTGAGTGGTGCTGTGTAGTGGTGAGTGGTGCTGTGTAGTGGTGAGTGGTGTTGTGGTGAGTGGTGTATTGGTGAGTGGTGTGTGTAGTGGTGAGTGGTGTGTGGTAGTGGTGAGTGGTGTGTGTAGTGGTAAGTGGTGTGTGGTAGTGGTGAGTGGTGTGTGTAGTGGTGAGTGGCGCTGTGTAGTGGTGAGTGGAGTGTGTAGTGGTGAGTGGTGTGTGTAGTGGTGAGTGGCGCTGTGTAGTGGTGAGTGGTGTGTGTAGTGGTGAGTGGTGCTGTGTAATGGTGAGTGATGCTGTGAGTAGTGGTGAGTGGGGCTGTGTAGTGGTGAGTGGTGTGTGTAGTGGTGAGTGGTGTGTGTAGTGGTGAGTGGTGCTGTGAGTAGTGGTGAGTGGCGCTGTGTAGTGGTGAGTGGCGCTGTATAGCGGTGAGTGGTGTGTGTAGTGGTGAGTGGTGTGTGGTAGTGGTGAGTGGTGTGTGTAGTGGTGAGTGGCGCTGTGTAGTGGTGATTGGTGCTGTGTGGTGGTGAGTGGTGTGTGTAGTGGTGAGTGATGCTGTGTAGTGGTGAGTGATGCTGTGTAGTGGTGAGTGGTGTGTGGTAGTGGTGAGTGGTGTGTGTAGTGGTGAGTGGCGCTGTGTAGTGGTGAGTGGTGTGTGGTAGTGGTGAGTGGTGTGTGTAGTGGTGAGTGGTGTGTGTAGTGGTGAGTGGTGCTGTGTAGTGGTGAGTGGTGCTGTGTAGTGGTGAATGGTATGTGGTAGTGGTGAGTGGTGTGTATAGTGGTGAGTGGTGTGTGTAGTGGTGAGTGGTGTGTGTGGTGGTGAATGATGCTGTGTAGTGGTGAGTGGCGCTGTGTAGTGGTGAGTGGTGTGTGTGGTGGTGAGTGGTGTGTGTAGTGGTGAGTGGTGTGTGTAGTGTTGAGTGATGCTGTGTAGTGGTGAGTGCTGTGTAGTAGTGGTGAGTGGTGTAGTGGTGACTGGTGTGTGTAGTGGTGACTGGTGTGTGTAGTGGTGATTGGCGTGTGTAGTGGTGAGTGGTGTGTGGTAGTGGTGTGTGTAGTGGTGAGTGGTTCTGTGTAGTGGTGAGTGGTGCTGTGTAGTGGTGAGTGGTGTGTGTAGTGGTGAGTGGTGTGTGTAGTGGTGAGTGGTGTGTGGTGTGTGTAGTGGTGAGTGATGTGTGTAGTGGTGAGTGGTGTAGTGGTGAGTGGTGTGTGTAGTGGTGAGTGGTGTGTTGTAGTGATGAGTGGAGTGTGTAGTGGCGAGTGGTGTGTGTAGTGGTGAGTGGTGCTGTGTAGTGGTGAGTGGTGTTGTGGTGAGTGGTGTAGTGGTGAGTAGTGTGTGTAGTGGTGAGTGGTGTGTGGTGAGTGGTGTGTGTGGTAGTGGTGAGTGGTGTGTGTAGTGGTAAGTGTTGTGTGGTAGTGGTGAGTGGTGTGTGTAGTGGTGAGTGGCGCTGTGTAGTGGTGAGTGGTGTGTGTAGTGGTGAGTGGTGTGTGTAGTGGTGAGTGGCGCTGTGTAGTGGTGAGTGGCGCTGTGTAGTGGTGAGTGGCGCTGTGTAGTGGTGAGTGGCGCTGTGTAGTGGTGAGTGGTGCTGTGTAGTGGTGAGTGGTGCTGTGAGTAGTGGTGAGTAGCGCTGTGTAGTGGTGAGTGGCGCTGTGTAGTGGTGAGTGGTTTGTGTAGTGGTGAGTGTTGTGTGGTAGTGGTGAGTGGTGTGTGTAGTGGGAGTGGTGTGTGGTAGTGGTGATTGGTGTGTGTAGTGGTGAGTGGTGTGTGTAGTGGTGAGTGGTGAGTGGTGTGTGTAGTGGTGAGTGGTGTGTGTAGTGGTGAGTGGTGTGTGGTGTGTGTAGTGGTGAGTGGTGTGTGTAGTGGTGAGTGGTGTAGTGGTGAGTGGTGTGTGTAGTGGTGAGTGGTGTGTGGTAGTGATGAGTGGAGTGTGTAGTGGCGAGTGGTGTGTGTAGTGGTGAGTGGTGCTGTGTAGTGGTGAGTGGTGTTGTGGTGAGTGGTGTAGTGGTGAGTAGTGTGTGTAGTGGTGAGTGGTGTGTGTGGTAGTGGTGAGTGGTGTGTGTAGTGGTAAGTGGTGTGTGTAGTGGTGAGTGGCGCTGTGTAGTGGTGAGTGGCGCTGTGTAGTGGTGAGTGGCGCTGTGTAGTGGTGAGTGGCGCTGTGTAGTGGTGAGTGGTGCTGTGTAGTGGTGAGTGGTGCTGTGAGTAGTGGTGAGTGGGGCTGTGTAGTGGTGAGTGGGGCTGTGTAGTGGTGAGTGGTGCTGTGTAGTGGTGAGTGGTGCTGTGAGTAGTGGTGAGTAGCGCTGTGTAGTGGTGAGTGGCGCTGTGTAGTTGTGAGTGGTTTGTATAGTGGTGAGTGGTGTGTGGTAGTGGTGAGTGGTGTGTGTAGTGGGAGTGGTGTGTGGTAGTGGTGAGTGGTGTGTGTAGTGGTGAGTGGTGTGTGTAGTAGTGAGTGGTGTGTGTAGTGGTGTGTTGCGCTGTGTAGTGGTGAGTGGTGTGTGTAGTGGTGAGTGGTGTGTGTAGTGGTGAGTGGCGCTGTGTAGTGGTGAGTGGCGCTGTATAGTGGTGAGTGGCGCTGTGTAGTGGTGAGTGGCGCTGTGTAGTGGTGAGTGGCGCTGTGTAGTGGTGAGTGGCGCTGTGTAGTGGTGAGTGGCGCTGTGTAGTGGTGAGTGGTGTGTGTAGTGGTGAGTGGTGCTGTGTAGTGGTGAGTGGTGCTGTGAGTAGTGGTGAGTGGGGCTGTGTAGTGGTGAGTGGTGTGTGTAGTGGTGAGTGGTGCTGTGAGTAGTGGTGAGTGGCGCTGTGTAGTGGTGAGTGGCGCTGTGTAGTGATGAGTGGTGTGTGTAGTGGTGAGTGGTGTGTGTAGTGGTGAGTGGCGCTGTGTAGTGGTGAGTGGTGCTGTGTAGTGGTGAGTGGTGTGTGTAGTGGTGAGTGATGCTGTGTAGCGGTGAGTGATGCTGTGTAGTGGTGAGTGTGGTGTGGTAGTGGTGAGTGGTGTGTGGTAGTGGTGAGTGGTGTGTGTAGTGGTGAGTGGCGCTGTGTAGTGGTGAGTGGCGCTGTGTAGTGGTGAGTGGTGTGTGGTAGTGGTGAGTGGTGTGTGTAGTGGTGAGTGGTGTGTGTAGTGGTGAGTCGTGCTGTGTAGTGGTGAGTGGTGCTGTGTAGTGGTGAATGGTATGTGGTAGTGGTGAGTGGTGTGTGTTGTGGTGAATGATGCTGTGTAGTGGTGAGTGGCGCTGTGTAGTGGTGAGTGGTGTGTGTGGTGGTGAGTGGTGTGTGTAGTGGTGAGTGGTGTGTGTAGTGGTGAGTGGTGCTGTGTAGTGGTGAGTGGTGTGTAGTAGTGGTGAGTGGTGTAGTGGTGAGTGGTGTGTGTAGTGGTGAGTGGTGTGTGAAGTGGTGAGTGGCGCTGTGTAGTGGTGAGTGGCGTGTGTAGTGGGAGTGGTGTGTGGTAGTGGTGAGTGGTGTGTGTAGTGGTGAGTGGTGTGTGTAGTGGTGAGTGGTGAGTGGTGTTTGTAGTGGTGAGTGGTGTGTGTAGTGGTGAGTGGCGCTGTGTAGTGGTGAGTGGTGTGTGTAGTGGTGAGTGGTGTGTGTAGTGGTGAGTGGTGAGTGGTGTGTGTAGTGGTGAGTGGTGTGTGTAGTGGTGAGTGGTGTGTGTAGTGGTGAGTTGCGCTGTGTAGTGGTGAGTGGCGCTGTGTAGTGATGAGTGGTGTGTGTAGTGGTGAGTGGTATGTGGTGTGTGTAGTGGTGTGTGTAGTGGTGAGTGGTGTATGTACTGGTGAGTGGTGTGTGTAGTGGTGAGTGGTGTGTGTAGTGGTGAGTGGTGTAGTGGTGAGTGGTGTAGTGGTGAGTGGTGTGTGGTAGTGGTGAGAGGTGTGTGTAGTGGTGAGTGGTGTGTGTATTGGTGAGTGGTGCTGTGTAGTGGTGAGTGGTGCTGTGTATTGGTGGGTGATGCTGTGTAGTGGTGTAGTGGTGAGTGGTGTAGTGGTGAGTGGTGTGTGTAGTGGTGAGTGGTGTGTGGTAGTGGTGAGTGGTGTGTGTAGTGGTGAGTGGTGTAGTGGTGAGTGGTGCTGTGTAGTGGTGAGTGGTTCTCTGTAGTGGTGAGTGGTGCTGTGTGGTAGTGGTGAGTGGTGTGTTTAGTGGTGGTGTGTGTAGTGGTGAGTGATGCTGTGTGTGTAGTGGTGAGTGATGCTGTGTGGTAGTAGTGAGTGGTGTGTGTAGTGGTGAGTGGTGTGTGTAGTGGTGAGTGGTGTGTGGTAGTGGTGAGTGGTGTGTATAGTGGTGAGTGGTGTGTGTAGTGGTGAGTGGTGTGTGGTGCTGTGTAGTGGGGAGTGGCGCTGTGTAGTGGTGAGTGGTGCTGTGTAGTGGTGAGATGTGTGTGTAGTGGTGAGTGGTGTGTATAGTGGTGAGTGGTGTGGGTAGTGGTGAGTGGTGTGTGTTGTGGTGAGTGGTGTGTGTAGTGGTGAGTGGTGCTGTGTAGTGGTGAGTGGTGCTGTGCAGTGGTGAATGGTATGTGGTAGTGGTGAGTGGTGTGTGTAGTGGTGAGTGGTGTGTGTAGTGGTGAGTGGTGTGTGTAGTGGTGAGTGGTGTGTGTAGTGGTGAGTGGTGTGTGTAGTGTTGAGTGGTGCTGTGTAGTGGTGAGTGGTGTGTAGTAGTGGTGAGTGGTGTGTAGTAGTGCTGAGTGGTGTGTGTAGTGGTGAGTGGTGTGTGTAGTGGTGAGTGGTGTGTGTAGTGGTGAGTGGTGTGTGTAGTGGTGAGTGGTGTGTGTAGTGGTTAGTGGTGCTGTGTAGTGGTGTGTGTAGTGGTGAGTGGTGTGTGTAGTGGTGAGTGGTGTGTGGTAGTGGTGAGTGGTGTGTGTAGTGGTGAGTGGTGTGTGTAGTGGTGAGTGGTGCTGTGTAGTGGTGAGTGGTGTAGTGGTGAGTGGTGCTGTGTAGTGGTAAGTGGTGTGTGTAGTGGTTAGTGGTGTGTGTAGTGGTGAGTGGTGTGTGTAGTGGTGAGTGGCGCTGTGTAGTGGTGAGTGGTGTGTGTAGTGGGGAGTGGCGCTGTGTAGTGGTGAGTGGTGTGTGTAGTGGTGAGTGGCGCTGTGTAGTGGTCAGTGGCGCTGTGTAGTGGTGAGTGGTGTGTAGTGGTGAGTGGTGCTGTGTAGTGGTGAGTGGTGTGTGTAGTGGTGAGTGGTGTGTGTAGTGGTGAGTGGTGTGTGTTGTGTGTAGTGGTGTGTGTAGTGGTGAGTGGTGTGTGTACTGGTGAGTGGTGTGTGTAGCGGTGAGTGGTGTAGTGGTGAGTGGTGTGTGTAGTGGTGAGTGGTGTGTGTAGTGGTGAGTGGTGTGTGGTAGTGGTGAGTGGTGTTTGTATTGGTGAGTGGTGTGTGTAGTCGTGAGTGGTGTGTGTAGTGGTGAGTGGTGTAGTGGTGAGTGGTGTAGTGTTGAGTGGTGTGTGTAGTGGTGAGTGGTGTGTGTAGTGGTAGTGGTGAGTGGAATGTGTAGTGGTGAGTGGTGCTGTGTAGTGGTGAGTGGTACTGTGTAGTGGTGAGTGGTGTAGTGGTGAGTGATGTAGTGGTGAGTGGTGTGTGTAGTGGTGAGTGGTGTGTGGTAGTGGTGAGTGGTCGTGGTGAGTGGTGTGTGTAGTGGTGAGTGGTGTAGTGGTGAGTGGTGCTGTGTAGTGGTGAGTGGTTCTGTGTAGTGGTGAGTGGTGCTGTGTGGTAGTGGTGAGTGGTGTGTGGTATTGGTGAGTGGTGTGTGTAGTGGTGAGTGGTGTGTGTAGTCGTGAGTGGTGTGTGTAGTGGTGAGTGGTGTAGTGGTGAGTGGTGTGTGTAGTGGTGAGTGGTGTGTGTAGTGGTGAGTGGTGTGTGTAGTGGTAGTGGTGAGTGGAGTGTGTAATGGTGAGTGGTGTGTGTAGTGGTGAGTGGTGCTGTGTAGTGGTGAGTGGTGCTGTGTAGTGGTGAGTGGTGCTGTGTAGTGGTGAGTGGTGGAGTGGTGAGTGGTGTAGTGGTGAGTGGTGTGTGTAGTGGTGAGTGGTGTGTGGTAGTGGTGAGTGGTGAGTGTAGTGGTAAGTGGTGTGTGGTAGTCGTGAGTGGTGTGTGTAGTGGTGAGTGGTGTAGTGGTGAGTGGTGCTGTGTAGTGGTGAGTGGTGCTGTGTGGTAGTGGTGAGTGGTGTGTGTAGTGGTGAGTGGTGTGTGTAGTGGTGAGTGGTGTGTGTAGTGGTGAGTGGTGTGTGTAGTGTTGAGTGGTGGTGTGTGTAGTGGTGAGTGGTGGTGTGTGTAGTGGTGAGTGATGCTGTGTGTGTAGTGGTGAGTGATGCTGTGTGGTAGTAGTGAGTGGTGTGTGTAGTGGTGAGTGGTGTGTGTAGTGGTGAGTGGTGCTGTGTAATGGTGAGTGGTGTGTGTAGTGGTGAGTGGTGCTGTGTAATGGTGAGTGATGTGTGTAGTGGTGAGTGGTGTGTGTAGTGGTGAGTGGTGTGTGTAGTGGTGAGTGGTGTGTGTAGTGGTGAGTGGTGGTGTGTGTAGTGGTGACTGATGCTGTGTGTAGTGGTGAGTGATGCTGTGTGGTAGTAGTGAGTGGTGTGTGTAGTGGTGAGTGGTGTGTGTAGTGGTGAGTGGTGTGTGGTAGTGGTGAGTGGTGTGTATAGTGGTGAGTGGTGTGTGTAGTGGTGAGTGGTGTGTGGTGCTGTGTAGTGGTGAGTGGCGCTGTGTAGTGGTGAGTGGTGCTGTGTAGTGGTGAATGGTATGTGGTAGTGGTGAGTGGTGTGGGTAGTGGTTAGTGGTGTGTGTAGTGGTGAGTGGTGTGTGTGGTGGTGAGTGGTGTGTGTGGTGGAGAGTGGTGTGTGTAGTGGTGAGTGGTGTGTGTAGTGGTGTGTGGTGCTGTGTAGTGGTGAGTGGTGCTGTGTAGTGGTGAATGGTATGTGGTAGTGGTGAGTGGTGTGTGTAGTGGTGAATGGTGTGTGTAGTGGTGAATGATGCTGTGTGGTGGTGAGTGGTGTGTGTGGTGGTGAGTGGTGTGTGTAGTGTTTAGTGGTGCTGTGTAGTGGTGAGTTGTGTGTAGTAGTGGTGAGTGGTGTAGTGGTGAGTGGTGCTGTGTAGTGGTAAGTGGTGTGTGTAGTGGTTAGTGGTGTGTGTAGTGGTGAGTGGTGTGTGTAGTGGTGAGTGGCGCTGTGTAGTGGTGAGTGGTGTGTGTAGTGGGGAGTGGCGCTGTGTAGTGGTGAGTGGTGTGTGTAGTGGTGAGTGGCGCTGTGTAGTGGTCAGTGGCGCTGTGTAGTGGTGAGTGGTGTGTAGTGGTGAGTGGTGCTGTGTAGTGGTGAGTGGTGTGTGTAGTGGTGAGTGGTGTGTGTAGTGGTGAGTGGTGTGTGTTGTGTGTAGTGGTGTGTGTAGTGGTGAGTGGTGTGTGTACTGGTGAGTGGTGTGTGTAGCGGTGAGTGGTGTAGTGGTGAGTGGTGTGTGTAGTGGTGAGTGGTGTGTGTAGTGGTGAGTGGTGTGTGGTAGTGGTGAGTGGTGTTTGTATTGGTGAGTGGTGTGTGTAGTCGTGAGTGGTGTGTGTAGTGGTGAGTGGTGTAGTGGTGAGTGGTGTAGTGTTGAGTGGTGTGTGTAGTGGTGAGTGGTGTGTGTAGTGGTAGTGGTGAGTGGAATGTGTAGTGGTGAGTGGTGCTGTGTAGTGGTGAGTGGTACTGTGTAGTGGTGAGTGGTGTAGTGGTGAGTGATGTAGTGGTGAGTGGTGTGTGTAGTGGTGAGTGGTGTGTGGTAGTGGTGAGTGGTCGTGGTGAGTGGTGTGTGTAGTGGTGAGTGGTGTAGTGGTGAGTGGTGCTGTGTAGTGCTGAGTGGTTCTGTGTAGTGGTGAGTGGTGCTGTGTGGTAGTGGTGAGTGGTGTGTGGTATTGGTGAGTGGTGTGTGTAGTGGTGAGTGGTGTGTGTAGTCGTGAGTGGTGAGTGGTGTAGTGGTGTAGTGGTGAGTGGTGTAGTGGTGAGTGGTGTGTGTAGTGGTGAGTGGTGTGTGTAGTGGTGAGTGGTGTGTGTAGTGGTGAGTGGTGTGTGTAGTGGTAGTGGTGAGTGGAGTGTGTAGTGGTGAGTGGTGTGTGTAGTGGTGAGTGGTGCTGTGTAGTGGTGAGTGGTGCTGTGTAGTGGTGAGTGGTGCTGTGTAGTGGTGAGTGGTGGAGTGGTGAGTGGTGTAGTGGTGAGTGGTGTGTGTAGTGGTGAGTGGTGTGTGGTAGTGGTGAGTGGTGAGTGTAGTGGTAAGTGGTGTGTGGTAGTCGTGAGTGGTGTGTGTAGTGGTGAGTGGTGTAGTGGTGAGTGGTGCTGTGTAGTGGTGAGTGGTGCTGTGTGGTAGTGGTGAGTGGTGTGTGTAGTGGTGAGTGGTGTGTGTAGTGGTGAGTGGTGTGTGTAGTGGTGAGTGGTGTGTGTAGTGTTGAGTGGTGGTGTGTGTAGTGGTGAGTGGTGGTGTGTGTAGTGGTGAGTGATGCTGTGTGTGTAGTGGTGAGTGATGCTGTGTGGTAGTAGTGAGTGGTGTGTGTAGTGGTGAGTGGTGTGTGTAGTGGTGAGTGGTGCTGTGTAATGGTGAGTGGTGTGTGTAGTGGTGAGTGGTGTGTGTAGTGGTGAGTGGTGTGTGTAGTGGTGAGTGGTGTGTGTAGTGGTGAGTGGTGGTGTGTGTAGTGGTGACTGATGCTGTGTGTAGTGGTGAGTGATGCTGTGTGGTAGTAGTGAGTGGTGTGTGTAGTGGTGAGTGGTGTGTGTAGTGGTGAGTGGTGTGTGGTAGTGGTGAGTGGTGTGTATAGTGGTGAGTGGTGTGTGTAGTGGTGAGTGGTGTGTGGTGCTGTGTAGTGGTGAGTGGCGCTGTGTAGTGGTGAGTGGTGCTGTGTAGTGGTGAATGGTATGTGGTAGTGGTGAGTGGTGTGGGTAGTGGTTAGTGGTGTGTGTAGTGGTGAGTGGTGTGTGTGGTGGTGAGTGGTGTGTGTGGTGGAGAGTGGTGTGTGTAGTGGTGAGTGGTGTGTGTAGTGGTGAGTGGTGCTGTGTAGTGGTGAGTGGTGCTGTGTAGTGGTGAATGGTATGTGGTAGTGGTGAGTGGTGTGTGTAGTGGTGAATGGTGTGTGTAGTGGTGAATGATGCTGTGTGGTGGTGAGTGGTGTGTGTGGTGGTGAGTGGTGTGTGTAGTGTTTAGTGGTGCTGTGTAGTGGTGAGTTGTGTGTAGTAGTGGTGAGTGGTGTAGTGGTGAGTGGTGTGTGTAGGGATGAGTGGTGTGTGTAGTGGTGAGTGGCGCTGTGTAGTGGATAGTGGTGTGTGCAGTGGTGAGTGGTGTGTGTAGTGGTTAGTGGTGCTGTGTAGTGGTGTGTGTAGTGGCGAGTGGTGTATATAGTGGTGAGTGTTGTGTGGTAGTGGTGAGTGGTGTGTGTAGTGGTGAGTGGTGTGTGTAGTGGTGAGTGGTGTGTGTAGTGGTGAGTGGTGCTGTGTAGTGGTGAGTGGTGTAGTGGTGAGTGGTGCTGTGTAGTGGTTAGTGGTGTGTGTAGTGGTGAGTGGTGTGTGTAGTGGTGAGTGGTGTGTGTAGTGGTGAGTGGCGCTGTGTAGTGGTGAGTGGTGTGTGTAGTGGTGAGTGTAGTGGTGAGTGGCGCTGTGTAGTGGTGAGTGTAGTGGGGAGTGGCGCTGTGTAGTGGTCAGTGGCGCTGTGTAGTGGTGAGTGGTGTGTGTAGTGGTGAGTGGTGCTGTGTAGTGGTGAGTGGTGTGTGTAGTGGTGAGTGGTGTGTGTAGTGGTGAGTGGTGTGTGGTGTGTGTAGTGGTGTGTGTAGTGGTGAGTGGTGTGTGTACTGGTGAGTGGTGTGTGTAGTGGTGAGTGGTGTAGTGGTGAGTGGTGTGTGTAGTGGTGAGTGGTATGTGGAGTGGTGAGTGGTGTGTGTAGTGGTGAGTGGTGTGTGGTAGTGGTGAGTGGTGTGTGTAGTGGTGAGTGGTGTGTGTAGTCGTGAGTGGTGTGTGTAGTGGTGTAGTGGTGAGTGGTGTAGTGGTGAGTGGTGTGTGTAGTGGTGAGTGGTGTGTGTAGTGGTGAGTGGTGAGTGGAGTGTGTAGTGGTGAGTGGTGTGTGTAGTGGTGAGTGGTGCTATGTAGTGGTGAGTGGTGTGTGTAGTGGTGAGTGGTGAGTGGAGTGTGTAGTGGTGAGTGGTGTGTGTAGTGGTAAGTGGTGTGTGGTAGTGGTGAGTGGTGTGTGTAGTGGTGAGTGGTGTAGTGGTGAGTGGTGCTGTGTAGTGGTGAGTGGTTCTGTGTAGTGGTGAGTGGTGCTGTGTGGTAGTGGTGAGTGGTGTGTGGTAGTTGTGAGTGGTGAGTGGTGTGTGTAGTGGTGAGTGGTGTGTGTAGTCGTGAGTGGTGTGTGTAGTGGTGTAGTGGTGAGTGGTGTAGTGGTGAGTGGTGTAGTGGTGAGTGGTGTGTGTAGTGGTGAGTGGTGTGTGTAGTGGTAGTGGTGAGTGGAGTGTGTAGTGGTGAGTGTTGTGTGTAGTGGTGAGTGGTGCTGTGTAGTGGTGAGTGGTGCTGTGTAGTGGTGAGTGGTGTAGTGGTGAGTGGTGTAGTGGTGAGTGGTGTGTGTAGTGGTGAGTGGTGTGTGGTAGTGGTGAGTGGTGTGTGTAGTGGTAAGTGGTGTGTGGTAGTGGTGAGTGGTGTGTGTAGTGGTGAGTGGTGTAGTGGTGAGTGGTGCTGTGTAGTGGTGAGTGGTGCTGTGTGGTAGTGGTGAGTGTTGTGTGTAGTGGTGAGTGGTGTGTGTAGTGGTGCGTGGTGTGTGTAGTGGTGAGTGATGTGTGTTGTGGTGAGTGGTGTGTGTAGTGTTGAGTGGTGGTGTGTGTAGTGGTGAGTGGTGGTGTGTGTAGTGGTGAGTGGTGGTGTGTGTAGTGTTGAGTGATGCTGTGTGTCTAGTGGTGAGTGATGCTGTGTGGTAGTAGTGAGTGGTGTATGTAGTGGTGAGTGGTGTGTGTAGTGGTGAGTGGTGCTGTGTAATGGTGAGTGGTGTGTGTAGTGGTGAGTGGTGCTGTGTAATGGTGAGTGGTGCTGTGTAATGGTGAGTCGTGTGTGTAGTGTGAGTGGTGTAGTGTGAGTGGTGTAGTGGTGAGTGGTGCTGTGTAGTGGTGAGTGGTGCTGTGTAGTGGTGAGTGGTGCTGTGTAGTGGTGAGTGGTGTGTGTAATGGTGAGTGGTGTGTGTAGTGGTGAGTGGTTCTGTGTAGTGGTGAGTGGTTCTGTGTAGTGGTGAGTGGTTCTGTGTAGAGGTGAGTGGTGTGTAGTGGTGAGTAGTGTAGTGGTGCTGTGTAGTGGTGAGTGGTGTGTGTAGTGGTGAGTGGTGTAGTGGTGAGTGGTGTGTGTAGTGGTGAGTGGTGTGTGGTAGTGGTGAGTGGTGTGTAGTAGTGGTGAGTGGTGTGTGTAGTGGTGAGTGGTGTGTGTAGTGGTGAGTGGTGTGTGTAGTGGTGAGTGGTGTGTGTAGTGGTGAGTGGTGTAGTGGTGAGTGGTGTGTGTAGTGGTGAGTGGTGTGTGTAGTGGTGAGTGGTCTGTGTAGTGGTGAGTGGTGTGTGGTAGTGGTGAGTGGTGTGTGGTAGTGGTGAGTGGTGTGTGTAGTGGTAAGTGGTGTGTGTAGTGGTGAGTGGTGTGTGTAGTGGTGAGTGGTGCTGTGTGGTAGTGGTGAGTGGTGTGTGTAGTGGTGAGTGGTGTGTGTAGTGGTGAGTGGTGCTGTGTAGTGGTGAGTGGTACTGTGTAGTGGTGAGTGGTGTAGTGGTGAGTGGTGGTGTGTGTAGTGGTGAGTGATGCTGTGTGTGTAGTGGTGAGTGATGCTGTGTGGTAGTAGTGAGTGGTGTGTGTAGTGGTGAGTGGTGCTGTGTAATGGTGAGTGGTGTGTGTAGTGGTGAGTGGTGCTGTGTAATGGTGAGTGATGTGTGTAGTGGTGAGTGGTGTGTGTAGTGGTGAGTGGTGTGTGTAGTGGTGAGTGGTGCTATGTAGTGGTGAGTGGTGTGTGTAATGGTGAGTCGTGTGTGTAGTGGTGAGTGGTGTGTGTAGTGTGAGTGGTGTAGTGGTGAGTGGTGCTGTGTAGTGGTGAGTGGTGTGTGTAGTGGTGAGTGGTGTAGTGGTGAGTGGTTCTGTGTAGTGGTGAGTGGTTCTGTGTAGTGGTGAGTGGTTCTGTGTAGAGGTAAGTGGTGTGTAGTGGTGAGTAGTGTAGTGGTGCTGTGTAGTGGTGAGTTGTGTGTGTAGTGGTGAGTGGTGTAGTGGTGAGTGGTGTAGTGGTGAGTGGTGTGTGTAGTGGTGAGTGGTGTGTGTAGTGGTAGTGGTGAGTGGAGTGTGTAGTGGTGAGTGTTGTGTGTAGTGGTGAGTGGTGCTGTGTAGTGGTGAGTGGTGCTGTGTAGTGGTGAGTGGTGTAGTGGTGAGTGGTGTAGTGGTGAGTGGTGTGTGTAGTGGTGAGTGGTGTGTGGTAGTGGTGAGTGGTGTGTGTAGTGGTAAGTGGTGTGTGGTAGTGGTGAGTGGTGTGTGTAGTGGTGAGTGGTGTAGTGGTGAGTGGTGCTGTGTAGTGGTGAGTGGTGCTGTGTGGTAGTGGTGAGTGTTGTGTGTAGTGGTGAGTGGTGTGTGTAGTGGTGCGTGGTGTGTGTAGTGGTGAGTGATGTGTGTTGTGGTGAGTGGTGTGTGTAGTGTTGAGTGGTGGTGTGTGTAGTGGTGAGTGGTGGTGTGTGTAGTGGTGAGTGGTGGTGTGTGTAGTGTTGAGTGATGCTGTGTGTCTAGTGGTGAGTGATGCTGTGTGGTAGTAGTGAGTGGTGTATGTAGTGGTGAGTGGTGTGTGTAGTGGTGAGTGGTGCTGTGTAATGGTGAGTGGTGTGTGTAGTGGTGAGTGGTGCTGTGTAATGGTGAGTGGTGCTGTGTAATGGTGAGTCGTGTGTGTAGTGTGAGTGGTGTAGTGTGAGTGGTGTAGTGGTGAGTGGTGCTGTGTAGTGGTGAGTGGTTCTGTGTAGTGGTGAGTGGTTCTGTGTAGAGGTGAGTGGTGTGTAGTGGTGAGTAGTGTAGTGGTGCTGTGTAGTGGTGAGTGGTGTGTGTAGTGGTGAGTGGTGTAGTGGTGAGTGGTGTGTGTAGTGGTGAGTGGTGTGTGGTAGTGGTGAGTGGTGTGTAGTAGTGGTGAGTGGTGTGTGTAGTGGTGAGTGGTGTGTGTAGTGGTGAGTGGTGTGTGTAGTGGTGAGTGGTGTGTGTAGTGGTGAGTGGTGTAGTGGTGAGTGGTGTGTGTAGTGGTGAGTGGTGTGTGTAGTGGTGAGTGGTCTGTGTAGTGGTGAGTGGTGTGTGGTAGTGGTGAGTGGTGTGTGGTAGTGGTGAGTGGTGTGTGTAGTGGTAAGTGGTGTGTGTAGTGGTGAGTGGTGTGTGTAGTGGTGAGTGGTGCTGTGTGGTAGTGGTGAGTGGTGTGTGTAGTGGTGAGTGGTGTGTGTAGTGGTGAGTGGTGCTGTGTAGTGGTGAGTGGTGCTGTGTAGTGGTGAGTGGTGTAGTGGTGAGTGGTGGTGTGTGTAGTGGTGAGTGATGCTGTGTGTGTAGTGGTGAGTGATGCTGTGTGGTAGTAGTGAGTGGTGTGTGTAGTGGTGAGTGGTGCTGTGTAATGGTGAGTGGTGTGTGTAGTGGTGAGTGGTGCTGTGTAATGGTGAGTGATGTGTGTAGTGGTGAGTGGTGTGTGTAGTGGTGAGTGGTGTGTGTAGTGGTGAGTGGTGCTATGTAGTGGTGAGTGGTGTGTGTAATGGTGAGTCGTGTGTGTAGTGGTGAGTGGTGTGTGTAGTGTGAGTGGTGTAGTGGTGAGTGGTGCTGTGTAGTGGTGAGTGGTGTGTGTAGTGGTGAGTGGTGTAGTGGTGAGTGGTTCTGTGTAGTGGTGAGTGGTTCTGTGTAGTGGTGAGTGGTTCTGTGTAGAGGTAAGTGGTGTGTAGTGGTGAGTAGTGTAGTGGTGCTGTGTAGTGGTGAGTGGTGTGTGTAGTGGTGAGTGGTGTAGTGGTGAGTGGTGTGTGTAGTGGTGAGTGGTGTGTGGTAGTGGTGAATGGTGTGTAGTAGTGGTGAGTGGTGTGTGTAGTGGTGAGTGGTGTGTGTAGTGGTGAGTGGTGTGTGTAGTGGTGAGTGGTGTGTGTAGTGGTGAGTGGTGTGTGTAGTGGTGAGTGGTGTAGTGGTGAGTGGTGTGTGTAGTGGTGAGTGGTGTGTGGAGTGGTAAGTGGTGTGTGGTAGTGGTGAGTGGTGTGTGTAGTGGTGAGTGGTGTAGTGGTGAGTGGTGCTGTGTAGTGGTGAGTGGTGCTGTGTGGTAGTGGTGAGTGGTGTGTGTAGTGGTGAGTGGTGTGTGTAGTGGTGAGTGGTGTGTGTAGTGGTGAGTGATGTGTGTAGTGGTGAGTGGTGTGTGTAGTGTTGAGTGGTGGTGTGTGTAGTGGTGAGTGGTGGTGTGTGTAGTGGTGAGTGATGCTGCGTGTGTAGTGGTGAGTGATGCTGTGTGGTACTAGTGAGTGATGCTGTGTGATAGTAGTGAGTGGTGTGTGTAGTGGTGAGTGGTATGTGTAGTGGTGAGTGGTGCTGTGTAATGGTGAGTGGTGTGTGTAGTGGTGAGTGGTGCTGTGTAATGGTGAGTGATGTGTGTAGTGGTGAGTGGTGTGTGTAGTGGTGAGTGGTGTGTGTAGTGGTGAGTGGTGGTGTGTGTAGTGGTGAGTGGTGGTGTGTGTAGTGGTGAGTGATGCTGTGTGTGTAGTGGTGAGTGGTGTGTGTAGTGGTGAGTGGTGCTGTGTAATGGTGAGTCGTGTGTGTAGTGGTGAGTGGTGTGTGTAGTGGTGAGTGGTTCTCTGTAGTGGTGAGTGGTGCTGTGTGGTAGTGGTGAGTGATGTGTGTAGTGGTGAGTGATGGTGTGTGTAGTGGTGACTGATGCTGTGTGTAGTGGTGAGTGATGCTGTGTGGTAGTAGTGAGTGGTGTGTGTAGTGGTGAGTGGTGTGTGGTAGTGGTGAGTGGTGTGTGTAGTGGTGAGTGGTGTGTGTAGTGGTGAGTGGTGTGTGGTGCTGTGTAGTGGTGCTGTGTAGTGGTGAATGGTATGTGGTAGTGGTGAGTGGTGTGGGTAGTGGTTAGTGGTGTGTGTAGTGGTGAGTGGTGTGTGTGGTGGTGAGTGGTGTGTGTGGTGGAGAGTGGTGTGTGTAGTGGTGAGTGGTGTGTGTAGTGGTGAGTGTTGCTGTGTAGTGGTGAGTGGTGCTGTGTAGTGGTGAATGGTATGTGGTAGTGGTGAGTGGTGTGTGTAGTGGTGAATGGTGTGTGTAGTGGTGAATGATGCTGTGTGGTGGTGAGTGGTGTGTGTGTGGTGAGTGGTGTGTGTAGTGGTGAGTGGTGTGTGTATTGTTTAGTGGTGCTGTGTAGTGGTGAGTTGTGTGTAGTAGTGGTGAGTGGTGTAGTGGTGAGTGGTGTGTGTAGTGGTGACTGGTGTGTGTAGTGGTGAGTGGCGCTGTGTAGTGGATAGTGGTGTGTGCAGTGGTGAGTGGTGTGTGTAGTGGTTAGTGGTGCTGTGTAGTGGTGTGTGTAGTGGCGAGTGGTGTATGTAGTGGTGAGTGGTGTGTGGTAGTGGTGAGTGGTGTGTGTAGTGGTGAGTGGTGTGTGTAGTGGTGAGTGGTGTGTGTAGTGCTGTGTAGTGGTGAGTGGTGCTGTCTAGTGGTTAGTGGTGTGTGTAGTGGTGAGTGGTGTGTGTAGTGGTGAGTGGCGCTGTGTAGTGGTGAGTGGTGTGTGTAGTGGTGAGTGTAGTGGTGAGTGGCGCTGTGTAGTGGTGAGTGTAGTGGGGAGTGGCGCTGTGTAGTGGTCAGTGGCGCTGTGTAGTGGTGAGTGGTGTGTGTAGTGGTGAGTGGTGCTGTGTAGTGGTGAGTGGTGTGTGGTGTGTGTAGTGGTGTGTGTAGTGGTGAGTGGTGTGTGTACTGGTGAGTGGTGTGTGTAGTGGTGAGTGGTGTGTGTAGTGGTGAGTGGTATGTGGAGTGGTGAGTGGTGTGTGTAGTGGTGAGTGGTGTGTGGTAGTGGTGAGTGGTGTGTGTAGTGGTGAGTGGTGTGTGTAGTCGTGAGTGGTGTGTGTAGTGGTGTAGTGGTGTAGTGGTGAGTGGTGTGTGTAGTGGTGAGTAGTGTGTGTAGTGGTGAGTGGTGAGTGGAGTGTGTAGTGGTGAGTGGTGTGTGTAGTGGTGAGTGGTGCTATGTAGTGGTGAGTGGTGCTGTGTGGTGGTGAGTGGTGTAGTGGTGAGTGGTGTGTGTAGTGGTAAGTGGTGTGTGGTAGTGGTGAGTGGTGTGTGTAGTGGTGAGTGGTGTAGTGGTGAGTGGTGCTGTGTAGTGGTGAGTGGTGCTGTGTGGTAGTGGTGATTGGTGTGTGTAGTGGTGAGTGGTGTGTGTAGTGGTGAGTGATGTGTGTAGTGGTGAGTGGTGTGTGTAGTGGTGAGTGGTGGTGTGTGTAGTGGTGAGTGGTGGTGTGTGTAGTGGTGAGTGATGCTGTGTGTGTAGTGGTGAGTGATGCTGTGTGGTAGTAGTGAGTGGTGTATGTAGTGGTGAGTGGTGTGTGTAGTGGTGAGTGGTGCTGTGTAATGGTGAGTGGTGTGTGTAGTGGTGAGTGGTGCGGTGTAATGGTGAGTGGTGCTGTGTAATGGTGAGTCGTGTGTGTAGTGGTGAGTGGTGTGTGTAGTGTGAGTGGTGTAGTGTGAGTGGTGTAGTGGTGAGTGGTGCTGTGTAGTGGTGAGTGGTGCTGTGTAGTGGTGAGTGGTGTGTGTAATGGTGAGTGGTGTGTGGTGTGTGTAGTGGTGTGTGTAGTGGTGAGTGGTGTGTGTAGTGGTGAGTGGTGTGTGTACTGGTGAGTGGTGTGTGTAGTGGTGAGTGGTGTAGTGGTGAGTGGTGTGTGTAGTGGTGAGTGGTATGTGGAGTGGTGAGTGGTGTGTGTAGTGGTGAGTGGTGTGTGGTAGTGGTGAGTGGTGTGTGTAGTGGTGAGTGGTGTGTGTAGTCGTGAGTGGTGTGTGTAGTGGTGTAGTGGTGAGTGGTGTAGTGGTGAGTGGTGTAGTGGTGAGTGGTGTGTGTAGTGGTGAGTGGTGTGTGTAGTGGTGAGTGGTGCTATGTAGTGGTGAGTGGTGTGTGTAGTGGTGAGTGGTGAGTGGAGTGTGTAGTGGTGAGTGGTGTGTGTAGTGGTGAGTGGTGTGTGGTAGTGGTGAGTGGTGTGTGTAGTGGTGAGTGGTGTAGTGGTGAGTGGTGCTGTGTAGTGGTGAGTGGTTCTGTGTAGTGGTGAGTGGTGCTGTGTGGTAGTGGTGAGTGGTGTGTGGTAGTTGTGAGTGGTGAGTGGTGTGTGTAGTGGTGTGTGTAGTCGTGAGTGGTGTGTGTAGTGGTGTAGTGGTGAGTGGTGTAGTGGTGAGTGGTGAGTGGTGTGTGTAGTGGTGAGTGGTGTGTGTAGTGGTAGTGGTGAGTGGAGTGTGTAGTGGTGAGTGGTGCTGTGTAGTGGTGAGTGGTGCTGTGTAGTGGTGAGTGGTGTAGTGGTGAGTGGTGTAGTGGTGAGTGGTGTGTGTAGTGGTGAGTGGTGTGTGTAGTGGTAAGTGGTGTGTGGTAGTGGTGAGTGGTGTGTGTAGTGGTGAGTGGTGTAGTGGTGAGTGGTGCTGTGTAGTGGTGAGTGGTGCTGTGTGGTAGTGGTGAGTGTTGTGTGTAGTGGTGAGTGGTGTGTGTAGTGGTGAGTGGTGTGTGTAGTGGTGAGTGATGTGTGTAGTGGTGAGTGGTGTGTGTAGTGTTGAGTGATGGTGTGTGTAGTGGTGACTGGTGGTGTGTGTAGTGGTGAGTGGTGGTGTGTGTAGTGTTGAGTGATGCTGTGTGTCTAGTGGTGAGTGATGCTGTGTGGTAGTAGTGAGTGGTGTATGTAGTGGTGAGTGGTGTGTGTAGTGGTGAGTGGTGCTGTGTAATGGTGAGTGGTGTGTGTAGTGGTGAGTGGTGCTGTGTAATGGTGAGTGGTGCTGTGTAATGGTGAGTCGTGTGTGTAGTGTGAGTGGTGTAGTGTGAGTGGTGTAGTGGTGAGTGGTGCTGTGTAGTGGTGAGTGGTGCTGTGTAGTGGTGAGTGGTGCTGTGTAGTGGTGAGTGGTGTGTGTAATGGTGAGTGGTGTGTGTAGTGGTGAGTGGTGTAGTGGTGAGTGGTTCTGTGTAGTGGTGAGTGGTTCTGTGTAGTGATGAGTGGTTCTGTGTAGAGGTGAGTGGTGTGTAGTGGTGAGTAGTGTAGTGGTGCTGTGTAGTGGTGAGTGGTGTGTGTAGTGGTGAGTGGTGTAGTGGTGAGTGGTGTGTGTAGTGGTGAGTGGTGTGTGGTAGTGGTGAGTGGTGTGTAGTAGTGGTGAGTGGTGTGTAGTAGTGGTGAGTGGTGTGTGTAGTGGTGAGTGGTGTGTGTAGTGGTGAGTGGTGTGTGTAGTGGTGAGTGGTGTGTGTAGTGGTGAGTGGTGTAGTGGTGAGTGGTTCTGTGTAGTGGTGAGTGGTTCTGTGTAGTGATGAGTGGTTCTGTGTAGAGGTGAGTGGTGTGTAGTGGTGAGTAGTGTAGTGGTGCTGTGTAGTGGTGAGTGGTGTGTGTAGTGGTGAGTGGTGTAGTGGTGAGTGGTGTGTGTAGTGGTAAGTGGTGTGTGTAGTGGTGAGTGGTGTGTGTAGTGGTGAGTGGTGCTGTGTGGTAGTGGTGAGTGGTGTGTGTAGTGGTGAGTGGTGTGTGTAGTGGTGAGTGGTGCTGTGTAGTGGTGAGTGGTGCTGTGTAGTGGTGAGTGGTGTAGTGGTGAGTGGTGGTGTGTGTAGTGGTGAGTGATGCTGTGTGTGTAGTGGTGAGTGATGCTGTGTGGTAGTAGTGAGTGGTGTGTGTAGTGGTGAGTGGTGCTGTGTAATGGTGAGTGATGTGTGTAGTGGTGAGTGGTGTGTGTAGTGGTGAGTGGTGTGTGTAGTGGTGAGTGGTGCTGTGTAGTGGTGAGTGGTGTGTGTAATGGTGAGTCGTGTGTGTAGTGGTGAGTGGTGTGTGTAGTGTGAGTGGTGTAGTGGTGAGTGGTGCTGTGTAGTGGTGAGTGGTGTGTGTAATGGTGAGTGGTGTGTGTAGTGGTGAGTGGTGTAGTGGTGAGTGGTTCTGTGTAGTGGTGAGTGGTTCTGTGTAGTGGTGAGTGGTTCTGTGTAGAGGTAAGTGGTGTGTAGTGGTGAGTAGTGTAGTGGTGCTGTGTAGTGGTGAGTGGTGTGTGTAGTGGTGAGTGGTGTAGTGGTGAGTGGTGTGTGTAGTGGTGAGTGGTGTGTGGTAGTGGTGAATGGTGTGTAGTAGTGGTGAGTGGTGTGTGTAGTGGTGAGTGGTGTGTGTAGTGGTGAGTGGTGTGTGTAGTGGTGAGTGGTGTGTGTAGTGGTGAGTGGTGTGTGTAGTGGTGAGTGGTGAGTGGTGTGTGTAGTGGTGAGTGGTGTGTGGAGTGGTAAGTGGTGTGTGGTAGTGGTGAGTGGTGTGTGTAGTGGTGAGTGGTGTAGTGGTGAGTGGTGCTGTGTAGTGGTGAGTGGTGCTGTGTGGTAGTGGTGAGTGGTGTGTGTAGTGGTGAGTGGTGTGTGTAGTGGTGAGTGGTGTGTGTAGTGGTGAGTGATGTGTGTAGTGGTGAGTGGTGTGTGTAGTGTTGAGTGGTGGTGTGTGTAGTGGTGAGTGGTGGTGTGTGTAGTGGTGAGTGATGCTGCGTGTGTAGTGGTGAGTGATGCTGTGTGGTACTAGTGAGTGATGCTGTGTGATAGTAGTGAGTGGTGTGTGTAGTGGTGAGTGGTATGTGTAGTGGTGAGTGGTGCTGTGTAATGGTGAGTGGTGTGTGTAGTGGTGAGTGGTGCTGTGTAATGGTGAGTGATGTGTGTAGTGGTGAGTGGTGTGTGTAGTGGTGAGTGGTGTGTGTAGTGGTGAGTGGTGGTGTGTGTAGTGGTGAGTGGTGGTGTGTGTAGTGGTGAGTGATGCTGTGTGTGTAGTGGTGAGTGATGCTGTGTGTGTAGTGGTGAGTGGTGTGTGTAGTGGTGAGTGGTGCTGTGTAGTGGTGAGTGGTGTGTGTAGTGGTGAGTGGTTCTCTGTAGTGGTGAGTGGTGCTGTGTGGTAGTGGTGAGTGATGTGTGTATTGGTGAGTGGTGGTGTGTGTAGTGGTGACTGATGCTGTGTGTAGTGGTGAGTGATGCTGTGTGGTAGTAGTGAGTGGTGTGTGTAGTGGTGAGTGGTGTGTGGTAGTGGTGAGTGGTGTGTATAGTGGTGAGTGGTGTGTGTAGTGGTGAGTGGTGTGTGGTGCTGTGTAGTGGTGCTGTGTAGTGGTGAATGGTATGTGGTAGTGGTGAGTGGTGTGGGTAGTGGTTAGTGGTGTGTGTAGTGGTGAGTGGTGTGTGTGGTGGTGAGTGGTGTGTGTGGTGGAGAGTGGTGTGTGTAGTGGTGAGTGGTGTGTGTAGTGGTGAGTGTTGCTGTGTAGTGGTGAGTGGTGCTGTGTAGTGGTGAATGGTATGTGGTAGTGGTGAATGGTGTGTGTAGTGGTGAATGGTGTGTGTAGTGGTGAATGATGCTGTGTGGTGGTGAGTGGTGTGTGTAGTGGTGAGTGGTGTGTGTAGTGTTTAGTGGTGCTGTGTAGTGGTGAGTTGTGTGTAGTAGTGGTGAGTGGTGTAGTGGTGAGTGGTGTGTGTAGTGGTGAGTGGTGTGTGTAGTGGTGAGTGGCGCTGTGTAGTGGATCGTGGTGTGTGCAGTGGTGAGTGGTGTGTGTAGTGGTTAGTGGTGCTGTGTAGTGGTGTGTGTAGTGGCGAGTGGTGTATGTAGTGGTGAGTGGTGTGTGGTAGTGGTGAGTGGTGTGTGTAGTGGGGAGTGGTGTGTGTAGTGGTGAGTGGTGTGTGTAGTGGTGAGTGGTGTGTGTAGTGCTGTGTAGTGGTGAGTGGTGCTGTCTAGTGGTTAGTGGTGTGTGTAGTGGTGAGTGGTGTGTGTAGTGGTGAGTGGTGTGTGTAGTGGTGAGTGGCGCTGTGTAGTGGTGAGTGGTGTGTGTAGTGGTGAGTGTAGTGGTGAGTGGCGCTGTGTAGTGGTGAGTGTAGTGGGGAGTGGCGCTGTGTAGTGGTCAGTGGCGCTGTGTAGTGGTGAGTGGTGTGTGTAGTGGTGAGTGGTGCTGTGTAGTGGTGAGTGGTGTGTGTAGTGGTGAGTGGTGTGTGTACTGGTGAGTGGTGTGTGTAGTGGTGAGTGGTGTGTGTAGTGGTGAGTGGTATGTGGAGTGGTGAGTGGTGTGTGTAGTGGTGAGTGGTGTGTGGTAGTGGTGAGTGGTGTGTGTAGTGGTGAGTGGTGTGTGTAGTCGTGAGTGGTGTGTGTAGTGGTGTAGTGGTGAGTGGTGTAGTGGTGTAGTGGTGAGTGGTGTGTGTAGTGGTGAGTGTTGTGTGTAGTGGTGAGTGGTGAGTGGAGTGTTGTGTGGTGAGTGGTGTGTGTAGTGGTGAGTGGTGCTATGTAGTTGTGAGTGGTGCTGTGTAGTGGTGAGTGGTGTAGTGGTGAGTGGTGTGTGTAGTGGTGAGTGGTGTGTGTAGTGGTAAGTGGTGTGTTGTAGTGGTGAGTGGTGTGTGTAGTGGTGAGTGGTGTAGTGGTGAGTGGTGCTGTGTAGTGGTGAGTGGTGCTGTGTGGTAGTGGTGAGTGGTGTGTGTAGTGGTGAGTGGTGTGTGTAGTGGTGAGTGGTGTGTGTAGTGTTGAGTGGTGGTGTGTGTAGTGGTGAGTGGTGGTGTGTGTAGTGGTGAGTGGTGGTGTGTGTAGTGGTGAGTGATGCTGTGTGTGTAGTGGTGAGTGATGCTGTGTGGTAGTAGTGAGTGGTGTATGTAGTGGTGAGTGGTGTGTGTAGTGGTGAGTGGTGCTGTGTAATGGTGAGTGGTGTGTGTAGTGGTGAGTGGTGCTGTGTAATGGTGAGTGGTGCTGTGTAATGGTGAGTCGTGTGTGTAGTGGTGAGTGGTGTGTGTAGTGTGAGTGGTGTAGTGTGAGTGGTGTAGTGGTGAGTGGTGCTGTGTAGTGGTGAGTGGTGCTGTGTAGTGGTGAGTGGTGTGTGTAATGGTGAGTGGTGTGTGTAGTGGTGAGTGGTGTAGTGGTGAGTGGTTCTGTGTAGTGGTGAGTGGTTCTGTGTAGTGGTGAGTGGTTCTGTGTAGAGGTGAGTGGTGTGTAGTGGTGAGTAGTGTAGTGGTGCTGTGTAGTGGTGAGTGGTGTGTGTAGTGGTGAGTGGTGTAGTGGTGAGTGGTGTGTGTAGTGGTGAGTGGTGTGTGGTAGTGGTGAGTGGTGTGTAGTAGTGGTGAGTGGTGTGTAGTAGTGGTGAGTGGTGTGTAGTAGTGGTGAGTGGTGTGTGTAGTGGTGAGTGGTGTGTGTAGTGGTGAGTGGTGTGTGTAGTGGTGAGTGGTGTAGTGGTGAGTGGTGTGTGTAGTGGTGAGTGGTCTGTGTAGTGGTGAGTGGTGTGTGGTAGTGGTGAGTGGTGTGTGTAGTGGTAAGTGGTGTGTGGTAGTGGTGAGTGGTGTAGTGGTGAGTGGTGTAGTGGTGAGTGGTGTGTGTAGTGGTGAGTGGTCTGTGTAGTGGTGAGTGGTGTGTGGTAGTGGTGAGTGGTGTGTGTAGTGGTGAGTGGTGTGTGTAGTGGTGAGTGGTGTGTGTAGTGTTGAGTGATGCTGTGTAGTGGTGAGTGCTGTGTAGTAGTGGTGAGTGGTGTAGTGGTGACTGGTGTGTGTAGTGGTGACTGGTGTGTGTAGTGGTGATTGGCGTGTGTAGTGGTGAGTGGTGTGTGGTAGTGGTGTGTGTAGTGGTGAGTGGTTCTGTGTAGTGGTGAGTGGTGCTGTGTAGTGGTGAGTGGTGTGTGTAGTGGTGAGTGGTGTGTGTAGTGGTGAGTGGTGTGTGGTGTGTGTAGTGGTGAGTGATGTGTGTAGTGGTGAGTGGTGTAGTGGTGAGTGGTGTGTGTAGTGGTGAGTGGTGTGTTGTAGTGATGAGTGGAGTGTGTAGTGGCGAGTGGTGTGTGTAGTGGTGAGTGGTGCTGTGTAGTGGTGAGTGGTGTTGTGGTGAGTGGTGTAGTGGTGAGTAGTGTGTGTAGTGGTGAGTGGTGTGTGGTAGTGGTGAGTGGTGTGTGTGGTAGTGGTGAGTGGTGTGTGTAGTGGTAAGTGTTGTGTGGTAGTGGTGAGTGGTGTGTGTAGTGGTGAGTGGCGCTGTGTAGTGGTGAGTGGTGTGTGTAGTGGTGAGTGGTGTGTGTAGTGGTGAGTGGCGCTGTGTAGTGGTGAGTGGCGCTGTGTAGTGGTGAGTGGCGCTGTGTAGTGGTGAGTGGTGCTGTGTAGTGGTGAGTGGTGCTGTGTAGTGGTGAGTGGTGCTGTGTAGTGGTGAGTGGTGCTGTGAGTAGTGGTGAGTGGGGCTGTGTAGTGGTGAGTGGGGCTGTGTAGTGGTGAGTGGTGCTGTGTAGTGGTGAGTGGTGCTGTGAGTAGTGGTGAGTAGCGCTGTGTAGTGGTGAGTGGCGCTGTGTAGTGGTGAGTGGTTTGTGTAGTGGTGAGTGGTGTGTGGTAGTGGTGAGTGGTGTGTGTAGTGGGAGTGGTGTGTGGTAGTGGTGATTGGTGTGTGTAGTGGTGAGTGGTGTGTGTAGTGGTGAGTGGTGAGTGGTGTGTGTAGTGGTGAGTGGTGTGTGTAGTGGTGAGTGGTGTGTGGTGTGTGTAGTGGTGAGTGGTGTGTGTAGTGGTGAGTGGTGTAGTGGTGAGTGGTGTGTGTAGTGGTGAGTGGTGTGTGTAGTGGTGAGTGGTGTGTGGTAGTGATGAGTGGAGTGTGTAGTGGCGAGTGGTGTGTGTAGTGGTGAGTGGTGCTGTGTAGTGGTGAGTGGTGTTGTGGTGAGTGGTGTAGTGGTGAGTGGTGTGTGTGGTAGTGGTGAGTGGTGTGTGTAGTGGTAAGTGGTGTGTGTAGTGGTGAGTGGCGCTGTGTAGTGGTGAGTGGCGCTGTGTAGTGGTGAGTGGCGCTGTGTAGTGGTGAGTGGTGCTGTGTAGTGGTGAGTGGTGCTGTGAGTAGTGGTGAGTGGGGCTGTGTAGTGGTGAGTGGGGCTGTGTAGTGGTGAGTGGGGCTGTGTAGTGGTGAGTGGTGTGTGTAGTGGTGAGTGGCGCTGTGTAGTTGTGAGTGGTTTGTATAGTGGTGAGTGGTGTGTGGTAGTGGTGAGTGGTGTGTGTAGTGGGAGTGGTGTGTGGTAGTGGTGAGTGGTGTGTGTAGTGGTGAGTGGTGTGTGTAGTAGTGAGTGGTGTGTGTAGTGGTGTGTTGCGCTGTGTAGTGGTGAGTGGTGTGTGTAGTGGTGAGTGGTGTGTGTAGTGGTGAGTGGCGCTGTGTAGTGGTGAGTGGCGCTGTATAGTGGTGAGTGGCGCTGTGTAGTGGTGAGTGGCGCTGTGTAGTGGTGAGTGGCGCTGTGTAGTGGTGAGTGGCGCTGTGTAGTGGTGAGTGGCGCTGTGTAGTGGTGAGTGGTGTGTGTAGTGGTGAGTGGTGCTGTGTAGTGGTGAGTGGTGCTGTGAGTAGTGGTGAGTGGGGCTGTGTAGTGGTGAGTGGTGTGTGTAGTGGTGAGTGGTGCTGTGAGTAGTGGTGAGTGGCGCTGTGTAGTGGTGAGTGGCGCTGTGTAGTGATGAGTGGTGTGTGTAGTGGTGAGTGGTGTGTGTAGTGGTGAGTGGCGCTGTGTAGTGGTGAGTGGTGCTGTGTAGTGGTGAGTGGTGTGTGTAGTGGTGAGTGATGCTGTGTAGCGGTGAGTGATGCTGTGTAGTGGTGAGTGTGGTGTGGTAGTGGTGAGTGGTGTGTGGTAGTGGTGAGTGGTGTGTGTAGTGGTGAGTGGCGCTGTGTAGTGGTGAGTGGCGCTGTGTAGTGGTGAGTGGTGTGTGGTAGTGGTGAGTGGTGTGTGTAGTGGTGAGTGGTGTGTGTAGTGGTGAGTCGTGCTGTGTAGTGGTGAGTGGTGCTGTGTAGTGGTGAATGGTATGTGGTAGTGGTGAGTGGTGTGTGTTGTGGTGAATGATGCTGTGTAGTGGTGAGTGGCGCTGTGTAGTGGTGAGTGGTGTGTGTGGTGGTGAGTGGTGTGTGTAGTGGTGAGTGGTGTGTGTAGTGGTGAGTGGTGCTGTGTAGTGGTGAGTGGTGTGTAGTAGTGGTGAGTGGTGTAGTGGTGAGTGGTGTGTGTAGTGGTGAGTGGTGTGTGAAGTTGTGAGTGGCGCTGTGTAGTGGTGAGTGGCGTGTGTAGTGGGAGTGGTGTGTGGTAGTGGTGAGTGGTGTGTGTAGTGGTGAGTGGTGTGTGTAGTGGTGAGTGGTGAGTGGTGTTTGTAGTGGTGAGTGGTGTGTGTAGTGGTGAGTGGCGCTGTGTAGTGGTGAGTGGTGTGTGTAGTGGTGAGTGGTGTGTGTAGTGGTGAGTGGTGAGTGGTGTGTGTAGTGGTGAGTGGTGTGTGTAGTGGTGAGTGGTGTGTGTAGTGGTGAGTGGTGTGTGTAGTGGTGAGTGGTGTGTGTAGTGGTGAGTTGCGCTGTGTAGTGGTGAGTGGCGCTGTGTAGTGATGAGTGGTGTGTGTAGTGGTGAGTGGTATGTGGTGTGTGTAGTGGTGTGTGTAGTGGTGAGTGGTGTATGTACTGGTGAGTGGTGTGTGTAGTGGTGAGTGGTGTGTGTAGTGGTGAGTGGTGTGTGTAGTGGTGAGTGGTGTAGTGGTGAGTGGTGTAGTGGTGAGTGGTGTGTGGTAGTGGTGAGAGGTGTGTGTAGTGGTGAGTGGTGTGTGTATTGGTGAGTGGTGCTGTGTAGTGGTGAGTGGTGCTGTGTATTGGTGGGTGATGCTGTGTAGTGGTGTAGTGGTGAGTGGTGTAGTGGTGAGTGGTGTAGTGGTGAGTGGTGTGTGTAGTGGTGAGTGGTGTGTGGTAGTGGTGAGTGGTGTGTGTAGTGGTGAGTGGTGTAGTGGTGAGTGGTGCTGTGTAGTGGTGAGTGGTTCTCTGTAGTGGTGAGTGGTGCTGTGTGGTAGTGGTGAGTGGTGTGTTTAGTGGTGGTGTGTGTAGTGGTGAGTGATGCTGTGTGTGTAGTGGTGAGTGATGCTGTGTGGTAGTAGTGAGTGGTGTGTGTAGTGGTGAGTGGTGTGTGTAGTGGTGAGTGGTGTGTGGTAGTGGTGAGTGGTGTGTATAGTGGTGAGTGGTGTGTGTAGTGGTGAGTGGTGTGTGGTGCTGTGTAGTGGGGAGTGGCGCTGTGTAGTGGTGAGTGGTGCTGTGTAGTGGTGAGATGTGTGTGTAGTGGTGAGTGGTGTGTATAGTGGTGAGTGGTGTGGGTAGTGGTTAGTGGTGTGTGTAGTGGTGAGTGGTGTGTGTTGTGGTGAGTGGTGTGTGTAGTGGTGAGTGGTGCTGTGTAGTGGTGAGTGGTGCTGTGCAGTGGTGAATGGTATGTGGTAGTGGTGAGTGGTGTGTGTAGTGGTGAGTGGTGTGTGTAGTGGTGAGTGGTGTGTGTAGTGGTGAGTGGTGTGTGTAGTGGTGAGTGGTGTGTGTAGTGTTGAGTGGTGCTGTGTAGTGGTGAGTGGTGTGTAGTAGTGGTGAGTGGTGTGTAGTAGTGCTGAGTGGTGTGTGTAGTGGTGAGTGGTGTGTGTAGTGGTGAGTGGTGTGTGTAGTGGTGAGTGGTGTGTGTAGTGGTGAGTGGTGTGTGTAGTGGTTAGTGGTGCTGTGTAGTGGTGTGTGTAGTGGTGAGTGGTGTGTGGTAGTGGTGAGTGGTGTGTGTAGTGGTGAGTGGTGTGTGTAGTGGTGAGTGGTGCTGTGTAGTGGTGAGTGGTGTAGTGGTGAGTGGTGCTGTGTAGTGGTAAGTGGTGTGTGTAGTGGTTAGTGGTGTGTGTAGTGGTGAGTGGTGTGTGTAGTGGTGAGTGGCGCTGTGTAGTGGTGAGTGGTGTGTGTAGTGGGGAGTGGCGCTGTGTAGTGGTGAGTGGTGTGTGTAGTGGTGAGTGGCGCTGTGTAGTGGTCAGTGGCGCTGTGTAGTGGTGAGTGGTGTGTAGTGGTGAGTGGTGCTGTGTAGTGGTGAGTGGTGTGTGTAGTGGTGAGTGGTGTGTGTAGTGGTGAGTGGTGTGTGTTGTGTGTAGTGGTGTGTGTAGTGGTGAGTGGTGTGTGTACTGGTGAGTGGTGTGTGTAGCGGTGAGTGGTGTAGTGGTGAGTGGTGTGTGTAGTGGTGAGTGGTGTGTGGTAGTGGTGAGTGGTGTTTGTATTGGTGAGTGGTGTGTGTAGTCGTGAGTGGTGTGTGTAGTGGTGAGTGGTGTAGTGGTGAGTGGTGTAGTGTTGAGTGGTGTGTGTAGTGGTGAGTGGTGTGTGTAGTGGTAGTGGTGAGTGGAATGTGTAGTGGTGAGTGGTGCTGTGTAGTGGTGAGTGGTACTGTGTAGTGGTGAGTGGTGTAGTGGTGAGTGATGTAGTGGTGAGTGGTGTGTGTAGTGGTGAGTGGTGTGTGGTAGTGGTGAGTGGTCGTGGTGAGTGGTGTGTGTAGTGGTGAGTGGTGTAGTGGTGAGTGGTGCTGTGTAGTGGTGAGTGGTTCTGTGTAGTGGTGAGTGGTGCTGTGTGGTAGTGGTGAGTGGTGTGTGGTATTGGTGAGTGGTGTGTGTAGTGGTGAGTGGTGTGTGTAGTCGTGAGTGGTGTGTGTAGTGGTGAGTGGTGTAGTGGTGTAGTGGTGAGTGGTGTAGTGGTGAGTGGTGTGTGTAGTGGTGAGTGGTGTGTGTAGTGGTGAGTGGTGTGTGTAGTGGTAGTGGTGAGTGGAGTGTGTAGTGGTGAGTGGTGTGTGTAGTGGTGAGTGGTGCTGTGTAGTGGTGAGTGGTGCTGTGTAGTGGTGAGTGGTGCTGTGTAGTGGTGAGTGGTGGAGTGGTGAGTGGTGTAGTGGTGAGTGGTGTGTGTAGTGGTGAGTGGTGTGTGGTAGTGGTGAGTGGTGAGTGTAGTGGTAAGTGGTGTGTGGTAGTCGTGAGTGGTGTGTGTAGTGGTGAGTGGTGTAGTGGTGAGTGGTGCTGTGTAGTGGTGAGTGGTGCTGTGTGGTAGTGGTGAGTGGTGTGTGTAGTGGTGAGTGGTGTGTGTAGTGGTGAGTGGTGTGTGTAGTGGTGAGTGGTGTGTGTAGTGTTGAGTGGTGGTGTGTGTAGTGGTGAGTGGTGGTGTGTGTAGTGGTGAGTGATGCTGTGTGTGTAGTGGTGAGTGATGCTGTGTGGTAGTAGTGAGTGGTGTGTGTAGTGGTGAGTGGTGTGTGTAGTGGTGAGTGGTGTGTGTAGTGGTGAGTGGTGTGTGTTGTGTGTAGTGGTGTGTGTAGTGGTGAGTGGTGTGTGTACTGGTGAGTGGTGTGTGTAGCGGTGAGTGGTGTAGTGGTGAGTGGTGTGTGTAGTGGTGAGTGGTGTGTGTAGTGGTGAGTGGTGTGTGTAGTGGTGAGTGGTGTAGTGGTGAGTGGTGTAGTGTTGAGTGGTGTGTGTAGTGGTGAGTGGTGTGTGTAGTGGTAGTGGTGAGTGGAATGTGTAGTGGTGAGTGGTGCTGTGTAGTGGTGAGTGGTACTGTGTAGTGGTGAGTGGTGTAGTGGTGAGTGATGTAGTGGTGAGTGGTGTGTGTAGTGGTGAGTGGTGTGTGGTAGTGGTGAGTGGTCGTGGTGAGTGGTGTGTGTAGTGGTGAGTGGTGTGTGTAGTGTTGAGTGGTGGTGTGTGTAGTGGTGAGTGGTGGTGTGTGTAGTGGTGAGTGATGCTGTGTGTGTAGTGGTGAGTGATGCTGTGTGGTAGTAGTGAGTGGTGTGTGTAGTGGTGAGTGGTGGTGTGTGTAGTGGTGAGTGGTGGTGTGTGTAGTGGTGAGTGATGCTGTGTGTGTAGTGGTGAGTGATGCTGTGTGGTAGTAGTGAGTGGTGTGTGTAGTGGTGAGTGGTGTGTGTAGTGGTGAGTGGTGTGTGTAGTGGTGAGTGGTGTGTGTAGTGGTGAGTGGTGTGTGTAGTGGTGAGTGGTGGTGTGTGTAGTGGTGACTGATGCTGTGTGTAGTGGTGAGTGATGCTGTGTGGTAGTAGTGAGTGGTGTGTGTAGTGGTGAGTGGTGTGTGTAGTGGTGAGTGGTGTGTGGTAGTGGTGAGTGGTGTGTATAGTGGTGAGTGGTGTGTGTAGTGGTGAGTGGTGTGTGGTGCTGTGTAGTGGTGAGTGGCGCTGTGTAGTGGTGAGTGGTGCTGTGTAGTGGTGAATGGTGTGTGTAGTGGTGAGTGGTGTGTGTAGTGGTTAGTGGTGTGTGTAGTGGTGAGTGGTGTGTGTGGTGGTGAGTGGTGTGTGTGGTGGAGAGTGGTGTGTGTAGTGGTGAGTGGTGTGTGTAGTGGTGAGTGGTGTGTGTAGTGGTGAGTGGTGCTGTGTAGTGGTGAGTGGTGCTGTGTAGTGGTGAATGGTATGTGGTAGTGGTGAGTGGTGTGTGTAGTGGTGAATGGTGTGTGTAGTGGTGAATGATGCTGTGTGGTGGTGAGTGGTGTGTGTGGTGGTGAGTGGTGTGTGTAGTGTTTAGTGGTGCTGTGTAGTGGTGAGTTGTGTGTAGTAGTGGTGAGTGGTGTAGTGGTGAGTGGTGTGTGTAGTGGTGAGTGGTGTGTGTAGTGGTGAGTGGCGCTGTGTAGTGGATAGTGGTGTGTGCAGTGGTGAGTGGTGTGTGTAGTGGTTAGTGGTGCTGTGTAGTGGTGTGTGTAGTGGCGAGTGGTGTATATAGTGGTGAGTGTTGTGTGGTAGTGGTGAGTGGTGTGTGTAGTGGTGAGTGGTGTGTGTAGTGGTGAGTGGTGTGTGTAGTGGTGAGTGGTGCTGTGTAGTGGTGAGTGGTGTAGTGGTGAGTGGTGCTGTGTAGTGGTTAGTGGTGTGTGTAGTGGTGAGTGGTGTGTGTAGTGGTGAGTGTAGTGGTGAGTGGCGCTGTGTAGTGGTGAGTGTAGTGGGGAGTGGCGCTGTGTAGTGGTCAGTGGCGCTGTGTAGTGGTGAGTGGTGTGTGTAGTGGTGAGTGGTGCTGTGTAGTGGTGAGTGGTGTGTGTAGTGGTGAGTGGTGTGTGTAGTAGTGAGTGGTGTGTGGTGTGTGTAGTGGTGTGTGTAGTGGTGAGTGGTGTGTGTACTGGTGAGTGGTGTGTGTAGTGGTGAGTGGTGTAGTGGTGAGTGGTGTGTGTAGTGGTGAGTGGTATGTGGAGTGGTGAGTGGTGTGTGTAGTGGTGAGTGGTGTGTGGTAGTGGTGAGTGGTGTGTGTAGTGGTGAGTGGTGTGTGTAGTCGTGAGTGGTGTGTGTAGTGGTGTAGTGGTGAGTGGTGTAGTGGTGAGTGGTGTAGTGGTGAGTGGTGTGTGTAGTGGTGAGTGGTGTGTGTAGTGGTGAGTGGTGAGTGGAGTGTGTAGTGGTGAGTGGTGTGTGTAGTGGTGAGTGGTGCTATGTAGTGGTGAGTGGTGTGTGTAGTGGTGAGTGGTGAGTGGAGTGTGTAGTGGTGAGTGGTGTGTGTAGTGGTAAGTGGTGTGTGGTAGTGGTGAGTGGTGTGTGTAGTGGTGAGTGGTGTAGTGGTGAGTGGTGCTGTGTAGTGGTGAGTGGTTCTGTGTAGTGGTGAGTGGTGCTGTGTGGTAGTGGTGAGTGGTGTGTGGTAGTTGTGAGTGGTGAGTGGTGTGTGTAGTGGTGAGTGGTGTGTGTAGTCGTGAGTGGTGTGTGTAGTGGTGTAGTGGTGAGTGGTGTAGTGGTGAGTGGTGTAGTGGTGAGTGGTGTGTGTAGTGGTGAGTGGTGTGTGTAGTGGTAGTGGTGAGTGGAGTGTGTAGTGGTGAGTGTTGTGTGTAGTGGTGAGTGGTGCTGTGTAGTGGTGAGTGGTGCTGTGTAGTGGTGAGTGGTGTAGTGGTGAGTGGTGTGTGTAGTGGTGAGTGGTGTGTGTAGTGGTGAGTGGTGTGTGGTAGTGGTGAGTGGTGTGTGTAGTGGTAAGTGGTGTGTGGTAGTGGTGAGTGGTGTGTGTAGTGGTGAGTGGTGTAGTGGTGAGTGGTGCTGTGTAGTGGTGAGTGGTGCTGTGTGGTAGTGGTGAGTGTTGTGTGTAGTGGTGAGTGGTGTGTGTAGTGGTGCGTGGTGTGTGTAGTGGTGAGTGATGTGTGTTGTGGTGAGTGGTGTGTGTAGTGTTGAGTGGTGGTGTGTGTAGTGGTGAGTGGTGGTGTGTGTAGTGGTGAGTGGTGGTGTGTGTAGTGTTGAGTGATGCTGTGTGTCTAGTGGTGAGTGATGCTGTGTGGTAGTAGTGAGTGGTGTATGTAGTGGTGAGTGGTGTGTGTAGTGGTGAGTGGTGCTGTGTAATGGTGAGTGGTGTGTGTAGTGGTGAGTGGTGCTGTGTAATGGTGAGTGGTGCTGTGTAATGGTGAGTCGTGTGTGTAGTGTGAGTGGTGTAGTGTGAGTGGTGTAGTGGTGAGTGGTGCTGTGTAGTGGTGAGTGGTGCTGTGTAGTGGTGAGTGGTGCTGTGTAGTGGTGAGTGGTGTGTGTAATGGTGAGTGGTGTGTGTAGTGGTGAGTGGTGTAGTGGTGAGTGGTTCTGTGTAGTGGTGAGTGGTTCTGTGTAGTGGTGAGTGGTTCTGTGTAGAGGTGAGTGGTGTGTAGTGGTGAGTAGTGTAGTGGTGCTGTGTAGTGGTGAGTGGTGTGTGTAGTGGTGAGTGGTGTAGTGGTGAGTGGTGTGTGTAGTGGTGAGTGGTGTGTGGTAGTGGTGAGTGGTGTGTAGTAGTGGTGAGTGGTGTGTGTAGTGGTGAGTGGTGTGTGTAGTGGTGAGTGGTGTGTGTAGTGGTGAGTGGTGTGTGTAGTGGTGAGTGGTGTAGTGGTGAGTGGTGTGTGTAGTGGTGAGTGGTGTGTGTAGTGGTGAGTGGTCTGTGTAGTGGTGAGTGGTGTGTGGTAGTGGTGAGTGGTGTGTGGTAGTGGTGAGTGGTGTGTGTAGTGGTAAGTGGTGTGTGTAGTGGTGAGTGGTGTGTGTAGTGGTGAGTGGTGCTGTGTGGTAGTGGTGAGTGGTGTGTGTAGTGGTGAGTGGTGTGTGTAGTGGTGAGTGGTGCTGTGTGGTAGTGGTGAGTGGTGTGTGTAGTGGTGAGTGGTGTGTGTAGTGGTGAGTGGTGCTGTGTAGTGGTGAGTGGTGCTGTGTAGTGGTGAGTGGTGTAGTGGTGAGTGGTGGTGTGTGTAGTGGTGAGTGATGCTGTGTGTGTAGTGGTGAGTGATGCTGTGTGGTAGTAGTGAGTGGTGTGTGTAGTGGTGAGTGGTGCTGTGTAATGGTGAGTGGTGTGTGTAGTGGTGAGTGGTGCTGTGTAATGGTGAGTGATGTGTGTAGTGGTGAGTGGTGTGTGTAGTGGTGAGTGGTGTGTGTAGTGGTGAGTGGTGCTATGTAGTGGTGAGTGGTGTGTGTAATGGTGAGTCGTGTGTGTAGTGGTGAGTGGTGTGTGTAGTGTGAGTGGTGTAGTGGTGAGTGGTGCTGTGTAGTGGTGAGTGGTGTGTGTAGTGGTGAGTGGTGTAGTGGTGAGTGGTTCTGTGTAGTGGTGAGTGGTTCTGTGTAGTGGTGAGTGGTTCTGTGTAGAGGTAAGTGGTGTGTAGTGGTGAGTAGTGTAGTGGTGCTGTGTAGTGGTGAGTGGTGTGTGTAGTGGTGAGTGGTGTAGTGGTGAGTGGTGTAGTGGTGAGTGGTGTGTGTAGTGGTGAGTGGTGTGTGTAGTGGTAGTGGTGAGTGGAGTGTGTAGTGGTGAGTGTTGTGTGTAGTGGTGAGTGGTGCTGTGTAGTGGTGAGTGGTGCTGTGTAGTGGTGAGTGGTGTAGTGGTTAGTGGTGTAGTGGTGAGTGGTGTGTGTAGTGGTGAGTGGTGTGTGGTAGTGGTGAGTGGTGTGTGTAGTGGTAAGTGGTGTGTGGTAGTGGTGAGTGGTGTGTGTAGTGGTGAGTGGTGTAGTGGTGAGTGGTGCTGTGTAGTGGTGAGTGGTGCTGTGTGGTAGTGGTGAGTGTTGTGTGTAGTGGTGAGTGGTGTGTGTAGTGGTGCGTGGTGTGTGTAGTGGTGAGTGATGTGTGTTGTGGTGAGTGGTGTGTGTAGTGTTGAGTGGTGGTGTGTGTAGTGGTGAGTGGTGGTGTGTGTAGTGGTGAGTGGTGGTGTGTGTAGTGTTGAGTGATGCTGTGTGTCTAGTGGTGAGTGATGCTGTGTGGTAGTAGTGAGTGGTGTATGTAGTGGTGAGTGGTGTGTGTAGTGGTGAGTGGTGCTGTGTAATGGTGAGTGGTGTGTGTAGTGGTGAGTGGTGCTGTGTAATGGTGAGTGGTGCTGTGTAATGGTGAGTCGTGTGTGTAGTGTGAGTGGTGTAGTGTGAGTGGTGTAGTGGTGAGTGGTGCTGTGTAGTGGTGAGTGGTGCTGTGTAGTGGTGAGTGGTGTGTGTAATGGTGAGTGGTGTGTGTAGTGGTGAGTGGTGTAGTGGTGAGTGGTTCTGTGTAGTGGTGAGTGGTTCTGTGTAGTGGTGAGTGGTTCTGTGTAGAGGTGAGTGGTGTGTAGTGGTGAGTAGTGTAGTGGTGCTGTGTAGTGGTGAGTGGTGTGTGTAGTGGTGAGTGGTGTAGTGGTGAGTGGTGTGTGTAGTGGTGAGTGGTGTGTGGTAGTGGTGAGTGGTGTGTAGTAGTGGTGAGTGGTGTGTGTAGTGGTGAGTGGTGTGTGTAGTGGTGAGTGGTGTGTGTAGTGGTGAGTGGTGTGTGTAGTGGTGAGTGGTGTAGTGGTGAGTGGTGTGTGTAGTGGTGAGTGGTGTGTGTAGTGGTGAGTGGTCTGTGTAGTGGTGAGTGGTGTGTGGTAGTGGTGAGTGGTGTGTGGTAGTGGTGAGTGGTGTGTGGTAGTGGTGAGTGGTGTGTGTAGTGGTAAGTGGTGTGTGTAGTGGTGAGTGGTGTGTGTAGTGGTGAGTGGTGCTGTGTGGTAGTGGTGAGTGGTGTGTGTAGTGGTGAGTGGTGTGTGTAGTGGTGAGTGGTGCTGTGTAGTGGTGAGTGGTGCTGTGTAGTGGTGAGTGGTGTAGTGGTGAGTGGTGGTGTGTGTAGTGGTGAGTGATGCTGTGTGTGTAGTGGTGAGTGATGCTGTGTGGTAGTAGTGAGTGGTGTGTGTAGTGGTGAGTGGTGCTGTGTAATGGTGAGTGGTGTGTGTAGTGGTGAGTGGTGCTGTGTAATGGTGAGTGATGTGTGTAGTGGTGAGTGGTGTGTGTAGTGGCGAGTGGTGTGTGTAGTGGTGAGTGGTGCTATGTAGTGGTGAGTGGTGTGTGTAATGGTGAGTCGTGTGTGTAGTGGTGAGTGGTGTGTGTAGTGTGAGTGGTGTAGTGGTGAGTGGTGCTGTGTAGTGGTGAGTGGTGTGTGTAGTGGTGAGTGGTGTAGTGGTGAGTGGTTCTGTGTAGTGGTGAGTGGTTCTGTGTAGTGGTGAGTGGTTCTGTGTAGAGGTAAGTGGTGTGTAGTGGTGAGTAGTGTAGTGGTGCTGTGTAGTGGTGAGTGGTGTGTGTAGTGGTGAGTGGTGTAGTGGTGAGTGGTGTGTGTAGTGGTGAGTGGTGTGTGGTAGTGGTGAATGGTGTGTAGCAGTGGTGAGTGGTGTGTGTAGTGGTGAGTGGTGTGTGTAGTGGTGAGTGGTGTGTGTAGTGGTGAGTGGTGTAGTGGTGAGTGGTGTGTGTAGTGGTGAGTGGTGTGTGGAGTGGTAAGTGGTGTGTGGTAGTGGTGAGTGGTGTGTGTAGTGGTGAGTGGTGTAGTGGTGAGTGGTGCTGTGTAGTGGTGAGTGGTGCTGTGTGGTAGTGGTGAGTGGTGTGTGTAGTGGTGAGTGGTGTGTGTAGTGGTGAGTGGTGTGTGTAGTGGTGAGTGATGTGTGTAGTGGTGAGTGGTGTGTGTAGTGTTGAGTGGTGGTGTGTGTAGTGGTGAGTGGTGGTGTGTGTAGTGGTGAGTGATGCTGCGTGTGTAGTGGTGAGTGATGCTGTGTGGTACTAGTGAGTGATGCTGTGTGATAGTAGTGAGTGGTGTGTGTAGTGGTGAGTGGTATGTGTAGTGGTGAGTGGTGCTGTGTAATGGTGAGTGGTGTGTGTAGTGGTGAGTGGTGCTGTGTAATGGTGAGTGATGTGTGTAGTGGTGAGTGGTGTGTGTAGTGGTGAGTGGTGGTGTGTGTAGTGGTGAGTGGTGGTGTGTGTAGTGGTGAGTGATGCTGCGTGTGTAGTGGTGAGTGATGCTGTGTGGTACTAGTGAGTGATGCTGTGTGATAGTAGTGAGTGGTGTGTGTAGTGGTGAGTGGTATGTGTAGTGGTGAGTGGTGCTGTGTAATGGTGAGTGGTGTGTGTAGTGGTGAGTGGTGCTGTGTAATGGTGAGTGATGTGTGTAGTGGTGAGTGGTGTGTGTAGTGGTGAGTGGTGGTGTGTGTAGTGGTGAGTGGTGGTGTGTGTAGTGGTGAGTGATGCTGTGTGTGTAGTGGTGAGTGATGCTGTGTGTGTAGTGGTGAGTGGTGTGTGTAGTGGTGAGTGGTGCTGTGTAATGGTGAGTCGTGTGTGTAGTGGTGAGTGGTGTGTGTAGTGGTGAGTGGTTCTCTGTAGTGGTGAGTGGTGCTGTGTGGTAGTGGTGAGTGATGTGTGTAGTGGTGAGTGATGGTGTGTGTAGTGGTGACTGATGCTGTGTGTAGTGGTGAGTGATGCTGTGTGGTAGTAGTGAGTGGTGTGTGTAGTGGTGAGTGGTGTGTGGTAGTGGTGAGTGGTGTGTATAGTGGTGAGTGGTGTGTGTAGTGGTGAGTGGTGTGTGGTGCTGTGTAGTGGTGCTGTGTAGTGGTGAATGGTATGTGGTAGTGGTGAGTGGTGTGGGTAGTGGTTAGTGGTGTGTGTAGTGGTGAGTGGTGTGTGTGGTGGTGAGTGGTGTGTGTGGTGGAGAGTGGTGTGTGTAGTGGTGAGTGGTGTGTGTAGTGGTGAGTGTTGCTGTGTAGTGGTGAGTGGTGCTGTGTAGTGGTGAATGGTATGTGGTAGTGGTGAGTGGTGTGTGTAGTGGTGAATGGTGTGTGTAGTGGTGAATGATGCTGTGTGGTGGTGAGTGGTGTGTGTGGTGGTGAGTGGTGTGTGTAGTGGTGAGTGGTGTGTGTAGTGTTTAGTGGTGCTGTGTAGTGGTGAGTTGTGTGTAGTAGTGGTGAGTGGTGTAGTGGTGAGTGGTGTGTGTAGTGGTGACTGGTGTGTGTAGTGGTGAGTGGCGCTGTGTAGTGGATAGTGGTGTGTGCAGTGGTGAGTGGTGTGTGTAGTGGTTAGTGGTGCTGTGTAGTGGTGTGTGTAGTGGCGAGTGGTGTATGTAGTGGTGAGTGGTGTGTGGTAGTGGTGAGTGGTGTGTGTAGTGGTGAGTGGTGTGTGTAGTGGTGAGTGGTGTGTGTAGTGCTGTGTAGTGGTGAGTGGTGCTGTCTAGTGGTTAGTGGTGTGTGTAGTGGTGAGTGGTGTGTGTAGTGGTGAGTGGCGCTGTGTAGTGGTGAGTGGTGTGTGTAGTGGTGAGTGTAGTGGTGAGTGGCGCTGTGTAGTGGTGAGTGTAGTGGGGAGTGGCGCTGTGTAGTGGTCAGTGGCGCTGTGTAGTGGTGAGTGGTGTGTGTAGTGGTGAGTGGTGCTGTGTAGTGGTGAGTGGTGTGTGGTGTGTGTAGTGGTGTGTGTAGTGGTGAGTGGTGTGTGTACTGGTGAGTGGTGTGTGTAGTGGTGAGTGGTGTGTGTAGTGGTGAGTGGTATGTGGAGTGGTGAGTGGTGTGTGTAGTGGTGAGTGGTGTGTGGTAGTGGTGAGTGGTGTGTGTAGTGGTGAGTGGTGTGTGTAGTCGTGAGTGGTGTGTGTAGTGGTGTAGTGGTGAGTGGTGTGTGTAGTGGTGAGTAGTGTGTGTAGTGGTGAGTGGTGAGTGGAGTGTGTAGTGGTGAGTGGTGTGTGTAGTGGTGAGTGGTGCTATGTAGTGGTGAGTGGTGCTGTGTGGTGGTGAGTGGTGTAGTGGTGAGTGGTGTGTGTAGTGGTAAGTGGTGTGTGGTAGTGGTGAGTGGTGTGTGGTAGTGGTGAGTGGTGTGTGTAGTGGTGAGTGGTGTAGTGGTGAGTGGTGCTGTGTAGTGGTGAGTGGTGCTGTGTGGTAGTGGTGATTGGTGTGTGTAGTGGTGAGTGGTGTGTGTAGTGGTGAGTGGTGTGTGTAGTGGTGAGTGATGTGTGTAGTGGTGAGTGGTGTGTGTAGTGGTGAGTGGTGGTGTGTGTAGTGGTGAGTGGTGGTGTGTGTAGTGGTGAGTGATGCTGTGTGTGTAGTGGTGAGTGATGCTGTGTGGTAGTAGTGAGTGGTGTATGTAGTGGTGAGTGGTGTGTGTAGTGGTGAGTGGTGCTGTGTAATGGTGAGTGGTGTGTGTAGTGGTGAGTGGTGCTGTGTAATGGTGAGTGGTGCTGTGTAATGGTGAGTCGTGTGTGTAGTGGTGAGTGGTGTGTGTAGTGTGAGTGGTGTAGTGTGAGTGGTGTAGTGGTGAGTGGTGCTGTGTAGTGGTGAGTGGTGCTGTGTAGTGGTGAGTGGTGTGTGTAATGGTGAGTGGTGTGTGGTGTGTGTAGTGGTGTGTGTAGTGGTGAGTGGTGTGTGTAGTGGTGAGTGGTGTGTGTACTGGTGAGTGGTGTGTGTAGTGGTGAGTGGTGTAGTGGTGAGTGGTGTGTGTAGTGGTGAGTGGTATGTGGAGTGGTGAGTGGTGTGTGTAGTGGTGAGTGGTGTGTGGTAGTGGTGAGTGGTGTGTGTAGTGGTGAGTGGTGTGTGTAGTCGTGAGTGGTGTGTGTAGTGGTGTAGTGGTGAGTGGTGTAGTGGTGAGTGGTGTAGTGGTGAGTGGTGTGTGTAGTGGTGAGTGGTGTGTGTAGTGGTGAGTGGTGTGTGTAGTGGTGAGTGGTGCTATGTAGTGGTGAGTGGTGTGTGTAGTGGTGAGTGGTGAGTGGAGTGTGTAGTGGTGAGTGGTGTGTGTAGTGGTGAGTGGTGTGTGGTAGTGGTGAGTGGTGTGTGTAGTGGTGAGTGGTGTAGTGGTGAGTGGTGCTGTGTAGTGGTGAGTGGTTCTGTGTAGTGGTGAGTGGTGCTGTGTGGTAGTGGTGAGTGGTGTGTGGTAGTTGTGAGTGGTGAGTGGTGTGTGTAGTGGTGAGTGGTGTGTGTAGTCGTGAGTGGTGTGTGTAGTGGTGTAGTGGTGAGTGGTGTAGTGGTGAGTGGTGTAGTGGTGAGTGGTGTGTGTAGTGGTGAGTGGTGTGTGTAGTGGTAGTGGTGAGTGGAGTGTGTAGTGGTGAGTGTTGTGTGTAGTGGTGAGTGGTGCTGTGTAGTGGTGAGTGGTGCTGTGTAGTGGTGAGTGGTGTAGTGGTGAGTGGTGTAGTGGTGAGTGGTGTGTGTAGTGGTGAGTGGTGTGTGTAGTGGTAAGTGGTGTGTGGTAGTGGTGAGTGGTGTGTGTAGTGGTGAGTGGTGTAGTGGTGAGTGGTGCTGTGTAGTGGTGAGTGGTGCTGTGTGGTAGTGGTGAGTGTTGTGTGTAGTGGTGAGTGGTGTGTGTAGTGGTGAGTGGTGTGTGTAGTGGTGAGTGATGTGTGTAGTGGTGAGTGGTGTGTGTAGTGTTGAGTGGTGGTGTGTGTAGTGGTGAGTGGTGGTGTGTGTAGTGGTGAGTGGTGGTGTGTGTAGTGTTGAGTGATGCTGTGTGTCTAGTGGTGAGTGATGCTGTGTGGTAGTAGTGAGTGGTGTATGTAGTGGTGAGTGGTGTGTGTAGTGGTGAGTGGTGCTGTGTAATGGTGAGTGGTGTGTGTAGTGGTGAGTGGTGCTGTGTAATGGTGAGTGGTGCTGTGTAATGGTGAGTCGTGTGTGTAGTGTGAGTGGTGTAGTGTGAGTGGTGTAGTGGTGAGTGGTGCTGTGTAGTGGTGAGTGGTGCTGTGTAGTGGTGAGTGGTGCTGTGTAGTGGTGAGTGGTGTGTGTAATGGTGAGTGGTGTGTGTAGTGGTGAGTGGTGTAGTGGTGAGTGGTTCTGTGTAGTGGTGAGTGGTTCTGTGTAGTGATGAGTGGTTCTGTGTAGAGGTGAGTGGTGTGTAGTGGTGAGTAGTGTAGTGGTGCTGTGTAGTGGTGAGTGGTGTGTGTAGTGGTGAGTGGTGTAGTGGTGAGTGGTGTGTGTAGTGGTGAGTGGTGTGTGGTAGTGGTGAGTGGTGTGTAGTAGTGGTGAGTGGTGTGTAGTAGTGGTGAGTGGTGTGTGTAGTGGTGAGTGGTGTGTGTAGTGGTGAGTGGTGTGTGTAGTGGTGAGTGGTGTGTGTAGTGGTGAGTGGTGTGTGTAGTGGTGAGTGGTGTAGTGGTGAGTGGTGTGTGTAGTGGTGAGTGGTGTGTGTAATGGTGAGTGGTCTGTGTAGTGGTGAGTGGTGTGTGGTAGTGGTGAGAGGTGTGTGGTAGTGGTGAGTGGTGTGTGTAGTGGTAAGTGGTGTGTGTAGTGGTGAGTGGTGTGTGTAGTGGTGAGTGGTGCTGTGTGGTAGTGGTGAGTGGTGTGTGTAGTGGTGAGTGGTGTGTGTAGTGGTGAGTGGTGCTGTGTAGTGGTGAGTGGTGCTGTGTAGTGGTGAGTGGTGTAGTGGTGAGTGGTGGTGTGTGTAGTGGTGAGTGATGCTGTGTGTGTAGTGGTGAGTGATGCTGTGTGGTAGTAGTGAGTGGTGTGTGTAGTGGTGAGTGGTGCTGTGTAATGGTGAGTGATGTGTGCAGTGGTGAGTGGTGTGTGTAGTGGTGAGTGGTGTGTGTAGTGGTGAGTGGTGCTGTGTAGTGGTGAGTGGTGTGTGTAATGGTGAGTCGTGTGTGTAGTGGTGAGTGGTGTGTGTAGTGTGAGTGGTGTAGTGGTGAGTGGTGCTGTGTAGTGGTGAGTGGTGTGAGTAGTGGTGAGTGGTGTAGTGGTGAGTGGTTCTGTGTAGTGGTGAGTGGTTCTGTGTAGTGGTGAGTGGTTCTGTGTAGAGGTAAGTGGTGTGTAGTGGTGAGTAGTGTAGTGGTGCTGTGTAGTGGTGAGTGGTGTGTGTAGTGGTGAGTGGTGTAGTGGTGAGTGGTGTGTGTAGTGGTGAGTGGTGTGTGGTAGTGGTGAATGGTGTGTAGTAGTGGTGAGTGGTGTGTGTAGTGGTGAGTGGTGTGTGTAGTGGTGAGTGGTGTGTGTAGTGGTGAGTGGTGTGTGTAGTGGTGAGTGGTGAGTGGTGTGTGTAGTGGTGAGTGGTGTGTGGAGTGGTAAGTGGTGTGTGGTAGTGGTGAGTGGTGTGTGTAGTGGTGAGTGGTGTAGTGGTGAGTGGTGCTGTGTAGTGGTGAGTGGTGCTGTGTGGTAGTGGTGAGTGGTGTGTGTAGTGGTGAGTGGTGTGTGTAGTGGTGAGTGGTGTGTGTAGTGGTGAGTGATGTGTGTAGTGGTGAGTGGTGTGTGTAGTGTTGAGTGGTGGTGTGTGTAGTGGTGAGTGGTGGTGTGTGTAGTGGTGAGTGATGCTGCGTGTGTAGTGGTGAGTGATGCTGTGTGGTACTAGTGAGTGATGCTGTGTGATAGTAGTGAGTGGTGTGTGTAGTGGTGAGTGGTATGTGTAGTGGTGAGTGGTGCTGTGTAATGGTGAGTGGTGTGTGTAGTGGTGAGTGGTGCTGTGTAATGGTGAGTGATGTGTGTAGTGGTGAGTGGTGTGTGTAGTGGTGAGTGGTGTGTGTAGTGGTGAGTGGTGGTGTGTGTAGTGGTGAGTGGTGGTGTGTGTAGTGGTGAGTGATGCTGTGTGTGTAGTGGTGAGTGGTGTGTGTAGTGGTGAGTGGTGCTGTGTAATGGTGAGTCGTGTGTGTAGTGGTGAGTGGTGTGTGTAGTGGTGAGTGGTTCTCTGTAGTGGTGAGTGGTGCTGTGTGGTAGTGGTGAGTGATGTGTGTAGTGGTGAGTGGTGGTGTGTGTAGTGGTGACTGATGCTGTGTGTAGTGGTGAGTGATGCTGTGTGGTAGTAGTGAGTGGTGTGTGTAGTGGTGAGTGGTGTGTGGTAGTGGTGAGTGGTGTGTATAGTGGTGAGTGGTGTGTGTAGTGGTGAGTGGTGTGTGGTGCTGTGTAGTGGTGCTGTGTAGTGGTGAATGGTATGTGGTAGTGGTGAGTGGTGTGGGTAGTGGTTAGTGGTGTGTGTAGTGGTGAGTGGTGTGTGTGGTGGTGAGTGGTGTGTGTGGTGGAGAGTGGTGTGTGTAGTGGTGAGTGGTGTGTGTAGTGGTGAGTGTTGCTGTGTAGTGGTGAGTGGTGCTGTGTAGTGGTGAATGGTATGTGGTAGTGGTGAGTGGTGTGTGTAGTGGTGAATGGTGTGTGTAGTGGTGAATGATGCTGTGTGGTGGTGAGTGGTGTGTGTGTGGTGGTGAGTGGTGTGTGTAGTGGTGAGTGGTGTGTGTAGTGTTTAGTGGTGCTGTGTAGTGGTGAGTTGTGTGTAGTAGTGGTGAGTGGTGTAGTGGTGAGTGGTGTGTGTAGTGGTGAGTGGTGTGTGTAGTGGTGAGTGGCGCTGTGTAGTGGATCGTGGTGTGTGCAGTGGTGAGTGGTGTGTGTAGTGGTTAGTGGTGCTGTGTAGTGGTGTGTGTAGTGGCGAGTGGTGTATGTAGTGGTGAGTGGTGTGTGGTAGTGGTGAGTGGTGTGTGTAGTGGTGAGTGGTGTGTGTAGTGGTGAGTGGTGTGTGTAGTGGTGAGTGGCGCTGTGTAGTGGTGAGTGGTGTGTGTAGTGGTGAGTGTAGTGGTGAGTGGCGCTGTGTAGTGGTGAGTGTAGTGGGGAGTGGCGCTGTGTAGTGGTCAGTGGCGCTGTGTAGTGGTGAGTGGTGTGTGTAGTGGTGAGTGGTGCTGTGTAGTGGTGAGTGGTGTGTGTAGTGGTGAGTGGTGTGTGTAGTGGTGAGTGGTGTGTGTAGTGGTGAGTGGTGTGTGGTGTGTGTAGTGGTGTGTGTACTGGTGAGTGGTGTGTGTAGTGGTGAGTGGTGTGTGTAGTGGTGAGTGGTATGTGGAGTGGTGAGTGGTGTGTGTAGTGGTGAGTGGTGTGTGGTAGTGGTGAGTGGTGTGTGTAGTGGTGAGTGGTGTGTGTAGTCGTGAGTGGTGTGTGTAGTGGTGTAGTGGTGAGTGGTGTAGTGGTGTAGTGGTGAGTGGTGTGTGTAGTGGTGAGTGGTGTGTGTAGTGGTGAGTGGTGAGTGGAGTGTTGTGTGGTGAGTGGTGTGTGTAGTGGTGAGTGGTGCTATGTAGTTGTGAGTGGTGCTGTGTAGTGGTGAGTGGTGTAGTGGTGAGTGGTGTGTGTAGTGGTAAGTGGTGTGTGGTAGTGGTGAGTGGTGTGTGTAGTGGTGAGTGGTGTAGTGGTGAGTGGTGCTGTGTAGTGGTGAGTGGTGCTGTGTGGTAGTGGTGAGTGGTGTGTGTAGTGGTGAGTGGTGTGTGTAGTGGTGAGTGATGTGTGTAGTGGTGAGTGGTGTGTGTAGTGTTGAGTGGTGGTGTGTGTAGTGGTGAGTGGTGGTGTGTGTAGTGGTGAGTGGTGGTGTGTGTAGTGGTGAGTGATGCTGTGTGTGTAGTGGTGAGTGATGCTGTGTGGTAGTAGTGAGTGGTGTATGTAGTGGTGAGTGGTGTGTGTAGTGGTGAGTGGTGCTGTGTAATGGTGAGTGGTGTGTGTAGTGGTGAGTGGTGCTGTGTAATGGTGAGTGGTGCTGTGTAATGGTGAGTCGTGTGTGTAGTGGTGAGTGGTGTGTGTAGTGTGAGTGGTGTAGTGTGAGTGGTGTAGTGGTGAGTGGTGCTGTGTAGTGGTGAGTGGTGCTGTGTAGTGGTGAGTGGTGCTGTGTAGTGGTGAGTGGTGTGTGTAATGGTGAGTGGTGTGTGTAGTGGTGAGTGGTGTAGTGGTGAGTGGTTCTGTGTAGTGGTGAGTGGTTCTGTGTAGTGGTGAGTGGTTCTGTGTAGAGGTGAGTGGTGTGTAGTGGTGAGTAGTGTAGTGGTGCTGTGTAGTGGTGAGTGGTGTGTGTAGTGGTGAGTGGTGTAGTGGTGAGTGGTGTGTGTAGTGGTGAGTGGTGTGTGGTAGTGGTGAGTGGTGTGTAGTAGTGGTGAGTGGTGTGTAGTAGTGGTGAGTGGTGTGTAGTAGTGGTGAGTGGTGTGTGTAGTGGTGAGTGGTGTGTGTAGTGGTGAGTGGTGTGTGTAGTGGTGAGTGGTGTAGTGGTGAGTGGTGTAGTGGTGAGTGGTGTGTGTAGTGGTGAGTGGTCTGTGTAGTGGTGAGTGGTGTGTGGTAGTGGTGAGTGGTGTGTGTAGTGGTAAGTGGTGTGTGGTAGTGGTGAGTGGTGTGTGTAGTGGTGAGTGGTGTAGTGGTGAGTGGTGCTGTGTATTGGTGAGTGGTGCTGTGTGGTAGTGGTGAGTGGTGTGTGTAGTGGTGAGTGGTGTGTGTAGTGGTGAGTGGTGCTGTGTATTGGTGAGTGGTGCTGTGTAGTGGTGAGTGGTGTAGTGGTGAGTGGTGGTGTGTGTAGTGGTGAGTGATGCTGTGTGTGTAGTGGTGAGTGATGCTGTGTGGTAGTAGTGAGTGGTGTGTGTAGTGGTGAGTGGTGCTGTGTAATGGTGAGTGGTGTGTGTAGTGGTGAGTGGTGCTGTGTAATGGTGAGCGATGTGTGTAGTGGTGAGTGGTGTGTGTAGTGGTGAGTGGTGTGTGTAGTGGTGAGTGGTGTGTGTAGTGGTGAGTGGTGCTGTGTTATGGTGAGTGGTGCTGTGTAATGGTGAGTCGTGTGTGTAGTGGTGAGTGGTGTGTGTAGTGTGAGTGGTGTAGTGGTGAGTGGTGCTGTGTAGTGGTGAGTGGTGTGTGTAATGGTGAGTGGTGTGTGTAGTGGTGAGTGGTGTAGTGGTGAGTGGTTCTGTGTAGTGGTGAGTGGTTCTGTGTAGTGGTGAGTGGTTCTGTGTAGAGGTAAGTGGTGTGTAGTGGTGAGTAGTGTAGTGGTGCTGTGTAGTGGTGAGTGGTGTGTGTAGTGGTGAGTGGTGTAGTGGTGAGTGGTGTGTGTAGTGGTGAGTGGTGTGTGGTAGTGGTGAGTGGTGTGTGTAGTGGTAAGTGGTGTGTGGTAGTGGTGAGTGGTGTGTGTAGTGGTGAGTGGTGTAGTGGTGAGTGGTGCTGTGTAGTGGTGAGTGGTGTGTGTAGTGGTGAGTGGTGTGTGTAGTGGTGAGTGATGTGTGTAGTGGTGAGTGGTGTGTGTAGTGTTGAGTGGTGGTGTGTGTAGTGGTGAGTGGTGGTGTGTGTAGTGGTGAGTGATGCTGCGTGTGTAGTGGTGAGTGATGCTGTGTGGTACTAGTGAGTGATGCTGTGTGATAGTAGTGAGTGGTGTGTGTAGTGGTGAGTGGTGTGTGTAGTGGTGAGTGGTGCTGTGTAATGGTGAGTGGTGTGTGTAGTGGTGAGTGATGCTGTGTAATGGTGAGTGATGTGTGTAGTGGTGAGTGGTGTGTGTAGTGGTGAGTGGTGTGTGTAGTGGTGAGTGGTGGTGTGTGTAGTGGTGAGTGGTGGTGTGTGTAGTGGTGAGTGATGCTGTGTGTGTAGTGGTGAGTGGTGTGTGTAGTGGTGAGTGGTGCTGTGTAATGGTGAGTCGTGTGTGTAGTGGTGAGTGGTGTGTGTAGTATGAGTGGTGTAGTGTGAGTGGTGTAGTGGTGAGTGGTGCTGTGTAGTGGTGAGTGGTGCTGTGTAGTGGTGAGTGGTGTGTGTAGTGGTGAGTGGTGTGTGTAGTGGTGAGTGGTGTAGTGGTGAGTGGTGTAGTGGTGAGTGGTTCTGTGTAGAGGTGAGTGAGTAGTGTAGTGGTGCTGTGTAGTGGTGAGTGGTGTGTGTAGTGGTGAGTGGTGTAGTGGTGAGTGGTGTGTGTAGTGGTGAGTGTTGTGTGGTAGTGGTGAGTGGTGTGTAGAAGTGGTGAGTGGTGTGAGTAGTGGTGAGTGGTGTGTGTAGTGGTGAGTGGTGTGTGTAGTGGTGAGTGGTGTGTGTAGTGGTGAGTGGTGCTGTGTCGTGGTGCTGTGTAGTGGTGTGTGGTGTAGTGGTGAGTGGTGTGTGTAGTGGTGAGTGGTGTGTGGTATTGGTGAGTGGTGTGTGTAGTGGTGAGTGGTGTAGTGGTGAGTGGTGTGTGTAGTGGTAAGTGGTGTGTGTAGTGGTGAGTGGTGTAGTGGTGAGTGGTGCTGTGTAGTGGTGAGTGGTACTGTGTGGTAGTGGTGAGTGGTGTGTGTAGTGGTGAGTGGTGTGTGTAGTGGTGAGTGGTGGTGTGTGTAGTAGTGAGTGGTGGTGTGTGTAGTGGTGAGTGGTGGTGTGTGTAGTGGTGAGTGGTGGTGTGTGTAGTGGTGAGTGATGCTGTGTGGTAGTGAGTGGTGTGTGTAGTGGTGAGTGGTATGTGTAGTGGTGAGTGGTGTGTGTAGTAGTGAGTGGTGTGTGTAGTTGTGAGTGGTGCTGTGTAATGGTGAGTGATGTGTGTAGTGGTGAGTGGTGTGTGTAGTGGTGAGTGGTGGTGTGTGTAGTGGTGAGTGGTGGTGTGTGTAGTGGTGAGTGGTGGTGTGTGTAGTGGTGAGTGATGCTGTGTGTGTAGTGGTGAGTGATGCTATGTGGTAGTGGTGAGTGGTGTGTGTAGTGGTGAGTGGTGCTGTGTAATGGTGAGTGGTGTGTGTAGTGTGAGTGGTGTAGTGGTGAGTGGTGCTGTGTAGTGGTGAGTGGTGTGTGTAGTGGTGAGTGGTGTGTGTAGTGGTGAGTGGTGTAGTGGTGAATGGTTCTGTGTAGTGGTGAGTGGTTCTGTGTAGAGGTGAGTGGTGTGTAGTGGTGAGTAGTGTAGTGGTGCAGTGTAGTGGTGAGTGGTTCTGTGTAGTGGTGAGTGGTGTAGTGGTGAGTGGTGTAGTGGTGCTGTGTGGTAGTGGTGAGTGGCGCTGTGTAGTGTTGAGTGGTGTATGGGGGTGCAACGTTTGTCCCCTCCAATCCCTTCTCCGCTCCCTCCTCCACCGCATCGATAGCCCCCCCTCCCCCCCTGTGTTAGCGCCCCTTCTGAGGGACAACGCTAAATCGTTGGCTCACCGCCGCACGGGGTTATTCCACACACACACTCACACAGCACACACACCACACATACACGTGTAATACCGTTGAGGACTCTTGGACACCCGGGGTTGAGGCACACGTATTTATTCCGCAACAGTTGTCACAACCGCGGACATACAATACTGGAGGGGGTATCGGCCCCCTCACCCGGCTAGCTAGCTATCTCTGACCTACCTCCTAGTCCTCCACTAACGGGCTAGGGGAGGCTGTCTGGCCCGACACTGGTAAGTCGGGCTACGGTACCCGGAGTCCCAGAGCACTAGCTCTGGTTCTCGGGACCATGCCGCTGGCTCGGTCCTGCGCGGCCCTGACAAGGGCGGCGTCCCAGGGGAGTCCAGGGCTCTAGCTAGACGATCTTCGGTCTTCACTGGTTTAGCTTTAACATTCTCCCCCGAGCCCTCTGACACATCCCCCTTTATACTCAACCCCCGCTGAGGGGTGGGGCCCCGGGCTGCCTGGTGCGGACGTCGTTGAGAGCACCCCCACCCGTGCACTCACGTAGCCCCGCCCACTGTGTTTGTTTCCCATAAGCTGCCATGCAAAACGGCTCTCTCTCTAACACCCCTACATCACCCCCCCCCCCCCCCCCGCATAGCTTGCAGCCGTCCCGGCTGCCAACATACAAAAAAAACGACAATAAAAGCGCATTTACCCCCTGACCGCGCGTGTGCCTCACTATTTTTCAACAATAACAAGAACAACACAACAAGAACGCAACAGCAAGAAGAGAAAACAACCCGACGCACCCCCCCGATTAAATACGAATTCCGTAAAAACAGTCTATACACAATTTGCAGGGAACCCACCACACACACAACACGCAATGAACACAACCTATGTACACATCTTCCGGCCTCACAACAGTCTGCGCATTTTAGCGCGTGTCCGTGCAGCGGGCCCCTCACACGGGGTAACCCCGGGTGGTGGACCGTCAGGTGGCAACTGTCCGTCTCGGAGTGAGTCCTCATCCGACGCCGCGTGACCTTTGGCATCCCCAGGAGGGGTGATCGAGCGTGAGCCCGTCATTCCTGATGCACCTGGAGGTGGCACAGCCGGCAAGGCATTAGGTGAGCGCGACGGAGACGGACCCAGTGAGTCGGTCGACCCCCCACATGTTTGGCCACGCGTGTGTGAAGTGGGGATGTGTACCGCAACGAAGGGTTTTAATCTAGAGGGGTGGACGAACCACCGCCGCTTCCCCCATTTGATGCGCACGCACTGCGGTCGCAAAACCTCGACCACCTCCACAGGGCCCCGCCACGGCCGCACCAGCTTAGAGGAGGTTGCGAGTGGCACCTGGGGACAGTGCAGCCATGCCTTGTCCCCCGGCTTCCACTGCAGCATGTGCGCCCGACCCAGTCTGAGCCGCTCATTCGCTTTCTGACGGAGGTCAGAGTTTTGCATGGCAGCATCCCGTGCCTCTGTCAATTTGGCCAAATTAAATTTTACATGGTCAGCCAATTTAGTTTTTCCCTGAGGCGCGGGGATCTGCAGCTGGGCACGAACAGGTGGGTCAGGTTCGCGGCCGTACATGAGGTAGAAGGGTGAAAATCCCGTAGCTGCGTGGGGGGCCATCCGGTACGCCGCCAATACCCCTTGAATTTGCAAGTCCCAATCGGTCTGTGAGTCCGACACCTGCTGTGACAACATTGACGCGATGGTCCGATGCAGACGCTCGACCATCAGTCAGTCTGCGGGTGATACGGGGAGGTCTGCGGGTGATACGGGGAGGTACGAATTTTCTTCGTGCCCAGGAGCTCACAGACTTCTTTGAGCAATTTACCGGAAAAAATTTTTGCCCTGGTCGGTCAGCAGCCGCTCCGGAGCACCTTTGTACAGGACATAACCCTGAACAAAGGCCTCCACGATGGCTGCTGCCGACTGGTTGGCAAGGGGCCAGGCCATAGGCCAGCGTGTGAAATACTCCACACCAGTTAACAAATATCTATTGCCCCTGGGTGTGGCGGGGAATGGGCCCAAAATATCCAGCGCGATGAGTTCGTTAACTCTGGACACTTTGATTGACTGCAAGGGTGGGTTAGACACACGTGCTGGCGGTTTTCGTTGCGCGCACCGAGGGCATGACCCCAGTAAATCCCCGACATCCTTCGTCATGCCTGGCCAATAATAATCGAGTTGGAGTAAGGCGAGGGTCTTTTGGGTCCCCAGGTGTAGGAGGCGCTCATGTGCGGCCCACACCGCCTTGCCCCGCAACCCCAAAGGGACCACCAGCCGATGTCGATGGGATTTTCCGTCCCAGTGCATCAGCAGACCATGCACCAATTCCCATGCGTCGGCATCACCCCTGCCCTGCCCAGCACAGCCGACGCGACGACGCAACCCGAGGAGAGAGGTATCCTCCATCTGGAGGCGCCCCCATTCAGTGACGGGCATCCCCAACAGGGAATCTTTTCCCTGTTGTGCGATTGAATTTGGAACCAATGTTTCGTCGTGGCCGGCGGCCGCCAGGACCGGAACCGGTATGTCCCCTGCTGGCCTGCAACGTCCCGACCCCAGGAGGCATGCACATTCGGAGGTGGTTGGCATGCGCGACAGAGCGTCAGCATTTGTGTGGCGAACGCCCTTACGGTAGGTGGTTTCAAAATCAAAATCCTGGAGGATCTCCAACCATCGGGACAATTGTCCCGATGGCTGTTGAACTCGCAGGGCGTACTGCAGTGCCGCATGATCTGTGCGGACGGTGAAATGCCGACCGTACAGATATGGGCGATACTGTTGGATGAAATAGACAATTGCCAACAGTTCCCGACGGGTGACACAATATCTTTGCTCCGCCGGAGACAACACCCGACTGCCGTACGCAACCACCCGTTCCACGCCGTCAACCACCTGGGAAAGCACGCCCCCAATACCTGTTGCTCGCATCGGTGTCGAGCAAAAAAGGCTTAGAAAAATCGGGGTAACTCAAGGGAGGAGCTTTTACCAGGGCGTCCTGGAAGGGAGCAGAAAGCAGCCTCCTCCTCCTGACTCCAGTGGAACCGAACCCCTTTTGATGTTAAAGCGTGTAGGGGTTTCGCAATCGTCACAAAATCTGCGATGAAACGTCGGTAATACGACGCGAAGCCAATAAAACTCCTGACCTCTCCCACCGAGGTGGGAGTCGGCCAGGAGCTGACGCACTGCGTTTTGGCGGGATCGGTAGCAATACCCGAGCGCCCCACGATGTGTCCCAAATAACGCACCAAATCGCGTAACAAATGACATTTTTGGGGTTTGAATTTCAAATTAGCAGCCCGCATCTTTAGGAAAACCGCCCGCAACCTCTGGAGATGTTCGTCAAAAGTTTTACTAAAGACGATAACGTCATCCAAATAAATCAGGCACGAATTCCATTGCAATCCAGCCAAAACCAATTCCATCAAACGCTGGAAAGTTGCCGGCGCTGAGTGGAGTCCCATCGGCAACCGGTTGAATTGGAACAGGCCGTGCGGTGTACGGAAAGCAGTTTTAGGCTTTGAATCATCGTCCAGAGGAAGCTGCCAGAATCCCGAAAGTAAATCCAATGTGGAGAAGAATCGCCCTCCCGCCAAGGCGTCCAGCGATTCGTCCATCCGTGGGAGCGGGTATGCGTCGGCAACCGAAATTTTGTTAAGGCGCCGAAAATCAACGCAAAACCGCAACGAGCCGTCCTGCTTTTTAACCAGGATGATCGGCGCTCCCCAAGGGCTGGTGGAAGGAGAAATGATGTCGGCGGCTAACATGTCATCAATAGCCGATTTGACATGGTCCTTTTCGGCGGGACTTAACCGAAACGGATTCTGGCGTATGGGCGCGCTGTCACCCGTATCAATATGGTGATGCAGCAGATGAGTGCAACCCAAATCGTATTTGTCCCGACTGAAAACGTCGGAAAATTCCCGCAGTAGCGTTTTAAGCTGTTGACGCTCTGAATTTGACAGGTCCGTCGATCCCGCACAAAGCGCCTCGAGCCACCCTTCATCGCTGTCCGAATGTGGTCGCAGCGCAGGGACAGCACTCACGTGATTCGCGACGGGTTCCTCACAGGGCACCGGCATCGCGTGAGCAAGCACGGTCCCCTGCGGGACCACCACCGTCTGCGAGCCCACATTGAGGACCGCGATGAAGGGGTCTCCGTCCCCTCTTACTATGGTCTGGGCCGGAAGTAAATGAGGTCCACTAACCCCGGCCCTAGATGGCCCCAGCAGAACCCCTTGGGCCCCAATGCCCTTAGCGAAGGGCCGCCGAAGTTTCAAAGGAACCAACATTTGTGCCCCCGGAGGAACGCGCACCGTTCTATCTACAAACGCCGGCACCGTTGCGAACGCCGTCCGACTCGTACCGGGGGATGGCAGAAACGCCATGCGTCGGCCCGACGGGAGCTCAATGCATCCCTGGTCGATTAATATCCTAATCGGCATTTTGGCCAGGAAGTCCGTCCCCAGCAGGCACGGAACCGCCAGCGAGGAGGAAACAAAAATCGGCCCAGACAATTTAATATCCCCGATACAAATTAGGGCTCGAATCTGTCTGATGATGCCAAGTGAGCCCCCGTTAGCAGCAAAGAATGGCAAGTTAACAGGCATCAAAGGACGGCTCTGGGCAGGGAGAATATTGTAAATTAACTCCGAAATAATGGTCGCCAATGCTCCCGTATCGACCAGGATGCGCACCTCGACCCCGTCGATGTGCCCCACAACGGCCGACGACCCCGACGACGCGGCTACAACACGATGGGCCAACACGGACCACTGGCTGGGTTCAATCTGAGTACCCAGAGCGGTGCGTGTTGGTGCGATGGTGCGCGATATTTGCCCCCCAATCGGTGCGGTGTATGAGTGTGTGGCGGGTGTGTGCGTGGGCCAAACATGTGAGGTGCCGCGACTCGCCGGGTTATGATGATGGAGCTTGGGAAGAGGGCCGGCGTCCCGTCGAGGTGTCGTCCCGTGCTGCCGAGGAGAGCGGCACCCCGAGGCGACATGGCCCCGGATGCCGCAGTTGTAGCAGCGCGGGAGCGCTGGTGACGACGACGGATGATCGGGATGGCTCGAGCCGCCCCGGTCCGCCCGTACTCCCGCTCCCTGCCGCCGTTGATGGTCGATGGCGCAGATCTCCTCCGCCGGGAGGGTGGCTGCGGCCACGGTACGCCCGCTCGCCGCCTTGCTGGTCTTGCGTCGTTGCGCGAGCAGGTTTGCGTGGAGGAGTCGTGCTGCTTGGAGGGAGCACATCTCCGCGTCGTCCTGTGCGACGATGACGATCTCCAAGTCGTCCGCCAGCAGGAGTATCTTCTCTGTAACCATGGCGTCGACACCTTCGTTGTCCATCCGTGGAAAGGCCGCCTTTTCCAGTGCCAGGAGGCTTGTGCGGTACGCCAGAGGCGACTCCTTTGCCCCCCGCTGGCGATCGTAGAAGAGTTGGCGACAGTCTGACGGCGGACCGTAAACTGCAGCCAGCACCTGCATCGCCGTCTGCAGCGTAGAGCGCCTCTCCTTCGGTGCCAATGTTAAAGTGGCGAGGGCGTCGCTGTCGAGGAGTGCTGGCAGCGCGCGGAGAGCCTCGGCGTCTGTCCACTTCGCCATCTCCTGGTGAGCGAGGAAGCACCGCTGGAAGCCGCCCCAGTCGCCTTCCTCGCCCACAAATTCTTTGAGTGGAGGCAGTCGCTGATGTAGCGCAGCGGCTGCCGCAGAAGGTCGCTCTTCCTCGTCCCCCTCACCCAGCTCTGCTTCGGCGCGCACGACCGATGGCATCGCCGGTCGCACCCGTGGTGACGTCCCGTCCGTTGGCGATGACGCGGCAGGTACTGTATGCCCGCCGTTGGACGCGATGCTCAGGCCGGCCACGCCCTCAACTGCAGCTGCGGTGATGGCGGGATTTTCAAGTTGGTGTTCTGCCGAAATGGCGGGAAGGCGCTGTGGTCGTCGGCTTCCATCGCCCCGTGGCGGTCCAGCAGCCCCCAGCTGAGTGATGTGGTCCAGCATGCTGGCAGCGGCGTGCAGCAGCTCCATCAGCTTGGCGTGCGCCTGCCTCAGCCCCTCTGCCGACACTTCTCCACCCTCCTGTTGCTGCGGCGTAGCCGTATCTGGCCCCGACTGCTCCGTGCTCTCTTCACCCGTCCCGGGCTCTCCGACTGCAGCGGTGTCCTCCGCCGCCGGTATCCTGACCCGAGCTGACCGGCGCGTGTCCATGTTCATAGATTTTTACTTCTGACACCAGATGTAATACCGTTGAGGACTCTTGGACACCCGGGGTTGAGGCACACGTATTTATTCCGTAACAGTTGTCACAACCGCGGACATACAATACTGGAGGGGGTATCGGCCCCCTCACCCGGCTAGCTGGGAATACACTGCTAGCTATCTCTGACCTACCTCCTAGTCCTCCACTAACGGGCTAGGGGAGGCTGTCTGGCCCGACACTGGTAAGTCGGGCTACGGTACCCGGAGTCCCAGAGCACTAGCTCTGGTTCTCGGGACCACGCCGCTGGCTCGGTCCTGCGCGGCCCTGACAAGGGCGGCGTCCCAGGGGAGTCCAGGGCTCTAGCTAGACGATCTTCGGTCTTCACTGGTTTAGCTTTAACATTCTCCCCCGAGCCCTCTGACACATCCCCCTTTATACTCAACCCCCGCTGAGGGGTGGGGCTGCCTGGTGCGGACGTCGTTGAGAGCACCCCCCCCCGTGCACTCACGTAGCCCCGCCCACTGTGTTTGTTTCCCATAAGCTGCCATGCATAACGGCTCTCTCTCTAACACCCCTACACACGTAGCACACACACAGCACACACACGCAGCGCACACACACGCAGCGCACACACACGCAGCGCACACACACGCAGCGCACACCCCGCACGAAGCGCACACCCCGCACGCAGCGCACACCCCGCACGCAGCGCACACCCCGCACGCAGCGCACACCCCGCAAGCAGCGCACCCCCCGCACGCAGCGCACACCCCGCACGCAGCGCACCCCCCGCACGCAGCGCACACCCCGCACGCAGCGCACACCCCGCACGCAGCGCACACCCCGCACGCAGCGCACACCCCGCACGCAGCGCACACCCCGCACGCAGCGCACACCACACACGCAGCGCACACCACACACGCAGCGCACACCACACACGCAGCGCACACCACACGCAGCGCACACCACACACACACACCACACACACACACCACACACGCACTCACGCTAACGCTGCGGCGGCGGTGAGCACGTGCGCGCCCCTGCAGGCGCTGATTTCGCACACGCGTGAGCGTTGCCGAGCGGTTTTAACGCGCCCCGCCCCCGCCTGGATATTGGCGCGGCACGGGATGCGCAAGCGTCGGCGGCCGTTGATGTTGTAATACACGCGCGCCTCACACACACCCTCAAATTACCAATCACCGCGTCGAGGTTCCACTCACCCACACAGAAATCACACTCCACCGATACTCTGTACTAAAGTTTAGCTGTGTAGTAGTGGTGAGTGTTTCTGGGTGAGTGCAGGGAGGGCTTTATGGTAGTGATAGTGGTGAGTGGTAGTGGTGAGTGGTGTTGTGTAGTAGTGGTGAGTGTTTGTGGGTGAGTGAGTGGTAGTGGTGAGTGGTGTTGTGTAGCAGTGGTGAGTGTTTGTGGGTGATTGAGTGGTAGTGGTGAGTGGTGTTGTGTAGTAGTGGTGAGTGTTTGTGGGTGAGTGAATGGTAGTGGTGAGTGGTGTTGTGTAGTGGTGAGTGTTTGTGGGTGAGTGAGTGGTAGTGGTGAGTGGTGTTGTGTAGTAGTGGTGAGTGTTGTGGGTGAGTGAGTGCAGGCAGGCCTGTGTGGTAGTGGTGAGTGGTAGTGATGAGTTGTGTTGTGTAGTAGTGGTGAGTGTTTGTGGGTGAGTGAGTGCGGACAGGCCTGTGTGGTAGTGGTGAGTGGTAGTGGTGAGTGGTGTTATGTAGTAGTGGTGAGTGTTTGTGGGTGAGTGAGTGGTAGTGGTGAGTGGTGTGTGGTAGTGGTGTGTGTAGTGGTGAGTGGTGTAGTGGTGAGTGGTGTGTGTAGTGGTAAGTGGTGTGTGGTAGTGGTGAGTGGTGTGTGTAGTGGTGAGTGGTGTGTGTAGTGGTGAGTGGTGTAGTGGTGAGTGGTGCTGTGTATTGGTGAGTGGTGCTGTGTAGTGGTGAGTGGTTCTGTGTAGTGGTGAGTGGTGCTGTGTGGTAGTGGTGAGTGGTGTGTGTAGTGGTGAGTGGTGTGTGTAGTGGTGAGTGGTGTGTGTAGTGGTGAGTGGTGTGTGTAGTGGTGAGTGGTGGTGTGTGTAGTGGTGAGTGGTGGTGTGTGTAGTGGTGAGTGATGCTGTGTGTGTAGTGGTGAGTGATGCTGTGTGGTAGTGAGTGGTGTGTGTAGTGGTTAGTGGTGTGTGTAGTGGTGAGTGGTGCTGTGTAATGGTGAGTGATGTGTGTAGTGGTGAGTGGTGTGTGTAGTGGTGAGTGGTGGTGTGTGTAGTGGTGAGTGGTGGTGTGTGTAGTGGTGAGTGGTGGTGTGTGTAGTGGTGAGTGATGCTGTGTGTGTAGTGGTGAGTGATGCTGTGTGGTAGTGGTGAGTGGTGTGTGTAGTGGTGAGTGGTGCTGTGTAATGGTGAGTGGTGTGTGTAGTGGTGAGTGGTGTGTGTAGTGTGAGTGGTGTAGTGGTGAGTGGTGTGTGTAATGGTGAGTGGTGTGTGTAGTGGTGAGTGGTGTAGTGGTGAGTGGTTCTGTGTAGTGGTGAGTGGTTCTGTGTAGAGGTGAGTGGTGTGTAGTGGTGAGTAGTGTAGTGGTGCTGTGTAGTGGTGAGTGGTCTGTGTAGTGGTGAGTGGTTCTGTGTAGTGGTGAGTGGTTCTGTGTAGTGGTGAGTGGTGTAGTGGTGCTGTGTGGTAGTGGTGAGTGGTGCTGTGTAGTGGTGAGTGGTGTATGGGGGCGCAACGTTTGCCCCCTCCAATCCCTTCTCCGCTCCCTCCTCCACCGCGTCGATCGCCCCCCCTCCCCCCCGTGTTAGCGCCCATTCTGAGGGACATCGCTAAATCGTTGGCTCACCGCCGCACGGGGTTATTCCACACACGCACTCACACAGCACACACACAGCACACACAACACACATACACGTAGCACACACACAGCACACACACTACACACATACGCAGCACACACACCACACACACGCAGCGCACACACCACACACACGCAGCGCACACACAGCACACATGTAGGGGTGTTAGAGAGAGAGCCCGTTATGCATGGCAGCCTATGGCAAACAAACACAGTGGGCGGGGCTACGTGAGTGCACGGGGAGGTGCTCTCTACGACGTCCGCGCCAGGCACCCCGGGGGGGCCCCCACCCCTCAGCGGGGGGTTGGGTATAAAAGGGGATGTATCGGAGGGCTCGGGGTTCTTGTTAAGCTAACCAGTAAAGACTGAAGACGTCTTAGCTAAAGCCCTGGACTCTCCTGGTTCGCCGTCCTTATCAGGGCCGAACAGGACCGAGCCAGCGGCGTGGTCCCGAGATCCAGAGCCGGTGCTCTTGTCAGCGCTGGTCTGGGACTCAGGGTACCAGGCCCGACTTACCAGTGTCGGGCCAGATAGCCTCCCCTAGCCCGTTAGAGGAGGACTAGGAGGCAGGCTAGGAAGTAGCTAGCGCGTGTATCCCCAGCTAGCCGGGTGAGGGGGCCGACACCCCCTCTAGTGTTGTATGCCAGAGCCGTGCTGTGTGAATAAAACCCGTGTGCCTCCAACTCCGGCGTCCAAGAGTCGTGAACTCTATTACACACACACCACATACACCACACACGCACAGCACACACACAGCACACACACAGCACACACACAGCACACACACACCACACACACTCACGCACACACACACAGCACACCACACACGCACTCACACAGCACACACACCACACTCGCACTCACACAGCACACACACACCACACACACCACACACGCACTCACGCTAACGCTGCGGCGGCGGTGAGCACGTGCGCGCCCCTGCAGGCGCTGATTTCGCACACGCGTGAGCGTCGCCGAGCGGTTTTAACGCGCCCCGCCCCGCCTGGATATTGGCGCGGCACGGGATGCGCAAGCGTCGGCGGCCGTTGATGTTGTAATACACGCGCGCCTCACACACACCCTCAAATTACCCATCACCGCGTCGAGGTTCCACTCACCCACACAGAAATCACACTCCACCGATACTCTGTACTAAAGTTTAGCTGTGTAGTAGTGGTGAGTGTTTCTGGGTGAGTGCAGGGAGGACTTTGTGGTAGTGGTGAGTGGTGTTTTGTAGTAGTGGTGAGTGTTTGTGGGTGAGTGAGTGCAGGCAGGCCTGTGTGGTAGTGGTGAGTGGTCGTGGTGAGTGGTCGTGGTGAGTGGTGTTGTGTAGTAGTGGTGAGTGTTTGTGGGTGAGTGAGTGGTAGTGGTGAGTGGTGTTGTGTAGTAGTGGTGAGTGTTTGTGGGTGAGTGAATGGTAGTGGTGAGTGGTGTTGTGTAGTGGTGAGTGTTTGTGGGTGAGTGAGTGGTAGTGGTGAGTGGTGTTGTGTAGTAGTGGTGAGTGTTTGTGGGTGAGTGAGTGGTAGTGGTGAGTGGTGTTGTGTAGTAGTGGTCAGTGTTTGTGGGTGAGTGAGTGCAGGCAGGCCTGTGTGGTAGTGGTGAGTGGTAGTGATGAGTTGTGTTGTGTAGTAGTGGTGAGTGTTTGTGGGTGAGTGAGTGCAGACAGGCCTGTGTGGTAGTGGTGAGTGGTAGTGGTGAGTGGTGTTATGTAGTAGTGGTGAGTGTTTGTGGGTGAGTGAGTGGTAGTGGTGAGTGGTGTGTGGTAGTGGTGTGTGTAGTGGTGAGTGGTGTAGTGGTGAGTGGTGTGTGTAGTGGTGAGTGGTGTGTGGTAGTGGTGAGTGGTGTGTGTAGTGGTGAGTGGTGTGTGTAGTGGTGAGTGGTGTAGTGGTGAGTGGTGCTGTGTATTGGTGAGTGGTGCTGTGTAGTGGTGAGTGGTTCTGTGTAGTGGTGAGTGGTGCTGTGTGGTAGTGGTGAGTGGTGTGTGTAGTGGTGAGTGATGTGTGTAGTGGTGAGTGGTGTGTGTAGTGGTGAGTGGTGTGTGTAGTGGTGAGTGGTGTGTGTAGTGGTGAGTGGTGGTGTGTGTAGTGGTGAGTGGTGGTGTGTGTAGTGGTGAGTGATGCTGTGTGTGTAGTGGTGAGTGATGCTGTGTGGTAGTGAGTGGTGTGTGTAGTGGTTAGTGGTGTGTGTAGTGGTGAGTGGTGCTGTGTAATGGTGAGTGATGTGTGTAGTGGTGAGTGGTGGTGTGTGTAGTGGTGAGTGGTGGTGTGTGTAGTGGTGAGTGGTGGTGTGTGTAGTGGTGAGTGATGCTGTGTGTGTAGTGGTGAGTGATGCTGTGTGGTAGTGGTGAGTGGTGTGTGTAGTGGTGAGTGGTGCTGTGTAATGGTGAGTGGTGTGTGTAGTGGTGAGTGGTGTGTGTAGTGTGAGTGGTGTAGTGGTGAGTGGTGTGTGTAATGGTGAGTGGTGTGTGTAGTGGTGAGTGGTGTAGTGGTGAGTGGTTCTGTGTAGTGGTGAGTGGTTCTGTGTAGAGGTGAGTGGTGTGTAGTGGTGAGTAGTGTAGTGGTGCTGTGTAGTGGTGAGTGGTCTGTGTAGTGGTGAGTGGTTCTGTGTAGTGGTGAGTGGTTCTGTGTAGTGGTGAGTGGTGTAGTGGTGAATGGTGTAGTGGTGCTGTGTGGTAGTGGTGAGTGGTGCTGTGTAGTGGTGAGTGGTGTATGGGGGCGCAACGTTTGCCCCCTCCAATCCCTTCTCCGCTCCCTCCTCCACCGCGTCGATCGCCCCCCCTCCCCCCCGTGTTAGCGCCCATTCTGAGGGACATCGCTAAATCGTTGGCTCACCGCCGCACGGGGTTATTCCACACACGCACTCACACAGCACACACACAGCACACACAACACACATACACGTAGCACACACACAGCACACACACTACACACATACGCAGCACACACATCACACACACACGCAGCGCACACACCACACACACGCAGCGCACACACAGCACACATGTAGGGGTGTTAGAGAGAGAGCCCGTTATGCATGGCAGCCTATGGCAAACAAACACAGTGGGCGGGGCTACGTGAGTGCACGGGGAGGTGCTCTCTACGACGTCCGCGCCAGGCACCCCGGGGGGGCCCCCACCCCTCAGCGGGGGGTTGGGTATAAAAGGGGATGTATCGGAGGGCTCGGGGTTCTTGTTAAGCTAACCAGTAAAGACTGAAGACGTCTTAGCTAAAGCCCTGGACTCTCCTGGTTCGCCGTCCTTATCAGGGCCGAACAGGACCGAGCCAGCGGCGTGGTCCCGAGATCCAGAGCCGGTGCTCTTGTCAGCGCTGGTCTGGGACTCAGGGTACCAGGCCCGACTTACCAGTGTCGGGCCAGATAGCCTCCCCTAGCCCGTTAGAGGAGGACTAGGAGGCAGGCTAGGAAGTAGCTAGCGCGTGTATCCCCAGCTAGCCGGGTGAGGGGGCCGACACCCCCTCTAGTGTTGTATGCCAGAACCGTGCTGTGTGAATAAAACCCGTGTGCCTCCAACTCCGGCGTCCAAGAGTCGTGAACTCTATTACACACACACCACATACACCACACACGCACAGCACACACACAGCACACACACAGCACACACACACCACACACACTCACGCACACACACACAGCACACCACACACGCACTCACACAGCACACACACCACACTCGCACTCACACAGCACACACACACCACACACACACACACCACACACGCACTCACGCTAACGCTGCGGCGGCGGTGAGCACGTGCGCGCCCCTGCAGGCGCTGATTTCGCACACGCGTGAGCGTCGCCGAGCGGTTTTAACGCGCCCCGCCCCGCCTGGATATTGGCGCGGCACGGGATGCGCAAGCGTCGGCGGCCGTTGATGTTGTAATACACGCGCGCCTCACACACACCCTCAAATTACCCATCACCGCGTCGAGGTTCCACTCACCCACACAGAAATCACACTCCACCGATACTCTGTACTAAAGTTTAGCTGTGTAGTAGTGGTGAGTGTTTCTGGGTGAGTGCAGGGAGGACTTTGTGGTAGTGGTGAGTGGTGTTGTGTAGTAGTGGTGAGTGTTTGTGGGTGAGTGAGTGCAGGCAGGCCTGTGTGGTAGTGGTGAGTGGTCGTGGTGAGTGGTCGTGGTGAGTGGTGTTGTGTAGTAGTGGTGAGTGTTTGTGGGTGAGTGAGTGGTAGTGGTGAGTGGTGTTGTGTAGTAGTGGTGAGTGTTTGTGGGTGAGTGAATGGTAGTGGTGAGTGGTGTTGTGTAGTGGTGAGTGTTTGTGGGTGAGTGAGTGGTAGTGGTGAGTGGTGTTGTGTAGTAGTGGTGAGTGTTTGTGGGTGAGTGAGTGGTAGTGGTGAGTGGTGTTGTGTAGTAGTGGTCAGTGTTTGTGGGTGAGTGAGTGCAGGCAGGCCTGTGTGGTAGTGGTGAGTGGTAGTGATGAGTGGTGTTGTGTAGTAGTGGTGAGTGTTTGTGGGTGAGTGAGTGCAGACAGGCCTGTGTGGTAGTGGTGAGTGGTAGTGGTGAGTGGTGTTATGTAGTAGTGGTGAGTGTTTGTGGGTGAGTGAGTGGTAGTGGTGAGTGGTGTTGTGTAGTGGTGAGTGTTTGTGGGTGAGTGAGTGGTGTTGTTTAGTAGTTGTTCTGCCTCACGGCAGGAGTTTTGCCTCACGGCAGATGGGGGGGGGGGCTTATGTACACAGGAATTTCCTGTTTTTGATGCTGGTTTTGGTCACGTGACCAGGAAGTTGCGAATTAAGATTCCCGCTTAACCACGCGGGCGTCGGCCATTACGCACATAATTCAAGATGGCGGCACACATCGCGTCCCAGTGAAGCCAGCTGCAGTTGTCCATCGTGGGACTTTGAGAAGCATTGTCTGGAAGTTTGTTTATGTTCTTATAATATTGGCAATGCTGTTGTAATGTTGGAATGACCATTATAGTGATGTAAATGCCTTTATGGTGCTGTTAAGTTGTTGTGGTAAATACAAGGCCTAGTAAGCAACGAAGCCTGCAACTTTCCTTATTGTGAATGTTACTTCTGATTTAGTAGGTCGATTCAGACTTGTGCCCAGGTGGCTATGTTGCGATCCTGAGAGCAAAGATGACGAAGTATCTCATCCACAGTTTAGTGTTATGTGTAATGCTGTACGTTCGGGGTACAGTGTGATGAATACACGATGTGCCTTTATGCAATGCAGCGGCTTGTGCTCTTGTGTAGTTGTTCAGTGGTAGTGTGGGGGCCTGGTCCATCCAGGGTCTATTGCTGGGAAACATGTTATCTGGGACAATGTTATGGTGCTGTGGTGTTCATTGTGTTGGTGTTTCCGGGTTATAACAGATGCTGTATCTGTGTTTTCTCACCAGTTTTACCTCGCTAAACTCAATAAATGATGTTTGGAGTCGGACGTTCATCCTGGCTCCGAGGGTTTATTGAACGCGAGGTTAACTACTCAGCTAGCGGTGCAATGCAGCGCACAGCGAGGCCGAGACAGTAAAAAGACACTTCTTGAAGCTCCCAACCAGTGCTGCAGCCAGCCCTGGAGCAAGTAAAAAGACATTCTTCTTGGAGCTCCCAACCAGCTCCTCAAGCAAAGTGCTCTCAAGCAGTCAGCCTGCAGCAAGCAACCAGCTCTGCAACGAGTCTACATTTAAATCGTGTTGCAAGCATCACAGCATGGAAAGCCACAATTCAGCAGGGAGAGATGCTGAAGAAGATGATTTAAGCAATCCAGGACCTCCCATCCTGCCTCAAGAGGACCAAGGGAGTTCAAGGCCCCAAAGAGAGGTCAGGCTGACACAACGGGCCTTGGAAAGCTATGATGCTGAGAAGCAGGACCTTGATGCCAGGATACAAAGGGCATGGGACTGTTATTTGGTTCTTTCGGTTAAGTCACGTCTAAAGATAAAATAATAAATTAAATTAAATAATAGAATACGACGTTTCGATTGCAACACAAGCAATCATCATCAGGTATAATGAAATAGCGACAAAATCTAACCAGAAAACTATAGACAGACATATTAGCAGACAGATATCACCAAGATACATAGCGAGAGCAACACAGGTAACAGAGAGGGGTGATCGTCTCTGTGGGGTGGCCTTAAATAGACAGAGGGGGGGGGGGGGCGGAGGCAGAGAGAGGGAGGGGAGTTAGAGAAAAAATTAGCATATCAATGAGTGGTCAACAGACGTGGTGCTGCAAGTACGATGGCACGGCAAGCAAGTCCTTCTCCTGATTTTCAGCTGGATGCTAAGTTAAGCACCCTACAACTCAAAAAGGAAGCAGCTGCTGCAAGGGCCCATGCAGAGGTGCTCGAAGTAACAGCCAACCTGGATAAGGAAGAGAATTGGAGTGAGTTTGGCACTCAGATACCTGTCAAGGACCGTGATCAACTCGCCAGAAAAAAGTATTTTGGACTGGTCTGAACAATGCATCAATGCTCCTCCACCAAACGATACTGAACAAAGGGTGGAATTTCAGGCATCGCCATCTCCACACCGAATGAACATGAATGCTGTCTACGGGAATGGCGGAAATGCATATCCTGCCCTGAGAGTTAGTCGCCGACTCAGCGTCGCGCACGTGGGGTCAGACGTGGATGCACCAAGTCAGACCCACATTCCAGACAGTGACATAAGGGGATCCAACCAACGTGATCGAAACCCTTTGGGCCCACAGTCCAATGCCATTGCGAATGACGCATGCAAGGCAATACAGCCAATAATGCCACCTCACAAGCGCCAGTATGGACACACCCTAGATCAGCAGGACTAGGGGACTTTGCTAGGTACCTGGCTCACCGCGAACTAATCAACACAGGACTCGTTAAGTTTGATTACCACTCTGAGAACTATCGAGCCTGGAGATCTACCTTGAGGAATGCAATCCGAAATGCAGACATCTCTGCAAGTAAAGAATTCGACCTGTTGGTGAAATGGTTAGGAAATGAATCTGCAGAGTATGCAAAGAGGATCCGGTCAGCAAACATTGACGACCCCACCTCAAGCCTGCATGCGGTGTGGGAGAGGCTCGAGGAGTGCTATGGTAGCCCAGAAACCATTGAGAAGGCTCTCTTCAAGAAGTTGCAGAACTTTCCAAAAATCTCTGGTCGAGACAATAAGAGGTTACGGGAGCTTGGAGATCTTTTGATGGAGCTTGAATCAGCCCAGGCTGATCGCTACTTACCAGGTCTCATTTTCTTGAATACCTACCATGGCATGAACCCCATCGTAGAGAAATTGCCATTTGACGTGCAGGAAAAATGGAGAACAGCGGCTTCAAGATACAAGTCAGAGCATCAGGTTGCATTCCCCCCATTCTCCTTTTTCTCAAAGTTTATCCGCAACCTGGCTAAGACTAGAAATGACCCGAGTTTCATGTTTGGCACCACGGGGATTTCCAGTCCAGATCTCCCAAAAATGGAAAGAATGATGGCGAAACGAGGAACAGCGAGAGTGACAATTTCCATACACAAGACTGAGGTCTATCTTACGACATTCGCAAACTCCGTCCAGGCAACCACCACAAAGAAAAAGATATAGGATCCAGAGAAGCAATGCCCATTGCATGATAAACCTCACTCATTCCAGAAATGCCGTGAGTTCAGGAGGAAGCCATTGGAAGAGCGGAAAAACATGCTGAAAGAATTTGGAGTGTGCTTCAAATGCTGTGCTTCTACAAACCACCTTGCAAGGAATTGCAAGGCAGATATCAAGTGCGAGGAATGTGGCAGCGACAAACACGCAACTGCTCTGCACACATTTTACTCCAAACCCAGTGGTACTAAGGCTTCCGATCCCGAAGCAGAGCACGGCGGGGAGCAATGCGAGACCGCCGCACTCACTTCGTCAATTACAACCAAATGCACAGAAGTCTGTGGAGAAGGCTTCAAAGGAAGATCTTGCTCAAAGATATGCCTCGTCTGAGTGTATCCCAAAAGACATCTTGAAAGGGCAGTAAGGATATACGCCATAATGGACGACCAGAGCAACAAGTCTTTGGCAAGGTCAGAGTTCTTTGATCAGCTAAGCGTAGGTGGGAATTCCTTTCCATACACGCTCAGAACATGCTCAGGACTGATGGAGACAGCGGGAAGAAGAGCGAGTGGCCTCATGGTGGAAACCATGGATAGCACCATGAAGCTACCCCTTCCTACGGCGACAGAGTGCACCAAGATACCGGACGACAGGAGTGAGATTCCCACGCCCGAAGTTGCACGTCACCACCCACACCTGAAACCCATAGCAGAGTTCATCCCACCATTGGATCACGCGGCACAGATTTTACTTCTGCTCGGCAGGGACATGCTGGGAGTCCACAAGGTTCGCGACCAACGCAATGGACCTCACGACGCTCCCTACGCCCAGAGACTCGACCTAGGATGGGTCATCGTAGGTGACGTTTGTCTCGATGGAACACACAAACCAGAGCACATTAGCACATTCAGAACGAGTGTGATCATGAATGGACGCACGTCGCTCTTCAAACCGTGCCCCCAACCATTTCACGCTGAAAGAGAAATTCGACGATAGAAGTCAAGGCTGTACCATGCAGGCCGACAAAGAAACCTCTATGCTGAAAGATGATGTTGGACATACGGTGTTCGTGACAACGAAGGATGACAACAAACCTGCTCCATCGCTAGAGGATAAAGAATTCTTGAAAATAATGGACAGAGAGTTCTTCCAAGATGAGTCAAACAGTTGGGTTGCCCCTCTGCCATTTCGTAATCCCAGATGCCGGCTACCCAACAATAGAGAGCAAGCCCTCTCATGGCTCAACTGATTGCGCCGCACCTTGGACAAGAAACCAGAGATGAAGAATCATTTTGTGTCCTTGATGAAAAACATATTTGACAGTGGTCACGCTGAAGCAGCCCCTCCTCTAGAAGAAGGACAAGAATGCTGGTACTTACCAATCTTTGGCGTGTATCACCCAAAGAAGCCGGATCAGATCAGAGTGGTGTTCGATTCCAGTGCTCAATTTAAAGGCATTTCCTTGAACAACGTAATGCTCACCAGACCGGACTTGAACAACAGTCTCCTAGGGTTACTCATCCGTTTCAGAAAGCAGTCAATCGCCGTAACAGCCGACATTCAACAAATGTTCCACTGTTTCATTGTCCGAGAAGACGACAGAAATCACCTCAGGTTTCTGTGGTACCACAATAACAACGTTTATGATCGAATTGTTGAATACAGAATGAAAGTGCATGTCTTCGGCAACAGCCCAACCCCAGCGGTAGCCACCTATGAACTTAGGAGGACCGCGCAGGCAGGAGAAGGGGAATTTGGGAAAGACGCCAAGAGATTTGTAAAGCGAGATTTCTACGTTGACGATGCACTTAAATCAATGCCCACGGCCTCAGAAGCCATCGATCTGCTCCAAAGGACGCAAGGAATGTTAGCAACTGCTAACCTGAGACTTCACAAGATAGCGTCCAGCAGCGCAGAAGTGATAAAAGCGTTTCCTTCAGACGATCGCTCAAAAGACTTGAAAGACTTGGACCTTAACGTCGACACACCACCAATCCAACGCAGCCTTGGACTGAGTTGGGACCTGAAAGCGGATACATTCACGTTCCGAGTATCAATTGGAGAGAAACCGTACACGCGACGTGGCATCTTGTCGATGGTAAACAGCCTGTACGATCCACTAGGATTTGTAGCGCCGGTCACCATTCAAGGCCGTTGGATACTCAGAGACCTTTGTGCTGATACACAAGACTGGGATAGCCCGTTGCCGGAGGAACGGCGACAAGAATGGGAAACTTGGAGAAATTCCTTACAGGCACTTGAGCAGCTGCAGATTCCACGTTCCTACACACCCACATCCCTTTCCGTAACCCAACGGAAGGAGTTACATGTGTTTGCAGATGCTTCTATGATGGCCGTAGCAGCCGTAGCTTACCTAAAAACCACAAGCGCAGAAGGGATCCAGCATGTTGGGTTCATATTGGGCAAAGCCAAACTGGCCCCACAACCGGAACATACCATCCCAAGGCTTGAGCTGTGTGGAGCCGTTCTTGCTACAGAGGTGGCGGAACTGATCTTAGACGAATTGGACATCAAACTGGATGCGGTCAAGTTCTACATGGACAGTAAAGTCGTACTAGGCTACATAAACAACCAAACCAGAAGGTTCTACACCTACATCAGCAACCGGGTGGAACGCATCAGGAGATCGACGCAGCCGGAGAAATGGAATTACGTTCCAACTGATCAGAATCCAGCAGATCTCGCAACTAGGTCCGTCCCTGCATCTCTGCTGAAGCAAACCATCTGGCTGACGGGTCCAGCATTCCTCTTACGATGAGACGGTGGCCCATGTACTACCAAAGAGACCTTTGGACTCATAGAGCCCGAGTCGGACAAGGAGATTCGTCCTCAAGTGACAACTTTCGTAACAAATGTGCGACCAAGAAGTCCACTGAGTCCACACCATTTTGAACATTTCTCGAAATGGACGACGCTCGTGCGAGCGATAGCACAAAGACGACTTGCTCAGGATCGGTGGTCAGCTAGGGAATGCAAAATTAGATGAGAATGAACAAAACCCCCTCATAATCCCAAGCCAGAGCCACATCGCAATCTTACTTGTGCGCCACTACCACGAGAAGGTCAAGCACCAAGGTCGGCAATTCACAGAAGGAGCAATCCGATCTGCAGGGCTGTGGATCGTTGGAGCAAAGAGGTGGATCACCAGCACAATCCACAAGTGTATCAGGTGTCGCAAGTTACGTGGAAAACAGGAAGAACAGAAAATGGCAGACCTCCCAGCCGATCGACTCAGGGTGGAACCTCCCTTCACCTCTGTAGGGATCGACGTGTTCGGACCATGGACAGTCATCTCCCGCCGCACCAGAGGAGGGCTCGCGAAAAGCAAATGTTGGGCAGTGCTGTTCACCTGTATGAGTACACGAGCAGTGCACATCAAAGTCATCGAGTCCATGGACTCTTCGAGCTTTATAAATGCACTCCGGAGATTCTTCGCCATCAGAGGGCCAGCCAAGCAACTCCGTTCTGATTGTGGAACCAATTTCACTGGAGCATGTAAAGAACTTAAGATCAATACAAAGAATGTCGAAGATGATTCTGTCAGGAAATACCTTTGTGACCAAGGCTGCACATGGATCTTCAATCCTCCTCACTCTTCGCATATGGGTGGAGCCTGGGAACGCATGATCGGGATTGTTCGACGTATTCTCGACTCCATGCTATGTGATGTCGGGTCCACACGGCTCTCTCACGAGGTCTTAACCACTCTCATGGCCGAGGTCTCAGCCATAATTAATTCAAGACCCCTGATCCCCGTCTCAACCGACCCGGAGTCACCATTCATCTTGACTCCTGCTACACGTCTTACCCAGAAGACAGACGTGCTCACAGCACCTACCGAGGAGGCCAGCACTGCAGATCTCTACAGACGTCAATGGAGACAAGTGCAGAGCTTTGCGAACATGTTCTGGCATCGCTGGAAAAACGAGTACCTTACGACACTCCAAGTGCGCAACAAGTGGCAGTCTAACAGACCAGACATCCAAAAAGGTGATCTCGTCCTACTGATGGACAACCAAGCCAAACGGAATGAGTGGCCAATGGGCCACATCCTCAAGTCGATTCCAAGTGCCGATGGAAAAGTTCGAAAAGTCGAGGTTATGATTGCGAAGCAAGATGTCGCAAGAACTTTCGTCAGGCCCATAGTCGAGACAGTACTACTTCTCTCTCGCAAAGATATGGACAAATAAGTTGACCCGTTGAAGTTGTTACACATTTGTTTAGATAGGAAATAAATGGTGGTATCTCTTAGATACCAGACGGGGAGTTTTCTACCTCACGGCAGGAGTTTTGCCTCACGGCAGATGGGGGGGGGTGTATGTACACAGGAATTTCCTGTTTTTGATGCTGGTTTTGGTCATGTGACCAGGAAGTTGCGAATTAAGATTCCCGATTAACCACGCGGGCGTTGGCCATTACGCACATAATTCAAGATGGCGGCACACATCGCGTCCCAGTGAAGCCAGCCGCAGTTGTCCGTCGTGGGACTTTGAGAAGCATTGTCTGTAAGTTTGTTCATGTTCTTATAATATTGGCAATGTTGTTGTAATGTTGGAATGACCGTTATAGTGATGTAAATGCCTTTATGGTGCTGTTAAGTTGTTGTGGTAAATACGAGGCCTAGTTAGTAACGAAGCCTGCAACTTTCCTTATTGTGGATGTTACTTGTGATTTAGTAGGTCGAGTCAGACTTGTGCCCAGGTGGCTATGTTGCGATCCTGAGAGCAAAGATGACGAACTATCTCATCCATAGTTTAGCGTTATGTGTAATGCTGTACATTTGGGGTGCAGTGTGATGAATACACGATGTGCCTTTATGCAACGCAGCGGCTTGTGCTCTTGTGTAGTTGTTCAGTGGTAGTGTGGGGGCCTGGTTCATCCAGGGTCTATTGCTGGGAAACATGTTATCTGGGACAATGTTCTGGTGCTGTGGTGGTCATGTTGTTGGTGTTTCCGGGTTAAAACAGATCTGTATCTGTGTTTTCTCGCCAGTTTTACCTCGTTAAACTCAATAAATGACGTTTGGAGTCGGACGTTCATCCTGGCTCTGAGGGTTTATTGAACGCGAGGTTAACTACTCGGCTAGAAGTGCAATGCAGCGCACAGCGAGGCCGAGACAGTAGTGGTGAGTGTTTGTGGGTGAGTGAGTGGTAGTGGTGAGTGGTAGTGGTGAGTGGTGTTGTGTAGTAGTGGTGAGTGTTTGTGGTTGAGTGAGTGCAGGCAAGCCTGCCAGGGCGGTGAGCGCCGCGGGGTACTCCGGCTGGCCGGGGTGTTCGCTCTGTCGCTCGCCTCCCTGCTCGGCCTCCTGGGCCTGGCGCTCGGCCCTCGCCTGGAGGAGGCCCGCAGACTCGGGGAGGCCCTCACGCAGATACAGCACGGTGACAGCCAGGTGCCATAATATAGTCCACCCACACGCACCATAGTCCACCCACACACACCATAGTCCACCCACACGCACCATAGTCCACCCACACGCACCATAGTCCATCCACACGCACCATAGTCCACCCACACACACCATAGTCCACCCACACGCACCATAGTCTACCCACACGCACCATAGTCCACCCACACGCACCATAGTTCACCCACACGCACCATAGTCCACCCACACGCACCATAATCCACACACACCATAGTCCACACACACACCATAGTCCACCCACACGCACCATAGTCCACCCACATGCACTATAGTCCACACACACACCATAGTCCACCCACACGCACTATAGTCCACCCACACACACCATAGTCCACACACACACACCATAGTCCACCCACACACACCATAGTCCACCCACACACACCATAGTCCACCCACACGCACCATAGTCCACCCACACACACTATAGTCTACCCACACACACTATAGTCCACCCACACGCACCATAGTCCACCTATATGCACCATAGTCCACCCACATGCACCATAGTCCACCTACACACACCATAGTCCACACGCACCATAGTCCACCCACACGCACCATAGTCCACCTACACGCACTATAGTCCACCCACACGCACCATAGTACACCCACACGCACCATAGTCCACCCACATGCACCATAGTCCACCCACACGCACCATAGTCCACCCACACACACCATAGTCCACACACACCATAGTCCACACACACACCATAGTCCACATACACACGCCATAGTTCATCCACACGCACCGTAGTCCACCCACACGCACTATAGTCCACACACACACACACCATAGTCCACCCACACGCACCATAGTACACCCACGCACCATAGTCCACCCACACACACCATAGTCCATCCACACACACCGTAGTCCACCCACACCCACTATAGTCCACCCACACGCACCATAGTCCACCCACACGCACTATAGTCCACCCACACGCACCATAGTCCACTCACACGCACCATATTCCACCCACAGGCACCATAGTCCACACACACACACCATAGTCCACCCACACGCACCATAGTCCACCCACGCGCACCATAGTCTATCCACACGCACCATAGTCCACCCACACGCACCATAGTCCACCCACACACACCATAGTCCACCCACACACACCATAGTCCACCCACACGCACCATAGTCCACCCACACGCACCATAGTCCACCCACACACACTATAGTCCACCCACACGTCCAATCCAAGCAGCCGGCTGTGGGTGACGCTAAGATACCCATTGATACACGGGATAAAATGGGGTACACGCTACACTCACTCACACACAGGGGGATACAATGGGGTAACGCTCCACTCACAAAGGGGATACAATGGGGTACACGCTCCACACACTCACACAGGGGGATACAAAGGGGTAACGCTCCACGCTCGACTGAAGCCTCACCCCCTTGCTCAACCCCCCCCCCCCCCCATGGATGATGGCAAGCGACTCAGGGGATTTCACTGCCAGTGGGGGAGGAATGTGAGACCATACTTCACCACGACAGTCCCGGTGCCGATCGGTCAAAGTTAATCGCAATGCATGGGGGTGACTCAATCCAGGAGTAGCGCTTGCCGTGCGCTCTCCTATACAGGGGGCTTCAAAACAATGTGAGTACTTCTGAGAATTTGCAACAACACCACAGGAAATGTGCTGCCTCCGGGCTCTGGAGGCCACCTGGAGAAGATTCCACGCGCGTGTTGACAAGGAATGGCGAACAAGTGGAGACTTTTTGACGTTTTTAAACTATTAACGTACATTTGTTATTACGTTGCTGTTGCTGCTGCTGAGCAGGGTGGTGACTACGCGGTGGTAACGCTTGCGCCTCACAGCGAGAAGGCCCCGGGTTCAATTCTCGACTCGGGCGCCCTTTCCGCGTGGAGTTTGCATGTTCTCCCACCCCTGTCCCCCCGCATGCGTTTCCTCCGGGTTCTCCGGTTTCCTACTCTTGTAGCTAAAAACGACCGAAAAAAGTGTAACCGGCACAAGCCAAAACATCCCAATGCGGCAAAATCACCTGAATACTACTCGATCGGGATTAGGCACAGCAACGTCAACCCCCCATACCGTGTAAAATCTCCGCTTCACAATGAACCGTCCGCTTCACATTGGACATAAACTAAAACTAAAAAAATCACAGCAATCTGAAAAAGAGTTAGGCCATTTTGTGTTCTGCGTCATGGCCAAAATTTGCCGAAAAAATTACACGCGAGTTGTGTGGGAAACACATGGCGGTCCTTAAACCCCTCTACTGCAAAACCACTTAACAGGACCCTCCTTAAACACAGTCTTGAGACTCAGTTCAGTGGGGCTCTCCTGGGTGAACAAGCATTGTGAGCAGCTGTGCAACGCCGAGCGGTGCCGCCTCTGCTCCCTCCAGGGCTGCGGCCTCGGCAGCCTGCACGCTCGCCTGGCCCAGCTGCAGAGTGAGAGGAGGGCCCACCTCATGCGCCTCCAGCAACCACAACGTGCTGCCCGTGCCGAGCCTGCGGCGGGCCCAAGCCCTCGGGGAGCTCAGGGCAGCGTTTTGGAGTCCGCGTCGTCTCGTCCCGGCGAGCTCGGCGATGGCGGCGAGAACCACGGCGGTGTTGGCGTGGCGCTCGCAGGCAGCTGGAAAAACCCGGCGGTGACTTTCAAAAGGGAGGAAGTTGAATTTTGGGCGTCACAAACGCAGACCGAAATCGATGGTGCGGAGGAGGAGGATGCAAGCTGGGAATTTACTTGGGATCCCGCGTCCACCAGGGCGGCACCTGCACGATCGCGCGACTTGAATCTGCAGTGGCGTGACCCGTCGGCAGGAGGAGAGCTGCTCGGTGACATCCCCGCGGAGAGTGGGAGTCCGACGGGTGACACGATCGAGACCGGAGCGAGGGGCGGCGGGGGACCCTCGCGTCCAACTGCCGCGCGCAAATTAATTGCTAGCATCTTCGGAGCCATGTTCGAGGACTGCGGCTCGGGGGAAGGCGCAGCAGAGAACGTCGCTGACGTCGGGCTCGGCCGCTCGTCGTTTCGGGCGAACTCCAGCGGCGGCGACGTCCTGCGGGAGTACTCGCTGGCAGCGGACCGGGCGATCGACTGGGCGGCGAGCGTGCGGGCGCTCCACCGCAACCAGCACCTGCGCGACGCGCTCGCCTACCGCGCCCTGCTCGCGCTGCGGGAGCTCGTGTCTCGCCGGGCCCTGGCCGAGGCGCTGTCTCTGCCGGCCCCGGGGGCGGCCGCCGCCGCCATGGGGTCCGACTACTTTCACGTGGCGTGGTCGGTCTCGCCGCACTTCGCCCGCTGCGCCGAAGCGTGTTACGCGGGAGGCCGCGACTCGGCCGCAGGCATGGAGCGGGAGCCCCGCGAGCGGTCTCGCGACTGCGGGAGTGCCGGGCCGCGTGGAGAGGACATCCTTCTGGCCATCTTGAGCGGCCGCAACTGCAGCTGCTCGCCGGACGAAGAGGAGGAGCGCCCGCCCGCACGAGTGGAGCCGGCCCTGCTGCCCGTGGTGGTGCTGGAGCGCTGCCTCGTGCAGCGGGCGGCTGCCTCCCTCGGGGACATGCGGCGCGATGTCCTGTCAGGCCTCAGCCTGGTGAGTGCCCCCCGCACCGCGCTCCCTTCCCGCGTACATTTAACTTTTTTCGCACCGTACCACGGGCACGTTGGGGACGCTTAACGATCGCGCTGTCGGTAGAGTGCCAGTGCATCCTGCCGCTGCGGCGATAACCCCATGACGCGGTCTGCGTCTCCCTCACCCCACCGCAATCCCTCCGCCGCAGCTGCTGGTGCTGGCGCTGGCGTCGTGCGCGGCACACGCGCTCGCGCTCTCCTCGTTCGCGCGCGTGACCGCGTGGCTGTGCGCGCGAGCGCGCCGCCTTTCGGGCCGCACGCACCGGCTGCGCGCTGAGCGAGCGCGCGCCGAGGAGCTCCTGCACGAGATGCTGCCCCGCGCCGTCGCCGCCCAGCTGCGCGCCAGCCACCATGTGCAGGCAGAGAGCTTCGACAAGGCGCGTCACGCCACACTACACCGTGCCACACTGCTCCACATGACACCGCGCTATAGCCGTGTCACACCATACCGTTCCAGGCCGCACCATACTACACCGTGCCACACTACACTATGCCACGCCACACCACACCGCACCACACTACACCGCGCCATGCCACACCACACCGCAGCACACTACACCGCACCACACTATACCACACCGTTTCACACCGCACCGAACTTGCCACACCACGCCACACCGCACCACACCGAGCCAGCTCGTGTCTGGCGCGCGAGCTGATTTCACTTCTCCGCGGTGGCACAGACTCTCGGGGGAGCGCGTTCCCCTCCCTACCAGGCTCCAACTGCCGACAGTTAACACTATCTCTGCTGTCGATGCTTCGTGAAGCAGACCACCAGTGCCGGATCGGTTTATTGCTCGTGGAGTAATTTTCGTGGGGGGAGAAATTTCCAGAGCTCTGACCCTGACTAAAATTATTCTGTACCAACGCCCTGCAGAGAGTCAAGGTGCAACGGCATCTGCATTAAATACATAAACAATAACGTAACGTTATGCTGGGGTCTGCGCTGAGTTTAGCCGAAATCCAACTGCGAACGGTAAGTATATTAGAATATGTTTTACCCTTTCTGGCAATAAAACCGTTGTGTTCAGATGTATAAACACCAAACTGAATCATTTTGCAAAGGAATCATGTCTGCATTAACCACACATATTTGTGGCGAACATGCAAACAAAAAAAAACATGCTCTGGTAGTATATGTGTAGTGAGCGACTTCCGACGCACTTCTAGTAGGCTTCTTATTTATTAAGGGCACACAGGGCAATACACTTCGTAACACGGCTACACCCAGGCTGTCCAAACACGCAGCCCATCTCCGTCCTGCACTACGCTGGCTGGTTGACGAGCGCAGCAGCGGCGACGGAGCTGGTCTTGCAGAAGAACAGCCACGTGGTCGAAGACGAAGAGAGGACGATGCAAGAGACGCAACCATGACCCAGACCCCACACTAATAGCCTCGAAGTTCTGGTCCGGTGCTCCTGATATCTGCTGGCATGGCCAAGCTCCACCTATGGCCACGCCCCCTTTCCAGAACCTTCTAGACCGTTCGGGATAGTTCCCCGATCTTCCCGACTGACTCCGCCCTTGACCTTTACCCCAGATACGCCCCTTCATAATAAAGGGATTATGTATTCCAGCTATAACCATAATTACCCTTACAGTTCGGCAGGTGTCACCCTGTCATTACATATGCATTGTTTTTTAAACTGATTGGTCCACACCAGAGACAGTTTTCTTTAGAGGCTAGTCTCAAACAGTGTTAGACCAGAGGACGCCAAAAGGCGAACAGCACAAAGACAATTCCACTATCAGGACATTGAGAGCTCGGGGTGAGCAGAATAGGTTTACCCTTCTTATATTTTGATACTGGAAAGGGAGGTCCCATGTCAGTAAGTATATCAGCCTGTCACCCGACAAGAATTTGTTTCTGTGGCAGGCTGTGTGGGAAAGCGCTGCTACACGGTGCGGACAAGAGACTCGCCTAAAATAAATTCAGAAGCAGTTCCGTGAGGGCTGCTTCTACAGACCGTTCTCTGACATGGGGGGGGGGGTTATCGGCTCCTCCCTGTGATAGTCCCGGATGCACAGAGCACTCCACTACACGACCTCCGTTAGCGCGGTCGACTACGTACGGCGCGAGAGCAGCTCAACGATGAGTGGTGCACAAAGCGTTTCAAGATCCGATCCACAGCAAGCGGAGCGATGGGCTCCAGGGCAGCGGGCCCGGTGGCAAACGATCACCTGGGCTCCATTCCCGACTCGGGCGCCTGTCCGTTTGGGGAGTCTGTACCTTCTCTCCCTAGTTCTTGCACGAATTTGAGCGGCTGTGTTGAAGTCGCCTGGCGAATGAGCTTTATAAGCAACCGCCTGCATATTCACCCGCATGTGGCCGCGGCTCATAACCGTCGGCAGCGGCGCCATCAAGTAGCAGCCTTGGGCAGCTGCATCAGCAAATTGTGTAATTAATTAGTAGCAGCAGCATCCGCGGAATCGAAACGAATTAATGACACGTTACATCATCGATAGGAGCCGCAGCACATGATCATAGCCACCGTGAGAGGCAGGGTGCAGTAGGGTCTGTACGTTCTCTCTCTCCACCTGTTACTGCATGGGGTTCCTCCGGGTGCTTGGGCTTCCTCCCATAGCTAAAATGACATCCACAAACAACATCGCAATGCTGAACAATCACACGGCAAGCAGCAGCGGCGGCAGCAGCAACATCGACCCTCGATGCTATTACCTCGGTGAAACAATGCTGTGTGACGCCGACGACAACGCGAACGGTACCCCCCATCCGCCATTCCCGCGCAGGTGACCATCTTCTTCTCGGACGTGGTGCGATTCACGGAGATCGCGGCGCGCTGCTCGCCGCTGCAGGTCGTCGAGCTACTCAACGCGCTCTACATGTGCTTCGACAGGCGCATCGAGGCCTACGATGTCTACAAGGTAGTGCCGCCACCACGCGCAACGACGCTCCTCACTTCGCTTTCTTGATTTATCTTTTTTTACGGTCGATCATCGATTATAATTCGGCGGATTTTGGCGCATCCTTTGATGACGTATTTTTAGGTGTTCTTAAATGGGTTTTTGTTTCAGTGCTTGAAATTTATTTACTCCATGAAATTGGCATAAATATACATACAAATAGACAAAATGTACATCCTACTTTAAAAAGTATTTACTGCACCGTACTTACCACTCCAATCTCGAAGACTCTGCATGGGGTGATGTATATAGACGTGCAGTATTTTCATTGTTTAAGTTGTATGTAGTGTATAATGTACTGTATATAATATTTGTGGTGCCGATAGCCTTTGGAGCGGTTTTGCCGAATCGGCCCCGAGACTGCCGGATAATCGATGATAATCAATAATCAACTTGTATTTTTATTGAAGCAATGCGTGGGCCCCATCACATCACGTTGTGACGCACATGTGCACACCCCTGTCACCATGAGCCAAACCAATTATGATAGCAAGATGGGGGGGCTGATTTATTGTTGTTTTTTATTCTTCCACTCGTTTAGCCCCGGAAATCCTCACTGGCCGAGTCTCAAGACTCACGTCGTTCAGGAGGGTCCTGCCAAGCTCTCGCTTGAGGGCGGCGATGTTTCCCGTTGCTGCTGCCGTGTGCAATCCCAATCGAGGCAGAATTTTTGCAGCCGTGGGATGTTTGGTCAAATGCCAGGGTCCGCTGTATGTGTGTGGGTTTAGCTGTGGGTGAAGACCGGAGAACCCGGAGGAATCCCGTGCAGAACAGGTGGAGGATATAAACTCCAGGTGGAAGGTCGGGAGTCGAACCTAGGCGCTTCCTGCTGCGAGGCGTGAGCATTACCCCCTGCATTACCTCCCTCTGACAGGACAAAACACGTTTTGTCTTGTCCTGAGAAACAAGTTTCTCCTGAACACACTCTTCGCATTGATTAAATGAAGACGACGGTGAAATACCGAGGCATTCACTTCATCGGTGGTGGCTTCACACTTGTATTTCCATGGAGTGCTGCAGATATTTTTTTTTATAAATAGAGGGCCGCTTTGAAAAACGTTCCACCAACAATGTCGCGACTGCGCTGACCGAGAGCCCCGTCCTGCGCAGAGACACGGCAACACTGGTAGCAGAGCAATATGCGCTGTCACTGTGGAACGACGTTGCCAGGTCGACGTCGTGGGGGTTTAACCTGACGGTGACCCTTTTAGCGGGCGCAAACAAAGACGGCCACTGTGCCCCATCACGCAATGCTTCACGCTGTGCCCACCACGCTCTCTTCGCTGTGCCCCCATCGCCCTCTCTCCGCTGTGCCCACCACCCTCCGCTGTGCCCACCACCCTCCGCTGTGCCGACCACCTGCTCTCGGCTGTGCCCACCCACCGTCCTCTCTCCGCTGAGCCCTATCACGCGATGCTTCATGCTGTGCCCACGCCGGGAGCTTTGCTTGGCTAAAATAAGCGCGAGTTAAAATTTGCAAACGTTTCAATTGCTAGTGAGAACGGTATGTTGGGTAATGCCAACAGTGGTAGTTAAGCTTGGTGACCCACCTTTTGTGACTGGACTGCGACTTGTCAAAATGATTGCTGAGGGCAACGCTACATTTTTACGTGTGTTTTCTTGTTTTTATTCGGGCAGAATATTTGAAGGTCATGCCACTCTTTCGGGCTGACTTGGGAAGCTCGAGTATCACGTATGCGCTAAAACGTCTGACGATCTCCAACTCCACAAGGGGGTTGGGGGAAAAAAATCGCATTTTTCACAATAATTATGTATTTTCCCCATCATTTGCAACCCCCAGTCAGAAGATATTGGTGGTGGTGCGTCAACATCGGTTCTCGTGATGTGGAAGCAGTCAGAAGACGAATGCTTATAGGAGCGGCCTAACACGAAGCTTCATAGTCTGTTGCCATATAGCAACACCCAGCCTGATGACGATTGGCTGGCTCCGTGTTCCAAAAACAGCTTCGACTCCTTGTGCCCTAGGCTTGGTCGGACAGTTCCTCGACTCAACGGACCAAAATCCCAACGGTCAATGTTAACCATTTTTAGTTGGCTGAATAAACCTTCGAAGCACATCAAACTTGGCGACAGGGTCAATTAAAGACCGATACAAACAGATTTGCTGATTCATATGTTGATTTTAGACGGTTTTATGAGGACCGGTTGTGTTATGCTGCACCGATGTACCGCCGATACGTCCAAATAGACCTCGGAATTCAAGAGAGAACTGAAGGTTGCTCGGCCCAGCTCACTCGCACATCAATTGCCAAAGTAAAAAAAAAGTCAACCGGTAACAAATAACATAACTTAACAAAGTTGATATTAAGATTGACAACAATATCGATGCAATAAATGACCAAAGACAATAGTCGTTAAAAATGTAATAACACGCTGGAGATGGCTTGTAGAATCGGTCCTTTTATTTCACTTTTTGCAGTTCACAAACACTCCCCGTTGCTGGTAGGCAACGGGAAGCGGGCAGACAGCCAGCAGAGACACACCGCCACGTGGCACCCAGAGCCCCACTCGCGCGTGGCCCCTCTCTCTCTTCGTTCCGTGTCTGACCCCTGTGTCTCTCCTCTCTGGGTCACGTGGTACACTCCAGCCAATCCTCAACAGCCTGTGCCGAATGTTCCAGATCCCCCATCAACTCCCGGGACCACCCCCCTGACTTGTCTTCCCATTGGCTGAGGCCAAGACCCGCGAAACCAATCACCTAGCTGACATCCCGTGATCACGCTGAGGCCATGCTCCCAGGCTCTCCCCCCATTGCCTGTAAAGCGAGACCGGCAAAGCCGATCACCACGTGAATCCGACATAGGCTCTTATTACATCACCCCCCCCCCCCCCCCCGGTGAAAAAGTCAGCCGTCTCGGCTGGGAAAAGGGTGACAAGCCGATTCCATAAAATTGCTTATTAGGGTGTCAAAGACGCATTAACCATGAAGGGGTGAAATGGGCGTCTATGCGCCGAACAAAGATAAAATTCACCCATGAATAAATAGACATACATTAGGGCGCCCTTGCAGCGCGGTAACAACAGGGAAGAGACTGCAAGGCAATCAATGCTATCGAAACGGAAGAGATTTCGACCGCGTACGCGACGCGGGACCCTCTCCGCTTCCTGCGCATGGTCGCCTTGCCGCCGGATCAACAGGAGGTGGTTGGCATGAAGAAGAAGAAGGAGGATTTCAGATTTCGCTCGTGTCCAGGTCAGGTCCCGTTGGAGGAGGGACGGCGGGGGTCTCATCAGCCCTCAAAACCTGTTCATCTGCGGGTGGCACAACACAGTCCCGCTGGGGATCAATGGGTGAGGCAAGCGGCATATTCGGCACAGCAGACCCCGGCAGGTCAACAAGTGGAGATGAGGTGTCGGCATGCGGGTCAATGTAGGGTTTGAGTCGCGATGAATGGACGTACCACCGACGTTTTCCGTACTGGACGCGAACACTCTGTGGGTTCCGAATGTCCACCAACGTCACAGGCCCCCGCCAAGGCCTGTGCAATTTAGGGGATGTGCCCACCAGCACCTGAGGGCAGTGGAGCCATACCAGATCGCCCACTGACCAGGGCATGTGGGTACGCGATCGACGCGCACACCTCTCGTTCCTTGCCTGCGTACGGGCCGTCGGACATCTGGCGGCCTCTCGCGCCTCTGTAACCCGTTCAAGCGAGTCCCGTACATGATCAGGCAAGGAAAGGGACGGCTGTTTCCTCGGCGTACCCAGTTGTACATCAATGGGGAGTACGTTCTCACGACCATACATAAAAAAAATGGCGAATATCCCGTGGACACGTGCGGAACCATGCGGTATGCCGCTAAGATGCCCGATATGTGCAAGTCCCAATCGGTCTGCTTTTCACTCACCGTGTGACAAAGCATAGCCGAAAGGGTGCGGTTAAATCATTCCACCATGCCGTCCGATTGTGGATGGTAAGGGAAAGTGCGGATTTTCTTTGTGCCCAGCGCATCGCAAACATCCTTGAGCAATTTGGAGGAGAAGTTACGTCCCTGATCTGTGAGCAGCCTCTCGGGTGCTCCTTTATCCATGACATAACCATTCACGAAAGCATCGGTGATGGACGCGGCCATCTGGTCAGGCAGAGGCCAGGCCATAGGCCAGCGAGAAAAATATTCTACTCCGACAAGAAGGTATTTGTTGCCCCTAGCCGATGGAGGGAACGGCCCGAGGATGTCCAGAGCAACTAATTCGTTTATACGGGATACCTCAATGGAACGTAATGGCAGCACATAATGTTTCCGAGGCGGTTTCTTCTTCGCACAATCATGGCATGACCAGACAAAGTCGTTGACGTCTGCCGTCATGCCGGGCCAAAATAAATCCTTCTGCATTGCGGCTAAAGTCTTCTGCACGCCGAGGTGCATTAGTTTGTCAGCGTGCAGAGCGCGAAGCAGGTCATGGTGAAGGGATGTAGGCACGACCAGGCGTGGTCGGTCAGACAATCCATCGGTACACATTAATAGTCCCGCCTGGCCCCGGAACATCCGCCACTTCCATCCTGCCAATTGAGCTCTCGGTTTCCCGATCAATTTCCACAGCGGAGCCAGAGAGGCATCGGCCTCCTGCTCGCGTAGCCAAACCGAGTGCGGCAGCCGCAGGGTATCATCAGTATCCGCTGGCACATCCTGGCCTTCTTCGTTTGACATCGTTCCCATAACCGGACAGGGTGAGGTAAGCGGCGCCCCGCAGCGGTGCATACCCGTCAGACAAGTGCACGGGGGAATGGGTGGTAACCTGGAGAGCACGTCCGCGTTGGCGTGGCGAGCACCCTTGCGGTACGTGATATCGAAGGAAAATTCCTGCAACGATTCCAGCCACTGAGTCAATTGGCCTGATGGTTGGTCCAATTTCAATGAGTATTGCAAAGCCGCGTGATCAGTGCGAACGAGGAATTTCCTTCCATATAGGTACGGCCGGTACAGGCGAACAAAATGCACGATCGCCAAAAGTTCCCGCCTTGTCATGCAATATCGTGTTTCTGCCGGGGACAGAACCCTGCTGCCGTATGCAACCACTCGTTCAACTCCGTCTTTACGTTGCGATAAAACGGCCCCGATGCCGATATCGCTAGCATCCGTGTCAAGGATGAACGGCTGGGAAAAGTCTGGGTAGTCGAGTGTAGGCGCCGTGGCGAGGTGATCCCGGAGCGAGTGAAAAGAGCGTTCCTCCTCCGGACCCCATTTAAACCTTTGATTTTTGCCCGTCAGAATATGCAGTGGTTTAGCCAGTGTGGCAAAGTTCTTAACAAACCGGCGATAGTAGGACGCAAACCCAATAAAGCGCCGAACGTCGCCCACCGAAGTGGGTGTAGGCCACTCTCGGACACATCGCGTTTTCTGAGGGTCAGTGGACACGCCGTCCGAACTGACGATATGACCCAAGTAACGGACGGAGTGTTGCAAAAGGTGGCATTTCTTTGGTTTAAACTTTAGGTCAGCCGACCGCATCCTCTGAAAGACAGTCTCCAGGCGTTGGAGGTGTTTCTCGAACGTGCGGCTAAAAACGATAATATCGTCTAAATATATGAGGCATCTTCTTGGTTATTCTTTTGTTCTTTCGGTTAAGTCACGTCTAAAGATAAAATAATAAATTAAATAATAGCATATTACGACGTTTCGATTGCAACACAAGCAATCATGATCAGGCATACAAGAAATAGCAACAAAAATCTAACTAGAAAACTATAGACAGACATACAAGCAGACAGACATCACAAGGACACACAGAGAGAGAACACATCGGCACAAAGAGAGAGGTCGTTTCTGTGACGGTCCCTTAAATATAGAGAGGGGGGCGGGGGCAGAGAGAGGGAGGGGACAGATACAAATTAGCATATCAATGAGTGGATGTCTGTCTGCTTGTATGTCTGTCTATAGTTTTCTAGTTAGATTTTTGTTGCTATTTCTTTTATGCCTGATGATGATTGCTTGTGTTGCAATCGAAACGTCATAATATGCTATTATTTAATTTATTATTTTATCTTTAGACGTGACTTAACCGAAAGAACCAAAGAATAATTCCTGCAGTCACGAAAGCTCCAAAATTAAGATTGAAACACTTCTATGGGGAAGTTTTAAGCTTATCTTTTTTCTCTCTCTCTGGCTATTTGTTCTCTCTGCCTGTGTCCTCTCTTTGGAATTTTCACACTTAAATTCTAACTTAGCAATCTTTGAAATACGTAATCAACCGGGCTGTGCGTTAATTGTGTGTTGACCGACTCTCTGTGTTGCATTACATTATATTTCGATATTTTACTAAGTTATTTAATTTTAGTGTGTCTTTCTCCTGATTTTCAAGCTTGCGTTGCCGTGCCGTGTCGTCATCTTACTTGCAGCATCACGTTGCCGTCCACTCATTGATATGCTAATTTTTTCTCTGTCCCCTCCCTCTCTCCGCCCCCGCCCCCCTCTTTATATTTAAGGGACCGTCACAGAAACGACCTCTCTCTTTGTGCCGATGTGTTCTCTCTCTGTGTGTCCTTGTGATGTCTGTCTGCTTGTATGTCTGTCTATAGTTTTCTAGTTAGATTTTTGTTGCTATTTATTTTATGCCTGATGATGATTTGCTTGTGTTGCAATCGAAACGTTGTAATATGCTATTTAATTTTGTATTTTATCTTTAGACGTGACTTAACCGAAAGAACCAAAGAATAATTCCTGCAGTTACGAAAGCTCCAAAATTAAGATCTTCTTGGTTCTTTCGGTAAAGTCACATAGAAGGGAAGTAATAAAATAATAAAAATAACACATAATAAAATAATTCTCACGACGTTTCGGCCACAACGCAAGCAGCCGTCCTCAGGTGAAACCAGGTCTGTCGAGGCGCTGTCGGCAGGTCTGTCGAGGCGCTGTCGCCTCGACAGACCTGGTTTCACCTGAGGATGGCTGCTTGCGTTGTGACCGAAACGTCGTGAGAATTATTTTATCATGTTTTATTTTTATTATTTTATTACTTCCCTTCTACGTGACTTTACGGAAAGAACCAAGAAGATGAATCCCTGCAGTCACGAAAGCTTTAAATCGAAATTGATATGAGGCATGTCTCCCACTGTAGTCCCGCCAGTACCAGTTCCATCAGGCGTTGGAACGTCGCCGGAGCCACATTTAAGCCCATGGGTAAGCGGTTAAACTCAAAGAGGCCTTGTGGCATATGGAATGCCGTCTTGGGTTTCGACGCGTCATCGAGGGGGAGCTGCCAAAAGCCGGATGACAGATCGAGGGTGGAGAAGAATTTTGCCCCTGACAAAGCGTCCAATGAGTCATCCATCCGTGGTAAAGGGTATGCGTCCGCCACGGATATCTTATTCAACCGGCGGAAATCTACGCAAAATCTCGTCCCACCATCCTTTTTCTTAACCAGTACCACCGGCGCGCCCCACGGACTATTGGACGGCGAAATAATATCCGCCGCCAACATCTCGTCTACCGCGCCGCGCACGTGTTCCCTTTCTGCAGGGCTCATGCGATGCGGATGCATACAAATCGGAGGTGTCGCACCGGTGTCAATATGGTGCGACAAAAGCGATGAACGGCCGAGATCCAACTCATTTTTACTGAAAACGTCAGCATACTATAATAACAACGAATGCAAAGCAGTCCTCTGCGCATTTGATAAAGATGAATTTTCCCCGCACAAGTCCGCGATCCACCGTTTCTGTGAACGATCGCGTGGCGATCCATCGGTGGGCGTTAAAATTTGTGGCTTTCCGTCAAAAGTGGCGAAATCGGTAGTGGCGTGAGCCAATACCGATCCAGCCGGGACAACGACCCGGTCTGGCCCCCCATTCAACACCTGTATGAACGGGGCCTGACCCAGCCGTACGATCGTTTGGGCCGCCACCAAGGCAAAAGATTTAGACACCGAATTCGACGGGGATAATAACACACCCATCGTACCATTCTTAACCTGAAGGGGTTTACGGTAACGCAGCGGGATAAGCATTTGTGAGCCTGATGGAACTTCTACTGTGGCAGCTACCATGGCGTTAACAGCATTACCCGGTGGCGAACGGGCCAGCTGGGAAGGCAGGAACGACATCCTACGACCCCCCGGCATTTCTAAACAATCCTGGTCGACCAGTATCTTAAGTGGCATGCGGCGCAAGAAATTGGTGCCTAATAGGCATGGGACGGCCAGTGAGTGCGAGATCAAGACCTATCCTTTGGAGGTAATATTACCGATAGCAATACGCACATCGACTTGACCGAAAATACCCATGCTACCCCCATTTGCGGCTACACACGCATCATTAACCCGGCGGATTCGCGACGTGGGAATAGACAAAAGATGAAAAATAACATCAGAAATGATGGTGGCAGACGCGCCAGTGTCAACTAAAATACGGACGTCGATGCCCTCGATGGTACCCCGTACCGTCGACAAACCCGACGCCGCAGCTACAACCCTACGAGCCAATTTTTTCCATTGTGTAGTAGAGCGTGGTAATGACACTGAAGAATCACAATTATCATTGGAAGTGCAACTAGGTGTGCGAGTGGATGAATGATGTGACACAACCTGCCGGGTGTCCGATTTGCGCCGACTCGCCCGAGGGTGTCGCGGCTCCACGCCCGGTGGAGGAGATGGAGGCCCACTCGTCGGAAGCGGCGAAGGCAGTGGTCGGCAGCGGCAGTCGCGGGCAAAATGGCCTCGTCGGCCACACTTGAAGCACGTGGCCGTCGTCGGCTGGCGGTCGGTCGACCCGACCCCCGCACGTGGTCGGCTTGCGTAGTCACCACTCCGGTCATGCAGCCGCCGTCTCGGGATCCAGTGCGGAACAGCAGCCACCACCTCGTCGTCACCGGAGTCGTCGGAGCAGTGGACGACCCGTCGTGGAGACCACCCTAAAGGTGGGCCGTCGATTTCGGGTTTCCCCATCCATGCCGCCATCTGATCCCAGCGCTTGATGTTAAATTTTGCGTCCAAGCAGCGCGCCACCCATCGCGATGTAAGCGGTTCGTGGCCGCATACCGGTAGCGAGATGTTGAGTTCCTGGGACAGCTCCAGCATACGGGAAAGGATGAGAGGATCGAGGTGATCGGCCGTCGCGTCGGGGTAAGCGGCCATGGCCAACGCCACCAGTGCCCCCCGGTAAGCCAAAGGCGACTCCTCTGATCCTCGACGACGTGACATAAATTTTCTCGTGGCTGCCGTCAGCGGGTCGTAAAACTCTGCCATTTCTGCGAAAGCATCACGAAGCGTCTTCTTCTTGGACGCTGGGATGGATCGGAAGACCGCCAGGGAAACATCGTCCAGCAGCGTGGGCAGCGCTTCCAGCGCCTCCGCCTCCGTCCATCGCACGGATCTGAAGGCCGACTCAAAGCACCACGTAAAAGCACTTCAATCGCCCCCGGCGATAAATTCCTTAATCTGTGGAAGCCGATGTCCGCGGTGGCAGGCAGACGCCGCGAGCGTCTCCACTTGCGCTTCCCGCGTTCTGCGCGTCTCCGACAAAATGGCGTCCGGCGGCCGCGTGGTGGCAGCCTCGCGCAAGATGGCGTTGAAAGGCTCCGTCGCCACCGCCCCGCCCAAGATGGAGGCCTCCCCCCGTGTGGCACGAGCAATGGCGGACGTCGTTTCCCGCCGAAGATCCTGGTCCTCGGCATCGAGCTGAACCGCAGGCGGCCGACCCAGGCCCGTAGAGGACGCGACCGCCGTCACCAGATTGAGCAGAATCACGCAGAGCGACTCGATCTGCTCCGCCATCAGCCGCCATCCTTCGTCCGCCCTTGAGGTGGTTGCCTCTTCCTCCCATGGGCGATGAGCGGCGTCGAGGAGAGCGGCCGTCGGAGGCAGAGGAGCCGTAGCTCCTAGCAGATCGTCGTCGTCCGTCTCCACAACTTCCTCCGATGGAGGGTCGGGTGGGTTCTTCTTTCTGAGGTGCTTGGACATCTTGAAGATCGGCCAAACAGTCCCAGAAGAACTTCTGACACCAATGTAATAACACGCTGGAGACGGCTTGTAGAATCGGTCCTTTTATTTCACTTCTTGCAGTTCACAAAAACTCCCCATTGCTGGCAGGCAACGGGAAGCGGGCAGACAGCCAGCAGACACACACCGCCACGTGGCACCTGGAGCCCCACTCGCGCGTGGCCCCTCTCTCTCTTCGTTCCGTGTCTGACCCCTGTGTCTCTCCTCTCTCCCCTTATTTAATGCCTGGGTCACGTGGTACACTCCAGCCAATCCTCAACAGCCTGCGCCGAATGTTCCAGTTCCCCCATCAACTCCCGGGACCATGCCCCTGACTTGTCTTCCCATTGGCTGAGGCCAAGACCCGCGAAACCAATCATCTAGCTGACATCCCGTGATCACGCCGAGACCAAGCTCCCAGGCTCTCCCCCCATTGGCTGTAAAGCGGGACCGGCAAAGCCGATCACCACGTGAATCTGACATAGGCTCTTATTACAAAAATATAAACTCAATTCCCTCGGCACCGAGTGATGCCGTCACGTTGCGGCCGTGCTGCATTGGTGGGCGGGGGGGTCGTTCTGGCAGCCGATTGGTCGGTGTGGTGGGTGGCGATGATGTCACCCCTAGCACCCGCTAGCACGCCCACAGCGTTGCCACCGTGTGGCTGCCGCGGTCTCCCTCTCGCGGCCGATCGACGGCCGTCAAAATCTCCCGAGCGCGTTCAGTCCTCACGCCCCACGCTTCAGAAGTGGGACCTCACCGGCGCCCCCTCCGCACGGTGAGGGCAGGAGGAAGCCCCTGCCATGGACCCGTTGACGAGCGCCCCCCCGCCTCCCCCCCCCCCCCCCACCCTGTGTTTGCCACCGAGGTGGAGACGATTGGAGATGCGTACATGGTGGCGAGCGGGCTGCCCGAGAGGAACGGCGACGTCCACGCGCACGAGATCGCGCGTATGGCCCTCGACCTGGTGGCGGCCGTGCGGCAGGTGAACACGGACGGCCTGCGACTCAACGGCACGCTGCAGCCGCTGCAGCTGCGCGCCGGCATCCACACCGGTACGCACTCGCACACGCCGGTACACACTCGCACACGCCGGTACACACCTACGCACTCGCACACACCGGTATGCACGCACACCAGTACTCTTGCACTCGCACAACCACCGATACCCACTCATGCACGCATGCACTGATGGTGGCCGGAGCTTCTTGTGTTGCATCGTTCTAAAGATGAAACCCTAGCGCAGCATCCCTAGCACCATGTACCTAGCACAGCGTCGCGAGCACCGTGTCCCGAACACAACATCCCTCGTAGTCCATGGGCCCAGACCAAAACAAAAATCACTTATTGGTACCACCTGATGTGACAAATCTAGTAATTATTTTTGTAATCATCCATGTGTGTGGGACATTCTGATATGATAACCTTTGCGGAGGGGCAGCTTAGTTGTAGTTACCATGATTTTTATACCCATACCCTATGACAGGCGTCCGGAACGATGAAATGGGCATTATTACTGAAAAACTACCTAGACCAAAGCCAGTTAGGTCACAAACTGGTCTTTATTGGTTTAAATATGTAATAAAGGACTCGATCCTGGGTCTGTCTCCGTTGTCCTTTATTTGGGTTCTTACACTTGTCCCACACGGCCCTCGCTCAGAGTCTCCCCCACTTGGCACCCGAGCCACAGCTGCCGTAGCCTTTCGCGCTCCTGCAGCTCCGCTGCAGGTCCCCCTTGTGCAGTCCTCCGGCTGCTCTCACAGCAGCTCCACCGCTGCTCCCCGTTCCTCCGTGCTCGGTCACCGCTGGCTGGCGGTGCCGAGTCTTACCGTGTGTGGCGATCTCGCCACTCCCCAACCTCAGCCCTGCGTGGCCTCTGTGGCGATCTCGCCACTCTCCAACCTCCGCCCTGCGTGGCCTCTGTGGCGATCTCGCCACTCTCTGTCTCTATCCCCAACTCTCTCTTCCACCCTGCTGGCTGGCGCCGTCATGAGCCCCTCAGCCACCAGGCTGAGGCACGGCGACCACCCAACGTGTTCTCCACTCTTCACTCCCCCGACTGACCCAGATGTCTTCCTGTCTCCTCGCTATAACATCTCCCCCCACGTGACCCTGACTCCTCCCTCTCGGATCGTCACATCCGACCCGCCCATTTACGCCCGCATTACAAATACACAATAAAAACACAGGATAATAAGGAATACCATAGTGAGGTAAGGAACTACTTGAATACAGGGTGTTTCAAAACGATGGACCCGATTTAAAATCGCTATATCTCTGCAACCACAAACCGCCCATGAATAAAACTCTTACCACTTGAAAGGGCGGGGAATACAGAGGGCGGGGAATACAGAGGGCGGGGCATAGATAGGGCGGGGCATAGAGAGGGCGGGCATAGAGAGGGCGGGGCATAGAGAGGGCGGGGCATAGAATTTCAGTCATTCGCATGATGGTGACCCCGCAACACAAGGCGTTTTGCATTCTGCAGTTCGGCAAGACTGAATCCGTAAAAGCGGTGCAGCGTGCATTTCAACGGCGTTTTAGCATCGATCTGCCAATGTCAAAGAGCATTCGTCGTTAGTACCGACAATTTGAGGAAACAAGCTGTTAATGTAAGGGGAAGAGCACAGGGCGACCACGCACCTCAGAGGAAAACGTGAGAAGAAAGTCGTTTAGGACGAATTCAATTATCATCACGATGTTGTCTGTACAGTAGGTGGAGGGCACATAGAGCATTTATAAAAAGTTAGTAAAACTTGATAACTCATTAAACCGTTTGTAACTTTGTAATTGTAACATGTTGTCATCGTGAAATATACTGCTTTGAAATTGGGTCCATCTTTTTAAAACACCCTGTATTATCAACATTGACATTCGTATATACTTAGTCAATGATACATGTAATCCAATATATATCGTTAGTGATGGGTATATGTGAAGAAGGTTACATTATTGTTATCAAGCTCTGTGTGTACTTAGATGGTGTTAACAATGGTAACCAAGGCCAGAATCACCACACTGTGTCACAATGTATACTACTGCCACAGTAATACCATCAGAATCACCACCCTGTGTTACTCATCAAACTGCTCGTCTATCTCGTCATCTAACTCCCCAAGTTCAAAGTCAGGTTCTGGATCATCCTGCAGTTTTTGGTTACTGCAGGTCTGTAACCTGCACATGTCTGTGCATGTCAGTCCATTTGACAGGCACGTGCAGCTTGGCATTTTGCATGAACACGCACACTTGCATGCTAGCAGTTTCAAGACCACATCTGGTGCGGGTGGGGAGCGCATACAGTAAATGGCCAGGTTGCCATCATCGTCTGTCCATCCATACTCAGTAGGGCTTGACACCACATGGTTAGCCTGCAGACAGCACTTCCAAATTGCTGCCTGATAGTTGGCTCGTTGAACATGCATGAAGAGACAGTCTCTACATGGTGGCAGCTGGCTGGACTCGACTTCTCCCCTTTTGGTGCAGAAGAGCTGGTCGCGCAGTTCGTTCACCTCGCCAGTGCTTCTATTAGCAACATACATGCGACAGGTGAACTGCTCAATTTTCCGGAACAGCTCATCACTCACATTCCATGACTGCCCCAGTTGGCAGGAAGTGTCCTTTCTCACCATCTTCAGAGCATTCAGCTTCTCTCGACGGGCGAATGCACTGACAGTGTCGCAGCCTGTGAAGGCGTGTAAGCCAATTAGGCTGTCACAGATGCTGTCTCAAAGTGACCTTGCCAGTTTGCTGATATCGACAAACCATGTGCGGTTCTGTGTCCCACACTTCTGGTAGATGGGACAGGTGATGTCCTTCTGGAAGCCAAGACAAAGCACCATGACATTAGTGTCATCAGCTATGATGATAAATGCCTTTGAGCTCACATTTGCTGCATAAAATGCATGCAGGAGTAGACGGGTGTCAGCTTCTTCATGCGTGGAGTGCAGTTCTGCTACTTCCTCACACTCATCTTCTGTCAACTTGTAGCAGGTTTCCTCACAGGTCATGTACAACACCTTGCCATGCAGCATCTCTCTGTATCGTGGGAGTTTCTATTCTTCCACCAGAAACTTGATGAGACTGGACTTGTTGGAGAGACTGCACAGGAAATTTCTCCACTGCTGGACGTGGTGTCCCCCTGCTAGGTTCTTGTACTGGAGAGTGGTGTCTGCACCCGGTTCAGTTGTTCAGCATCTTTTATCGAAGTCTGTCGGTAGACATCAAAAACAACATCAATCCTCTAAATCTGTGCCCCCTCGTGGAGGAGATGTGTCAAGGCTGACTGCCACCTGTGCAAAGGTTTTGTTGTTGCCATTCATTTTTTGGAACAGGCTCATCCCATCAATGATGGAAGTAGATGGGGTTGGGATGTCTTCTGCAGGAGACACATTCTTTTCAAGCTCTCTGGCAAGTGCAGCCTTGTTTGTTTTTTGTAGGGACCCATCAGCATTTGCCAGTGCCCATGGCAGTGGGCCCAGTGGGTGGGCAAGGACATCCTTCATATTCACCTTCCTGCTTTCAGCCACCAGGATCATGTGGCTGAACAGGTTTCTATCTACCTTCAGAACCACATCCTGCGCTTTCTTTCCACGTGCTGTTTTTGTGCTAATATTGGAGAATATTTCGATTTAAAGCTTTCGTGACTGCAGGGATTCATTTACCGAAAGAACCAAGAAGATTGGAGAATGTCTTCAGACTTTGCTTGGTCATCTTGTTGTGGAATTTCACATATGGTGGGTCCTCAGCTAACCGTGTTTGCTTGGATACCTGGTAGTCCTCTTCTCCTATCTCAAGAGCTCTCAAGAGATCCCTGGTCACATCAGGTGGAGCCATGGTGCCAGTGGAGAGGCTAACCAGATTTGTCTCATCAGGGGACATATGATTGATCCAGTTATTCTCCATAAGGTTAATGAGAGACTGGACATCTGCTTCATCTCGCTTGATCCTTTGGCCCTGTAGATCTGGATGGGACAGTTTAGACCTACCTTGACCTATAAGGTCTCTCAGCTGTCTGAGGTACATGCTTCTGTACTCAGCTGTTAGGTAATATTTGGTCACGACTCCTATGTGTCTTTGTTCACCGTTTATTCTATAGCTTGGTCAACAGGGATTCGGCCAAAGGGATTGGTGGAGCCCAGTTGAACTGAGAAGCCTCCTTCCATGAATTCCGTAAACACATCTGGGTGTATGATGGGCAGGTGAGACATCTGGGCATAGTAGTAGGGGACGTAGCGTGCATAATTAATCCTATCATAAGCGAAGCGCCATGGGATCATTGCTCGAATGCTTGCCAAGTGTAGCATCCAGTCTCCCTCTCTGGATGCTCGGATGAGCCCCAACAAGATTTCAACCATGTCCAAATAGGACATCCAAAAGGTCGAGAGGCTGCCATTTCCATCTCTGAGGAACTCGCGGTAGACTTCAAACAGTCTCAAGGACCTCCTTCAAAGCGGCTTGTGAGACTTCTTTCCCAAGGTTGTCAATGGTCATCAGTGTCTCATCCAGGTGAACAATGTCGTTTATGTGAGTTGCTTCCAACCAGGACAGGAAACCGTTCCATGTCAGTCGCACGAGAGCCTCATACAGGGGTTTGTGTAGTCGCACTGCCCTGTTGCACTTGCGGCCATCCATAACACCAGCAATGGAGCCTTCTACGATCATGCCAGACTCAATGCAGAGATCTCGGATTCCAGCATCTTGGAAACGCTTTCCTATTATTGCCAGCAGTGTGCAGATGGTGTGGAATACCCCAAGCCTGACGATGATATCATGGGACTTGTCAGTGTTTCCATGTAATCTCGACAGCCTTTGCATACAGGGCTTGGTCAAAGATGCAGACAATCTTTGTCAGGCTTAAGTACTGCATGACGCTCAGTGACTGGTTAAGCGCCTCGTTGACAGTAGACATTTGTGTCGCTGGAGCATTGATGGTAGGCAGATAGCCTACATTGTCAGGGATGACCGTCATCTCACCTCGAGTCAGGATGTTGAAGCCTGTACAGCTGCTGATTGACTGGTCCTCTTGTTGTGACAAGCGTGCTAGAACCCAAACAAGGTTCTTCTCTCTGGCAAGCCGAGTATTAGCTGCAGTATCGGCATCTGCACTTTTGCTTTGTGATGGCCCCACCCGTTGTCCAGCGTTGTAAGTTGGTAACATTGGCGGGGCTGCATTAATGCTTCTCTGCTTTGTTTTGGCAACAGTGGGCATGGGTTGGACAGGAACTGGGTTGACTGGCTTTGCTTGCACAGAAATCCCATTGACTATGTGAGATGTTCACTCACTACTGATGGTTTCTTCAAGACAATCGATATTGTCCCAGGCTAAAGTTGTGAATATACCAGGATGGATGTTAGCTGGTAGGGCAATGTCACTCCCAGATAATGAGAGTTTCTGAAGACATAGGGCAGTGTCGACCTCTTCCATCTCTGAATAGGAGACACACTGTGATCAAGTCGGTTGAGGATGTTTATCAGCTCTACATTCCCTGACAGTGACTTGACACTGAATGGCAGAACAATGTGCTTGGAAGGCTTGGTCTTTCCACATGTCACTGTATAAACGATCTCATGGGCAAATGATTGCAGAAGCCACTGAACTCTATGGGATGCGTGATCAGGATCATTAGAACCTGTGAGTAGATAGTACAGGAAGACAATGAGCGACGTTGGAATGGTAGGACATTCTGCTTCTGGTTTTACTTCAGGCGCCCAGGCTTGAGGGACATCTTGACTCTTGATGTCCTCTCTCAATTTGATGGCTGCTTTGGCTATAACATCTTGAGCACTAACACTTTTCAGGGTCTGCAGCTCCCTTGTGAGAAACTGATTTTCTTAGGAAAAGTTCCCTCATGGACAGGTTATCTGGATAGAGGAGGAGTTTTCCTTTCCCATCAGGGAAGATTTGCAAGGCTCCAGCAAACGCACTCTCCAGCTTTCGCCTTGTGTGCTTCTTGGTTGATTCCTTGACTTGGACAATGGCTAGGGCATTCATTGAAGCAACCAGTCTAGAAGTGAGATCAGTCATTGTCATCACTTGAGGATTGCCATAAAGCTCCATCATGATGAAGAGGAACAGCTCATTGTATGACTGATTCACAGCAGCTTTGTACTGGGCTGCAACATCATTATTTTGATTGCTGGCAACCTCTTCTTTGGAAACCTCCTCTTTAGTGTACAGTCGAGAGCATGGCCTGTGTTAGTGCCCTTCAGCTGCTACAAGGTCTCTACTCACAATGGCAAGGATTCTGCTGTCCGTTGTATTTGTGGCTGCACTCCTGATCTTTGCATCAGCTTGCAGTTCTCTACACTGTACCAGTACTTCTCTCGTATTCTTTCCCTTGGCATATTGTCGGTTTTGTGACAAAATATGCACTCTGCCTGTAGTACCTGGCCTTAACTAATAATCTTAACAGGTACATTAACAACACATTATGGGTAAAGTTAGCACTTTAGATATCTTTACTGAACAGAAATAATACAGAACCACCAGTACTTGCCCCATTTGCGAGTAAATGATCATGAGCAAAGAAGCTGTTAGAAACAACGATAACAGATAGTTAAGTCTGGAATAGATTGGCGCTAAGTCACTGAAATTGAAGAACACGCATGAATAAATGCAAGAATATGTATAAAATACATGCCTTGGGGGCAAACATCCATTTTGTAGACTATTTATTGTCTTAATTAACAGCAGAGGTGTTGGAATGTTTTATTTGTAACGTCCGGGCAAATAGGTGTTATTGTGATAGGTGCAAAAACAGGTTTCCTGCGAGAAAAATGAAACAGCTGCTCATTTGGAAAGGTTATCATATATTATTTTACTACTGTTGGTGTAACAAATAAAATGGCACCAATTAAGTTTTGCCACCTTGGGTGGTACCGATATCTGGTCTGGCCCAAGGACTATAGCGCGGTATCCCGAGCGCAGCATCCCAGGCACAGCATCCCTAGCGTGTTTCCGGGACACTGTGCTAACTCTTGGCCAGGAGAGAGTCCCCCCCTCCTCCAGCGAGGCTGCAGCTGTAATGGGACCCAGTAGAGGCAGCGTGCAGACAAAGTGCGGAGGGCAGTGCCGGATCTCGAGCGCCGTTGTGTGTCCAGGCCCGTGTGTGGCCGGCGTGGTGGGGTACAAGATGCCGCGCTACTGCCTCTTCGGGGATACCGTGAACACCGCCTCCCGCATGGAGACAACGAGCCTGCGTGAGTCCTGCCGTGCACCACCAGCACCACCAACCAGCACCACCACAACCAGCACCACCAACCAACACCACCACCAACCAGGACCACTAACCACCAACCAGCACCACCACCAATCAGCACCACCAACCAGCACCATCAACAATGCCACCAGCCAGCAGCACCACCACCACCAACCAGCACCACCAGCAACCAGTACCACCACCAACCAGCACCACCGGTGTTGGTTGGTGGGGCAGTGCGAGGGAAAAATTAACCAGCACCACCACCAGCATCATCAATCAGTACCAGCAACCAACACCACCAACTAGCCCCACCCAGTGGTGGCCACGTGGAATCGGAGGCGCGGACGCATTGGTACCACGAGCAACAGAGGCTTCTCAGAAGCCAGTGGCCCTGGCTCCTGGTAACGCGGCTGGGACTCGCGCTCCGGACGTCACCAGCGCCGCGCCGGCATTCGCTTCCACTTGTCCGGTGGTGGCGGCGGTGGTGGTCATATCACCACGGCGACCCGTTGATCGCGTTCACGAGAGCACCGGGAGACGCTCCCTGCTGTGCAGTTGAACAAAGACGGTGGTTGTCACCACATCGACGCGCGGTGCTTTCGAACGCGCCGCTTCTGCGGAACATAATAGAGAGAGAAGACTCGGGTGGCTGAGAATGGAACCCGAGTCCCATAAAGAAGACCGCCCTATGGTGGACACCAAAAGGGAAGAAGAGATCATGGGGCAGGCCGAAGACCTGGCAATGCACCGTTCCAGACCAACTAGAGACCACGGGGGGGGGGGGGCACCTGTCTTGGGGTGAAGCAGAGAAAGCTGCTAAAGACCATCCGGCACAGCGTGACCTTGTTGCGGCCTTATGCTCCACAGAGATCAAAGGGGAGTAAGTAAGTAAGCTTCTGTGTCCGTCTGGAACACCCTCCCTTCCGATATTAGGAAGCCACTGGGAGCTACGCACCCTTAAATCATCATCTTGATTGACAAACTAATTTGTGCAGAACTGCTTTTTGGGTTTTAGTTTGTTGTCCTTCCCCTCGCACCTCCTACGTATGGCGCGAAAGAAGTTCAACACACCTACCTATAACCACACAACCATGGAACCAGGAAACCACACACCCAAGCAAACACACAACCAAGCGGCCACCATTACCATCACCACCTCCACGACCGCCACAGCACCACATCACCTCAACCGCCTCCATCACCATCTCCTCCACCACCGCTACCACTGCCATTGCAGTCTTCACCTCCATCACCACGAGTATTACAGACACCATCATCATCTATGCCACCATTAATACCATCACCATTATGACAATCATTACCATCGCCATCGTAAAAATCATTACCATCGCCAACATAACAATTATTACCATCGCCATCATAACAATCATTAGCATCGCCATCATAACAATCATTACCATTGTAGTGGGTCCAACTGAGTCGCAGACGTTGTTCCTTTTAGAGGCAACAATTTTATTCGTAACACTATAACACCAGACTACAGCGAGTTACTGCTACGAAGGGTTGATCCCTCACTTGGGTCTCCGGCCATGTAGTTGCCTCGTAAGACGGAGAGCTTCAGCTTGAGATGTAGAGCTTCCAGCTTGTAGATGTTGAGCTTCCAGCTTGTAGAATGCAGCGACCCCGGTCCCTCTCAGGGACCCGCCTTATATCCCTCTCCGGTCAGGGCCGCTCTGCCCTTGGCCCCGCCCGCCTTCTCGAACATTCTCGTTCCCTCTCTATCCTTCTCAAGAGCTCTCTCCCCCTCGTCCGCCCCACCTGGGGCCACCTGTATGGACATTCCTGATCACGTGTCTACGGGATCAACCAGAGTGCCATGGCCTGGGGCAACCCTGCCCCTGGGCTGACACTCACCCCCTCCCCCTCGGGGGAGCTCCCACCACACGCTGTGTGTGGTGCCCGCACTATCCCAGTGCTTGCCAAGCCCCGCTAGGGCTGGTATTACACACAGCCACCCACACGGTGCTGTCCACGATGTAGGAACATCCAACGGCACGACCCTTCCGGGCTGGCACCATACAGTGACATCCCTGATGTCACTACACCATCGCCATCAGACCGCAGTCCACTCACTGGCATTGACTATATATTTCTTCTAGATTTGAAGCTTTCGTGACTGCAAGGATTCATACTCTTAGTTCTTTCGGTAAAGTCACGTAGGTAAAAAATGATGACGGAGACTTGTGTTGCCTCCGAAACGTCGTGATTTTTTTGTTATTAATTTCATTTTTTACCTACGTGACTTTACCGAAAGAACTAAGTGTATTGACTATATATCTTTTATTCTCCGCAGGGAATGGATTCTTTGCTCCACTGCAAGTCTCCTACCACCACTCTCCCATTGACATATTTCGTTGCTTCCTCTTAGTACCTTTCACGCGACGGTCAATGGTATAGTGTATAGAAGATTGTATAATAATAAATAGTTTAAAAGTGTAATGTTTAATATAATGTATAAGGTAATATATAGTATCGTAATTGTATAGTGAATATACAGCAGTGTGGTATACAGTAGGGTGGGTAGAATAATACATAGTGTAATATTAGAATGTATAGTCTAAGGTATAGGGTGGTGTATAGTAATACAGTATATAATTTAATGTTGGGTTTGTCTATGGCAGTATATAGTACGGGGTAGACCCGTGTGATATAAGAGAAAAAGTTTAGCTGGAGGCATATTATATTTTTTGCGACGTAGAATTGTAATGTATGACTTACTGTTAGTAGCTCAGCTTATTGGAGAGTATATTTAGTATATTGATGATACTGATGTAGTTTATATTTTAGTTTTTTACGTGGTGGTTTAGCTGCTGCAGCTCCTTACTATTAAAATTCCTTCCCTCTATTACTGCTAACCCTACTCCCTCCCTTTGATGCTGCTAATCCTGCATACTGCATAATGCACGGGCATAATATGACTTTGAAAGCCCCCCCCACCTCCTACGCATTCCACAAGTAGTGACTAATCCCATATCTGCATTTCCCATAAATATGCTAAATTCCTCTTGATATGCAAATTCCTTTGTCAAGGCGCCCCTTCCCCCTCCAACCCAGCTTAAATATACTCTGCCAAGCCTAGTGGTGCCCATTCAGACGCTGTCTTTCCGACAGACTTGTTCTTCACCTGAGGACGGCTGCTTGCGTTGTGGCCGAAACGTCGTGAGAATTATTTTATTATGTTTAATATTTATTATTTTATTATGTTTTATTTTTATTATTTTATTATTTCCCTTCTATGTGACTTTACCGAAAGAACCAAGAAGATGAATCCCTGCAGTTACGAAAGCTTTAAATCGAAATCATTACCATCGCCATCATAACAGTCATTACCATCGCCATCATAAGAATCGTTACCATCGCCATCATAACTGTAGTGCTGTGGACAATTTCGTCTTCTTTTTTAAATTCTTTATATTAACTTCGCTTGCTTGCTTGCTTGCGTGCTTGCTTGCTTACGACCGTGCAAATCTTTCGGTCGTTTTTTAACCTACTTCCCGTGATCCAATCGAGCTGACATTTTGCACACAGACTCGTTGTGTGTGACAATTAATTTTCCTGAAATTTTTTTTCCAAAATTTTACACTGTTTAGGGAAAAAAAAATTTATATTAAATTACCAATTGCTTAATGGTGGCAGACAATCATGTGACCCATAGGTGGCAGCCATCTCAAGCCAGAGGACGAGAGGACTCTAGCCGCCCGTTTCATGATGATGCAAATGTTGACTAACCACATGGCATGAAATCCCTGCCCACACGCTGTACAATGGAGACTATTTATAGAGCAGTTAAATTGAAGCCGCCATATTCTTGAAAGTGGTAAAACGGGTCAACGCTAGTGCCCTCGGGAATATACGGGGCATGTCAAGAGGTGATCTTTCATTTTTAAATACTTTATATTAACTTAACTTGCTTGCTTACTCAAGAAAAACAGAAATGAATAATAAAATGAAACCGATGCCACGCATATAAAGGATTTATAGTGAAAAACTTTGTTTCTACGGGTTAATTTTTAAATCCTTTATATTAAGTTCGCTTGCTTGCTTGCTTGCGCGCTTACGACCGTGCAAATCTTTCGGTCGTTTTTTAACCCACTTCCCGTGATCCAATCGAGCTGACATTTTGCACACAGACTCGCTGTGCGTGACAATGTAGGAAAAAATATTATATTTAATTACCAATTGCTTAATGGTGTCAGGCATTCATCTGACCCATAGGTGGCAGCCATCTCAAGCCAGAGGACGAGAGGACTCTAGCCGCCACGCATATAAAGGATTTATAGTGAAAAACTTTGTTTTTACGGGTTAATTTTTTTCCTCCTGTGTCACTTTTATTCGAACAGAACTCCTCGCGATCAACACCACATGACTCCGTCGTAACTCTCCCGCTTGCGCTGCTCCCCTGCTTCGCTCCGCTCACTCCCTGCCTCTCCACCGCTCGCCTGCCTCTCCGAAGCTAGCCTCTCCACTGCTAGCCTATCACTACACACTCTGCTAGCCTCTCTGCTGCTCGCCTGTCTGCCAAGCTCCGCTTGCTCCACTCTCTCTCTTTCACTCTGCTAGCCTCTCCACTGCTAGCATATCAATACACACTCTGCTAGCCTCTCACTATACACTCTGCTAGCTTCTCCACTGCTAGCCTCACGCGATACACTCTGCTAGCTTCTCCACTGCTAGCCTCTCACTATACACTCTTTCAGCTTCTCCACTACGAGCCTCTCACTACACACTCTGCTAGCTTCTCCACTGCTAGCCTCTCACTATACACTCTGCTAGCTTCTCCACTGCTAGCTTCTCACTATACACTCTGCTAGCTTCTCCACTGCTAGCCTCTCACTATACACTCTGCTAGCTTCTCCACTGCCTCTCACTATACACTCTGCTAGCTTCTCTACTGCTAGCCTCTCACTATACACTCTGCTAGCTTCTCCACTGCTAGCCTCTCACTATACACTCTGCTAGCTTCTCCACTGCTAGCTTCTCACTATACACTCTGCTAGCTTCTCCACTGATAGCCTCTCACTATACACTCTGCTAGCTTCTCCACTGCTAGCCTCTCACTATACACTCTGCTAGCTTCTCCACTGCTAGCCTCTCACTATAAACTCTGCTAGCATCTCTACTGCTAGCCTCTCACTATACACTCTGCTAGCTTCTCCACTGCTAGCCTCTTACTATACACTCTGCTAGCTTCTCCACTGCTAGCCTCTCACTATACACTCTGCTAGCTTCTCCACTGCAAGCCTCTCACTATACACTCTGATAGCTTCTCTACTGCTAGCCTCTCACTATACACTCTGCTAGCTTCTCTACTGCTAGCCTCTCACTATACACTCTGATAGCTTCTCTACTGCTAGCCTTTCACTGTACACTCTGCTAGCTTCTCCACTGCTAGCCTCTCATTATACACTCTGCTAGCTTCTCTACTGCTAGCCTCTCACTATACACTCTGCTAGCTTCTCTACTGCTAGCCTCTCACTGTACACTCTGCTAGCTTCTTTACTGCCTCTCACTATACACTCTGCTAGCTTCTCCACTGCTAGCCTCTCACTATACACTCTGCTAGCTTCTCTACTGGAAGCCTCTCGCTGTACACTCTGCTTGCTTATCCACTGCTAGCTTCTCACTATACACTCTGCTAGCTTCTCCACTGCTAGCCTCTCACTATACACTCTGCTAGCTTCTCCACTGCTAGCCTCTCACTATACACTCTGCTAGCTTCTCCACTGCTAGCCTCTCACTATACACTCTGCTAGCTTCTCCACTGCTAGCCTCTCACTATACACTCTGCTAGCTTCTCCACTGCTAGCCTCTCACTATACACTCTGCTAGCTTCTCTACTGCTAGCCTTTCACTGTACACTCTGCTAGCTTCTCCACTGCTAGCCTCTCACTATACACTCTGCTAGCTTCTCCACTGCCTCTCACTATACACTCTGCTAGCTTCTCCACTGCTAGCCTCTCACTATACACTCTGCTAGCTTCTCCACTGCTAGCCTCTCACTATAAACTCTGCTAGCTTCTCTACTGCTAGCCTCTCACTATACACTCTGCTAGCTTCTCCACTGCTAGCCTCTCACTATACACTCTGCTAGCTTCTCCACTGCTAGCCTCTCACTATATACTCTGCTAGCTTCTCTACTGCTAGCCTCACTATACACTCTGCTAGCTTCTCTACTGCTAGCCTCTCACTATATACTCTGCTAGCTTCTCTACTGCTAGCCTCTCACTGTACACTCTGCTAGCTTCTCTACTGCTAGCCTCTCACTATACACTCTGCTAGCTTCTCTACTGCTAGCCTCTCACTGTACACTCTGCTAGCTTCTCTACTGCTAGCCTCTCACTGTACACTCTGCTAGCTTCTCTACTGCTAGCCTCTCACTGTACACTCTGCTAGCTTCTTTACTGCCTCTCACTATACACTCTGCTAGCTTCTCCACTGCTAGCCTCTCATTATACACTCTGCTAGCTTCTCTACTGCTAGCCTTTCACTGTACACTCTGCTAGCTTCTTTACTGCCTCTCATTATACACTCTGCTAGCTTCTCTACTGCTAGCCTTTCACTGTACACTCTGCTAGCTTCTCCACTGCTAGCCTCTCACTATATATTCTGCTAGCTTCTCTACTGCTAGCCTCTCACTGTACACTCTGCTAGCTTCTCTACTGCTAGCCTCTCACTGTACACTCTGCTAGCTTCTCTACTGCCTCTCACTATACACTCTGCTAGCGTCTCCACTGCTAGCCTCTCATTATACACTCTGCTAGCTTCTCTACTGCTAGCCTTTCACTTTACACTCTGCTAGCTTCTCTACTGCTAGCCTCTCACTGTACACTCTGCTAGCTTCTCTACTGCCTCTCACTATACACTCTGCTAGCTTCTCCACTGCTAGCTTCTCATTATACACTCTGCTAGCTTCTCTACTGCTAGCCTCTCACTATACACTCTGCTAGCTTCTCTACTGCTAGCCTCTCACTATACACTCTGCTAGCTTCTCCACTGCTAGCCTCTCATTATACACTCTGCCAGCTTCTCTACTGCTAGCCTCTCACTATACACTCTGCTAGCTTCTCTACTGCTAGCCTCTCACTGTACACTCTGCTAGCTTCTCTACTGCCTCTCACTATACACTCTGCTAGCTTCTCCACTGCTAGCTTTTCACTATACACTCTGCTAGCTTCTCTACTGCTAGCCTCTCACTATACACCCTGCTAGCTTCTCTACTGCTAGCCTCTCACTATACACTCTGCTAGCTTCTCCACTGCTAGCCTCTCACTATACACCCTGCTAGCTTCTCTACTGCTAGCCTCTCACTATACACTCTGTTAGCTTCTCCACTGCTAGCCTCTCACTATACACTCTGCTAGCTTCTCCACTGCTAGCTTCTCACTATACACTCTGCTAGTTTCTCCACTGCTAGCCTCTCACTATACACTCTGCTAGCTTCTCCACTGCTAGCCTCTCACTACACACTCTGCTAGCTTCTCTACTGCTAGCTTCTCAGTATACACTCTGCTAGCTTCTCTACTGCTAGCCTCTCACTATACACTCTGCTAGCCTCTCCACTGCCTCTCACTATACACTCTGTTAGCTTCTCCACTGCTAGCCTCTCACTATACACTCTGCTAGCTTCTCCACTGCCTCTCACTATACACTCTGCTAGCTTCTCCACTGCTAGCCTCTCACTATACACTCTGCTAGCTTCTCCACTGCTAGCCTCTCACTATAAACTCTGCTAGCTTCTCTACTGCTAGCCTCTCACTATACACTCTGCTAGCTTCTCCACTGCTAGCCTCTCACTATACACTCTGCTAGCTTCTCTACTGCTAGCCTCTCACTATATACTCTGCTAGCTTCTCTACTGCTAGCCTCTCACTGTACACTGCTAGCTTCTCCACTGCTAGCTTCTCATTATACACTCTGCTAGCTTCTCTACTGCTAGCCTCTCACTGTACCCTTTGCTAGCTTCTCCACTGCTAGCTTTTCACTATACACTCTGCTAGTTTCTCCACTGCTAGCCTCTCACTATACACTGCTAGCTTCTCCACTGCTAGCCTCTCACTATACACTCTGCTAGCTTTTCCACTGCTAGCCTCTCACTATACACTCTGCTAGCTTCTCCACTGAGAGCCTGTCACTATACACTCTGCTAGCTTCTCTACTGCTAGCCTTTCACTGTACACTGCTAGCTTCTCCACTGCTAGCCTCTCACTATACACTCTGCTAGCTTCTCTACTGCTAGCCTTTCACTGTACACTCTGCTAGCTTCTCCACTGCTAAACTCTCACTATACACTCTGCTGGCTTCTCTACTGCTAGCTTCTCACTATACACTCTGCTGGCTTCTCTACTGCTAGCTTATCACTATACACTCTGCTAGCTTCTCTACGGCCTCTCACTATACACTCTGCTAGCTTCTCCACTGAGAGCCTGTCACTATACACTCTGCTAGCTTCTCTACTGCTAGCCTTTCACTGTACACTCTGCTAGCTTCTCCACTGCTAGCCTCTCACTATACACTCTGCTGGCTTCTCTACTGCTAGCCTTTCACTGTACACTCTGCTAGCTTCTCCACTGCTAGCCTCTCACTATACACTCTGCTAGCTTCTCTACTGCTAGCCTCTCACTGTACACTCTGCTAGCTTCTTTACTGCCTCTCACTATACACTCTGCTAGCTTCTCCACTGCTAGCCTCTCACTATACACTCTGCTAGCTTCTCTACTGGAAGCCTCTCGCTGTACACTCTGCTTGCTTATCCACTGCTAGCTTCTCACTATACACTCTGCTAGCTTCTCCACTGCTAGCCTCTCACTATACACTCTGCTAGCTTCTCCACTGCTAGCCTCTCACTATACACTCTGCTAGCTTCTCCACTGCTAGCCTCTCACTATACACTCTGCTAGCTTCTCCACTGCTAGCCTCTCACTATACACTCTGCTAGCTTCTCCACTGCTAGCCTCTCACTATACACTCTGCTAGCTTCTCTACTGCTAGCCTTTCACTGTACACTCTGCTAGCTTCTCCACTGCTAGCCTCTCACTATACACTCTGCTAGCTTCTCCACTGCCTCTCACTATACACTCTGCTAGCTTCTCCACTGCTAGCCTCTCACTATACACTCTGCTAGCTTCTCCACTGCTAGCCTCTCACTATAAACTCTGCTAGCTTCTCTACTGCTAGCCTCTCACTATACACTCTGCTAGCTTCTCCACTGCTAGCCTCTCACTATACACTCTGCTAGCTTCTCCACTGCTAGCCTCTCACTATACACTCTGCTAGCTTCTCTACTGCTAGCCTTTCACTGTACACTCTGCTAGCTTCTCCACTGCTAGCCTATCACTATATATTCTGCTAGCTTCTCTACTGCTAGCCTCTCACTGTACACTCTGCTAGCTTCTCTACTGCTAGCCTCTCACTGTACACTCTGCTAGCTTCTCTACTGCCTCTCACTATACACTCTGCTAGCGTCTCCACTGCTAGCCTCTCATTATACACTCTGCTAGCTTCTCTACTGCTAGCCTCTCACTTTACACTCTGCTAGCTTCTCTACTGCTAGCCTCTCACTGTACACTGCTAGCTTCTCTACTGCCTCTCACTATACACTCTGCTAGCGTCTCCACTGCTAGCTTTTCACAATACACTCTGCTAGCTTCTCCACTGCTAGCCTCTCACTATACACTCTGCTAGCTTCTCTACTGCTAGCCTCTCACTTTACACTCTGCTAGCTTCTCTACTGCTAGCCTCTCACTGTACACTCTGCTAGCTTCTCTACTGCCTCTCACTATACACTCTGCTAGCTTCTCCACTGCTAGCTTTTCACTATACACTCTGCTAGCTTCTCCACTGCTAGCTTCTCACTATACACTCTGCTAGTTTCTCCACTGCTAGCCTCTCACTATACACTCTGCTAGCTTCTCCACTGCTAGCCTCTCACTACACACTCTGCTAGCTTCTCTACTGCTAGCTTCTCAGTATACACTCTGCTAGCTTCTCTACTGCTAGCCTCTCACTATACACTCTGCTAGCCTCTCCACTGCCTCTCACTATACACTCTGTTAGCTTCTCCACTGCTAGCCTCTCACTATATACTCTGCTAGCTTCTCCACTGCTAGCTTCTCACTATACACTCTGCTAGCTTCTCTACTGCTAGCCTCTCACTATACACTCTGCTAGCTTCTCCACTGCTAGCCTCTCACTAAACACTCTGCTAGCTTCTCTACTGCTAGCCTCTCACTATACACTCTGCTAGCTTCTCCACTGCTAGCCTCTCATTATACACTCTGCTAGCTTCTCTACTGCTAGCCTCTCACTTTACACTCTGCTAGCTTCTCCAGTGCTAGCCTCTCACTATATACTCTGCTAGCTTCTCTACTGCTAGCCTCTCACTATACACCCTGCTAGCTTCTCTACTGCTAGCCTCTCACTATACACTCTGCTAGCTTCTCCACTGCTAGCCTCTCACTATACACTCTGCCAGCTTCTCCACTACTAGCCTCTCACTATACACCCTGCTAGCTTTTCTACTGCTAGCCTCTCACTATACACTCTGCTAGCTTCTCCACTGCTAGCCTCTCACTATACACTCTGCCAGCTTCTCCACTACTAGCCTCTAGCCTCTCACTATACACTCTGCTAGCTTCTCCACTGCTAGCCTCTCACTATACACTCTGCCAGCTTCTCCACTACTAGCCTCTCACTATACACCCTGCTAGCTTCTCTACTGCTAGCCTCTCACTACACACTCTGCTAGCTTCTCCACTGCTAGCCTCTCACTACACACTCTGCTAGCTTCTCACTATACACTCTGCTAGCTTCTCCACTGCTAGCCTCTCACTACACACTCTGCTAGCTTTTGTACTGCTAGCTTCTCATTATACACTCTGCTAGCTTCTCTACTGCTAGCCTCTCACTATACACTCTGCTAGCTTCTCTACTGCTAGCCTCTCACTATACACTCTGCTAGCTTCTCCACTGCTAGCCTCTCACTATACACTCTGCTAGCTTCTCCACTGCTACCCTCTCGCTATACACTCTGCTAGCTTCTCTACTGCTAGCCTCTCACTATACACTCTGCTAGCTTCTCCACTGCTAGCCTCTCACTATACACTCTGCTAGCTTCTCCACTGCTACCCTCTCGCTATACACTCTGCTAGCTTCTCTACTGCTAGCCTCTCACTATACACTCTGCTAGCTTCTCCACTGCTAGCCTCTCACTATACACTCTGCTAACTTCTCCACTGCTAGCCTCTCACTATACACTTTGCTAGCTTCTCTACTGCCTCTCACTATACACTCTGCTAGCTTCTCCACTGCTAGCCTCTCACTATACACTCTGTTAGCTTCTCCACTGCTAGCCTCTCACTATAAACTCTGCTAGCTTCTCTACTGCTAGCCTCTCACTATACACTCTGCTAGCTTCTCCACTGCTAGCCTCTCACTATACACTCTGCTAGCTTCTCTACTGCTAGCCTCTCACTATATACTCTGCTAGCTTCTCTACTGCTAGCCTCTCACTGTACACTGCTAGCTTCTCTACTGCTAGCCTCTCACTGTACACTCTGCTAGCTTCTCTACTGCTAGCCTCTCACTGTACACTCTGCTAGCTTCTTTACTGCCTCTCACTATACACTCTGCTAGCTTCTCCACTGCTAGCTTCTCACTATACACTCTGCTAGCTTCTCTACTGCTAGCCTCTCACTGTACCCTTTGCTAGCTTCTCCACTGCTAGCTTTTCACTATACACTCTGCTAGTTTCTCCACTGCTAGCCTCTCACTATACACTGCTAGCTTCTCCACTGCTAGCCTCTCACTATACACTCTGCTAGCTTTTCCACTGCTAGCCTCTCACTATACACTCTGCTAGCTTCTCCACTGAGAGCCTGTCACTATACACTCTGCTAGCTTCTCTACTGCTAGCCTTTCACTGTACACTGCTAGCTTCTCCACTGCTAGCCTCTCACTATACACTCTGCTAGCTTCTCTACTGCTAGCCTTTCACTGTACACTCTGCTAGCTTCTCCACTGCTAAACTCTCACTATACACTCTGCTGGCTTCTCTACTGCTAGCTTCTCACTATACACTCTGCTGGCTTCTCTACTGCTAGCTTCTCACTATACACTCTGCTAGCTTCTCTACTGCTAGCCTTTCACTGTACACTCTGCTAGCTTCTCCACTGCTAGCCTCTCACTATACACTCTGCTGGCTTCTCTACTGCTAGCCTTTCACTGTACACTGCTAGCTTCTCCACTGCTAGCCTCTCACTATACACTCTGCTAGCTTCTCTACTGCTAGCCTCTCACTGTACACTGCTAGCTTCTCTACTGCCTCTCACTATACACTCTGCTAGCGTCTCCACTGCTAGCTTTTCACAATACACTCTGCTAGCTTCTCCACTGCTAGCCTCTCACTATACACTCTGCTAGCTTCTCTACTGCTAGCCTCTCACTTTACACTCTGCTAGCTTCTCTACTGCTAGCCTCTCACTGTACACTCTGCTAGCTTCTCTACTGCCTCTCACTATACACTCTGCTAGCTTCTCCACTGCTAGCTTTTCACTATACACTCTGCTAGCTTCTCCACTGCTAGCTTCTCACTATACACTCTGCTAGTTTCTCCACTGCTAGCCTCTCACTATACACTCTGCTAGCTTCTCCACTGCTAGCCTCTCACTACACACTCTGCTAGCTTCTCTACTGCTAGCTTCTCAGTATACACTCTGCTAGCTTCTCTACTGCTAGCCTCTCACTATACACTCTGCTAGCCTCTCCACTGCCTCTCACTATACACTCTGTTAGCTTCTCCACTGCTAGCCTCTCACTATATACTCTGCTAGCTTCTCCACTGCTAGCTTCTCACTATACACTCTGCTAGCTTCTCTACTGCTAGCCTCTCACTATACACTCTGCTAGCTTCTCCACTGCTAGCCTCTCACTAAACACTCTGCTAGCTTCTCTACTGCTAGCCTCTCACTATACACTCTGCTAGCTTCTCCACTGCTAGCCTCTCATTATACACTCTGCTAGCTTCTCTACTGCTAGCCTCTCACTTTACACTCTGCTAGCTTCTCCAGTGCTAGCCTCTCACTATATACTCTGCTAGCTTCTCTACTGCTAGCCTCTCACTATACACCCTGCTAGCTTCTCTACTGCTAGCCTCTCACTATACACTCTGCTAGCTTCTCCACTGCTAGCCTCTCACTATACACTCTGCCAGCTTCTCCACTACTAGCCTCTCAATATACACCCTGCTAGCTTTTCTACTGCTAGCCTCTCACTATACACTCTGCTAGCTTCTCCACTGCTAGCCTCTCACTATACACTCTGCCAGCTTCTCCACTACTAGCCTCTAGCCTCTCACTATACACTCTGCTAGCTTCTCCACTGCTAGCCTCTCACTATACACTCTGCCAGCTTCTCCACTACTAGCCTCTCACTATACACCCTGCTAGCTTCTCTACTGCTAGCCTCTCACTACACACTCTGCTAGCTTCTCCACTGCTAGCCTCTCACTACACACTCTGCTAGCTTCTCACTATACACTCTGCTAGCTTCTCCACTGCTAGCCTCTCACTACACACTCTGCTAGCTTTTGTACTGCTAGCTTCTCATTATACACTCTGCTAGCTTCTCTACTGCTAGCCTCTCACTATACACTCTGCTAGCTTCTCTACTGCTAGCCTCTCACTATACACTCTGCTAGCTTCTCCACTGCTAGCCTCTCACTATACACTCTGCTAGCTTCTCCACTGCTACCCTCTCGCTATACACTCTGCTAGCTTCTCTACTGCTAGCCTCTCACTATACACTCTGCTAGCTTCTCCACTGCTAGCCTCTCACTATACACTCTGCTAGCTTCTCCACTGCTACCCTGTCGCTATACACTCTGCTAGCTTCTCTACTGCTAGCCTCTCACTATACACTCTGCTAGCTTCTCCACTGCTAGCCTCTCACTATACACTCTGCTAACTTCTCCACTGCTAGCCTCTCACTATACACTTTGCTAGCTTCTCTACTGCCTCTCACTATACACTCTGCTAGCTTCTCCACTGCTAGCCTCTCACTATACACTCTGTTAGCTTCTCCACTGCTAGCCTCTCACTATAAACTCTGCTAGCTTCTCTACTGCTAGCCTCTCACTATACACTCTGCTAGCTTCTCCACTGCTAGCCTCTCACTATACACTCTGCTAGCTTCTCTACTGCTAGCCTCTCACTATATACTCTGCTAGCTTCTCTACTGCTAGCCTCTCACTGTACACTGCTAGCTTCTCTACTGCTAGCCTCTCACTGTACACTCTGCTAGCTTCTCTACTGCTAGCCTCTCACTGTACACTCTGCTAGCTTCTTTACTGCCTCTCACTATACACTCTGCTAGCTTCTCCACTGCTAGCTTCTCACTATACACTCTGCTAGCTTCTCTACTGCTAGCCTCTCACTGTACACTTTGCTAGCTTCTCCACTGCTAGCTTTTCACTATACACTCTGCTAGTTTCTCCACTGCTAGCCTCTCACTATACACTGCTAGCTTCTCCACTGCTAGCCTCTCACTATACACTCTGCTAGCTTTTCCACTGCTAGCCTCTCACTATACACTCTGCTAGCTTCTCCACTGAGAGCCTGTCACTATACACTCTGCTAGCTTCTCTACTGCTAGCCTTTCACTGTACACTGCTAGCTTCTCCACTGCTAGCCTCTCACTATACACTCTGCTAGCTTCTCTACTGCTAGCCTTTCACTGTACACTCTGCTAGCTTCTCCACTGCTAAACTCTCACTATACACTCTGCTGGCTTCTCTACTGCTAGCTTCTCACTATACACTCTGCTGGCTTCTCTACTGCTAGCTTCTCACTATACACTCTGCTAGCTTCTCTACTGCTAGCCTTTCACTGTACACTCTGCTAGCTTCTCCACTGCTAGCCTCTCACTATACACTCTGCTGGCTTCTCTACTGCTAGCCTTTCACTGTACACTCTGCTAGCTTCTCCACTGCTAGCCTCTCACTATACACTCTGCTAGCTTCTCTACTGCTAGCCTTTCATTGTACACTCTGCTAGCTTCTCCACTGCTAGCCTATCACTATATATTCTGCTAGCTTCTCTACTGCTAGCCTCTCACTGTACACTCTGCTAGCTTCTCTACTGCTAGCCTCTCACTGTACACTCTGCTAGCTTCTCTACTGCTAGCCTCTCACTATACACTCTGCTAGCGTCTCCACTGCTAGCCTCTCATTATACACTCTGCTAGCTTCTCTACTGCTAGCCTCTCACTTTACACTCTGCTAGCTTCTCTACTGCTAGCCTCTCACTGTACACTGCTAGCTTCTCTACTGCCTCTCACTATACACTCTGCTAGCGTCTCCACTGCTAGCTTTTCACAATACACTCTGCTAGCTTCTCCACTGCTAGCCTCTCACTATACACTCTGCTAGCTTCTCTACTGCTAGCCTCTCACTATACACTCTGCTAGCTTCTCCACTGCTAGCCTCTCATTATACACTCTGCTAGCTTATCTACTGCTAGCCTCTCACTTTACACTCTGCTAGCTTCTCTACTGCTAGCCTCTCACTGTACACTCTGCTAGCTTCTCTACTGCCTCTCACTATACACTCTGCTAGCTTCTCCACTGCTAGCTTCTCACTATACACTCTGCTAGTTTCTCCACTGCTAGCATCTCACTATACACTCTGCTAGCTTCTCCACTGCTAGCCTCTCACTACACACTCTGCTAGCTTCTCTACTGCTAGCTTCTCAGTATACACTCTGCTAGCTTCTCTACTGCTAGCCTCTCACTATACACTCTGCTAGCCTCTCCACTGCCTCTCACTATACACTCTGCTAGCTTCTCCACTGCTAGCCTCTCACTATATACTCTGCTAGCTTCTCCACTGCTAGCTTCTCACTATACACTCTGCTAGCTTCTCTACTGCTAGCCTCTCACTATACACTCTGCTAGCTTCTCCACTGCTAGCCTCTCACTAAACACTCTGCTAGCTTCTCTACTGCTAGCCTCTCACTATACACTCTGCTAGCTTCTCCACTGCTAGCCTCTCATTATACACTCTGCTAGCTTCTCTACTGCTAGCCTCTCACTTTACACTCTGCTAGCTTCTCTACTGCTAGCCTCTCACTGTACACTCTGCTAGCTTCTCTACTGCCTCTCACTATACACTCTGCTAGCTTCTCTACTGCTAGCCTCTCACTATACACTCTGCTAGCTTCTCTACTGCTAGCCTTTCACTGTACACTCTGCTAGCTTCTCCACTGCTAGCCTCTCACTATACACCCTGCTAGCTTCTCTACTGCTAGCCTCTCACTATACACTCTGCTAGCTTCTCTACTGCTAGCCTTTCACTGTACACTCTGCTAGCTTCTCCACTGCTAGCCTCTCACTATACACCCTGCTAGCTTCTCTACTGCTAGCCTCTCACTATACACTCTGCTAGCTTCTCCACTGCTACCCTCACGCTATACACTCTGCTAGCTTCTCTACTGCTAGCCTCTCACTATACACTCTGCTAGCTTCTCCACTGCTAGCCTCTCACTATACACTCTGCCAGCTTCTCCACTACTAGCCTCTCACTATACACTCTGCTAGCTTCTCCACTGCTAGCCTCTCACTATACACTCTGCCAGCTTCTCCACTACTAGCCTCTCACTATACACCCTGCTAGCTTCTCTACTGCTAGCCTCTCACTACACACTCTGCTAGCTTCTCCACTGCTAGCCTCTCACTACACACTCTGCTAGCTTCTCACTATACACTCTGCTAGCTTCTCCACTGCTAGCCTCTCACTACACACTCTGCTAGCTTTTGTACTGCTAGCTTCTCATTATACACTCTGCTAGCTTCTCTACTGCTAGCCTCTCACTATACACTCTGCTAGCTTCTCTACTGCTAGCCTCTCACTATACACTCTGCTAGCTTCTCCACTGCTAGCCTCTCACTATACACTCTGCTAGCTTCTCCACTGCTACCCTCTCGCTATACACTCTGCTAGCTTCTCTACTGCTAGCCTCTCACTATACACTCTGCTAGCTTCTCCACTGCTAGCCTCTCACTATACACTCTGCTAGCTTCTCCACTGCTACCCTCTCGCTATACACTCTGCTAGCTTCTCTACTGCTAGCCTCTCACTATACACTCTGCTAGCTTCTCAACTGCTAGCCTCTCACTATACACTCTGCTAACTTCTCCACTGCTAGCCTCTCACTATACACTTTGCTAGCTTCTCTACTGCCTCTCACTATACACTCTGCTAGCTTCTCCACTGCTAAACTCTCACTATACACTCTGCTGGCTTCTCTACTGCTAGCTTCTCACTGTACACTCTGCTAGCTTCTTTACTGCCTCTCACTATACACTCTGCTAGCTTCTCCACTGCTAGCTTCTCACTATACACTCTGCTAGCTTCTCTACTGCTAGCCTCTCACTGTACCCTTTGCTAGCTTCTCCACTGCTAGCTTTTCACTATACACTCTGCTAGTTTCTCCACTGCTAGCCTCTCACTATACACTGCTAGCTTCTCCACTGCTAGCCTCTCACTATACACTCTGCTAGCTTTTCCACTGCTAGCCTCTCACTATACACTCTGCTAGCTTCTCCACTGAGAGCCTGTCACTATACACTCTGCTAGCTTCTCTACTGCTAGCCTTTCACTGTACACTGCTAGCTTCTCCACTGCTAGCCTCTCACTATACACTCTGCTAGCTTCTCTACTGCTAGCCTTTCACTGTACACTCTGCTAGCTTCTCCACTGCTAAACTCTCACTATACACTCTGCTGGCTTCTCTACTGCTAGCTTCTCACTATACACTCTGCTGGCTTCTCTACTGCTAGCTTCTCACTATACACTCTGCTAGCTTCTCTACTGCTAGCCTTTCACTGTACACTCTGCTAGCTTCTCCACTGCTAGCCTCTCACTATACACTCTGCTGGCTTCTCTACTGCTAGCCTTTCACTGTACACTCTGCTAGCTTCTCCACTGCTAGCCTCTCACTATACACTCTGCTAGCTTCTCTACTGCTAGCCTTTCACTGTACACTCTGCTAGCTTCTCCACTGCTAGCCTATCACTATATATTCTGCTAGCTTCTCTACTGCTAGCCTCTCACTGTACACTCTGCTAGCTTCTCTACTGCTAGCCTCTCACTGTACACTCTGCTAGCTTCTCTACTGCCTCTCACTATACACTCTGCTAGCGTCTCCACTGCTAGCTTTTCACAATACACTCTGCTAGCTTCTCCACTGCTAGCCTCTCACTATACACTCTGCTAGCTTCTCTACTGCTAGCCTCTCACTATACACTCTGCTAGCTTCTCCACTGCTAGCCTCTCATTATACACTCTGCTAGCTTATCTACTGCTAGCCTCTCACTTTACACTCTGCTAGCTTCTCTACTGCTAGCCTCTCACTGTACACTCTGCTAGCTTCTCTACTGCCTCTCACTATACACTCTGCTAGCTTCTCCACTGCTAGCTTCTCACTATACACTCTGCTAGTTTCTCCACTGCTAGCATCTCACTATACACTCTGCTAGCTTCTCCACTGCTAGCCTCTCACTACACACTCTGCTAGCTTCTCTACTGCTAGCTTCTCAGTATACACTCTGCTAGCTTCTCTACTGCTAGCCTCTCACTATACACTCTGCTAGCCTCTCCACTGCCTCTCACTATACACTCTGCTAGCTTCTCCACTGCTAGCCTCTCACTATATACTCTGCTAGCTTCTCCACTGCTAGCTTCTCACTATACACTCTGCTAGCTTCTCTACTGCTAGCCTCTCACTATACACTCTGCTAGCTTCTCCACTGCTAGCCTCTCACTAAACACTCTGCTAGCTTCTCTACTGCTAGCCTCTCACTATACACTCTGCTAGCTTCTCCACTGCTAGCCTCTCATTATACACTCTGCTAGCTTCTCTACTGCTAGCCTCTCACTTTACACTCTGCTAGCTTCTCTACTGCTAGCCTCTCACTGTACACTCTGCTAGCTTCTCTACTGCCTCTCACTATACACTCTGCTAGCTTCTCTACTGCTAGCCTCTCACTATACACTCTGCTAGCTTCTCTACTGCTAGCCTTTCACTGTACACTCTGCTAGCTTCTCCACTGCTAGCCTCTCACTATACACCCTGCTAGCTTCTCTACTGCTAGCCTCTCACTATACACTCTGCTAGCTTCTCTACTGCTAGCCTTTCACTGTACACTCTGCTAGCTTCTCCACTGCTAGCCTCTCACTATACACCCTGCTAGCTTCTCTACTGCTAGCCTCTCACTATACACTCTGCTAGCTTCTCCACTGCTACCCTCACGCTATACACTCTGCTAGCTTCTCTACTGCTAGCCTCTCACTATACACTCTGCTAGCTTCTCCACTGCTAGCCTCTCACTATACACTCTGCCAGCTTCTCCACTACTAGCCTCTCACTATACACCCTGCTAGCTTCTCTACTGCTAGCCTCTCACTATACACTCTGCTAGCTTCTCCACTGCTAGCCTCTCACTATACACTCTGCCAGCTTCTCCACTACTAGCCTCTCACTATACACTCTGCTAGCTTCTCCACTGCTAGCCTCTCACTATACACTCTGCCAGCTTCTCCACTACTAGCCTCTCACTATACACCCTGCTAGCTTCTCTACTGCTAGCCTCTCACTACACACTCTGCTAGCTTCTCCACTGCTAGCCTCTCACTACACACTCTGCTAGCTTCTCACTATACACTCTGCTAGCTTCTCCACTGCTAGCCTCTCACTACACACTCTGCTAGCTTTTGTACTGCTAGCTTCTCATTATACACTCTGCTAGCTTCTCTACTGCTAGCCTCTCACTATACACTCTGCTAGCTTCTCTACTGCTAGCCTCTCACTATACACTCTGCTAGCTTCTCCACTGCTAGCCTCTCACTATACACTCTGCTAGCTTCTCCACTGCTACCCTCTCGCTATACACTCTGCTAGCTTCTCTACTGCTAGCCTCTCACTATACACTCTGCTAGCTTCTCCACTGCTAGCCTCTCACTATACACTCTGCTAGCTTCTCCACTGCTACCCTCTCGCTATACACTCTGCTAGCTTCTCTACTGCTAGCCTCTCACTATAAACTCTGCTAGCTTCTCAACTGCTAGCCTCTCACTATACACTCTGCTAACTTCTCCACTGCTAGCCTCTCACTATACACTTTGCTAGCTTCTCTACTGCCTCTCACTATACACTCTGCTAGCTTCTCCACTGCTAAACTCTCACTATACACTCTGCTGGCTTCTCTACTGCTAGCTTCTCACTATACACTCTGTTTGCTTCTCCACTGCTAGCCTCTCACTATACACTCTGCTAGCTTCTCTACTGCCTCTCACTATACACTCTGCTAGCTTCTCCACTGCTAAACTCTCACTATACACTCTGCTGGCTTCTCTACTGCTAGCTTCTCACTATACACTCTGTTTTCTTCTCTACTGCTCGCCTCTCACTATACACTCTGCTAGCTTCTCCACTGCTAGCCTCTCACTATACAATCTGCTAGCTTCTCTACGGCCTCTCACTATACACTCTGCTAGCTTCTCCACTGCTAGCTTCTCATTATACACTCTGCTAGCTTCTCTACTGCTAGCTTTTCACTATACACTCTGCTAGCTTCTCCACTGCTAGCCTCTCACTATACACTCTGCTAGCTTTTCTACTGCTAGCCTCTAACTATACACTCTGCTAGCTTCTCCACTGCTAGCCTCTCACTGTACACTCTGCTAGCTTCTCTACTGCTAGCCTCTCACTGTACACTCTGCTAGCTTCTTTACTGCCTCTCACTATACACTCTGCTAGCTTCTCCACTGCTAGCTTCTCATTATACACTCTGCTAGCTTCTCTACTGCTAGCCTCTCACTATACACTCTGCTAGCTTCTCTACTGCTAGCCTCTCACTGTACACTCTGCTAGCTTCTCCACTGCTAGCTTTTGACTATACACTCTGCTAGCTTCTCTACTGCTAGCCTCTCACTATACACTCTGCTAGCTTCTCCACTGCTAGCCTCTCACTATACACTGCTAGCTTCTCCACTGCTAGCCTCTCACTATACACTCTGCTAGCTTTTCCACTGCTAGCCTCTCACTATACACTCTGCTAGCTTCTCCACTGAGAGCCTCTCACTATACACTCTGCTAGCTTCTCCACTGCTAGCCTCTCACTATACACTATGCTAGCTTCTCCACTGCTAGCCTCTCACTATACACTTTGCTAGCTTCTCCACTGCTAGCCTCTCACTATACACTCTGCTAGCTTCTCCACTGCTAGCCTCTCACTATACACTCTGCTAGCTTCTCCACTGCCTCTCACTATACACTGTGCTAGCTTCTCTACTGCTAGCCTCTCACTATACACTCTGCTAGCTTCTCTACTGCTAGACTTTCACTGTACACTCTGCTAGCTTCTCCACTGCTAGCCTCTCACTATACACTGTGCTAGCTTCTCTACTGCTAGCCTCTCACTATACACTCTGCTAGCTTCTCCACTGCTAGCCTCTCACTATATATTCTGCTAGCTTCTCTACTGCTAGCCTCTCACTGTACACTCTGCTAGCTTCTCTACTGCTAGCCTCTCACTGTACACTCTGATAGCTTCTCTACTGCCTCTCACTATACACTCTGCTAGCGTCTCCACTGCTAGCCTCTCATTATACACTCTGCTAGCTTCTCTACTGCTAGCCTTTCACTTTACACTCTGCTAGCTTCTCTACTGCTAGCCTCTCACTGTACACTCTGCTAGCTTCTCTACTGCCTCTCACTATACACTCTGCTAGCTTCTCCACTGCTAGCTTCTCATTATACACTCTGCTAGCTTCTCTACTGCTAGCCTCTCACTGTACACTCTGCTAGCTTCTCTACTGCTAGCCTCTCACTATACACTCTGCTAGCTTCTCCACTGCTAGCCTCTCATTATACACTCTGCTAGCTTCTCTACTGCTAGCCTCTCACTTTACACTCTGCTAGCTTCTCTACTGCTAGCCTCTCACTGTACACTCTGCTAGCTTCTCTACTGCCTCTCACTATACACTCTGCTAGCTTCTCCACTGCTAGCTTTTCACTATACACTCTGCTAGCTTCTCTACTGCTAGCCTCTCACTATACACCCTGCTAGCTTCTCTACTGCTAGCCTCTCACTATACACTCTGCTAGCTTCTCCACTGCTAGCCTCTCACTATACACCCTGCTAGCTTCTCTACTGCTAGCCTCTCACTATACACTCTGTTAGCTTCTCCACTGCTAGCCTCTCACTATACACTCTGCTAGCGTCTCCACTGCTAGCTTCTCACTATACACTCTGCTAGTTTCTCCACTGCTAGCCTCTCACTATACACTCTGCTAGCTTCTCCACTGCTAGCCTCTCACTACACACTCTGCTAGCTTCTCTACTGCTAGCTTCTCAGTATACACTCTGCTAGCTTCTCTACTGCTAGCCTCTCACTATACACTCTGCTAGCCTCTCCACTGCCTCTCACTATACACTCTGTTAGCTTCTCCACTGCTAGCCTCTCACTATACACTCTGCTAGCTTCTCCACTGCCTCTCACTATACACTCTGCTAGCTTCTCCACTTCTAGCCTCTCACTATACACTCTGCTAGCTTCTCCACTGCTAGCCTCTCACTATAAACTCTGCTAGCTTCTCCACTGCTAGCCTCTCACTATACACTCTGCTAGCTTCTCTACTGCTAGCCTCTCACTATACACTCTGCTAGCTTCTCCACTGCTAGCCTCTCACTATACACTCTGCTAGCTTCTCTACTGCTAGCCTCTCACTATACACTCTGCTAGCTTCTCTACTGCTAGCCTCTCACTATACACTCTGCTAGCTTCTCCACTGCTAGCCTCTCACTATACACTCTGCTAGCTTCTCTACTGCTAGCCTCTCACTGTACCCTCTGCTAGCTTCTCCACTGCTAGCTTTTCACTATACACTCTGCTAGTTTCTCCACTGCTAGCCTCTCACTATACACTGCTAGCTTCTCCACTGCTAGCCTCTCACTATACACTCTGCTAGCTTCTCTACTGCTAGCCTCTCACTGTACCCTCTGCTAGCTTCTCCACTGAGAGCCTGTCACTATACACTCTGCTAGCTTCTCTACTGCTAGCCTTTCACTGTACACTCTGCTAGCTTCTCCACTGCTAGCCTCTCACTATACACTCTGCTAGCTTCTCTACTGCTAGCCTTTCACTGTACACTCTGCTAGCTTCTCCACTGCTAAACTCTCACTATACACTCTGCTGGCTTCTCTACTGCTAGCTTCTCACTATACACTCTGCTAGCTTCTCTACGGCCTCTCACTATACACTCTGCTAGCTTCTCCACTGAGAGCCTGTCACTATACACTCTGCTAGCTTCTCTACTGCTAGCCTTTCACTGTACACTCTGCTAGCTTCTCCACTGCTAGCCTCTCACTATACACTCTGCTGGCTTCTCTACTGCTAGCCTTTCACTGTACACTCTGCTAGCTTCTCCACTGCTAGCCTCTCACTATACACTCTGCTAGCTTCTCTACTGCTAGCCTTTCACTGTACACTCTGCTAGCTTCTCCACTGCTAGCCTATCACTATATATTCTGCTAGCTTCTCTACTGCTAGCCTCTTACTGTACACTCTGCTAGCTTCTCTACTGCTAGCCTCTCACTGTACACTCTGCTAGCTTCTCTACTGCCTCTCACTATACACTCTGCTAGCTTCTCCACTGCTAGCCTCTCACTATACACTCTGCTAGCTTCTCTACTGCTAGCCTCTCACTATACACTCTGCTAGCTTCTCCACTGCTAGCCTCTCATTATACACTCTGCTAGCTTCTCTACTGCTAGCCTCTCACTTTACACTCTGCTAGTTTCTCTACTGCTAGCCTCTCACTATACACTCTGCTAGCTTCTCCACTGCTAGCCTCTCACTATACAATCTGCTAGCTTCTCTACGGCCTCTCACTATACACTCTGCTAGCTTCTCCACTGCTAGCTTCTCATTATACACTCTGCTAGCTTCTCTACTGCTAGCTTTTCACTATACACTCTGCTAGCTTCTCCACTACTAGCCTCTCACTATACACTCTGCCAGCTTTTCTACTGCTAGCCTCTAACTATACACTCTGCTAGCTTCTCTACTGCTAGCCTCTCTATACACTCTGCTAGCTTCTCTACTGCTAGCCTCTCACTATACACTCTGCTAGCTTCTCTACTGCTAGCCTCTCTATACACTCTGCTAGCTTCTCCACTGCTAGCCTATCACTATACACTCTGCTAGCTTCTCTACTGCCTCTCACTATACACTCTGCTAGCTTCTCCACTGCTAGCTTCTCATTATACACTCTGCTAGCTTCTCTACTGCTAGCTTTTCACTATACACTCTGCTAGCTTCTCCACTGCTAGCTTCTCATTATACACTCTGCTAGTTTCTCTACTGCTAGCCTCTCACTATACACTCTGCTAGCTTCTCCACTGCTATCCTCTCACTATACACTCTGCTAGCTTCTCCACTGCTAGCCTCTCACTATACACTTTGCTAGCTTCTCTACTGCCTCTCACTATACACTCTGCTAGCTTCTCCACTGCTAGCTTCTCATTATACACTCTGCTAGCTTCTCCACTGCTAGCCTCTCACTATACAATCTGCTAGCTTCTCTACTGCTAGCCTCTCACTGTACACTCTGCTAGCTTCTCTACTGCCTTTCACTATACACTCTGCTAGCTTCTCCACTGCCTCTCACTATACACTCTGCTAGCTTCTCCACTGCTATCCTCTCACTATACACTCTGCTAGCTTCTCCACTGCTAGCTTCTCATTATACACTCTGCTAGCTTCTCCACTGCTAGCCTATCACTATACACTCTGCTAGCTTCTCTACTGCTAGCCTCTCACTGTACACTCTGCTAGCTTCTCTACTGCCTTTCACTATACACTCTGCTAGCTTCTCCACTGCCTCTCACTATACACTCTGCTAGCTTCTCCACTGCTATCCTCTCACTATACACTCTGCTAGCTTCTCCACTGCCTCTCACTATACACTCTGCTAGCTTCTCTACTGCCTCTCACTATACACTCTGCTAGCTTCTCCACTGCTAGCTTCTCATTATACACTCTGCTAGCTTCTCCACTGCTAGCCTCTCACTATACACTGCTAGCTTCTCTACTGTCTCTCACTATACACTCTGCTAGCTTCTCCACTGCTAGCCTATCACTATACACTCTGCTAGCTTCGCTACTGTCTCTCACTATACACTCTGCTAGCTTCTCCACTGCTAGCCTATCACTATACACTCTGCTAGCTTCTCCACTGCCTCTCACTATACACTCTTCTAACTTCTCCACTGCTAGCCTATAACTATACACTCTGCTAGCTTCTCCACTGCCTCTCACTATACACTCTGCTAGCTTCTCCACTGCTAGCCTATCACTATACACTCTGCTAGCTTCGCTACTGTCTCTCACTATACACTCTGCTAGCTTCTCCACTGCTAGCCTCTCACTATACACTCTGCTAGCTTCTCCACTGCCTCTCACTATACACTCTGCTAGCTTCTCTACTGCTAGCCTCTCACTATACACTCTGCTAGCTTCTCTACTGCTAGCCTCTCACTATACACCCTGCTAGCTTCTCTACTGCTAGCCTCTCACTATACACTCTGTTAGCTTCTCCACTGCTAGCTTCTCACTATACACTCTGCTAGCTTCTCCACTGCTAGCTTATCATTATACACTCTGCTAGCTTCTCCACTGCTAGCCTCTCACTATACACCCTGCTAGCTTCTCTACTGCTAGCCTCTCACTATACACTCTGTTAGCTTCTCCACTGCTAGCCTCTCACTATACACTCTGCTAACGTCTCCACTGCTAGCTTCTCACTATGCACTCTGCTAGCTTCTCCACTGCTAGCCTCTCACTACACACTCTGCTAGCTTCTCTACTGCTAGCCTCTCACTATACACTCTGTTAGCTTCTCCACTGCTAGCCTCTCACTATACACTCTGCTAACTTCATCCACTGCTAGCCTCTCACTATACACTCTGCTAGCTTCTCCACTGCTAGCCTCTCACTACACACTCTGCTAGCTTCTCTACTGCTAGCCTCTCACTATACACTCTGCTAGCTTCTCTACTGCTAGCCTCTCACTACACACTCTGCTAGCTTCTCCACTGCTACCCTCTCGCTATACACTCTGCTAGCTTCTCTACTGCTAGCCTCTCACTATACACTGTGCTAGCTTCTCCACTGCTAGCCTCTCACTATACACTCTGCTAGCTTCTCTACTACTAGCCTCTCACTATACACCATGCTAGCTTCTCTACTGCTAGCCTCTCACTATACACTCTGTTAGCTTCTCCACTGCTAGCCTCTCACTATACACTCTGCTAGCTTCTCCACTGCTAGCTTCTCACTATACACTCTGCTAGCTTCTCCACTGCTAGCCTCTCACTATACACTCTGCTACCTTCTCCACTGCTAGCCTCTCACTACACACTCTGCTAGCTTTTGTACTGCTAGCTTTTTAGTATACACTCTGCTAGCTTCTCTACTGCTAGCCTCTCACTATACACTCTGCTAGCTTCTCTACTGCTAGCCTCTCACTATACACTCTGCTAGCTTCTCCACTGCTAGCCTCTCACTATACACTTTGCTAGCTTCTCTACTGCCTCTCACTATACACTCTGCTAGCTTCTCCACTGCTAAACTCTCACTATACACTCTGCTGGCTTCTCTACTGCTAGCTTCTCACTATACACTCTGTTTGCTTCTCTACTGCTAGCCTCTCACTATACACTCTGCTAGCTTCTCCACTGCTAGCCTCTCACTATACAATTTGCTAGCTTCTCTACTGCTAGCCTCTCACTATACACTCTGCTAGCTTCTCCACTGCTAGCTTCTCATTATACACTCTGCTAGCTTCTCTACTGCTAGCCTCTCACTATACACTCTGCTAGCTTCTCCACTGCTATCCTCTCACTATACACTCTGCTAGCTTCTCTGCTGCCTCTCACTATACACTCTGCTAGCTTCTCCACTGCTAGCTTCTCATTATACACTCTGCTAGCTTCTCCACTGCTAGCCTCTCACTATACACTCTGCTAGCTTCTCTACTGTCTCTCACTATACACTCTGCTAGCTTCTCCACTGCTATCCTCTCACTATACACTCTGCTAGCTTCTCCACTGCTAGCCTCTCACTATACACTCTGCTAGCTTCTCTACTGTCTCTCACTATACACTCTGCTAGCTTCTCTACTGCTAGCCTCTCACTGTACACTCTGCTAGCTTCACTGCTAGCTTCTCACTATACACTCTGCTAGCTTCTCCACTGCTAGCCTCTCACTATACACTCTGCTAGCTTCTCTACTGTCTCTCACTATACACTCTGCTAGCTTCTCCACTGCTAGCCTATCACTATACACTCTGCTAGCTTCTCTACTGCTAGCCTCTCACTGTACACTCTGCTAGCTTCTCTACTGCCTTTCACTATACACTCTGCTAGCTTCTCCACTGCCTCTCACTATACACTCTGCTAGCTTCTCTACTGCTAGCCTCTCACGATACACTCTGCTAGCTTCTCCACTGCTAGCCTCTCACTATACACTCTGCTAGCTTCTCCACTGCTATCCTCTCACGATACACTCTGCTAGCTTCTCCACTGCTAGCCTCTCACTATACACTCTGCTAGCTTCTCCACTGCTAGCCTATCACTGTACACTCTGCTAGCTTCTCCACTGCTATCCTCTCACGATACACTCTGCTAGCTTCTCCACTGCTATCCTCTCACGATACACTCTGCTAGCTTCTCCACTGCTAGCCTATCACTATACACTCTGCTAGCTTCTCCACTGCCACTCACTATACACTCTGCTAGCTTCTCTACTGCTAGCCTCTCACTGTACACTCTGCTAGCTTCACTGCTAGCTTCTCACTATACACTCTGCTAGCTTCTCCACTGCTAGCCTCTCACTATACATTCTGCTAGCTTTTCTACTGTTTCTCACTATACACTCTGCTAGCTTCTCCACTGCTAGCCTCTCACTATACACTCTGCTAGCTTCTCCACTGCCTCTCACTATACACTCTGCTAGCCTCTCCACTGCCTCTCACTATACACTCTGCTAGCTTCTCTACTGCTAGCCTCTCACTATATACTCTGCTAGCTTCTCCACTGCTAGCCTCTCACTATACACTCTGCTAGCTTCTCTACTGCTAGCCTCTCACTATACACTCTGCTAGCTTCTCTACTGCTAGCCTCTCACTATATACTCTGCTAGCTTCTCTACTGCTAGCCTCTCACTATACACTCTGCTAGCTTCTCCACTGCTAGCCTCTCACTGTACACTCTGCTAGCTTCTCCACTGCCTCTCACTATAGACTCTGCTAGCTTCTCCACTGCCTCTCACTATACACTCTGCTAGCCTCTCCACTGCCTCTCACTATACACTCTGCTAGCTTCTCCACTGCTAGCCTCTCACTATATACTCTGCTAGCTTCTCTACTGCTAGCCTCTCATTATACACTCTGCTAGCTTCTCCACTGCTAGCTTCTCTCTCTACACTCTGCTAGCTTCTCCACTGCTAGCTTCTCATTATACACTCTGCTAACTTCTCCACTGCTAGCCTCTCACTATACACCCTGCTAGCTTCTCTACTGCTAGCCTCTCACTATACACTCTGCTAGCTTCTCCACTGCTAGCCTCTCACTATACACTCTGCTAGCTTCTCCACTGCTAGCCTCTCACTACACACTCTGCTAGCTTCTCTACTGCTAGCCTCTCACTACACACTCTGCTAGCTTCTCCACTGCTAGCCTCTCACTACACACTCTGCTAGCTTCTCACTATACACTCTGCTAGCTTCTCCACTGCTAGCCTCTCACTATACACTCTGCTAGCTTCTCCACTGCTACCCTCTCGCTATACACTCTGCTAGCTTCTCTACTGCTAGCCTCTCACTATACACTCTGCTAGCTTCTCCACTGCTACCCTCTCGCTATACACTCTGCTAGCTTCTCTACTGCTAGCCTCTCACTATACACTCTGCTAGCTTCTCCACTGCTAGCCTCTCACTATACACTCTGCTAACTTCTCCACTGCTAGCCTCTCACTATACACTTTGCTAGCTTCTCTACTGCCTCTCACTATACACTCTGCTAGCTTCTCCACTGCTAAACTCTCACTATACACTCTGCTGGCTTCTCTACTGCTAGCTTCTCACTATACACTCTGTTTGCTTCTCTACTGCTAGCCTCTCACTATACACTCTGCTAGCTTCTCCACTGCTAGCCTCTCACTATACAATTTGCTAGCTTCTCTACGGCCTCTCACTATACACTCTGCTAGCTTCTCCACTGCTAGCTTCTCATTATACACTCTGCTAGCTTCTCTACTGCTAGCTTTTCACTATACACTCTGCTAGCTTCTCCACTGCTAGCTTCTCATTATACACTCTGCTAGCTTCTCTACTGCTAGCCTCTCACTATACACTCTGCTAGCTTCTCCACTGCTATCCTCTCACTATACACTCTGCTAGCTTCTCTACTGCCTCTCACTATACACTCTGCTAGCTTCTCCACTGCTAGCTTCTCATTATACACTCTGCTAGCTTCTCCACTGCTAGCCTCTCACTATACACTCTGCTAGCTTCTCTACTGTCTCTCACTATACACTCTGCTAGCTTCTCCACTGCTATCCTCTCACTATACACTCTGCTAGCTTCTCCACTGCTAGCCTCTCACTATACACTCTGCTAGCTTCTCTACTGCCTCTCACTATACACTCTGCTAACTTCTCCACTGCCTCTCACTATACACTCTGCTAGCTTCTCCACTGGTAGCCTCTCACTATACACTCTGCTAGCCTCTCCACTGCCTCTCACTATACACTCTGCTAGCTTCTCCACTGCTAGCCTCTCACTATATACTCTGCTAGCTTCTCCACTGCTAGCCTCTCACTGTACACTCTGCTAGCTTCTCTACTGCTAGCCTCTCACTATACACCCTGCTAGCTTCTCTACTGCTAGCCTCTCACTATACACTCTGTTAGCTTCTCCACTGCTAGCTTCTCACTCTACACTCTGCTAGCTTCTCCACTGCTAGCTTCTCATTATACACTCTGCTAACTTCTCCACTGCTAGCCTCTCACTATACACCCTGCTAGCTTCTCTACTGCTAGCCTCTCACTATACACTCTGCTAGCTTCTCCACTGCTAGCCTCTCACTATACACTCTGCTAGCTTCTCCACTGCTAGCCTCTCACTACACACTCTGCTAGCTTCTCTACTGCTAGCCTCTCACTATACACTCTGCTAGCTTCTCTACTGCTAGCCTCTCACTACACACTCTGCTAGCTTCTCCACTGCTAGCCTCTCACTACACACTCTGCTAGCTTCTCACAATACACTCTGCTAGCTTCTCCACTGCTAGCCTCTCACTACACACTCTGCTAGCTTTTGTACTGCTAGCTTCTCATTATACACTCTGCTAGCTTCTCTACTGCTAGCCTCTCACTATACACTCTGCTAGCTTCTCTACTGCTAGCCTCTCACTATACACTCTGCTAGCTTCTCCACTGCTAGCCTCTCACTATACACTCTGCTAGCTTCTCCACTGCTACCCTCTCGCTATACACTCTGCTAGCTTCTCTACTGCTAGCCTCTCACTATACACTCTGCTAGCTTCTCCACTGCTACCCTCTCGCTATACACTCTGCTAGCTTCTCTACTGCTAGCCTCTCACTATACACTCTGCTAGCTTCTCCACTGCTAGCCTCTCACTATACACTCTGCTAACTTCTCCACTGCTAGCCTCTCACTATACACTTTGCTAGCTTCTCTACTGCCTCTCACTATACACTCTGCTAGCTTCTCCACTGCTAAACTCTCACTATACACTCTGCTGGCTTCTCTACTGCTAGCTTCTCACTATACACTCTGCTGGCTTCTCTACTGCTAGCTTCTCACTATACACTCTGCTAGCTTCTCTACTGCCTCTCACTATACACTCTGCTAGCTTCTCCACTGCTAAACTCTCACTACACACTCTGCTGGCTTCTCTACTGCTAGCTTCTCACTATACACTCTGTTTTCTTCTCTACTGCTAGCCTCTCACTATACACTCTGCTAGCTTCTCCACTGCTAGCCTCTCACTATACAATCTGCTAGCTTCTCTACGGCCTCTCACTATACACTCTGCTAGCTTCTCCACTGCTAGCTTCTCATTATACACTCTGCTAGCTTCTCTACTGCTAGCTTTTCACTATACACTCTGCTAGCTTCTCCACTACTAGCCTCTCACTATACACTCTGCTAGCTTCTCCACTGCACGCCTCTCACTATACACTCTGCCAGCTTTTCTACTGCTAGCCTCTCTATACACTCTGCTAGCTTCTCTACTGCTAGCCTCTCACTATACACTCTGCTAGCTTCTCCACTGCTAGCCTATCACTATACACTCTGCTAGCTTCTCTACTGCCTCTCACTATACACTCTGCTAGCTTCTCCACTGCTAGCTTCTCATTATACACTCTGCTAGCTTCTCTACTGCTAGCTTTTCACTATACACTCTGCTAGCTTCTCCACTGCTAGCTTCTCATTATACACTCTGCTAGCTTCTCTACTGCTAGCCTCTCACTATACACTCTGCTCGCTTCTCCACTGCTATCCTCTCACTATACACTCTGCTAGCTTCTCCACTGCTAGCCTCTCACTATACACTCTGCTAGCTTCTCTACTGCCTCTCACTATACACTCTGCTAGCTTCTCCACTGCTAGCTTCTCATTATACACTCTGCTAGCTTCTCCACTGCTAGCCTATCACTATACACTCTGCTAGCTTCTCTACTGCTAGCCTCTCACTGTACACTCTGCTAGCTTCTCTACTGCCTTTCACTATACACTCTGCTAGCTTCTCCACTGCCTCTCACTATACACTCTGCTAGCTTCTCCACTGCTATCCTCTCACTATACACTCTGCTAGCTTCTCCACTGCTAGCCTCTCACTATACACTCTGCTAGCTTCTCTACTGCCTCTCACTATACACTCTGCTAGCTTCTCCACTGCTAGCCTCTCACTATACACTGCTAGCTTCTCTACTGTCTCTCACTATACACTCTGCTAGCTTCTCCACTGCTAGCCTATCACTATACACTCTGCTAGCTTCGCTACTGTCTCTCACTATACACTCTGCTAGCTTCTCCACTGCTAGCCTATCACTATACACTCTGCTAGCTTCTCCACTGCCTCTCACTATACACTCTTCTAACTTCTCCACTGCTAGCCTATCACTATACACTCTGCTAGCTTCTCCACTGCCTCTCACTATACACTCTGCTAGCTTCTCCACTGCTAGCCTATCACTATACACTCTGCTAGCTTCGCTACTGTCTCTCACTATACACTCTGCTAGCTTCTCCACTGCTAGCCTCTCACTATACACTCTGCTAGCTTCTCCACTGCCTCTCACTATACACTCTGCTAGCTTCTCTACTGCTAGCCTCTCACTATACACTCTGCTAGCTTCTCTACTGCTAGCCTCTCACTATACACCCTGCTAGCTTCTCTACTGCTAGCCTCTCACTATACACTCTGTTAGCTTCTCCACTGCTAGCTTCTCACTATACACTCTGCTAGCTTCTCCACTGCTAGCTTATCATTATACACTCTGCTAGCTTCTCTACTGCTAGCCTCTCACTATACACTCTGTTAGCTTCTCCACTGCTAGCCTCTCACTATACACTCTGCTAACGTCTCCACTGCTAGCTTCTCACTATGCACTCTGCTAGCTTCTCCACTGCTAGCCTCTCACTACACACTCTGCTAGCTTCTCTACTGCTAGCCTCTCACTATACACTCTGTTAGCTTCTCCACTGCTAGCCTCTCACTATACACTCTGCTAACTTCATCCACTGCTAGCCTCTCACTATACACTCTGCTAGCTTCTCCACTGCTAGCCTCTCACTACACACTCTGCTAGCTTCTCTACTGCTAGCCTCTCACTATACACTCTGCTAGCTTCTCTACTGCTAGCCTCTCACTACACACTCTGCTAGCTTCTCCACTGCTACCCTCTCGCTATACACTCTGCTAGCTTCTCTACTGCTAGCCTCTCACTATACACTGTGCTAGCTTCTCCACTGCTAGCCTCTCACTATACACTCTGCTAGCTTCTCTACTACTAGCCTCTCACTATACACCCTGCTAGCTTCTCTACTGCCTCTCACTATAGACTCTGCTAGCTTCTCCACTGCTATCCTCTCACGATACACTCTGCTAGCTTCTCCACTGCTAGCCTATCACTGTACACTCTGCTAGCTTCTCTACTGCCTCTCACTATACACTCTGCTAGCTTCTCATTATACACTCTGCTAGCTTCTCCACTGCCTCTCACTATACACTCTGCTAGCTTCTCCACTGCTAGCCTATCACTATACACTCTGCTAGCTTCTCTACTGCTAGCCTCTCACTGTACACTCTGCTAGCTTCACTGCTAGCTTCTCACTATACACTCTGCTAGCTTCTCCACTGCTAGCCTCTCACTATACATTCTGCTAGCTTCTCTACTGTCTCTCACTATACACTCTGCTAGCTTCTCCACTGCTAGCCTATCACTATACACTCTGCTAGCTTCTCCACTGCCTCTCACTATACACTCTGCTAGCTTCTCCACTGCTAGCCTATCACTATACACTCTGCTAGCTTCTCTACTGTCTCTCACTATACACTCTGCTAGCTTCTCCACTGCTAGCCTATCACTATACACTCTGCTAACTTCTCCACTGCCTCTCACTATACACTCTGCTAGCTTCTCCACTGCTAGCCTCTCACTATATACTCTGCTAGCTTCTCTACTGCTAGCCTCTCACTATACACTCTGCTAGCTTCTCCACTGCCTCTCACTATACACTCTGCTAGCTTCTCCACTGCTAGCCTCTCACTATACACTCTGCTAGCTTCTCCACTGCCTCTCACTATACACTCTGCTAGCTTCTCCACTGCCTCTCACTATACACTCTGCTAGCTTCTCCACTGCCTCTCACTATACACTCTGCTAGCTTCTCCACTGCTAGCCTCTCACTATACATTCTCCTAGCTTCTCTACTGTCTCTCACTATACACTCTGCTAGCTTCTCCACTGCTAGCCTATCACTATACACTCTGCTAGCTTCTCTACTGCCTTTCACTATACACTCTGCTAGCTTCTCTACTGCCTCTCACTATACACTCTGCTAACTTCTCCACTGCCTCTCACTATACACTCTGCTAGCTTCTCCACTGCTAGCCTCTCACTATACACTCTGCTAGCTTCTCCACTGCCTCTCACTATACACTCTGCTAGCTTCTCCACTGCTAGCCTCTCACTATACACTCTGCTAGCTTCTCCACTGCTACCCTCTCACTATACACTCTGCTAACTTCTCCACTGCTAGCCTCTCACTATACACTTTGCTAGCTTCTCTACTGCCTCTCACTATACACTCTGCTAGCTTCTCCACTGCTAAACTCTCACTATACACTCTGCTAGCTTCTCTACTGCTAGCTTCTCACTATACACTCTGCTAGCTTCTCCACTGCTAGCCTCTCACTATACACTCTGCTAGCTTCTCTCCTGCTAGCCTCTCACTGTACACTCTGCTAGCTTTTCTACTGCCTCTCACTATACACTCTGCTAGCTTCTCCACTGCTAGCTTCTCATTATACAGTCTGCTAGCTTCTCTACTGCTAGCCTCTCACTATACACTCTGCTAGCTTCTCCACTGCTAGCCTCTCACTATACACTCTGCCATCTTCTCTACTGCTAGCCTCTCACTATACACTCTGCTAGCTTCTCTACTGCCTCTCACTATACACTCTGCTAGCTTCTCCACTGCTAGCTTCTCATTATACACTCTGCTAGCTTCTCTACTGCTAGCTTTTCACTATACACTCTGCTAGCTTCTCCACTGCTAGCTTCTCATTATACACTCTGCTAGCTTCTCTACTGCTAGCCTCTCACTATACACTCTGCTAGCTTCTCCACTGCTAGCTTCTCACTATACACTCTGCTAGCTTCTCCACTGCTAGCCTCTCACTATACACTCTGCTAGCTTCTCTCCTGCTAGCCTCTCACTGTACACTCTGCTAGCTTCTCTACTGCCTCTCACTATACACTCTGCTAGCTTCTCCACTGCTAGCTTCTCATTATACAGTCTGCTAGCTTCTCTACTGCTAGCCTCTCACTATACACTCTGCTAGCTTCTCCACTGCTAGCCTCTCACTATACACTCTGCCATCTTCTCTACTGCTAGCCTCTCACTATACACTCTGCTAGCTTCTCTACTGCCTCTCACTATACACTCTGCTAGCTTCTCCACTGCTAGCTTCTCATTATACACTCTGCTAGCTTCTCTACTGCTAGCTTTTCACTATACACTCTGCTAGCTTCTCCACTGCTAGCTTCTCATTATACACTCTGCTAGCTTCTCTACTGCTAGCCTCTCACTATACACTCTGCTAGCTTCTCCACTGCTAGCCTCTCACTATACACTCTGCTAGCTTCTCTACTGCCTCTCACTATACACTCTGCTAGCTTCTCCACTGACTCTCACTATACACTCTGCTAGCTTCTCTACTGCCTCTCACTATACACTCTGCTAGCTTCTCCACTGACTTTCACTATACACTCTGCTAGCTTCTCCACTGCTAGCCTCTCACTATACACTTTGATAGCTTCTCCACTGCTAGCCTCTCACTATACACTCTGCTAGCTTCTCCACTGCTAGCCTCTCACTACACACTCTGCTAGCTTCTCTACTGCTAGCCTCTCACTATACACTCTGTTAGCTTCTCCACTGCTAGCCTCTCACTATACACTCTGCTAACTTCATCCACTGCTAGCCTCTCACTATACACTCTGCTAGCTTCTCCACTGCTAGCCTCTCACTACACACTCTGCTAGCTTCTCTACTGCTAGCCTCTCACTATACACTCTGCTAGCTTCTCTACTGCTAGCCTCTCACTACACACTCTGCTAGCTTCTCCACTGCTACCCTCTCGCTATACACTCTGCTAGCTTCTCTACTGCTAGCCTCTCACTATACACTGTGCTAGCTTCTCCACTGCTAGCCTCTCACTATACACTCTGCTAGCTTCTCTACTACTAGCCTCTCACTATACACCCTGCTAGCTTCTCTACTGCTAGCCTCTCACTATACACTCTGTTAGCTTCTCCACTGCTAGCCTCTCACTATACACTCTGCTAGCTTCTCTACTGCCTCTCACTATAGACTCTGCTAGCTTCTCCACTGCTATCCTCTCACGATACACTCTGCTAGCTTCTCCACTGCTAGCCTATCACTGTACACTCTGCTAGCTTCTCTACTGCCTCTCACTATACACTCTGCTAGCTTCTCATTATACACTCTGCTAGCTTCTCCACTGCCTCTCACTATACACTCTGCTAGCTTCTCCACTGCTAGCCTATCACTATACACTCTGCTAGCTTCTCTACTGCTAGCCTCTCACTGTACACTCTGCTAGCTTCACTGCTAGCTTCTCACTATACACTCTGCTAGCTTCTCCACTGCTAGCCTCTCACTATACATTCTGCTAGCTTCTCTACTGTCTCTCACTATACACTCTGCTAGCTTCTCCACTGCTAGCCTATCACTATACACTCTGCTAGCTTCTCCACTGCCTCTCACTATACACTCTGCTAGCTTCTCCACTGCTAGCCTATCACTATACACTCTGCTAGCTTCTCTACTGTCTCTCACTATACACTCTGCTAGCTTCTCCACTGCTAGCCTATCACTATACACTCTGCTAACTTCTCCACTGCCTCTCACTATACACTCTGCTAGCTTCTCCACTGCTAGCCTCTCACTATATACTCTGCTAGCTTCTCTACTGCTAGCCTCTCACTATACACTCTGCTAGCTTCTCCACTGCCTCTCACTATACACTCTGCTAGCTTCTCCACTGCTAGCCTCTCACTATACACTCTGCTAGCTTCTCCACTGCCTCTCACTATACACTCTGCTAGCTTCTCCACTGCCTCTCACTATACACTCTGCTAGCTTCTCCACTGCCTCTCACTATACACTCTGCTAGCTTCTCCACTGCTAGCCTCTCACTATACATTCTCCTAGCTTCTCTACTGTCTCTCACTATACACTCTGCTAGCTTCTCCACTGCTAGCCTATCACTATACACTCTGCTAGCTTCTCTACTGCCTTTCACTATACACTCTGCTAGCTTCTCTACTGCCTCTCACTATACACTCTGCTAACTTCTCCACTGCCTCTCACTATACACTCTGCTAGCTTCTCCACTGCTAGCCTCTCACTATACACTCTGCTAGCTTCTCCACTGCCTCTCACTATACACTCTGCTAGCTTCTCCACTGCTAGCCTCTCACTATACACTCTGCTAGCTTCTCCACTGCTACCCTCTCACTATACACTCTGCTAACTTCTCCACTGCTAGCCTCTCACTATACACTTTGCTAGCTTCTCTACTGCCTCTCACTATACACTCTGCTAGCTTCTCCACTGCTAAACTCTCACTATACACTCTGCTAGCTTCTCTACTGCTAGCTTCTCACTATACACTCTGCTAGCTTCTCCACTGCTAGCCTCTCACTATACACTCTGCTAGCTTCTCTCCTGCTAGCCTCTCACTGTACACTCTGCTAGCTTCTCTACTGCCTCTCACTATACACTCTGCTAGCTTCTCCACTGCTAGCTTCTCATTATACAGTCTGCTAGCTTCTCTACTGCTAGCCTCTCACTATACACTCTGCTAGCTTCTCCACTGCTAGCCTCTCACTATACACTCTGCCATCTTCTCTACTGCTAGCCTCTCACTATACACTCTGCTAGCTTCTCTACTGCCTCTCACTATACACTCTGCTAGCTTCTCCACTGCTAGCTTCTCATTATACACTCTGCTAGCTTCTCTACTGCTAGCTTTTCACTATACACTCTGCTAGCTTCTCCACTGCTAGCTTCTCATTATACACTCTGCTAGCTTCTCTACTGCTAGCCTCTCACTATACACTCTGCTAGCTTCTCCACTGCTAGCTTCTCACTATACACTCTGCTAGCTTCTCCACTGCTAGCCTCTCACTATACACTCTGCTAGCTTCTCTCCTGCTAGCCTCTCACTGTACACTCTGCTAGCTTCTCTACTGCCTCTCACTATACACTCTGCTAGCTTCTCCACTGCTAGCTTCTCATTATACAGTCTGCTAGCTTCTCTACTGCTAGCCTCTCACTATACACTCTGCTAGCTTCTCCACTGCTAGCCTCTCACTATACACTCTGCCATCTTCTCTACTGCTAGCCTCTCACTATACACTCTGCTAGCTTCTCTACTGCCTCTCACTATACACTCTGCTAGCTTCTCCACTGCTAGCTTCTCATTATACACTCTGCTAGCTTCTCTACTGCTAGCTTTTCACTATACACTCTGCTAGCTTCTCCACTGCTAGCTTCTCATTATACACTCTGCTAGCTTCTCTACTGCTAGCCTCTCACTATACACTCTGCTAGCTTCTCCACTGCTAGCCTCTCACTATACACTCTGCTAGCTTCTCTACTGCCTCTCACTATACACTCTGCTAGCTTCTCCACTGACTCTCACTATACACTCTGCTAGCTTCTCTACTGCCTCTCACTATACACTCTGCTAGCTTCTCCACTGACTCTCACTATACACTCTGCTAGCTTCTCCACTGCTAGCCTCTCACTATACACTTTGATAGCTTCTCCACTGCTAGCCTCTCACTATACACTCTGCTAGCTTCTCCACTGCTAGCCTATCACTATACACTCTGCTAGCTTCTCTACTGCCTCTCACTATACACTCTGCTAGCTTCTCCACTGCTAGCCTCTCATTATACACTCTGCTAGCTTCTCTACTGCTAGCTTTTCACTATACACTCTGCTAGCTTCTCCACTGCTAGCTTCTCATTATACACTCTGCTCGCTTCTCTACTGCTAGCCTCTCACTATACACTCTGCTAGCTTCTCAACTGCTAGCTTCTCACTATACACTCTGCTTGCTTCTCCACTGCTAGCCTCTCACTATACACTCTGCTAGCTTCTCCACTGCTAGCCTCTCACTACACACTCTGCTAGCTTCTGTACTGCTAGCTTCTCAGTATACACTCCGCTAGCTTCTCTACTGCTAGCCTCTCACTATACACTCTGCTAGCTTCTCCACCGCTAGCCTCTCACTATACACTCTGCTAGCTTCTCCACTGCTACCCTCTCGCTATACACTCTGCTAGCTTCTCTACTGCTAGCCTCTCACTATACACTCTGCTAGCTTCTCCACTGCTAGCCTCTCACTATACACTCTGCTAGCTTTTCCACTGCTACCCTCTCACTATACACTCTGCTAGCTTCTCTACTGCTAGCCTCTCACTATACACTCTGCTAGCTTCTCCACTGCTAGCCTCTCACTATACACTCTGCTAGCTTTTTCACTGCTACCCTCTCACTATACACTCTGCTAGCTTCTCCACCGCTAGCCTCTCACTATACACTCTGCTAGCTTCTCCACTGCTACCCTCTCGCTATACACTCTGCTAGCTTCTCTACTGCTAGCCTCTCACTATACACTCTGCTAGCTTCTCCACTGCTAGCCTCTCACTATACACTCTGCTAGCTTTTCCACTGCTACCCTCTCACTATACACTCTGCTAGCTTCTCTACTGCTAGCCTCTCACTATACACTCTACTAGCTTCTCCACTGCTAGCCTCTCACTATACACTCTGCTAGCTTTTCCACTGCTACCCTCTCACTATACACTCTGCTAACTTCTCCACTGCTAGCCTCTCACTATACACTTTGCTAGCTTCTCTACTGCCTCTCACTATACACTCTGCTAGCTTATCCACTGCTAAACTCTCACTATACACTTTGCTAGCTTCTCTACTGCTAGCTTCTCACTATACACTCTGCTAGCTTCTCCACTGCTAGCCTCTCACTATACACTCTGCTAGCTTTTCCACTGCTACCCTCTCACTATACACTCTGCTAGCTTCTCTACTGCTAGCCTCTCACTATACACTCTGCTAGCTTCTCCACTGCTAGCCTCTCACTATACACTCTGCTAGCTTTTCCACTGCTACCCTCTCACTATACACTCTGCTAGCTTCTCCACCGCTAGCCTCTCACTATACACTCTGCTAGCTTCTCCACTGCTACCCTCTCGCTATACACTCTGCTAGCTTCTCTACTGCTAGCCTCTCACTATACACTCTGGTAGCTTCTCCACTGCTAGCCTCTCACTATACACTCTGCTAGCTTTTCCACTGCTACCCTCTCACTATACACTCTGCTAGCTTCTCTACTGCTAGCCTCTCACTATACACTCTGCTAGCTTCTCCACTGCTAGCCTCTCACTATACACTCTGCTAGCTTTTCCACTGCTACCCTCTCACTATACACTCTGCTAACTTCTCCACTGCTAGCCTCTCACTATACACTTTGCTAGCTTCTCTACTGCCTCTCACTATACACTCTGCTAGCTTATCCACTGCTAAACTCTCACTATACACTTTGCTAGCTTCTCTACTGCTAGCTTCTCACTATACACTCTGCTAGCTTCTCCACTGCTAGCCTCTCACTATACACTCTGCTAGCTTCACTACTAGCCTCTCACTATACACTCTGCTATCTTCTCCACTGCTAGCCTCTCACTATACACTCTGCTAGCTTCTCTACTGCTAGCCTCTCACTATACACTCTGCTAGCTTCTCCACTGCTAGCCTCTCACTATACACTCTGCTAGCTTCTCCACTGCTAGCCTCTCACTATACACTCTGCCATCTTCTCTACTGCTAGCCTCTCACTATACACTCTGCTAGCTTCTCTACTGCTAGCCTCTCACTATACACTCTGCTAGCTTCTCTACTGCTAGCCTCTCACTATACACTCTGCTAGCTTCTCTACTGTCTCTCACTATACACTCTGCTAGCTTCTCCACTGCTAGCCTATCACTATACACTCTGCTAGCTTCTCTACTGCCTCTCACTATACACTCTGCTAGCTTCTCCACTGCTAGCTTCTCATTATACACTCTGCTAGCTTCTCTACTGCTAGCCTCTCACTATACACTCTGCTAGCTTCTCCACTGCTAGCCTCTCACTATACACTCTGCTAGCTTCTCTACTGCCTCTCACTATAGACTCTGCTAGCTTCTCCACTGCTAGCTTCTCATTATACACTCTGCTAGCTTCTCCACTGACTCTCACTATACACTCTGCTAGCTTCTCTACTGCCTCTCACTATACACTCTGCTAGATTCTCCACTGACTCTCACTATACACTCTGCTAGCTTCTCCACTGCTAGCCTCTCACTATACACTTTGCTAGCTTCTCCACTGCTAGCCTCTCACTATACACTCTGCTAGCTTCTCCACTGCTAGCCTATCACTATACACTCTGCTAGCTTCTCTACTGCCTCTCACTATACACTCTGCTAGCTTCTCCACTGCTAGCCTCTCATTATACACTCTGCTAGCTTCTCTACTGCTAGCTTTTCACTATACACTCTGCTAGCTTCTCCACTGCTAGCTTCTCATTATACACTCTGCTCGCTTCTCTACTGCTAGCCTCTCACTATACACTCTGCTAGCTTCTCCACTGCTAGCTTCTCACTATACACTCTGCTAGCTTCTCCACTGCTAGCTTCTCACTATACACTCTGCTAGCTTCTCCACTGCTAGCCTCTCACTACACACTCTGCTAGCTTCTGTACTGCTAGCTTCTCAGTATACACTCCACTAGCTTCTCTACTGCTAGCCTCTCACTATACACTCTGCTAGCTTCTCCACCGCTAGCCTCTCACTATACACTCTGCTAGCTTCTCCACTGCTACCCTCTCGCTATACACTCTGCTAGCTTCTCTACTGCTAGCCTCTCACTATACACTCTGCTAGCTTCTCCACTGCTAGCCTCTCACTATACACTCTGCTTGCTATTCCACTGCTACCCTCTCACTATACACTCTGCTAACTTCTCCACTGCTAGCCTCTCACTATACACTCTGCTAGCTTCTCCACTGCTACCCTCTCGCTATACACTCTGCTAGCTTCTCTACTGCTAGCCTCTCACTATACACTCTGCTAGCTTCTCCACTGCTAGCCTCTCACTATACACTCTGCTAGCTTTTCCACTGCTACCCTCTCACTATACACTCTGCTAACTTCTCCACTGCTAGCCTCTCACTATACACTTTGCTAGCTTCTCTACTGCCTCTCACTATACACTCTGCTAGCTTATCCACTGCTAAACTCTCACTATACACTTTGCTAGCTTCTCTACTGCTAGCTTCTCACTATACACTCTGCTAGCTTCTCCACTGCTAGCCTCTCACTATACACTCTGCTAGCTTCACTACTAGCCTCTCACTATACACTCTGCTAGCTTCTCCACTGCTAGCCTCTCACTATACACTCTGCTAGCTTCTCTACTGCTAGCCTCTCACTATACACTCTGCTAGCTTCTCCACTGCTAGCCTCTCACTATACACTCTGCTAGCTTCTCCACTGCTAGCCTCTCACTATACACTCTGCCATCTTCTCGACTGCTAGCCTCTCACTATACACTCTGCTAGCTTCTCTACTGCTAGCCTCTCACTATACACTCTGCTAGCTTCTCTACTGCTAGCCTCTCACTATACACTCTGCTAGCTTCTCTACTGTCTCTCACTATACACTCTGCTAGCTTCTCCACTGCTAGCCTATCACTATACACTCTGCTAGCTTCTCTACTGCCTCTCACTATACACTCTGCTAGCTTCTCCACTGCTAGCTTCTCATTATACACTCTGCTAGCTTCTCTACTGCTAGCCTCTCACTATACACTCTGCTAGCTTCTCCACTGCTAGCCTCTCACTATACACTCTGCTAGCTTCTCTACTGCCTCTCACTATAGACTCTGCTAGCTTCTCCACTGCTAGCTTCTCATTATACACTCTGCTAGCTTCTCCACTGACTCTCACTATACACTCTGCTAGCTTCTCTACCGCCTCTCACTATACACTCTGCTAGATTCTCCACTGACTCTCACTATACACTCTGCTAGCTTCTCCACTGCTAGCCTCTCACTATACACTTTGCTAGCTTCTCCACTGCTAGCCTCTCACTATACACTCTGCTAGCTTCTCCACTGCTAGCCTATCACTATACACTCTGCTAGCTTCTCTACTGCCTCTCACTATACACTCTGCTAGCTTCTCCACTGCTAGCCTCTCATTATACACTCTGCTAGCTTCTCTACTGCTAGCTTTTCACTATACACTCTGCTAGCTTCTCCACTGCTAGCTTCTCATTATACACTCTGCTCGCTTCTCTACTGCTAGCCTCTCACTATACACTCTGCTAGCTTCTCCACTGCTAGCTTCTCACTATACACTCTGCTAGCTTCTCCACTGCTAGCTTCTCACTATACACTCTGCTAGCTTCTCCACTGCTAGCCTCTCACTATACACTCTGCTAACTTCTCCACTGCTAGCCTCTCACTATACACTTTGCTAGCTTTTCTACTGCCTCTCACTATACACTCTGCTAGCTTCTCCACTGCTAAACTCTCACTATACACTCTGCTGGCTTCTCTACTGCTAGCTTCTCACTATACACTCTGCTGGCTTCTCTACTGCTAGCTTCTCACTATACACTCTGCTAGCTTCTCTACTGCCTCTCACTATACACTCTGCTAGCTTCTCCACTGCTAAACTCTCACTACACACTCTGCTGGCTTCTCTACTGCTAGCTTCTCACTATACACTCTGTTTTCTTCTCTACTGCTAGCCTCTCACTATACACTCTGCTAGCTTCTCCACTGCTAGCCTCTCACTATACACTCTGCTAGCTTTTCCACTGCTACCCTCTCACTATACACTTTGCTAACTTCTCCACTGCTAGCCTCTCACTATACACTTTGCTAGCTTCTCTACTGCCTCTCACTATACACTCTGCTAGCTTATCCACTGCTAAACTCTCACTATACACTTTGCTAGCTTCTCTACTGCTAGCTTCTCACTATACACTCTGCTAGCTTCTCCACTGCTAGCCTCTCACTATACACTCTGCTAGCTTCACTACTAGCCTCTCACTATACACTCTGCTAGCTTCTCCACTGCTAGCCTCTCACTATACACTCTGCTAGCTTCTCTACTGCTAGCCTCTCACTATACACTCTGCTAGCTTCTCCACTGCTAGCCTCTCACTATACACTCTGCTAGCTTCTCCACTGCTAGCCTCTCACTATACACTCTGCCATCTTCTCGACTGCTAGCCTCTCACTATACACTCTGCTAGCTTCTCTACTGCTAGCCTCTCACTATACACTCTGCTAGCTTCTCTACTGCTAGCCTCTCACTATACACTCTGCTAGCTTCTCTACTGTCTCTCACTATACACTCTGCTAGCTTCTCCACTGCTAGCCTATCACTATACACTCTGCTAGCTTCTCTACTGCCTCTCACTATACACTCTGCTAGCTTCTCCACTGCTAGCTTCTCATTATACACTCTGCTAGCTTCTCTACTGCTAGCCTCTCACTATACACTCTGCTAGCTTCTCCACTGCTAGCCTCTCACTATACACTCTGCTAGCTTCTCTACTGCCTCTCACTATAGACTCTGCTAGCTTCTCCACTGCTAGCTTCTCATTATACACTCTGCTAGCTTCTCCACTGACTCTCACTATACACTCTGCTAGCTTCTCTACCGCCTCTCACTATACACTCTGCTAGATTCTCCACTGACTCTCACTATACACTCTGCTAGCTTCTCCACTGCTAGCCTCTCATTATACACTCTGCTAGCTTCTCTACTGCTAGCTTTTCACTATACACTCTGCTAGCTTCTCCACTGCTAGCTTCTCATTATACACTCTGCTCGCTTCTCTACTGCTAGCCTCTCACTATACACTCTGCTAGCTTCTCCACTGCTAGCTTCTCACTATACACTCTGCTAGCTTCTCCACTGCTAGCTTCTCACTATACACTCTGCTAGCTTCTCCACTGCTAGCCTCTCACTATACACTCTGCTAACTTCTCCACTGCTAGCCTCTCACTATACACTTTGCTAGCTTTTCTACTGCCTCTCACTATACACTCTGCTAGCTTCTCCACTGCTAAACTCTCACTATACACTCTGCTGGCTTCTCTACTGCTAGCTTCTCACTATACACTCTGCTGGCTTCTCTACTGCTAGCTTCTCACTATACACTCTGCTAGCTTCTCTACTGCCTCTCACTATACACTCTGCTAGCTTCTCCACTGCTAAACTCTCACTACACACTCTGCTGGCTTCTCTACTGCTAGCTTCTCACTATACACTCTGTTTTCTTCTCTACTGCTAGCCTCTCACTATACACTCTGCTAGCTTCTCCACTGCTAGCCTCTCACTATACAATCTGCTAGCTTCTCTACGGCCTCTCACTATACACTCTGCTAGCTTCTCCACTGCCAGCTTCTCATTATACACTCTGCTAGCTTCTCTACTGCTAGCTTTTCACTATACACTCTGCTAGCTTCTCCACTACTAGCCTCTCACTATACACTCTGCTAGCTTCTCCACTGCACGCCTCTCACTATACACTCTGCCAGCTTTTCTACTGCTAGCCTCTAACTATACACTCTGCTAGCTTCTCTACTGCTAGCCTCTCTATACACTCTGCTAGCTTCTCTACTGTCTCTCACTATACACTCTGCTAGCTTCTCCACTGCTAGCCTATCACTATACACTCTGCTAGCTTCTCTACTGCCTCTCACTATACACTCTGCTAGCTTCTCCACTGCTAGCTTCTCATTATACACTCTGCTAGCTTCTCTACTGCTAGCTTTTCACTATACACTCTGCTAGCTTCTCCACTGCTAGCTTCTCATTATACACTCTGCTAGCTTCTCTACTGCTAGCCTCTCACTATACACTCTGCTAGCTTCTCCACTGCTATCCTCTCACTATACACTCTGCTAGCTTCTCCACTGCTAGCCTCTCACTATACACTCTGCTAGCTTCTCTACTGCCTCTCACTATACACTCTGCTAGCTTCTCCACTGCTAGCTTCTCATTATACACTTTGCTAGCTTCTCCACTGCTAGCCTATCACTATACACTCTGCTAGCTTCTCTACTGCTAGCCTCTCACTGTACACTCTGCTAGCTTCTCTACTGCCTTTCACTATACACTCTGCTAGCTTCTCCACTGCCTCTCACTATACACTCTGCTAGCTTCTCCACTGCTATCCTCTCACTATACACTCTGCTAGCTTCTCCACTGCTAGCCTCTCACTATACACTCTGCTAGCTTCTCTACTGCCTCTCACTATACACTCTGCTAGCTTCTCCACTGCTAGCTTCTCATTATACACTCTGCTAGCTTCTCCACTGCTAGCCTCTCACTATACACTGCTAGCTTCTCTACTGTCTCTCACTATACACTCTGCTAGCTTCTCCACTGCTAGCCTATCACTATACACTCTGCTAGCTTCGCTACTGTCTCTCACTATACACTCTGCTAGCTTCTCCACTGCTAGCCTATCACTATACACTCTGCTAGCTTCTCCACTGCCTCTCACTATACACTCTTCTAACTTCTCCACTGCTAGCCTATCACTATACACTCTGCTAGCTTCTCCACTGCCTCTCACTATACACTCTGCTAGCTTCTCCACTGCTAGCCTATCACTATACACTCTGCTAGCTTCGCTACTGTCTCTCACTATACACTCTGCTAGCTTCTCCACTGCTAGCCTCTCACTATACACTCTGCTAGCTTCTCCACTGCCTCTCACTATACACTCTGCTAGCCTCTCCACTGCCTCTCACTATACACTCTGCTAGCTTCTCTACTGCTAGCCTCTCACTATACACTCTGCTAGCTTCTCTACTGCTAGCCTCTCACTATACACCCTGCTAGCTTCTCTACTGCTAGCCTCTCACTATACACTCTGTTAGCTTCTCCACTGCTAGCTTCTCACTATACACTCTGCTAGCTTCTCCACTGCTAGCTTATCATTATACACTCTGCTAGCTTCTCCACTGCTAGCCTCTCACTATACACCCTGCTAGCTTCTCTACTGCTAGCCTCTCACTATACACTCTGTTATCTTCTCCACTGCTAGCCTCTCACTATACACTCTGCTAACGTCTCCACTGCTAGCTTCTCACTATGCACTCTGCTAGCTTCTCCACTGCTAGCCTCTCACTACACACTCTGCTAGCTTCTCCACTGCTAGCCTCTCACTACACACTCTGCTAGCTTCTCCACTGCTAGCCTCTCACTATACACTCTGCTAGCTTCTCCACTGCTAGCCTCTCACTACACACTCTGCTAGCTTCTCTACTGCTAGCCTCTCACTATACACTCTGCTAGCTTCTCTACTGCTAGTCTCTCACTACACACTCTGCTAGCTTCTCCACTGCTACCCTCTCGCTATACACTCTGCTAGCTTCTCTACTGCTAGCCTCTCACTATACACTGTGCTAGCTTCTCCACTGCTAGCCTCTCACTATACACTCTGCTAGCTTCTCTACTACTAGCCTCTCACTATACACCCTGCTAGCTTCTCTACTGCTAGCCTCTCACTATACACTCTGTTAGCTTCTCCACTGCTAGCCTATCACTGTACACTCTGCTAGCTTCTCTACTGCCTCTCACTATACACTCTGCTAGCTTCTCATTATACACTCTGCTAGCTTCTCCACTGCCTCTCACTATACACTCTGCTAGCTTCTCCACTGCTAGCCTATCACTATACACTCTGCTAGCTTCTCTACTGCTAGCCTCTCACTGTACACTCTGCTAGCTTCACTGCTAGCTTCTCACTATACACTCTGCTAGCTTCTCCACTGCTAGCCTCTCACTATACATTCTGCTAGCTTCTCTACTGTCTCTCACTATACACTCTGCTAGCTTCTCCACTGCTAGCCTATCACTATACACTCTGCTAGCTTCTCCACTGCCTCTCACTATACACTCTGCTAGCTTCTCCACTGCTAGCTTCTCATTATACACTCTGCTAGCTTCTCTACTGCCTCTCACTATACACTCTGCTAGCTTCTCCACTGCCTCTCACTATACACTCTGCTAGCTTCTCCACTGCTAGCCTCTCACTATATACTCTGCTAGCTTCTCCACTGCTAGCTTCTCACTATACACTCTGCTAGCTTCTCCACTGCTATCCTCTCACGATACACTCTGCTAGCTTCTCCACTGCTAGCCTCTCACTATACACTCTGCTAGCTTCTCTACTGCCTCTCACTATACACTCTGCTAACTTCTCCACTGCCTCTCACTATACACTCTGCTAGCTTCTCTACTGCTAGCCTCTCACTGTACACTCTGCTAGCTTCACTGCTAGCTTCTCACTATACACTCTGCTAGCTTCTCCACTGCTAGCCTCTCACTATACACTCTGCTAGCTTCTTTACTGCCTCTCACTATACACTCTGCTAGCTTCTCCACTGCTAGCTTCTCATTATACACTCTGCTAGCTTCTCTACTGCTAGATTTTCACTATACACTCTGCTAGCTTCTCCACTGCTAGCTTCTCATTATACACTCTGCTCGCTTCTCTACTGCTAGCCTCTCACTATACACTCTGCTAGCTTCTCCACTGCTAGCTTCTCACTATACACTCTGCTAGCTTCTCCACTGCTAGCTTCTCACTATACACTCTGCTAGCTTCTCCACTGCTAGCCTCTCACTATACACTCTGCTAGCTTCTCCACTGCTAGCCTCTCACTACACACTCTGCTAGCTTCTGTACTGCTAGATTCTCACTATACACTCTGCTAGCTTCTCTACTGCCTCTCACTATACACTCTGCTAGCTTCTCTACTGCCTCTCACTATACACTCTGCTAGCTTCTCCACTGCTAGCTTCTCATTATACACTCTGCTAGCTTCTCTACTGCTAGATTTTCACTATACACTCTGCTAGCTTCTCCACTGCTAGCTTCTCATTATACACTCTGCTCGCTTCTCTACTGCTAGCCTCTCACTATACACTCTGCTAGCTTCTCCACTGCTAGCTTCTCACTATACACTCTGCTAGCTTCTCCACTGCTAGCCTCTCACTATACACTCTGCTAGCTTCTCCACTGCTAGCCTCTCACTACACACTCTGCTAGCTTCTGTACTGCTAGCTTCTCAGTATACACTCTGCTAGCTTTTCTACTGCTAGCCTCTCACTATACACTCTGCTAGCTTCTCCACCGCTAGCCTCTCACTATACACTCTGCTAGCTTCTCCACTGCTACCCTCTCGCTATACACTCTGCTAGCTTCTCTACTGCTAGCCTCTCACTATACACTCTGCTAGCTTCTCCACTGCTAGCCTCTCACTATACACTCTGCTAGCTTTTCCACTGCTACCCTCTCACTATACACTCTGCTAACTTCTCCACTGCTAGCCTCTCACTATACACTTTGCTAGCTTCTCTACTGCCTCTCACTATACACTCTGCTAGCTTATCCACTGCTAAACTCTCACTATACACTTTGCTAGCTTCTCTACTGCTAGCTTCTCACTATACACTCTGCTAGCTTCTCCACTGCTAGCCTCTCACTATACACTCTTCTAGCTTCTCTACTGCCTCTCACTATACACTCTGCTAGCTTCTCCACTGCTAGCTTCTCATTATACACTCTGCTAGCTTCTCTACTGCTAGATTTTCACTATACACTCTGCTAGCTTCTCCACTACTAGCCTCTCACTATACACTCTGCTAGCTTCTCCACTGCTAGCCTCTCACTATACACTCTGCCAGCTTCTCTACTGCTAGCCTCTCACTATACACTCTGCTAGCTTCTCCACTGCTAGCCTCTCACTATACACTCTGCTAGCTTCTCTACTGCTAGCCTCTCACTATACACTCTGCTAGCTTCTCTACTACTAGCCTCTCACTATACACTCTGCTAGCTTCTCTACTGCCTCTCACTATACACTCTGCTAGCTTCTCCACTGCTAGCTTCTCATTATACATTCTGCTAGCTTCTCCACTGCTAGCCTCTCACTATACACTCTGCTAGCTTCTCTACTGCCTCTCACTATAGACTCTGCTAGCTTCTCCACTGCTAGCTTCTCATTATACACTCTGCTAGCTTCTCCACTGACTCTCACTATACACTCTGCTAGCTTCTCTACTGCCTCTCACTATACACTCTGCTAGCTTCTCCACTGACTCTCACTATACACTCTGCTAGCTTCTCCACTGCTAGCCTCTCACTATACACTTTGCTAGCTTCTCCACTGCTAGCCTCTCACTATACACTCTGCTAGCTTCTCCACTGCTAGCCTATCACTATACACTCTGCTAGCTTCTCTACTGCCTCTCACTATACACTCTGCTAGCTTCTCCACTGCTAGCCTCTCATTATACACTCTGCTAGCTTCTCTACTGCTAGCTTTTCACTATACACTCTGCTAGCTTCTCCACTGCTAGCTTCTCATTATACACTCTGCTCGCTTCTCTACTGCTAGCCTCTCACTATACACTCTGCTAGCTTCTCCACTGCTAGCTTCTCACTATACACTCTGCTAGCTTCTCCACTGCTAGCTTCTCACTATACACTCTGCTAGCTTCTCCACTGCTAGCCTCTCACTATACACTCTGCTAGCTTCTCCACTGCTAGCCTCTCACTACACACTCTGCTAGCTTCTGTACTGCTAGCTTCTCAGTATACACTCTGCTAGCTTCTCTACTGCTAGCCTCTCACTATACACTCTGCTAGCTTCTCCACCGCTAGCCTCTCACTATACACTCTGCTAGCTTCTCCACTGCTACCCTCTCGCTATACACTCTGCTAGCTTCTCTACTGCTAGCCTCTCACTATACACTCTGCTAGCTTCTCCACTGCTAGCCTCTCACTATACACTCTGCTAGCTTTTCCACTGCTACCCTCTCACTATACACTCTGCTAACTTCTCCACTGCTAGCCTCTCACTATACACTTTGCTAGCTTCTCTACTGCCTCTCACTATACACTCTGCTAGCTTATCCACTGCTAAACTCTCACTATACACTTTGCTAGCTTCTCTACTGCTAGCTTCTCACTATACACTCTGCTAGCTTCTCCACTGCTAGCCTCTCACTATACACTCTGCTAGCTTCTCTACTGCCTCTCACTATACACTCTGCTAGCTTCTCCACTGCTAGCTTCTCATTATACACTCTGCTAGCTTCTCTACTGCTAGATTTTCACTATACTCTCTGCTAGATTCTCCACTACTAGCCTCTCACTATACACTCTGCTAGCTTCTCCACTGCTAGCCTCTCACTATACACTCTGCTAGCTTCTCTACTACTAGCCTCTCACTATACACTCTGCTAGCTTCTCTACTGCCTCTCACTATACACTCTGCTAGCTTCTCCACTGCTAGCTTCTCATTATACATTCTGCTAGCTTCTCCACTGCTAGCCTCTCACTATACACTCTGCTAGCTTCTCTACTGCCTCTCACTATAGACTCTGCTAGCTTCTCCACTGCTAGCTTCTCATTATACACTCTGCTAGCTTCTCCACTGACTCTCACTATACACTCTGCTAGCTTCTCTACTGCCTCTCACTATACACTCTGCTAGCTTCTCCACTGACTCTCACTATACACTCTGCTAGCTTCTCCACTGCTAGCCTCTCACTATACACTTTGCTAGCTTCTCCACTGCTAGCCTCTCACTATACACTCTGCTAGCTTCTCCACTGCTAGCCTATCACTATACACTCTGCTAGCTTCTCTACTGCCTCTCACTATACACTCTGCTAGCTTCTCCACTGCTAGCCTCTCATTATACACTCTGCTAGCTTCTCTACTGCTAGCTTTTCACTATACACTCTGCTAGCTTCTCCACTGTTAGCTTCTCATTATACACTCTGCTCGCTTCTCTACTGCTAGCCTCTCACTATACACTCTGCTAGCTTCTCCACTGCTAGCTTCTCACTATACACTCTGCTAGCTTCTCCACTGCTAGCTTCTCACTATACACTCTGCTAGCTTCTCCACTGCTAGCCTCTCACTATACACTCTGCTAGCTTCTCCACTGCTAGCCTCTCACTACACACTCTGCTAGCTTCTGTACTGCTAGCTTCTCAGTATACACTCTGCTAGCTTCTCTACTGCTAGCCTCTCACTATACACTCTGCTAGCTTCTCCACCGCTAGCCTCTCACTATACACTCTGCTAGCTTCTCCACTGCTACCCTCTCGCTATACACTCTGCTAGCTTCTCTACTGCTAGCCTCTCACTATACACTCTGCTAGCTTCTCCACTGCTAGCCTCTCACTATACACTCTGCTAGCTTTTCCACTGCTACCCTCTCACTATACACTCTGCTAACTTCTCCACTGCTAGCCTCTCACTATACACTTTGCTAGCTTCTCTACTGCCTCTCACTATACACTCTGCTAGCTTATCCACTGCTAAACTCTCACTATACACTTTGCTAGCTTCTCTACTGCTAGCTTCTCACTATACACTCTGCTAGCTTCTCCACTGCTAGCCTCTCACTATACACTCTGCTAGCTTCTCTACTGCCTCTCACTATACACTCTGCTAGCTTCTCCACTGCTAGCTTCTCATTATACACTCTGCTAGCTTCTCTACTGCTAGATTTTCACTATACTCTCTGCTAGATTCTCCACTACTAGCCTCTCACTATACACTCTGCTAGCTTCTCCACTGCTAGCCTCTCACTATACACTCTGCCAGCTTCTCTACTGCTAGCCTCTCACTATACACTCTGCTAGCTTCTCCACTGCTAGCCTCTCACTATACACTCTGCTAGCTTCTCTACTGCTAGCCTCTCACTATACACTCTGCTAGCTTCTCTACTACTAGCCTCTCACTATACACTCTGCTAGCTTCTCTACTGTCTCTCACTATACACTCTGCTAGCTTCTCCACTGCTAGCCTATCACTATACACTCTGCTAGCTTCTCTACTGCCTCTCACTATACACTCTGCTAGCTTCTCCACTGCTCGCTTCTCATTATACATTCTGCTAGCTTCTCCACTGCTAGCCTCTCACTATACACTCTGCTAGCTTCTCTACTGTCTCTCACTATACACTCTGCTAGCTTCTCCACTGCTAGCCCTATCACTATACACTCTGCTAGCTTCTCTACTGCTAGCCTCTCACTGTACACTCTGCTAGCTTCTCCACTGCTAGCCTCTCACTATACACTCTGCTAGCTTCACTACAAGCCTCTCAATATACACTCTGTCAGCTTCTCTACTGCTAGCCTCTCACTATACACTCTGCTAGCTTCTCCACTGCTAGCCTCTCACTATACACTCTGCTAGCTTCGCTACTGCTAGCCTCTCACTATACACTCTGCTAGCTTCTCTACTACTAGCCTCTCACTATACACTCTGCTAGCTTCTCTACTGTCTCTCACTATACACTCTGCTAGCTTCTACACTGCTAGCCTATCACTATACACTCTGCTAGCTTCTCTACTGCCTCTCACTATACACTCTGCTAGCTTCTCCACTGCTAGCCTCTCACTATACACTCTGCTAGCTTCTCTACTGTCTCTCACTATACACTCTGCTAGCTTCTCCACTGCTAGCCCTATCACTATACACTCTGCTAGCTTCTCTACTGCTAGCCTCTCACTGTACACTCTGCTAGCTTCTCTACTGCTAGCCTCTCACTATACACTCCGCTAGCTTCACTACTAGCCTCTCACTATACACTCTGCTAGCTTCTCCACTGCAAGCCTCTCACTATACACCATGCTAGCTTCTCTACTGCTAGCCTCTCACTATACACTCTGTTAGCTTCTCCACTGCTAGCTTCTCACTACACTCTGCTAGCTTCTCCACTGCTAGCCTCTCACTATACACTCTGCTAGCTTCTCCACTGCTAGCCTCTCACTATACACTCTGCTAACTTCTCCACTGCTAGCCTCTCACTATACACTCTGCTAGCTTCTCTACTGCCTCTCACTATACACTCTGCTAGCTTCTTCACTGCTAGCCTCTCACTATACACTCTGCCAGCTTCTCCACTACTAGCCTCTCGCTATACACTCTGCTAGCTTCTCTACTGCTAGCCTCTCATTATACACTCTGCCAGCTTCTCCACTGCCTTTCACTATACACTTTGCTAACTTCTCCACTGCTAGCCTCTCACTATAGACTCTGCTAGCTTCTCTACTGCCTCTCACTATACACTCTGCTAGCTTCTCCACTGACTCTCACTATACACTCTGCTAGCTTCTCTACTGCCTCTCACTATACACTCTGCTAGCTTCTCCACTGACTCACTATACACTCTGCTAGCTTCTCCACTGCTAGCCTCTCACTATACACTTTGCTAGCTTCTCCACTGCTAGCCTCTCACTATACACTCTGCTAGCTTCTCTACTGCCTCTCACTATACACTCTGCTAGCTTCTCCACTGCTAGCTTCTCATTATACACTCTGCTAGCTTCTCTACTGCTAGATTTTCACTATACACTCTGCTAGCTTCTCCACTACTAGCCTCTCACTATACACTCTGCTAGCTTCTCTACTGCTAGCCTCTCACTATACACTCTGCTAGCTTCTCCACTGCTAGCCTCTCACTATACACTCTGCTAGCTTTTCCACTGCTACCCTCTCACTATACACTCTGCTAACTTCTCCACTGCTAGCCTCTCACTATACACTATGCTAGCTTCTCTACTGCCTCTCACTATACACTCTGCTAGCTTATCCACTGCTAAACTCTCACTATACACTTTGCTAGCTTCTCTACTGCTAGCTTCTCACTATACACTCTGCTAGCTTCTCCACTGCTAGCCTCTCACTATACACTCTGCTAGCTTCTCTACTGCCTCTCACTATACACTCTGCTAGCTTCTCCACTGCTAGCTTCTCATTATACACTCTGCTAGCTTCTCTACTGCTAGATTTTCACTATACACTCTGCTAGCTTCTCCACTACTAGCCTCTCACTATACACTCTGCTAGCTTCTCCACTGCTAGCCTCTCACTATACACTCTGCCAGCTTCTCTACTGCTAGCCTCTCACTATACACTCTGCTAGCTTCTCCACTGCTAGCCTCTCACTATACACTCTGCTAGCTTCTCTACTGCTAGCCTCTCACTATACACTCTGCTAGCTTCTCTACTACTAGCCTCTCACTATACACTCTGCTAGCTTCTCTACTGTCTCTCACTATACACTCTGCTAGCTTCTCCACTGCTAGCCTATCACTATACACTCTGCTAGCTTCTCTACTGCCTCTCACTATACACTCTGCTAGCTTCTCCACTGCTCGCTTCTCATTATACATTCTGCTAGCTTCTCCACTGCTAGCCTCTCACTATACACTCTGCTAGCTTCTCTACTGTCTCTCACTATACACTCTGCTAGCTTCTCCACTGCTAGCCCTATCACTATACACTCTGCTAGCTTCTCTACTGCTAGCCTCTCACTATACACTCTGCTAGCTTCACTACAAGCCTCTCAATATACACTCTGTCAGCTTCTCTACTGCTAGCCTCTCACTATACACTCCGCTAGCTTCACTACTAGCCTCTCACTATACACTCTGATAGCTTCTCCACTGCTAGCCTCTCACTATACACCATGCTAGCTTCTCTACTGCTAGCCTCTCACTATACACTCTGTTAACTTCTCCACTGCTAGCCTCTCACTATACACTCTGCTAGCTTCTCCACTGCTAGCTTCTCACTACACTCTGCTAGCTTTTCCACTGCTAGCCTCTCACTATACACTCTGCTAACTTCTCCACTGCTTGCCTCTCACTATACACTCTGCTAGCTTCTCTACTGCCTCTCACTATACACTCTGCTAGCTTCTCCACTGCTAGCCTCTCACTATACACTCTGCCAGCTTCTCCACTACTAGCCTCTCGCTATACACTCTGCTAGCTTCTCTACTGCTAGCCTCTCATTATACACTCTGCTAGCTTCTCCACTGCTAGCCTCTCACTATACACTCTGCTAGCTTCTCTACTGCTAGCCTCTCACTATACACTCTGCTAGCTTCTCTACTACTAGCCTCTCACTATACACTCTGCTAGCTTCTCTACTGTCTCTCACTATACACTCTGCTAGCTTCTCCACTGCTAGCCTATCACTATACACTCTGCTAGCTTCTCTACTGCCTCTCACTATACACTCTGCTAGCTTCTCCACTGCTCGCTTCTCATTATACATTCTGCTAGCTTCTCCACTGCTAGCCTCTCACTATACACTCTGCTAGCTTCTCTACTGTCTCTCACTATACACTCTGCTAGCTTATCCACTGCTAGCCCTATCACTATACACTGCTAGCTTCTCTACTGCTAGCCTCTCACTGTACACTCTGCTAGCTTCTCCACTGCTAGCCTCTCACTAGACACTCTGCTAGCTTCACTACAAGCCTCTCAATATACACTCTGTCAGCTTCTCGACTGCTAGCCTCTCACTATACACTCCGCTAGCTTCACTACTAGCCTCTCACTATACACTCTGCTAGCTTCTCCACTGCTAGCCTCTCACTATACACCATGCTAGCTTCTCTACTGCTAGCCTCTCACTATACACTCTGTTAGCTTCTCCACTGCTAGCCTCTCACTATACACTCTGCTAGCTTCTCCACTGCTAGCTTCTCACTACACTCTGCTAGCTTTTCCACTGCTAGCCTCTCACTATACACTCTGCTAACTTCTCCACTGCTAGCCTCTCACTATACACTCTGCTAGCTTCTCTACTGCCTCTCACTATACACTCTGCTAGCTTCTCTACTGCTAGCCTCTCATTATACACTCTGCCAGCTTCTCCACTGCCTCTCACTATACACTCTGCTAGCTTCTCCACTGCTAAACTCTCACTATACACTCTGCTAGCTTCTCTACTGCTAGCTTCTCACTATACACTCTGCTAGCTTCTCCACTGCTAGCCTCTCACTATACACTCTGCTAGCTTCTCCACTGCTAGCCTCTCACTTTACACTCTGCTAGCTTCTCTACTGCTAGCCTCTCACTATACACTCTGCCAGCTTCTCTACTGCTAGCCTCTCACTATCCACTCTGCTAGCTTCTCTACTGCCTCTAACTATACACTCTGCTAGCTTCTCCACTGCTAGCCTCTCACTATACACTCTGCCAGCTTCTCCACTGCTAGCCTCTCACTATACACTCTGCCAGCTTCTCTACTGCTAGCCTCTCACTATCCACTCTGCTAGCTTCTCCACTGCTAGCCTCTCACTATACACTCTGCTAGCTTCTCCACTGCAAGCCTCTCACTATACACTCTGCTAGCTTCTCCACTGCCTCTCACTATACACTCTGCTTGCTTCTCCACTGCCTCTCACTATACACTCTGCCAGCTTCTCTACTGCTAGCCTCTCACTATCCACTCTGCTAGCTTCTCCACTGCTAGCCTCTCACTATACACTCTGCTAGCTTCTCCACTGCAAGCCTCTCACTATACACTCTGCTAGCTTCTCCACTGCCTCTCACTATACATTCTGCTAGCTTCTCCACTGACTCTCACTATACACTCTGCTAGCTTCTCTACTGCTAGCTTTTCACTATACACTCTGCTAGCTTCTCCACTGCTAGCTTCTCATTATACACTCTGCTAGCTTCTCTACTGCTAGCCTCTCACTATACACTCTGCTAGCTTCTCCACTGACTCTCACTATACACTCTGCTAGCTTCTCCACTGACTCTCACTATACACTCTGCTAGCTTCTCTACTGCTAGCTTTTCACTATACACTCTGCTAGCTTCTCCACTGCTAGCTTCTCATTATACACTCTGCTAGCTTCTCTACTGCTAGCCTCTCACTATACACTCTGCTAGCTTCTCCACTGCTAGCCTCTCACTATACACTTTGCTAGCTTCTCCACTGCTAGCCTCTCACTATACACTCTGCTAGCTTCTCTACTGCTAGCTTTTCACTATACACTCTGCTAGCTTCTCCACTGCTAGCTTCTCATTATACACTCTGCTAGCTTCTCCACTGCAAGCCTCTCACTATACACTCTGCTAGCTTCTCCACTGCCTCTCACTATACACTCTGCTAGCTTCTCCACTGACTCTCACTATACACTCTGCTAGCTTCTCTACTGCTAGCTTTTCACTATACACTCTGCTAGCTTCTCCACTGCTAGCTTCTCATTATACACTCTGCTAGCTTCTCTACTGCTAGCCTCTCACTATACACTCTGCTAGCTTCTCCACTGCTAGCCTCTCACTATACACTTTGCTAGCTTCTCCACTGCTAGCCTCTCACTATACACTCTGATAGCTTCTCTACTGCTAGCCTCTCACTATACACTCTGCTAGCTTCTCTACTGCTAGCCTTTCACTGTACACTGCTAGCTTCTCCACTGCTAGCCTCTCACTATATACTCTGCTAGCTTCTCTACTGCTAGCCTCTCACTGTACACTCTGCTAGCTTCTCCACTGCTAGCCTCTCACTATACACTCTGCTAGCTTCTCCACTGCTAGCCTCTCACTATACACTCTGCTATCTTCTCCACTGCTAAACTCTCACTATACACTCTGCTAGCTTCTCTACTGCTAGCTTCTCACTATACACTCTGCTAGCTTCTCCACTGCTAGCCTCGCACTAAACACTCTGCTAGCTTCTCCACTGCTAGCCTCTCACTATACACTCTGCTAGCTTCTCTACTGCCTCTCACTATAGACTCTGCTAGCTTCTCTACTGCTAGCTTCTCATTATACACTCTGCTAGCTTTTCTACTGTCTCTCACTATACACTCTGCTAGCTTCTCCACTGCTAGCCTATCACTATACACTCTGCTAGCTTCTCTACTGCTAGCCTCTCACTGTACACTCTGCTAGCTTCTCTACTGCTAGCCTCTCACTATACACTCTGCTAGCTTCTCTACTGCTAGCCTCTCACAATACACTCTGCTAGCTTCTCCACTGCTAGCCTCTCACTATACACTCTGCTAGCTTCTCTACTGCTAGCCTCTCACTATACACTCTGCCAGCTTCTCTACTGCTAGCCTCTCACTATCCACTCTGCTAGCTTCTCCACTGCTAGCCTATCACTATACACTCTGCCAGCTTCTCTACTGCTAGCCTCTCACTATCCACTCTGCTAGCTTCTCCACTGCTAGCCTCTCACTATACACTCTGCTAGCTTCTCCACTGCAAGCCTCTCACTATACACTCTGCTAGCTTCTCTACTGCTAGCCTCTCACTATACACTCTGCCAGCTTCTCTACTGCTAGCCTCTCACTATACACTCTGCCAGCTTCTCTACTGCTAGCCTCTCACTATCCACTCTGCTGGCTTCTCCACTGCTAGCCTCTCGCTATCCACTCTGCTAGCTTCTCTACTGCCTCTCACTATACACTCTGCTAGCTTCTCTACTGCTAGCCTCTCATTATACACTCTGCCAGCTTCTCCACTGCTAGCCTCTCACTATACACTCTGCTAGCTTCTCTACAGCTAGCCTCTCACTATACACTCTGCTAGCTTCTCTACTGCTAGCCTCTCACTATCCACTCTGCTAGCTTCTCTACTGCCTCTCACTATACACTCTGCTAGCTTCTCTACTGCTAGCCTCTCACTATACACTCTGCCAGCTTCTCCACTGCTAGCCTCTCACTATACACTCTGCTAGCTTCTCCACTGCTACCCTCTCACTATACACTCTGCTAGCTTCTCTACTGCTAGCCTCTCACTATACACTCTGCTAGCTTCTCCACTGCTAGCCTCTCACTATACACTCTGCTAGCTTCTCCACTGCTAGCCTCTCACTATACACTCTGCTAGCTTCTCCACTGCTACCCTCTCACTATACACTCTGCTAACTTCTCCACTGCTAGCCTCTCACTATACACTTTGCTAGCTTCTCCACTGCTAAACTCTCACTATACACTCTGCTAGCTTCTCCACTTCTAAACTCTCACTATACACTCTGCTAGCTTCTCTACTGCTAGCTTCTCACTATACACTCTGCTAGCTTCTCCACTGCTAGCCTCTCACTATACACTCTGCTAGCTTCTCTCCTGCTAGCCTCTCACTGTACACTCTGCTAGCTTCTCTACTGCCTCTCACTATACACTCTGCTAGCTTCTCCACTGCTAGCTTCTCATTATACACTCTGCCATCTTCTCTACTGCTAGCCTCTCACTATACACTCTGCTAGCTTCTCTACTGCTAGCCTCTCACTATACACTCTGCTAGCTTCTCTACTGCTAGCCTCTCACTATACACTCTGCTAGCTTCTCTACTGTCTCTCACTATACACTCTGCTAGCTTCTCCACTGCTAGCCTATCACTATACACTCTGCTAGCTTCTCTACTGCCTCTCACTATACACTCTGCTAGATTCTCCACTGCTAGCTTCTCATTATACACTCTGCTAGCTTCTCTACTGCCTCTCACTATACACTCTGCTAGCTTCTCCACTGCTAAACTCTCACTATACACTCTGCTAGCTTCTCTACTGCTAGCTTCTCACTATACACTCTGCTAGCTTCTCCACTGCTAGCCTCTCACTATACACTCTGCTAGCTTCTCTACTGCTAGCCTCTCACTGTACACTCTGCTAGCTTCTCTACTGCCTCTCACTATACACTCTGCTAGCTTCTCCACTGCTAGACTCTCACTATACACTCTGCCAGCTTCTCTATTGCTAGCCTCTCACTATACACTCTGCTAGCTTCTCTACTGCTAGCCTCTCACTATACACTCTGCTAGCTTCTCTACTGCTAGCCTCTCACTATACACTCTGCTAGCTTCTCTACTGTCTCTCACTATACACACTGCTAGCTTCTCCACTGCTAGCCTATCACTATACACTCTGCTAGCTTCTCTACTGCCTTTCACTATACACTCTGCTAGCTTCTCCACTGCTAGCTTCTCATTATACACTCTGCTAGCTTCTCTACTGCTAGCTTTTCACTATACACTCTGCTAGCTTCTCCACTGCTAGCTTCTCATTATACACTCTGCTAGCTTCTCTACTACTAGCCTCTCACTAAACACTCTGCTAGCTTCTCCACTGCTAGCCTCTCACTATACACTCTGCTAGCTTCTCTACTGCCTCTCACTATAGACTCTGCTAGCTTCTCCACTGCTAGCTTCTCATTATACACTCTGCTAGCTTCTCTACTGCGAGCCTCTCACTATACACTCTGCTAGCTTCTCCACTGCTAGCCTATCACTATACACTCTGCTAGCTTCTCTACTGCTAGCCTCTCACTGTACACTCTGCTAGCTTCTCTACTGCTAGCCTCTCACTATACACTCTGCTAGCTTCTCTACTGCTAGCCTCTCACAATACACTCTGCTAGCTTCTCCACTGCAAGCCTCTCACTATACACTCTGCTAGCTTCTCCACTGCTAGCCTCTCACTATACACTCTGCCAGCTTCTCTACTGCTAGCCTCTCACTATCCACTCTGCTAGCTTCTCCACTGCTAGCCTCTCACTATACACTCTGCTAGCTTCTCCACTGCAAGCCTCTCACTATACACTCTGCTAGCTTCTCTACTGCTAGCCTCTCACTATACACTCTGCCAGCTTCTCTACTGCTAGCCTCTCACTATACACTCTGCCAGCTTCTCTACTGCTAGCCTCTCACTATCCACTCTGCTGGCTTCTCCACTGCTAGCCTCTCGCTATCCACTCTGCTAGCTTCTCTACTGCCTCTCACTATACACTCTGCTAGCTTCTCTACTGCTAGCCTCTCATTATACACTCTGCCAGCTTCTCCCCTGCTAGCCTCTCACTATACACTCTGCTAGCTTCTCTACAGCTAGCCTCTCACTATACACTCTGCTAGCTTCTCTACTGCCTCTCACTATACACTCTGCTAGCTTCTCTACTGCCTCTCACTATCCACTCTGCTAGCTTCTCCACTGCTAGCCTCTCACTATCCACTCTGTTAGCTTCTCTACTGCTAGCCTTCCGCTATACACTCTGCTAGCTTATCTACTGCTAGCCTCTCACTATACACTCTGCTAGCTTCTCTACTGCCTCTCACTATACACTCTGCTAGCTTCTCTACTGCTAGCCTCTCACTATACACTCTGCCAGCTTCTCCACTGCTAGCCTCTCACTATACACTCTGCTAGCTTCTCCACTGCTACCCTCTCACTATACACTCTGCTAGCTTCTCTACTGCTAGCCTCTCACTATACACTGCTAGCTTCTCTACTGCTAGCCTCTCACTATACACTCTGCCAGCTTCTCTACTGCTAGCCTTTCACTATACACTCTGCCAGCTTCTCTACTGCTAGCCTCTCACTATCCACTCTGCTGGCTTCTCCACTGCTAGCCTCTCGCGATCCACTCTGCTAGCTTCTCTACTGCCTCTCACTATACACTCTGCTAGCTTCTCTACTGCTAGCCTCTCATTATACACTCTGCCAGCTTCTCCACTGCTAGCCTCTCAATATACACTCTGCTAGCTTCTCTACAGCTAGCCTCTCACTATACACTCTGCTAGCTTCTCTACTGCTAGCCTCTCACTATCCACTCTGTTAGCTTCTCTACTGCTAGCCTTCCGCTATACACTCTGCTAGCTTCTCTACTGCTAGCCTCTCACTATACACTCTGCTAGCTTCTCTACTGCCTCTCACTATACACTCTGCTAGCTTCTCTACTGCTAGCCTCTCACTATACACTCTGCCAGCTTCTCCACTGCTAGCCTCTCACTATACACTCTGCTAGCTTCTCCACTGCTAAACTCTCACTATACACTCTGCTAGCTTCTCTACTGCTAGCTTCTCACTATACACTCTGCTAGCTTCTCCACTGCTAGCCTCTCACTATACACTCTGCTAGCTTCTCTCCTGCTAGCCTCTCACTGTACACTCTGCTAGCTTCTCTACTGCTAGCTTCTCATTATACAGTCTGCTAGCTTCTCTACTGCTAGCCTCTCACTATACACTCTGCCATCTTCTCTACTGCTAGCCTCTCACTATACACTCTGCTAGCTTCTCTACTGCTAGCCTCTCACTATACACTCTGCTAGCTTCTCTACTGCTAGCCTCTCACTATACACTCTGATAGCTTCTCTACTGTCTCTCACTATACACTCTGCTAGCTTCTCCACTGCTAGCCTATCACTATACACTCTGCTAGCTTCTCTACTGCCTCTCACTATACACTCTGCTAGCTTCTCCACTGCTAGCTTCTCATTATACACTCTGCTAGCTTCTCTACTGCTAGCTTTTCACTATACACTCTGCTAGCTTCTCCACTGCTTGCTTCTCATTATACACTCTGCTAGCTTCTCTACTGCTAGCCTCTCACTATACACTCTGCTAGCTTCTCCACTGCTAGCCTCTCACTATACACTCTGCTAGCTTCTCTCCTGCTAGCCTCTCACTGTACACTCTGCTAGCTTCTCTACTGCTAGCTTCTCATTATACAGTCTGCTAGCTTCTCTACTGCTAGCCTCTCACTATACACTCTGCCATCTTCTCTACTGCTAGCCTCTCACTATACACTCTGCTAGCTTCTCTACTGCTAGCCTCTCACTATACACTCTGCTAGCTTCTCTACTGCTAGCCTCTCACTATACACTCTGATAGCTTCTCTACTGTCTCTCACTATACACTCTGCTAGCTTCTCCACTGCTAGCCTATCACTATACACTCTGCTAGCTTCTCTACTGCCTCTCACTATACACTCTGCTAGCTTCTCCACTGCTAGCTTCTCATTATACACTCTGCTAGCTTCTCTACTGCTAGCTTTTCACTATACACTCTGCTAGCTTCTCCACTGCTTGCTTCTCATTATACACTCTGCTAGCTTCTCTACTGCTAGCCTCTCACTATACACTCTGCTAGCTTCTCCACTGCTAGCCTCTCACTATACACTCTGCTAGCTTCTCTACTGCCTCTCACTATAGACTCTGCTAGCTTCTCCACTGCTAGCTTCTCATTATACACTCTGCTAGCTTCTCCACTGACTCTCACTATACACTCTGCTAGCTTCTCCACTGACTCTCACTATACACTCTGCTAGCTTCTCTACTGCTAGCCTCTCACTATACACTCTGCTAGCTTCTCTACTGCTAGCCTCTCACTATACACTCTGCTAGCTTCTCTACTGTCTCTCACTATACACTCTGCTAGCTTCTCCACTGCTAGCCTATCACTATACACTCTGCTAGCTTCTCTACTGTCTCTCACTATACACTCTGCTAGCTTCTCCACTGCTAGCTTCTCATTATACACTCTGCTAGCTTCTCTACTGCTAGCTTTTCACTATACACTCTGCTAGCTTCTCCACTGCTAGCCTCTCACTATACACTCTGCTAGCTTCTCTACTGCCTCTCACTATAGACTCTGCTAGCTTCTCCACTGCTAGCTTCTCATTATACACTCTGCTAGCTTCTCCACTGACTCTCACTATACACTCTGCTAGCTTCTCCACTGACTCTCACTATACACTCTGCTAGCTTCTCCACTGCTAGCCTCTCACTATACACTTTGCTAGCTTCTCCACTGCTAGCCTCTCACTATACACTCTGCTAGCTTCTCCACTGCTAGCCTCTCACTATACACTCTGCTAGCTTCTCTACTGCTTCTCAGTATACACTCTTCTAGCTTCTCTACTGCTAGCCTCTCACTATACACTCTGCTAGCTTCTCCACTGCTAGCCTCTCACTATACACTCTGCTAGCTTCTCCACTGCTAGCCTCTCACTATACACTCTTCTAGCTTCTCCACTGCTAGCCTCTCACTATACACTCTGCTAGCTTTTCCACTGCTAGCCTCTCACTATACACTCTGCTAGCTTTTCCACTGCTACCCTCTCACTATACACTCTGGTAACTTCTCCACTGCTAGCCTCTCACTATACACTTTGCTAGGTTCTCTACTGCCTCTCACTATCCACTCTGCTAGCTTCTCCACTGCTAGCCTCTCACTATACACTCTGCTAGCTTCTCCACTGCTAGCCTCTCACTATACACTCTGCCATCTTCTCTACTGCTAGCCTCTCACTATACACTCTGCTAGCTTCTCTACTGCTAGCCTCTCACTATACACTCTGCTAGCTTCTCTACTGCTAGCCTCTCACTATACACTCTGCTAGCTTCTCCACTGCTACCCTCTCACTCTACACTCTGCTAGCTTCTCCACTGCTACCCTCTCACTATACACTCTGCTAACTTCTCCACTGCTAGTCTCTCACTATACACTTTGCTAGCTTCTCTACTGCCTCTCACTATACACTCTGCTAGCTTCTCCACTGCTAAACTCTCACTATACACTCTGCTAGCTTCTCTACTGCTAGCCTCTCACTATACACTCTGCTAGCTTCTCCACTGCTAGCCTCTCACTATACACTCTGCTAGCTTCTCTCCTGCTAGCCTCTCACTGTACACGCTGCTAGCTTCTCTACTGCTAGCCTCTCACTATACACTCTGCTAGCTTCTCCACTGCTAGCTTCTCATTATACAGTCTGCTAGCTTCTCTACGACTAGCCTCTCACTATACACTCTGCTAGCTTCTCCACTGCTAGCCTCTCACTATACACTCTGCCATCTTCTCTACTGCTAGCCTCTCACTATACACTCTGCTAGCTTCTCTACTGCTAGCCTCTCACTATACACTCTGCTAGCTTCTCTACTGCTAGCCTCTCACTATACACTCTGCTAGCTTCTCTACTGCCTCTCACTATACACTCTGCTAGCTTCTCCACTGCTAGCTTCTCATTATACACTCTGCTAGCTTCTCTACTGCTAGCTTTTCACTATACACTCTGCTAGCTTCTCCACTGCTAGCCTCTCACTATACACTCTGCTAGCTTCTCCACTGCTAGCCTCTCACTATACACTCTGCTAGCTTCTCTACTGCCTCTCACTATAGACTCTGCTAGCTTCTCCACTGCTAGCCTCTCACTATACACTCTGCTAGCTTCTCTACTGCTAGCCTCTCACTATACACTCTGCTAGCTTCTCCACTGCTAGCTTCTCATTATACACTCTGCTAGCTTCTCCACTGACTCTCACTATACACTCTGCTAGCTTCTCCACTGCTAGCCTCTCACTATACACTCTGCTAGCTTCTCTACTGCTAGCCTCTCACTATACACTCTGCTAGCTTCTCTACTGCTAGCCTCTCACTATACACTCTGATAGCTTCTCCACTGCTAGCCTATCACTATACACTCTGCTAGCTTCTCTACTGCCTCTCACTATACACTCTGCTAGCTTCTCCACTGCTAGCTTCTCATTATACACTCTGCTAGCTTCTCTACTGCTAGCTTTTCACTATACACTCTGCTAGCTTCTCCACTGCTTGCTTCTCATTATACACTCTGCTAGCTTCTCTACTGCTAGCCTCTCACTATACACTCTGCTAGCTTCTCCACTGCTAGCCTCTCACTATACACTCTGCTAGCTTCTCTACTGCCTCTCACTATAGACTCTGCTAGCTTCTCCACTGCTAGCTTCTCATTATACACTCTGCTAGCTTCTCCACTGACTCTCACTATACACTCTGCTAGCTTCTCCACTGACTCTCACTATACACTCTGCTAGCTTCTCTACTGCTAGCCTCTCACTATACACTCTGCTAGCTTCTCTACTGCTAGCCTCTCACTATACACTCTGCTAGCTTCTCTACTGTCTCTCACTATACACTCTGCTAGCTTCTCCACTGCTAGCCTATCACTATACACTCTGCTAGCTTTTCTACTGCCTCTCACTATACACTCTGCTAGCTTCTCCACTGCTAGCTTCTCATTATACACTCTGCTAGCTTCTCTACTGCTAGCTTTTCACTATACACTCTGCTAGCTTCTCCACTGCTTGCTTCTCATTATACACTCTGCTAGCTTCTCTACTGCTAGCCTCTCACTATACACTCTGCTAGCTTCTCCACTGCTAGCCTCTCACTATACACTCTGCTAGCTTCTCTACTGCCTCTCACTATAGACTCTGCTAGCTTCTCCACTGCTAGCTTCTCATTATACACTCTGCTAGCTTCTCCACTGACTCTCACTATACACTCTGCTAGCTTCTCCACTGACTCTCACTATACACTCTGCTAGCTTCTCCACTGCTAGCCTCTCACTATACACTTTGCTAGCTTCTCCACTGCTAGCCTCTCACTATACACTCTGCTAGCTTCTCTACTGCTAGCCTCTCACTATACACTCTGCTAGCTTCTCTACTGCTAGCCTTTCACTGTACACTGCTAGCTTCTCCACTGCTAGCCTCTCACTATATACTCTGCTAGCTTCTCTACTGCTAGCCTCTCACTGTACACTCTGCTAGCTTCTCTACTGCTAGCCTCTCACTATACACTCTGCTAGCTTTTCCACTGCTACCCTCTCACTATACACTCTGCTAACTTCTCCACTGCTAGCCTCTCACTATACACTTTGCTAGGTTCTCTACTGCCTCTCACTATCCACTCTGCTAGCTTCTCCACTGCTAGCCTCTCACTATACACTCTGCTAGCTTCTCCACTGCTAGCCTCTCACTATACACTCTGCCATCTTCTCTACTGCTAGCCTCTCAGTATACACTCTGCTAGCTTCTCTACTGCTAGCCTCTCACTATACACTCTGCTAGCTTCTCTACTGCTAGCCTCTCACTATACACTCTGCTAGCTTCTCCACTGCTACCCTCTCACTCTACACTCTGCTAGCTTCTCCACTGCTACCCTCTCACTATACACTCTGCTAACTTCTCCACTGCTAGTCTCTCACTATACACTTTGCTAGCTTATCTACTGCCTCTCACTATACACTCTGCTAGCTTCTCCACTGCTAAACTCTCACTATACACTCTGCTAGCTTCTCTACTGCTAGCCTCTCACTATACACTCTGCTAGCTTCTCCACTGCTAGCCTCTCACTATACACTCTGCTAGCTTCTCTCCTGCTAGCCTCTCACTGTACACGCTGCTAGCTTCTCTACTGCTAGCCTCTCACTATACACTCTGCTAGCTTCTCCACTGCTAGCTTCTCATTATACAGTCTGCTAGCTTCTCTACGACTAGCCTCTCACTATACACTCTGCTAGCTTCTCCACTGCTAGCCTCTCACTATACACTCTGCCATCTTCTCTACTGCTAGCCTCTCACTATACACTCTGCTAGCTTCTCTACTGCTAGCCTCTCACTATACACTCTGCTAGCTTCTCTACTGCTAGCCTCTCACTATACACTCTGCTAGCTTCTCTACTGTCTCTCACTATACACTCTGCTAGCTTCTCCACTGCTAGCCTATCACTATACACTCTGCTAGCTTCTCTACTGCCTCTCACTATACACTCTGCTAGCTTCTCCACTGCTAGCTTCTCATTATACACTCTGCTAGCTTCTCTACTGCTAGCTTTTCACTATACACTCTGCTAGCTTCTCCACTGCTAGCCTCTCACTATACACTCTGCTAGCTTCTCCACTGCTAGCCTCTCACTATACACTCTGCTAGCTTCTCTACTGCCTCTCACTATAGACTCTGCTAGCTTCTCCACTGCTAGCTTCTCATTATACACTCTGCTAGCTTCTCCACTGACTCTCACTATACACTCTGCTAGCTTCTCCACTGCTAGCCTCTCACTATACACTCTGCTAGCTTCTCTACTGCTAGCCTTTCACTGTACACTGCTAGCTTCTCCACTGCTAGCCTCTCACTGTACACTCTGCTAGCTTCTCTACTGCTAGCCTTTCACTGTACACTGCTAGCTTCTCCACTGCTAGCCTCTCACTATATACTCTGCTAGCTTCTCTACTGCTAGCCTCTCACTATACACTCTGCTAGCTTCTCCACTGCTAGCCTCTCACTATACACTCTGCTAGCTTCTCCACTGCTAGCCTCTCACTATACACTCTGCTAGCTTCTCCACTGCTAGCCTCTCACTATACACTCTGCTAGCTTCTCCACTGCTACCCTCTCACTATACACTCTGCTAACTTCTCCACTGCTAGCCTCTCACTATACACTTTGCTAGGTTCTCTACTGCCTCTCACTATACACTCTGCTAGCTTCTCTACTGCTAGCCTCTCACTATACACTCTGCTAGCTTCTCCACTGCTAGCCTCTCACTATACACTCTGCCATCTTCTCTACTGCTAGCCTCTCACTATACACTCTGCTAGCTTCTCTACTGCTAGCCTCTCACTATACACTCTGCTAGCTTCTCTACTGTCTCTCACTATACACTCTGCTAGCTTCTCCACTGCTAGCCTATCACTATACACTCTGCTAGCTTCTCTACTGCCTCTCACTATACACTCTGCTTGCTTCTCCACTGCTAGCTTCTCATTATACACTCTGCTATCTTCTCTACTGCTAGCTTTTCACTATACACTCTGCTAGCTTCTCCACTGCTAGCTTCTCATTATACACTCTGCTAGCTTCTCTACTGCTAGCCTCTCACTATACACTCTGCTAGCTTCTCCACTGCTAGCCTCTCACTATACACTTTGCTAGCTTCTCTACTGCCTCTCACTATAGACTCTGCTAGCTTCTCCACTGCTAGCTTCTCATTATACATTCTGCTAGCTTCTCCACTGCTAGCCTCTCACTATACACTCTGCTAGCTTTTCTACTGTCTCTCACTATACACTCTGCTAGCTTCTCCACTGCTAGCCTATCACTATACACTCTGCTAGCTTCTCTACCTTTAGCCTCTCACTGTACACTCTGCTAGCTTCTCTACTGCTAGCCTCTCACTATACACTCTGCTAGCTTCTCTACTGCTAGCCTCTCACTATACACTCTGCTAGCTTCTCCACTGCTAGCCTCTCACTATACACTCTGCTAGCTTCTCTACTGTCTCTCACTATACACTCTGCTAGCTTCTCCACTGCTAGCCTATCACTATACACTCTGCTAGCTTCTCTACTGCCTCTCACTATACACTCTGCTAGCTTCTCCACTGCTAGCTTCTCATTATACACTGCTAGCTTCTCTACTGCTAGCTTTTCACTATACACTCTGCTAGCTTCTCCACTGCTAGCCTCTCACTATACACTCTGCTAGCTTCTCCACTGCTAGCCTCTCACTATACACTCTGCTAGCTTCTCTACTGCCTCTCACTATAGACTCTGCTAGCTTCTCCACTGCTAGCTTCTCATTATACACTCTGCTAGCTTCTCCACTGACTCTCACTATACACTCTGCTAGCTTCTCCACTGCTAGCCTCTCACTATACACTCTGCTAGCTTCTCTACTGCTAGCCTCTCACTATACACTCTGCTAGCTTCTCTACTGCTAGCCTTTCACTGTACACTGCTAGCTTCTCCACTGCTAGCCTCTCACTATATACTCTGCTAGCTTCTCTACTGCTAGCCTCTCACTGTACACTCTGCTAGCTTCTCTACTGCTTCTCAGTATACACTCTTCTAGCTTCTCTACTGCTAGCCTCTCACTATACACTCTGCTAGCTTCTCCACTGCTAGCCTCTCACTATACACTCTGCTAGCTTCTCCACTGCTAGCCTCTCACTATACACTCTGCTAGCTTCTCCACTGCTAGCCTCTCACTATACACTCTGCTAGCTTCTCCACTGCTAGCCTCTCACTATACACTCTGCTAGCTTCTCCACTGCTAGCCTCTCACTATACACTCTGCTAGCTTCTCCACTGCTACCCTCTCACTATACACTCTGCTAGCTTCTCCACTGCTAGCCTCTCACTATACACTTTGCTAGGTTCTCTACTGCCTCTCACTATACACTCTGCTAGCTTCTCTACTGCTAGCCTCTCACTATACACTCTGCTAGCTTCTCCACTGCTAGCCTCTCACTATACACTCTGCCATCTTCTCTACTGCTAGCCTCTCACTATACACTCTGCTAGCTTCTCTACTGCTAGCCTCTCACTATACACTCTGCTAGCTTCTCTACTGTCTCTCACTATACACTCTGCTAGCTTCTCCACTGCTAGCCTATCACTATACACTCTGCTAGCTTCTCTACTGCCTCTCACTATACACTCTGCTTGCTTCTCCACTGCTAGCTTCTCATTATACACTCTGCTATCTTCTCTACTGCTAGCTTTTCACTATACACTCTGCTAGCTTCTCCACTGCTAGCTTCTCATTATACACTCTGCTAGCTTCTCTACTGCTAGCCTCTCACTATACACTCTGCTAGCTTCTCCACTGCTAGCCTCTCACTATACACTTTGCTAGCTTCTCTACTGCCTCTCACTATAGACTCTGCTAGCTTCTCCACTGCTAGCTTCTCATTATACATTCTGCTAGCTTCTCCACTGCTAGCCTCTCACTATACACTCTGCTAGCTTTTCTACTGTCTCTCACTATACACTCTGCTAGCTTCTCCACTGCTAGCCTATCACTATACACTCTGCTAGCTTCTCTACCTTTAGCCTCTCACTGTACACTCTGCTAGCTTCTCTACTGCTAGCCTCTCACTATACACTCTGCTAGCTTCTCTACTGCTAGCCTCTCACTATACACTCTGCTAGCTTCTCCACTGCTAGCCTCTCACTATACACTCTGCTAGCTTCTCTACTGCTAGCCTCTCACTATACACTCTGCTAGCTTCTCCACTGCTAGCCTCTCACTATACACTCTGCCAGCTTCTCTACTGCTAGCCTCTCACTATCCACTCTGCTAGCTTCTCCACTGCTAGCCTCTCACTATACACTCTGCTAGCTTCTCCACTGCAAGCCTCTCACTATACACTCTGCTAGCTTCTCTACTGCTAGCCTCTCACTATACACTCTGCCAGCTTCTCTACTGCTAGCATCTCACTATACACTCTGCCAGCTTCTCTACTGCTAGCCTCTCACTATCCACTCTGCTGGCTTCTCCACTGCTAGCCTCTCGCTATCCACTCTGCTAGCTTCTCTACTGCCTCTCACTATACACTCTGCTAGCTGCTCTACTGCTAGCCTCTCATTATACACTCTGCCAGCTTCTCCACTGCTAGCCTCTCACTATACACTCTGCTAGCTTCTCTACAGCTAGCCTCTCAATTTACACTCTGCTAGCTTCTCTACTGCTAGCCTCTCACTATCCACTCTGTTAGCTTCTCTACTGCTAGCCTTCCGCTATACACTCTGCTAGCTTCTCTACTGCTAGCCTCTCACTATACACTCTGCTAGCTTCTCCACTGCTAGCCTCTCACTATACACTCTGCTAGCTTCTCCACTGCAAGCCTCTCACTATACACTCTGCTAGCTTCTCTACTGCTAGCCTCTCACTATACACTCTGCCAGGTTCTCTACTGCTAGCCTCTCACTATACACTCTGCCAGCTTCTCTACTGCTAGCCTCTCACTATCCACTCTGCTGGCTTCTCCACTGCTAGCCTCTCGCTATACACTGCTAGCTTCTCTACTGCCTCTCACTATACACTCTGCTAGCTTCTCTACTGCTAGCCTCTCATTATACACTCTGCCAGCTTCTCCACTGCTAGCCTCTCACTATACACTCTGCTAGCTTCTCTACAGCTAGCCTCTCACTATACACTCTGCTAGCTTCTCTACTGCTAGCCTCTCACTATCCACTCTGTTAGCTTCTCTACTGCTAGCCTTCCGCTATACACTCTGCTAGCTTCTCTACTGCTAGCCTCTCACTATACACTCTGCTAGCTTCTCTACTGCCTCTCAATATACACTCTGCTAGCTTCTCTACTGCTAGCCTCTCATTATACACTCTGCCAGCTTCTCCACTGCTAGCCTCTCACTATACACTCTGCTAGCTTCTCTACAGCTAGCCTCTCGCTATACACTCTGCTAGCTTCTCTACTGCTAGCCTCTCATTATACACTCTGCCAGCTTCTCCACTGCCTCTCACTATACACTCTGCTAACTTCTCCACTGCTAGCCTCTCACTATACACTCTGCTAGCTTCTCTACTGCCTCTCCCTATACACTCTGCCAGCTTCTCCACTGCCTCTCACTATACAACTCTGCTAACTTCTCCACTGCTAGCCTCTCACTATACACTCTGCCAGCTTCTCTACTGCTAGCCTCTCACTATCCACTCTGCTAGCTTCTCTACTGCTAGCCTCTCACTATACACTCTGCCAGCTTCTCTACTGCTAGCCTCTCACTATCCACTCTGCTAGCTTCTCCACTGCTAGCCTCTCACTATACACTCTGCCAGCTTCTCTACTGCTAGCCTCTCACTATACACTCTGCCAGCTTCTCCACTGCTAGCCTCTCACTATACACTCTGCTAGCTTCTCCACTGCAAGCCTCTCACTATACACTCTGCTAGCTTCTCTACTGCTAGCCTCTCACTATACACTCTGCTAGCTTCTCTACTGCCTCTAACTATACACTCTGCTAGCTTCTCCACTGCTAGCCTCTCACTATACACTCTGCTGGCTTCTCCACTGCTAGCCTCTCATTATACACTCTGCCAGCTTCTCCACTGCTAGCCTCTCACTATACACTCTGCTAGCTTCTCTACAGCTAGCCTCTCACTATACACTCTGCTAGCTTCTCTACTGCTAGCCTCTCACTATCCACTCTGTTAGCTTCTCTACTGCTAGCCTTCCGCTATACACTCTGCTAGCTTCTCTACTGCTAGCCTCTCACTATACACTCTGCTAGCTTCTCTACTGCTAGCCTCTCACTATCCACTCTGCTGGCTTCTCCACTGCTAGCCTCTCGCTATACACTGCTAGCTTCTCTACTGCCTCTCACTATACACTCTGCTAGCTTCTCTACTGCTAGCCTCTCATTATACACTCTGCCAGCTTCTCCACTGCTAGCCTCTCACTATACACTCTGCTAGCTTCTCTACAGCTAGCCTCTCACTATACACTCTGCTAGCTTCTCTACTGCTAGCCTCTCACTATCCACTCTGTTAGCTTCTCTACTGCTAGCCTTCCGCTATACACTCTGCTAGCTTCTCTACTGCTAGCCTCTCACTATACACTCTGCTAGCTTCTCTACTGCCTCTCAATATACACTCTGCTAGCTTCTCTACTGCTAGCCTCTCATTATACACTCTGCCAGCTTCTCCACTGCTAGCCTCTCACTATACACTCTGCTAGCTTCTCTACAGCTAGCCTCTCGCTATACACTCTGCTAGCTTCTCTACTGCTAGCCTCTCATTATACACTCTGCCAGCTTCTCCACTGCCTCTCACTATACACTCTGCTAACTTCTCCACTGCTAGCCTCTCACTATACACTCTGCTAGCTTCTCTACTGCCTCTCCCTATACACTCTGCCAGCTTCTCCACTGCCTCTCACTATACACTCTGCTAACTTCTCCACTGCTAGCCTCTCACTATACACTCTGCCAGCTTCTCTACTGCTAGCCTCTCACTATCCACTCTGCTAGCTTCTCTACTGCTAGCCTCTCACTATACACTCTGCCAGCTTCTCTACTGCTAGCCTCTCACTATCCACTCTGCTAGCTTCTCCACTGCTAGCCTCTCACTATACACTCTGCCAGCGTCTCTACTGCTAGCCTCTCACTATACACTCTGCCAGCTTCTCCACTGCTAGCCTCTCACTATACACTCTGCTAGCTTCTCCACTGCAAGCCTCTCACTATACACTCTGCTAGCTTCTCTACTGCTAGCCTCTCACTATACACTCTGCTAGCTTCTCTACTGCCTCTAACTATACACTCTGCTAGCTTCTCCACTGCTAGCCTCTCACTATACACTCTGCCAGCTTCTCCACTGCTAGCCTCTCACTATACACTCTGCTAGCTTCTCTACTGCTAGCCTCTCACTATACACTCTGCTAGCTTCTCCACTGCTAGCCTCTCACTATACACTCTGCCAGCTTCTCTACTGCTAGCCTCTCACTATACACTCTGCTAGCTTCTCCACTGCAAGCCTCTCACTATACACTCTGCTAGCTTCTCTACTGCTAGCCTCTCACTATACACTCTGCTAGCTTCTCTACTGCCTCTAACTATACACTCTGCTAGCTTCTCCACTGCTAGCCTCTCACTATACACTCTGCCAGCTTCTCCACTGCTAGCCTCTCACTATACACTCTGCTAGCTTCTCTACTGCTAGCCTCTCACTATACACTCTGCTAGCTTCTCCACTGCTAGCCTCTCACTATACACTCTGCCAGCTTCTCTACTGCTAGCCTCTCACTATACACTCTGCTAGCTTCTCCACTGCTAGCCTCTCACTATACACTCTGCCAGCTTCTCCACTGCTAGCCTCTCACTATACACTCTGCTAGCTTCTCCACTGCAAGCCTCTCACTATACACTCTGCTAGCTTCTCTACTGCTAGCCTCTCACTATACACTCTGCTAGCTTCTCTACTGCCTCTAACTATACACTCTGCTAGCTTCTCCACTGCTAGCCTCTCACTATACACTCTGCCAGCTTCTCCACTGCTAGCCTCTCACTATACACTCTGCTAGCTTCTCTACTGCTAGCCTCTCACTATACACTCTGCTAGCTTCTCCACTGCTAGCCTCTCACTATACACTCTGCCAGCTTCTCCACTGCTAGCCTCTCACTATACACTCTGCCAGCTTCTCCACTGCTAGCCTCTCACTATACACTCTGCTAGCTTCTCTACTGCTAGCCTCTCACTATACACTCTGCTAGCTTCTCTACTGCCTCTAACTATACACTCTGCTAGCTTCTCCACTGCTAGCCTCTCACTATACACTCTGCCAGCTTCTCCACTGCTAGCCTCTCACTATACACTCTGCTAGCTTCTCTACTGCTAGCCTCTCACTATACACTCTGCTAGCTTCTCTACTGCTAGCCTCTCACTATACACTCTGCTAGCTTCTCTACTGCTAGCCTCTCACTATATGCTCTGCTAGCTTCTCCACTGCTAGCCTCTCACTATACACTCTGCTAGCTTCTCTACTGCCTCTAACTATACACTCTGCTAGCTTCTCCACTGCTAGCCTCTCACTATACACTCTGCTAGCTTCTCTACTGCCTCTAACTATACACTCTGCTAGCTTCTCTACTGCTAGCCTCTCACTATACACTCTGCTAGCTTCTCTACTGCCTCTAACTATACACTCTGCTAGCTTCTCCACTGCTAGCCTCTCACTATACACTCTGCCAGCTTCTCCACTGCTAGCCTCTCACTATACACTCTGCTAGCTTCTCCACTGCTAGCCTCTCACTATACACTGCTAGCTTCTCTACTGCTAGCCTCTCACTATACACTCTGCTAGCTTCTCTACTGCCTCTAACTATACACTCTGCTAGCTTCTCCACTGCTAGCCTCTCACTATACACTCTGCCAGCTTCTCCACTGCTAGCCTCTCACTATACACTCTGCTAGCTTCTCTACAGCTAGCCTCTCACTATACACTCTGCTAGCTTCTCTACTGCTAGCCTCTCACTATCCACTCTGTTAGCTTCTCTACTGCTAGCCTTCCGCTATACACTCTGCTAGCTTCTCCACTGCCTCTCACTATACACTCTGCCAGCTTCTCTACTGCTAGCCTCTCACTATACACTCTGCCAGCTTCTCTACTGCTAGCCTCTCACTATACACTCTGCCAGCTTCTCTACTGCTAGCCTCTCACTATCCACTCTGCTGGCTTCTCCACTGCTAGCCTCTCGCTATCCACTCTGCTAGCTTCTCTACTGCCTCTCACTATACACTCTGCTAGCTTCTCTACTGCTAGCCTCTCATTATACACTCTGCCAGCTTCTCCACTGCTAGCCTCTCACTATACACTCTGCTAGCTTCTCTACAGCTAGCCTCTCACTATACACTCTGCTAGCTTCTCTACTGCTAGCCTCTCACTATCCACTCTGTTAGCTTCTCTACTGCTAGCCTTCCGCTATACACTCTGCTAGCTTCTCCACTGCCTCTCACTATACACTCTGCCAGCTTCTCTACTGCTAGCCTCTCACTATACACTCTGCTAGCTTCTCCACTGCTAGCCTCTCACTATACACTCTGCTAGCTTCTCCACTGCTAGCCTCTCACTATACACTCTGCCAGCTTCTCTACTGCCTCTCACTATACACTCTGCTAGCTTCTCTACTGCTAGCCTCTCACTATACACTCTGCTAGCTTCTCCACTGCTAGCCTCTCACTATACACTCTGCCAGCTTCTCTACTGCTAGCCTCTCACTATCCACTCTGCTGGCTTCTCCACTGCTAGCCTCTCGCTATCCACTCTGCTAGCTTCTCTACTGCCTCTCACTATACACTCTGCCAGCTTCTCTACTGCTAGCCTCTCACTATACACTCTGCTAGCTTCTCCACTGCTAGCCTCTCACTATACACTCTGCTAGCTTCTCCACTGCTAGCCTCTCACTATACACTCTGCTAGCTTCTCTACTGCTAGCCTCTCACTATACACTCTGCCAGCTTCTCTACTGCTAGCCTCTCACTATCCACTCTGTTAGCTTCTCTACTGCTAGCCTTCCGCTATACACTCTGCTAGCTTCTCCACTGCTAGCCTCTCACTATACACTCTGCCAGCTTCTCTACTGCTAGCCTCTCACTATCCACTCTGCTGGCTTCTCCACTGCTAGCCTCTCGCTATCCACTCTGCTAGCTTCTCTACTGCCTCTCACTATACACTCTGCCAGCTTCTCCAGTGCTAGCCTCTCACTATACACTCTGCTAGCTTCTCTACTGCTAGCCTCTCACTATACACTCTGCTAGCTTCTCCACTGCTAGCCTCTCACTATACACTCTGCTAGCTTCTCTACTGCTAGCCTCTCACTATACACTGCTAGCTTCTCTACTGCTAGCCTCTCACTATCCACTCTGTTAGCTTCTCTACTGCTAGCCTTCCGCTATACACTCTGCTAGCTTCTCTACTGCTAGCCTCTCACTATCCACTCTGCTAGCTTCTCCACTGCTAGCCTCTCACTATACACTCTGCTAGCTTCTCTACTGCTAGCCTCTCACTATACACTCTGCTAGCTTCTCTACTGCCTCTAACTATACACTCTGCTAGCTTCTCTACTGCTAGCCTCTCACTATACACTCTGCCAGCTTCTCCACTGCTAGCCTCTCACTATACACTCTGCTAGCTTCTCTACTGCTAGCCTCTCACTATACACTCTGCTAGCTTCTCCACTGCTAGCCTCTCACTATACACTGCTAGCTTCTCTACTGCTCGCCTCTCACTATACACTCTGCTAGCTTCTCCACTGCTAGCCTCTCACTATACACTCTGCTAGCTTCTCCACTGCAAGCCTCTCACTATACACTCTGCTAGCTTCTCTACTGCTAGCCTCTCACTATACACTCTGCCAGCTTCTCTACTGCTAGCCTCTCACTATACACTCTGCCAGCTTCTCTACTGCTAGCCTCTCACTATCCACTCTGCTGGCTTCTCCACTGCTAGCCTCTCGCTATCCACTCTGCTAGCTTCTCTACTGCCTCTCACTATACACTCTGCTAGCTTCTCTACTGCTAGCCTCTCATTATACACTCTGCCAGCTTCTCCACTGCTAGCCTCTCACTATACACTCTGCTAGCTTCTCTACAGCTACCCTCTCACTATACACTCTGCTAGCTTCTCTACTGCTAGCCTCTCACTATCCACTCTGTTAGCTTCTCTACTGCTAGCCTTCCGCTATACACTCTGCTAGCTTCTCTACTGCTAGCCTCTCACTATACACTCTGCTAGCTTCTCTACTGCCTCTCACTATACACTCTGCTAGCTTCTCTACTGCTAGCCTCTCACTATACACTCTGCCAGCTTCTCCACTGCTAGCCTCTCACTATACACTCTGCTAGCTTCTCTACTGCTAGCCTCTCACTATACACTCTGCTAGCTTCTCCACTGCTAGCCTCTCACTATACACTCTGCCAGCTTCTCCACTGCTAGCCTCTCACTATACACTCTGACAGCTTCTCTACTGCTAGCCTCTCACTATACACTCTGCTAGCTTCTCCACTGCTAGCCTCTCACTATACACTCTGCTAGCTTCTCCACTGCAAGCCTCTCACTATACACTCTGCTAGCTTCTCTACTGCTAGCCTCTCACTATACACTCTGCCAGCTTCTCTACTGCTAGCCTCTCACTATACACTCTGCCAGCTTCTCTACTGCTAGCCTCTCACTATCCACTCTGCTGGCTTCTCCACTGCTAGCCTCTCGCTATACACTCTGCTAGCTTCTCTACTGCCTCTCACTATACACTCTGCTAGCTTCTCTACAGCTAGCCTCTCACTATACACTCTGCTAGCTTCTCTACTGCTAGCCTCTCACTATCCACTCTGTTAGCTTCTCTACTGCTAGCCTTCCGCTATACACTCTGCTAGCTTATCTACTGCTAGCCTCTCACTATACACTCTGCTAGCTTCTCTACTGCCTCTCACTATACACTCTGCTAGCTTCTCTACTGCTAGCCTCTCATTATACACTGCCAGCTTCTCCACTGCTAGCCTCTCACTATACACTCTGCTAGCTTCTCTACAGCTAGCCTCTCGCTATACACTCTGCTAGCTTCTCTACTGCTAGCCTCTCATTATACACTCTGCCAGCTTCTCCACTGCCTCTCACTATACACTCTGCTAACTTCTCCACTGCTAGCCTCTCACTATACACTCTGCTAGCTTCTCTACTGCCTCTCCCTATACACTCTGCTAGCTTCTCCACTGACTCTCACTATACACTCTGCTAGCTTCTCCACTGCTAGCCTCTCACTATACACTCTGCCAGCTTCTCTACTGCTAGCCTCTCACTATTCACTCTGCTAGCTTCTCCACTGCTAGCCTCTCACTATACACTCTGCTAGCTTCTCCACTGCAAGCCTCTCACTATACACTCTGCTAGCTTCTCTACTGCTAGCCTCTCACTATACACTCTGCTAGCTTCTCTACTGCCTCTAACTATACACTCTGCTAGCTTCTCCACTGCTAGCCTCTCGCTATCCACTCTGCTAGCTTCTCTACTGCCTCTCACTATACACTCTGCCAGCTTCTCCAGTGCTAGCCTCTCACTATACACTCTGCTAGCTTCTCTACTGCTAGCCTCTCACTATACACTCTGCTAGCTTCTCCACTGCTAGCCTCTCACTATACACTCTGCTAGCTTCTCTACTGCTAGCCTCTCACTATACACTGCTAGCTTCTCTACTGCTAGCCTCTCACTATCCACTCTGTTAGCTTCTCTACTGCTAGCCTTCCGCTATACACTCTGCTAGCTTCTCTACTGCTAGCCTCTCACTATCCACTCTGCTAGCTTCTCCACTGCTAGCCTCTCACTATACACTCTGCTAGCTTCTCTACTGCTAGCCTCTCACTATACACTCTGCTAGCTTCTCTACTGCCTCTAACTATACACTCTGCTAGCTTCTCTACTGCTAGCCTCTCACTATACACTCTGCCAGCTTCTCCACTGCTAGCCTCTCACTATACACTCTGCTAGCTTCTCTACTGCTAGCCTCTCACTATACACTCTGCTAGCTTCTCCACTGCTAGCCTCTCACTATACACTGCTAGCTTCTCTACTGCTCGCCTCACTATACACTCTGCTAGCTTCTCCACTGCTAGCCTCTCACTATACACTCTGCTAGCTTCTCCACTGCAAGCCTCTCACTATACACTCTGCTAGCTTCTCTACTGCTAGCCTCTCACTATACACTCTGCCAGCTTCTCTACTGCTAGCCTCTCACTTTACACTCTGCCAGCTTCTCTACTGCTAGCCTCTCACTATCCACTCTGCTGGCTTCTCCACTGCTAGCCTCTCGCTATCCACTCTGCTAGCTTCTCTACTGCCTCTCACTATACACTCTGCTAGCTTCTCTACTGCTAGCCTCTCATTATACACTCTGCCAGCTTCTCCACTGCTAGCCTCTCACTATACACTCTGCTAGCTTCTCTACAGCTACCCTCTCACTATACACTCTGCTAGCTTCTCTACTGCTAGCCTCTCACTATCCACTCTGTTAGCTTCTCTACTGCTAGCCTTCCGCTATACACTCTGCTAGCTTCTCTACTGCTAGCCTCTCACTATACACTCTGCTAGCTTCTCTACTGCCTCTCACTATACACTCTGCTAGCTTCTCTACTGCTAGCCTCTCACTATACACTCTGCCAGCTTCTCAACTGCTAGCCTCTCACTATACACTCTGCTAGCTTCTCTACTGCTAGCCTCTCACTATACACTCTGCTAGCTTCTCCACTGCTAGCCTCTCACTATACACTCTGCCAGCTTCTCCACTGCTAGCCTCTCACTATACACTCTGACAGCTTCTCTACTGCTAGCCTCTCACTATACACTCTGCTAGCTTCTCCACTGCTAGCCTCTCACTATACACTCTGCTAGCTTCTCCACTGCAAGCCTCTCACTATACACTCTGCTAGCTTCTCTACTGCTAGCCTCTCACTATACACTCTGCCAGCTTCTCTACTGCTAGCCTCTCACTATACACTCTGCCAGCTTCTCTACTGCTAGCCTCTCACTATCCACTCTGCTGGCTTCTCCACTGCTAGCCTCTCGCTATACACTCTGCTAGCTTCTCTACTGCCTCTCACTATACACTCTGCTAGCTTCTCTACAGCTAGCCTCTCACTATACACTCTGCTAGCTTCTCTACTGCTAGCCTCTCACTATCCACTCTGTTAGCTTCTCTACTGCTAGCCTTCCGCTATACACTCTGCTAGCTTATCTACTGCTAGCCTCTCACTATACACTCTGCTAGCTTCTCTACTGCCTCTCACTATACACTCTGCTAGCTTCTCTACTGCTAGCCTCTCATTATACACTGCCAGCTTCTCCACTGCTAGCCTCTCACTATACACTCTGCTAGCTTCTCTACAGCTAGCTTCTCGCTATACACTCTGCTAGCTTCTCTACTGCTAGCCTCTCATTATACACTCTGCCAGCTTCTCCACTGCCTCTCACTATACACTCTGCTAACTTCTCCACTGCTAGCCTCTCACTATACACTCTGCTAGCTTCTCTACTGCCTCTCCCTATACACTCTGCTAGCTTCTCCACTGACTCTCACTATACACTCTGCTAGCTTCTCCACTGCTAGCCTCTCACTATACACTCTGCCAGCTTCTCTACTGCTAGCCTCTCACTATTCACTCTGCTAGCTTCTCCACTGCTAGCCTCTCACTATACACTCTGCTAGCTTCTCCACTGCAAGCCTCTCACTATACACTCTGCTAGCTTCTCTACTGCTAGCCTCTCACTATACACTCTGCTAGCTTCTCTACTGCCTCTAACTATACACTCTGCTAGCTTCTCTACTGCTAGCCTCTCACTATACACTCTGCCAGCTTCTCCACTGCTAGCCTCTCACTATACACTCTGCTAGCTTCTCCACTGCTAGCCTCTCACTATACACTCTGCTAGCTTCTCCACTGCAAGCCTCTCACTATACACTCTGCTAGCTTCTCTACTGCTAGCCTCTCACTATACACTCTGCCAGCTTCTCTACTGCTAGCCTCTCACTATACACTCTGCCAGCTTCTCTACTGCTAGCCTCTCACTATCCACTCTGCTGGCTTCTCCACTGCTAGCCTCTCGCTATCCACTCTGCTAGCTTCTCTACTGCCTCTCACTATACACTCTGCTAGCTTCTCTACTGCTAGCCTCTCATTATACACTCTGCCAGCTTCTCCACTGCTAGCTTCTCACTATACACTCTGCTAGCTTCTCTACAGCTAGCCTCTCACTATACACTCTGCTAGCTTCTCTACTGCTAGCCTCTCACTATCCACTCTGTTAGCTTCTCTACTGCTAGCCTTCCGCTATACACTCTGCTAGCTTCTCTACTGCTAGCCTCTCACTATACACTCTGCTAGCTTCTCTACTGCCTCTCACTATACACTCTGCTAGCTTCTCTACTGCTAGCCTCTCACTATACACTCTGCCACCTTCTCCACTGCTAGCCTCTCACTATACACTCTGCTAGCTTCTCTACTGCTAGCCTCTCACTATACACTCTGCTAGCTTCTCCACTGCTAGCCTCTCACTATACACTCTGCCAGCTTCTCCACTGCTAGCCTCTCACTATACACTCTGACAGCTTCTCTACTGCTAGCCTCTCACTATACACTCTGCTAGCTTCTCCACTGCTAGCCTCTCACTATACACTCTGCTAGCTTCTCCACTGCAAGCCTCTCACTATACACTCTGCTAGCTTCTCTACTGCTAGCCTCTCACTATACACTCTGCCAGCTTCTCTACTGCTAGCCTCTCACTATACACTCTGCCAGCTTCTCTACTGCTAGCCTCTCACTATCCACTCTGCTGGCTTCTCCACTGCTAGCCTCTCGCTATACACTCTGCTAGCTTCTCTACTGCCTCTCACTATACACTCTGCTAGCTTCTCTACTGCTAGCCTCTCATTATACACTCTGCCAGCTTCTCCACTGCTAGCCTCTCACTATACACTCTGCTAGCTTCTCTACAGCTAGCCTCTCACTATACACTCTGCTAGCTTCTCTACTGCTAGCCTCTCACTATCCACTCTGTTAGCTTCTCTACTGCTAGCCTTCCGCTATACACTCTGCTAGCTTATCTACTGCTAGCCTCTCACTATACACTCTGCTAGCTTCTCTACTGCCTCTCACTATACACTCTGCTAGCTTCTCTACTGCTAGCCTCTCATTATACACTGCCAGCTTCTCCACTGCTAGCCTCTCACTATACACTCTGCTAGCTTCTCTACAGCTAGCCTCTCGCTATACACTCTGCTAGCTTCTCTACTGCTAGCCTCTCATTATACACTCTGCCAGCTTCTCCACTGCCTCTCACTATACACTCTGCTAACTTCTCCACTGCTAGCCTCTCACTATACACTCTGCTAGCTTCTCTACTGCCTCTCCCTATACACTCTGCTAGCTTCTCCACTGACTCTCACTATACACTCTGCTAGCTTCTCCACTGCTAGCCTCTCACTATACACTCTGCCAGCTTCTCTACTGCTAGCCTCTCACTATCCACTCTGCTAGCTTCTCCACTGCTAGCCTCTCACTATACACTCTGCTAGCTTCTCCACTGCAAGCCTCTCACTATACACTCTGCTAACTTCTCCACTGCTAGCCTCTCACTATACACTCTGCTAGCTTCTCTACTGCCTCTCCCTATACACTCTGCTAGCTTCTCCACTGACTCTCACTATACACTCTGCTAGCTTCTCCACTGCTAGCCTCTCACTATACACTCTGCCAGCTTCTCCACTGCTAGCCTCTCACTATACACTCTGCTAGCTTCTCTACTGCTAGCCTCTCACTTTACACTCTGCTAGCTTCTCTACTGCCTCTAACTATACACTCTGCTAGCTTCTCTACTGCTAGCCTCTCACTATACACTCTGCCAGCTTCTCCACTGCTAGCCTCTCACTATACACTCTGCTAGCTTCTCTACTGCTAGCCTCTCACTATATGCTCTGCTATCTTCTCCACTTCTAGCCTCTCACTATACACTCTGCTAGCTTCTCTACTGCTAGCCTCTCACTATACACTCTGCTAGCTTCTCCACTGCTAGCCTCTCACTATACACTCTGCTAGCTTCTCCACTGCTAGCCTCTCACTATACACTCTGCTAGCTTCTCTACTGCTAGCCTCTCACTATACACTCTGCTAGCTTCTCTACTGCTAGCCTCTCACTATACACTCTGCCAGCTTCTCCACTGCTAGCCTCTCACTATACACTCTGCTAGCTTCTCTACTGCTAGCCTCTCACTATACACTCTGCTAGCTTCTCCACTGCTAGCCTCTCACTATACACTCTGCTAGCTTCTCCACTGCTAGCCTCTCACTATACACTCTGCCAGCTTCTCCACTGCTAGCCTCTCACTATACACTCTGACAGCTTCTCTACTGCTAGCCTCTCACTATACACTCTGCTAGCTTCTCCACTGCTAGCCTCTCACTATACACTCTGCTAGCTTCTCCACTGCAAGCCTCTCACTATACACTCTGCTAGCTTCTCTACTGCTAGCCTCTCACTATACACTCTGCCAGCTTCTCTACTGCTAGCCTCTCACTATACACTCTGCCAGCTTCTCTACTGCTAGCCTCTCACTATCCACTCTGCTGGCTTCTCCACTGCTAGCCTCTCGCTATACACTCTGCTAGCTTCTCTACTGCCTCTCACTATACACTCTGCTAGCTTCTCTACTGCTAGCCTCTCATTATACACTCTGCCAGCTTCTCCACTGCTAGCCTCTCACTATACACTCTGCTAGCTTCTCTACAGCTAGCCTCTCACTATACACTCTGCTAGCTTCTCTACTGCTAGCCTCTCACTATCCACTCTGTTAGCTTCTCTACTGCTAGCCTTCCGCTATACACTCTGCTAGCTTATCTACTGCTAGCCTCTCACTATACACTCTGCTAGCTTCTCTACTGCCTCTCACTATACACTCTGCTAGCTTCTCTACTGCTAGCCTCTCATTATACACTGCCAGCTTCTCCACTGCTAGCCTCTCGCTATACACTCTGCTAGCTTCTCTACTGCTAGCCTTTCATTATACACTCTGCCAGCTTCTCCACTGCCTCTCACTATACACTCTGCTAACTTCTCCACTGCTAGCCTCTCACTATACACTCTGCTAGCTTCTCTACTGCCTCTCCCTATACACTCTGCTAGCTTCTCCACTGACTCTCACTATACACTCTGCTAGCTTCTCCACTGCTAGCCTCTCACTATACACTCTGCCAGCTTCTCCACTGCTAGCCTCTCACTATACACTCTGCCAGCTTCTCCACTGCTAGCCTCTCACTATACACTCTGCTAGCTTCTCTACTGCTAGCCTCTCACTATACACTCTGCCAGCTTCTCCACTGCTAGCCTCTCACTATACACTCTGCTAGCTTCTCTACTGCTAGCCTCTCACTATACACTCTGCTAGCTTCTCTACTGCTAGCCTCTCACTATATGCTCTGCTAGCTTCTCCACTTCTAGCCTCTCACTATACACTCTGCTAGCTTCTCCACTGCTAGCCTCTCACTATACACTCTGCTAGCTTCTCCACTGCAAGCCTCTCACTATACACTCTGCTAGCTTCTCTACTGCTAGCCTCTCACTATACACTCTGCCAGCTTCTCTACTGCTAGCCTCTCACTATACACTCTGCCAGCTTCTCTACTGCTAGCCTCTCACTATCCACGCTGCTGGCTTCTCCACTGCTAGCCTCTCGCTATCCACTCTGCTAGCTTCTCTACTGCCTCTCACTATACACTCTGCTAGCTTCTCTACTGCTAGCCTCTCATTATACACTCTGCCAGCTTCTCCACTGCTAGCCTCTCACTATACACTCTGCTAGCTTCTCTACAGCTAGCCTCTCACTATACACTCTGCTAGCTTCTCTACTGCTAGCCTCTCACTCTCCACTCTGTTAGCTTCTATACTGCTAGCCTTCCGCTATACACTCTGCTAGCTTCTCTACTGCTAGCCTCTCACTATACACTCTGCTAGCTTCTCTACTGCCTCTCACTATACACTCTGCTAGCTTCTCTACTGCTAGCCTCTCACTATACACTCTGCCAGCTTCTCCACTGCTAGCCTCTCACTATACACTCTGCTAGCTTCTCTACTGCTAGCCTCTCACTATACACTCTGCTAGCTTCTCCACTGCTAGCCTCTCACTATACACTCTGCCAGCTTCTCCACTGCTAGCCTCTCACTATACACTCTGACAGCTTCTCTACTGCTAGCCTCTCACTATACACTCTGCTAGCTTCTCCACTGCTAGCCTCTCACTATACACTCTGCTAGCTTCTCCACTGCAAGCCTCTCACTATACACTCTGCCAGCTTCTCTACTGCTAGCCTCTCACTATACACTCTGCTAGCTTCTCCACTGCTAGCCTCTCACTATACACTCTGCTAGCTTCTCCACTGCTAGCCTCTCACTATACACTCTGCTAGCTTCTCTACTGCTAGCCTCTCACTATACACTCTGCCAGCTTCTCTACTGCTAGCCTCTCACTATACACTCTGCCAGCTTCTCTACTGCTAGCCTCTCACTATCCACTCTGCTGGCTTCTCCACTGCTAGCCTCTCGCTATACACTCTGCTAGCTTCTCTACTGCCTCTCACTATACACTCTGCTAGCTTCTCTACTGCTAGCCTCTCATTATACACTCTGCCAGCTTCTCCACTGCTAGCCTCTCACTATACACTCTGCTAGCTTCTCTACAGCTAGCCTCTCACTATACACTCTGCTAGCTTCTCCACTGCTAGCCTCTCACTATCCACTCTGTTAGCTTCTCTACTGCTAGCCTTCCGCTATACACTCTGCTAGCTTATCTACTGCTAGCCTCTCACTATACACTCTGCTAGCTTCTCTACTGCCTCTCACTATACACTCTGCTAGCTTCTCTACTGCTAGCCTCTCATTATACACTGCCAGCTTCTCCACTGCTAGCCTCTCACTATACACTCTGCTAGCTTCTCTACAGCTAGCCTCTCGCTATACACTCTGCTAGCTTCTCTACTGCTAGCCTCTCATTATACACTCTGCCAGCTTCTCCACTGCCTCTCACAATACACTCTGCTAACTTCTCCACTGCTAGCCTCTCACTATACACTCTGCTAGCTTCTCTACTGCCTCTCCCTATACACTCTGCTAGCTTCTCCACTGACTCTCACTATACACTCTGCTAGCTTCTCCACTGCTAGCCTCTCACTATACACTCTGCCAGCTTCTCTACTGCTAGCCTCTCACTATCCACTCTGCTAGCTTCTCCACTGCTAGCCTCTCACTAGACACTCTGCTAGCTTCTCCACTGCAAGCCTCTCACTATACACTCTGCTAGCTTCTCTACTGCTAGCCTCTCACTATACACTCTGCTAGCTTCTCTACTGCCTCTAACTATACACTCTGCTAGCTTCTCTACTGCTAGCCTCTCACTATACACTCTGCCAGCTTCTCCACTGCTAGCCTCTCACTATACACTCTGCTATCTTCTCTACTGCTAGCCTCTCACTATACACTCTGCTAGCTTCTCTACTGCTAGCCTCTCACTATACACTCTGCTAGCTTCTCCACTGCTAGCCTCTCACTTTACACTCTGCTAGCTTCTCCACTGCTAGCCTCTCACTATACACTCTGCTAGCTTCTCTACTGCTAGCCTCTCACTATACACTCTGCTAGCTTCTCCACTGCAAGCCTCTCACTATACACTCTGCTAGCTTCTCTACTGCTAGCCTCTCACTATACACTCTGCTAGCTTCTCCACTGCTAGCCTCTCACTATACACTCTGCTAGCTTCTCCACTGCAAGCCTCTCACTATACACTCTGCTAGCTTCTCTACTGCTAGCTTCTCACTATACACTCTGCCAGCTTCTCTACTGCTAGCCTCTCACTATACACTCTGCCAGCTTCTCTACTGCTAGCCTCTCACTATCCACGCTGCTGGCTTCTCCACTGCTAGCCTCTCGCTATCCACTCTGCTAGCTTCTCTACTGCCTCTCACTATACACTCTGCTAGCTTCTCTACTGCTAGCCTCTCATTATACACTCTGCCAGCTTCTCCACTGCTAGCCTCTCACTATACACTCTGCTAGCTTCTCTACAGCTAGCCTCTCACTATACACTCTGCTAGCTTCTCTACTGCTAGCCTCTCACTCTCCACTCTGTTAGCTTCTCTACTGCTAGCCTTCCGCTATACACTCTGCTAGCTTCTCTACTGCTAGCCTCTCACTATCCACTCTGCTAGCTTCTCCACTGCTAGCCTCTCACTATACACTCTGCTAGCTTCTCCACTGCAAGCCTCTCACTATACACTCTGCTAGCTTCTCTACTGCTAGCCTCTCACTATACACTCTGCTAGCTTCTCTACTGCCTCTAACTATACACTCTGCTAGCTTCTCTACTGCTAGCCTCTCACTATACACTCTGCCAGCTTCTCCACTGCTAGCCTCTCACTATACACTCTGCTAGCTTCTCCACTGCAAGCCTCTCACTATACACTCTGCTAGCTTCTCTACTGCTAGCCTCTCACTATACACTCTGCCAGCTTCTCTACTGCTAGCCTCTCACTATACACTCTGCCAGCTTCTCTACTGCTAGCCTCTCACTATCCACTCTGCTGGCTTCTCCACTGCTAGCCTCTCGCTATCCACTCTGCTAGCTTCTCTACTGCCTCTCACTATACACTCTGCTAGCTTCTCTACTGCTAGCCTCTCATTATACACTCTGCCAGCTTCTCCACTGCTAGCCTCTCACTATACACTCTGCTAGCTTCTCTACAGCTAGCCTCTCACTATACACTCTGCTAGCTTCTCTACTGCTAGCCTCTCACTATCCACTCTGTTAGCTTCTCTACTGCTAGCCTTCCGCTATACACTCTGCTAGCTTCTCTACTGCTAGCCTCTCACTATACACTCTGCTAGCTTCTCTACTGCCTCTCACTATACACTCTGACAGCTTCTCTACTGCTAGCCTCTCACTATGCACTCTGCTAGCTTCTCCACTGCTAGCCTCTCACTATACACTCTGCTAGCTTCTCCACTGCAAGCCTCTCACTATACACTCTGCTAGCTTCTCTACTGCTAGCCTCTCACTATACACTCTGCCAGCTTCTCTACTGCTAGCCTCTCACTATACACTCTGCCAGCTTCTCTACTGCTAGCCTCTCACTATCCACTCTGCTGGCTTCTCCACTGCTAGCCTCTCGCTATACACTCTGCTAGCTTCTCTACTGCCTCTCACTATACACTCTGCTAGCTTCTCTACTGCTAGCCTCTCATTATACACTCTGCCAGCTTCTCCACTGCTAGCCTCTCACTATACACTCTGCTAGCTTCTCTACAGCTAGCCTCTCACTATACACTCTGCTAGCTTCTCTACTGCTAGCCTCTCACTATCCACTCTGTTAGCTTCTCTACTGCTAGCCTTCCGCTATACACTCTGCTAGCTTCTCTACTGCCTCTCACTATACACTCTGCTAGCTTCTCTACTGCTAGCCTCTCATTATACACTGCCAGCTTCTCCACTGCTAGCCTCTCACTATACATTCTGCTAGCTTCTCTACAGCTAGCCTCTCGCTATACACTCTGCTAGCTTCTCTACTGCTAGCCTCTCATTATACACTCTGCCAGCTTCTCCACTGCCTCTCACTATACACTCTGCTAGCTTCTCCACTGCTAGCCTCTCACTATACACTCTGCTAGCTTCTCTACTGCCTCTCCCTATACACTCTGCCAGCTTCTCCACTGCCTCTCACTATACACTCTGCTAACTTCTCCACTGCTAGCCTCTCACTATACACTCTGCTAGCTTCTCTACTGCCTCTCCCTATACACTCTGCTAGCTTCTCCACTGACTCTCACTATACACTCTGCTAGCTTCTCCACTGCTAGCCTCTCACTATACACTCTGCTAGCTTCTCCACTGCAAGCCTCTCACTATACACTCTGCCAGCTTCTCCACTGCTAGCCTCTCACTATACACTCTGCTAGCTTCTCTACTGCTAGCCTCTCACTATACACTCTGCTAGCTTCTCTACTGCTAGCCTCTCACTATACACTCTGCTAGCTTCTCCACTGCTAGCCTCTCACTATACACTCTGCTAGCTTCTCCACTGCAAGCCTCTCACTATACACTCTGCTAGCTTCTCTACTGCTAGCCTCTCACTATACACTCTGCCAGCTTCTCTACTGCTAGCCTCTCACTATACACTCTGCCAGCTTCTCTACTGCTAGCCTCTCACTATCCACGCTGCTGGCTTCTCCACTGCTAGCCTCTCGCTATCCACTCTGCTAGCTTCTCTACTGCCTCTCACTATACACTCTGCTAGCTTCTCTACTGCTAGCCTCTCATTATACACTCTGCCAGCTTCTCCACTGCTAGCCTCTCACTATACACTCTGCTAGCTTCTCTACAGCTAGCCTCTCACTATACACTCTGCTAGCTTCTCTACTGCTAGCCTCTCACTCTCCACTCTGTTACCTTCTCTACTGCTAGCCTCTCATTATACACTGCCAGCTTCTCCACTGCTAGCCTCTCACTATACACTCTGCTAGCTTCTCTACAGCTAGCCTCTCGCTATACACTCTGCTAGCTTCTCTACTGCTAGCCTCTCATTATACACTCTGCCAGCTTCTCCACTGCCTCTCACTATACACTCTGCTAACTTCTCCACTGCTAGCCTCTCACTATACACTCTGCTAGCTTCTCTACTGCCTCTCCCTATACACTCTGCTAGCTTCTCCACTGACTCTCACTATACACTCTGCTAGCTTCTCCACTGCTAGCCTCTCACTATACACTCTGCCAGCTTCTCTACTGCTAGCCTCTCACTATCCACTCTGCTAGCTTCTCCACTGCTAGCCTCTCACTATACACTCTGCTAGCTTCTCCACTGCAAGCCTCTCACTATACACTCTGCTAGCTTCTCTACTGCTAGCCTCTCACTATACACTCTGCTAGCTTCTCTACTGCCTCTAACTATACACTCTGCTAGCTTCTCTACTGCTAGCCTCTCACTATACACTCTGCCAGCTTCTCCACTGCTAGCCTCTCACTATACACTCTGCTAGCTTCTCTACTGCTAGCCTCTCACTATACACTCTGCTAGCTTCTCCACTGCTAGCCTCTCACTATACACTCTGCTAGCTTCTCCACTGCAAGCCTCTCACTATACACTCTGCTAGCTTCTCTACTGCTAGCCTCTCACTATACACTCTGCCAGCTTCTCTACTGCTAGCCTCTCACTATACACTCTGCCAGCTTCTCTACTGCTAGCCTCTCACTATCCACGCTGCTGGCTTCTCCACTGCTAGCCTCTCGCTATCCACTCTGCTAGCTTCTCTACTGCCTCTCACTATACACTCTGCTAGCTTCTCTACTGCTAGCCTCTCATTATACACTCTGCCAGCTTCTCCACTGCTAGCCTCTCACTATACACTCTGCTAGCTTCTCTACAGCTAGCCTCTCACTATACACTCTGCTAGCTTCTCTACTGCTAGCCTCTCACTCTCCACTCTGTTAGCTTCTCTACTGCTAGCCTCTCATTATACACTGCCAGCTTCTCCACTGCTAGCCTCTCACTATACACTCTGCTAGCTTCTCTACAGCTAGCCTCTCGCTATACACTCTGCTAGCTTCTCTACTGCTAGCCTCTCATTATACACTCTGCCAGCTTCTCCACTGCCTCTCACTATACACTCTGCTAACTTCTCCACTGCTAGCCTCTCACTATACACTCTGCTAGCTTCTCTACTGCCTCTCCCTATACACTCTGCTAGCTTCTCCACTGACTCTCACTATACACTCTGCTAGCTTCTCCACTGCTAGCCTCTCACTATACACTCTGCCAGCTTCTCTACTGCTAGCCTCTCACTATCCACTCTGCTAGCTTCTCCACTGCTAGCCTCTCACTATACACTCTGCTAGCTTCTCCACTGCAAGCCTCTCACTATACACTCTGCTAGCTTCTCTACTGCTAGCCTCTCACTATACACTCTGCTAGCTTCTCTACTGCCTCTAACTATACACTCTGCTAGCTTCTCTACTGCTAGCCTCTCACTATACACTCTGCCAGCTTCTCCACTGCTAGCCTCTCACTATACACTCTGCTAGCTTCTCCACTGCAAGCCTCTCACTATACACTCTGCTAGCTTCTCTACTGCTAGCCTCTCACTATACACTCTGCCAGCTTCTCTACTGCTAGCCTCTCACTATACACTCTGCCAGCTTCTCTACTGCTAGCCTCTCACTATCCACGCTGCTGGCTTCTCCACTGCTAGCCTCTCGCTATCCACTCTGCTAGCTTCTCTACTGCCTCTCACTATACACTCTGCTAGCTTCTCTACTGCTAGCCTCTCATTATACACTCTGCCAGCTTCTCCACTGCTAGCCTCTCACTATACACTCTGCTAGCTTCTCTACAGCTAGCCTCTCACTATACACTCTGCTAGCTTCTCTACTGCTAGCCTCTCACTCTCCACTCTGTTAGCTTCTCTACTGCTAGCCTTCCGCTATACACTCTGCTAGCTTCTCTACTGCTAGCCTCTCACTATCCACTCTGCTAGCTTCTCCACTGCTAGCCTCTCACTATACACTCTGCTAGCTTCTCCACTGCAAGCCTCTCACTATACACTCTGCTAGCTTCTCTACTGCTAGCCTCTCACTATACACTCTGCTAGCTTCTCTACTGCCTCTAACTATACACTCTGCTAGCTTCTCTACTGCTAGCCTCTCACTATACACTCTGCCAGCTTCTCCACTGCTAGCCTCTCACTATACACTCTGCTAGCTTCTCCACTGCAAGCCTCTCACTATACACTCTGCTAGCTTCTCTACTGCTAGCCTCTCACTATACACTCTGCCAGCTTCTCTACTGCTAGCCTCTCACTATCCACTCTGCTGGCTTCTCCACTGCTAGCCTCTCGCTATCCACTCTGCTAGCTTCTCTACTGCCTCTCACTATACACTCTGCTAGCTTCTCTACTGCTAGCCTCTCATTATACACTCTGCCAGCTTCTCCACTGCTAGCCTCTCACTATACACTCTGCTAGCTTCTCTACAGCTAGCCTCTCACTATACACTCTGCTAGCTTCTCTACTGCTAGCCTCTCACTATCCACTCTGTTAGCTTCTCTACTGCTAGCCTTCCGCTATACACTCTGCTAGCTTCTCTACTGCTAGCCTCTCACTATACACTCTGCTAGCTTCTCTACTGCCTCTCACTATACACTCTGCTAGCTTCTCTACTGCTAGCCTCTCACTATACACTCTGCCAGCTTCTCCACTGCTTGCCTCTCACTATACACTCTGCTAGCTTCTCTACTGCTAGCCTCTCACTATACACTCTGCTATCTTCTCCACTGCTAGCCTCTCACTATACACTGCTAGCTTCTCCACTGCTAGCCTCTCACTATACACTCTGCTAGCTTCTCTACTGCCTCTCCCTATACACTCTGCTAGCTTCTCCACTGACTCTCACTATACACTCTGCTAGCTTCTCCACTGCTAGCCTCTCACTATACACTTTGCTAGCTTCTCCACTGCTAGCCTCTCACTATACACTCTGCTAGCTTCTCTACTGCTTCTCAGTATACACTCTTCTAGCTTCTCTACTGCTAGCCTCTCACTATACACTCTGCTAGCTTCTCCACTGCTAGCCTCTCACTATACACTCTGCCAGCTTCTCTACTGCTAGCCTCTCACTATCCACTCTGCTAGCTTCTCCACTGCTAGCCTCTCACTATACACTCTGCTAGCTTCTCCACTGCAAGCCTCTCACTATACACTCTGCTAACTTCTCCACTGCTAGCCTCTCACTATACACTCTGCTAGCTTCTCTACTGCCTCTCCCTATACACTCTGCTAGCTTCTCCACTGACTCTCACTATACACTCTGCTAGCTTCTCCACTGCTAGCCTCTCACTATACACTCTGCCAGCTTCTCCACTGCTAGCCTCTCACTATACACTCTGCTAGCTTCTCTACTGCTAGCCTCTCACTTTACACTCTGCTAGCTTCTCTACTGCCTCTAACTATACACTCTGCTAGCTTCTCTACTGCTAGCCTCTCACTATACACTCTGCCAGCTTCTCCACTGCTAGCCTCTCACTATACACTCTGCTAGCTTCTCTACTGCTAGCCTCTCACTATATGCTCTGCTATCTTCTCCACTTCTAGCCTCTCACTATACACTCTGCTAGCTTCTCCACTGCTAGCCTCTCACTATATGCTCTGCTATCTTCTCCACTTCTAGCCTCTCACTATACACTCTGCTAGCTTCTCTACTGCTAGCCTCTCACTATATGCTCTGCTAGCTTCTCCACTGCTAGCCTCTCACTATACACTCTGCTAGCTTCTCCACTGCTAGCCTCTCACTATACACTCTGCTAGCTTCTCTACTGCTAGCCTCTCACTATATGCTCTGCTAGCTTCTCTACTGCTAGCCTCTCACTATACACTCTGCTAGCTTCTCCACTGCTAGCCTCTCACTATACACTCTGCTAGCTTCTCCACTGCTAGCCTCTCACTATACACTCTGCTAGCTTCTCTACTGCTAGCCTCTCACTATACACTCTGCTAGCTTCTCTACTGCTAGCCTCTCACTATACACTCTGCCAGCTTCTCCACTGCTAGCCTCTCACTATACACTCTGCTAGCTTCTCTACTGCTAGCCTCTCACTATACACTCTGCTAGCTTCTCCACTGCTAGCCTCTCACTATACACTCTGCCAGCTTCTCCACTGCTAGCCTCTCACTATACACTCTGACAGCTTCTCTACTGCTAGCCTCTCACTATACACTCTGCTAGCTTCTCCACTGCTAGCCTCTCACTATACACTCTGCTAGCTTCTCCACTGCAAGCCTCTCACTATACACTCTGCTAGCTTCTCTACTGCTAGCCTCTCACTATACACTCTGCCAGCTTCTCTACTGCTAGCCTCTCACTATACACTCTGCCAGCTTCTCTACTGCTAGCCTCTCACTATCCACTCTGCTGGCTTCTCCACTGCTAGCCTCTCGCTATACACTCTGCTAGCTTCTCTACTGCCTCTCACTATACACTCTGCTAGCTTCTCTACTGCTAGCCTCTCATTATACACTCTGCCAGCTTCTCCACTGCTAGCCTCTCACTATACACTCTGCTAGCTTCTCTACAGCTAGCCTCTCACTATACACTCTGCTAGCTTCTCTACTGCTAGCCTCTCACTATCCACTCTGTTAGCTTCTCTACTGCTAGCCTTCCGCTATACACTCTGCTAGCTTATCTACTGCTAGCCTCTCACTATACACTCTGCTAGCTTCTCTACTGCCTCTCACTATACACTCTGCTAGCTTCTCTACTGCTAGCCTCTCATTATACACTGCCAGCTTCTCCACTGCTAGCCTCTCACTATACACTCTGCTAGCTTCTCTACAGCTAGCCTCTCGCTATACACTCTGCTAGCTTCTCTACTGCTAGCCTCTCATTATACACTCTGCCAGCTTCTCCACTGCCTCTCACTATACACTCTGCTAACTTCTCCACTGCTAGCCTCTCACTAAACACTCTGCTAGCTTCTCTACTGCCTCTCCCTATACACTCTGCTAGCTTCTCCACTGACTCTCACTATACACTCTGCTAGCTTCTCCACTGCTAGCCTCTCACTATACACTCTGCCAGCTTCTCCACTGCTAGCCTCTCACTATACACTCTGCCAGCTTCTCCACTGCTAGCCTCTCACTATACACTCTGCTAGCTTCTCTACTGCTAGCCTCTCACTATACACTCTGCCAGCTTCTCCACTGCTAGCCTCTCACTATACACTCTGCCAGCTTCTCCACTGCTAGCCTCTCACTATACACTCTGCTAGCTTATCTACTGCTAGCCTCTCACTATATGCTCTGCTAGCTTCTCCACTTCTAGCCTCTCACTATACACTCTGCTAGCTTCTCTACTGCTAGCCTCTCACTATACACTCTGCTAGCTTCTCCACTGCTAGCCTCTCACTATACACTCTGCTAGCTTCTCCACTGCAAGCCTCTCACTATACACTCTGCTAGCTTCTCTACTGCTAGCCTCTCACTATACACTCTGCCAGCTTCTCTACTGCTAGCCTCTCACTATACACTCTGCCAGCTTCTCTACTGCTAGCCTCTCACTATCCACGCTGCTGGCTTCTCCACTGCTAGCCTCTCGCTATCCACTCTGCTAGCTTCTCTACTGCCTCTCACTATACACTCTGCTAGCTTCTCTACTGCTAGCCTCTCATTATACACTCTGCCAGCTTCTCCACTGCTAGCCTCTCACTATACACTCTGCTAGCTTCTCTACAGCTAGCCTCTCACTATACACTCTGCTAGCTTCTCTACTGCTAGCCTCTCACTCTCCACTCTGTTAGCTTCTATACTGCTAGCCTTCCGCTATACACTCTGCTAGCTTCTCTACTGCTAGCCTCTCACTATACACTCTGCTAGCTTCTCTACTGCCTCTCACTATACACTCTGCTAGCTTCTCTACTGCTAGCCTCTCACTATACACTCTGCCAGCTTCTCCACTGCTAGCCTCTCACTATACACTCTGCTAGCTTCTCTACTGCTAGCCTCTCACTATACACTCTGCTAGCTTCTCCACTGCTAGCCTCTCACTATACACTCTGCCAGCTTCTCCACTGCTAGCCTCTCACTATACACTCTGACAGCTTCTCTACTGCTAGCCTCTCACTATACACTCTGCTAGCTTCTCCACTGCTAGCCTCTCACTATACACTCTGCTAGCTTCTCCACTGCAAGCCTCTCACTATACACTCTGCCAGCTTCTCTACTGCTAGCCTCTCACTATACACTCTGCTAGCTTCTCCACTGCTAGCCTCTCACTATACACTCTGCTAGCTTCTCCACTGCTAGCCTCTCACTATACACTCTGCTAGCTTCTCTACTGCTAGCCTCTCACTATACACTCTGCCAGCTTCTCTACTGCTAGCCTCTCACTATACACTCTGCCAGCTTCTCTACTGCTAGCCTCTCACTATCCACTCTGCTGGCTTCTCCACTGCTAGCCTCTCGCTATACACTCTGCTAGCTTCTCTACTGCCTCTCACTATACACTCTGCTAGCTTCTCTACTGCTAGCCTCTCATTATACACTCTGCCAGCTTCTCCACTGCTAGCCTCTCACTATACACTCTGCTAGCTTCTCTACAGCTAGCCTCTCACTATACACTCTGCTAGCTTCTCCACTGCTAGCCTCTCACTATCCACTCTGTTAGCTTCTCTACTGCTAGCCTTCCGCTATACACTCTGCTAGCTTATCTACTGCTAGCCTCTCACTATACACTCTGCTAGCTTCTCTACTGCCTCTCACTATACACTCTGCTAGCTTCTCTACTGCTAGCCTCTCATTATACACTGCCAGCTTCTCCACTGCTAGCCTCTAACTATACACTCTGCTAGCTTCTCTACTGCTAGCCTCTCACTATACACTCTGCCAGCTTCTCCACTGCTAGCCTCTCACTATACACTCTGCTAGCTTCTCTACTGCTAGCCTCTCACTATATGCTCTGCTATCTTCTCCACTTCTAGCCTCTCACTATACACTCTGCTAGCTTCTCCACTGCTAGCCTCTCACTATATGCTCTGCTATCTTCTCCACTTCTAGCCTCTCACTATACACTCTGCTAGCTTCTCTACTGCTAGCCTCTCACTATATGCTCTGCTAGCTTCTCCACTGCTAGCCTCTCACTATACACTCTGCTAGCTTCTCCACTGCTAGCCTCTCACTATACACTCTGCTAGCTTCTCTACTGCTAGCCTCTCACTATATGCTCTGCTAGCTTCTCTACTGCTAGCCTCTCACTATACACTCTGCTAGCTTCTCCACTGCTAGCCTCTCACTATACACTCTGCTAGCTTCTCCACTGCTAGCCTCTCACTATACACTCTGCTAGCTTCTCTACTGCTAGCCTCTCACTATACACTCTGCTAGCTTCTCTACTGCTAGCCTCTCACTATACACTCTGCCAGCTTCTCCACTGCTAGCCTCTCACTATACACTCTGCTAGCTTCTCTACTGCTAGCCTCTCACTATACACTCTGCTAGCTTCTCCACTGCTAGCCTCTCACTATACACTCTGCCAGCTTCTCCACTGCTAGCCTCTCACTATACACTCTGACAGCTTCTCTACTGCTAGCCTCTCACTATACACTCTGCTAGCTTCTCCACTGCTAGCCTCTCACTATACACTCTGCTAGCTTCTCCACTGCAAGCCTCTCACTATACACTCTGCTAGCTTCTCTACTGCTAGCCTCTCACTATACACTCTGCCAGCTTCTCTACTGCTAGCCTCTCACTATACACTCTGCCAGCTTCTCTACTGCTAGCCTCTCACTATCCACTCTGCTGGCTTCTCCACTGCTAGCCTCTCGCTATACACTCTGCTAGCTTCTCTACTGCCTCTCACTATACACTCTGCTAGCTTCTCTACTGCTAGCCTCTCATTATACACTCTGCCAGCTTCTCCACTGCTAGCCTCTCACTATACACTCTGCTAGCTTCTCTACAGCTAGCCTCTCACTATACACTCTGCTAGCTTCTCTACTGCTAGCCTCTCACTATCCACTCTGTTAGCTTCTCTACTGCTAGCCTTCCGCTATACACTCTGCTAGCTTATCTACTGCTAGCCTCTCACTATACACTCTGCTAGCTTCTCTACTGCCTCTCACTATACACTCTGCTAGCTTCTCTACTGCTAGCCTCTCATTATACACTGCCAGCTTCTCCACTGCTAGCCTCTCACTATACACTCTGCTAGCTTCTCTACAGCTAGCCTCTCGCTATACACTCTGCTAGCTTCTCTACTGCTAGCCTCTCATTATACACTCTGCCAGCTTCTCCACTGCCTCTCACTATACACTCTGCTAACTTCTCCACTGCTAGCCTCTCACTATACACTCTGCTAGCTTCTCTACTGCCTCTCCCTATACACTCTGCTAGCTTCTCCACTGACTCTCACTATACACTCTGCTAGCTTCTCCACTGCTAGCCTCTCACTATACACTCTGCCAGCTTCTCCACTGCTAGCCTCTCACTATACACTCTGCCAGCTTCTCCACTGCTAGCCTCTCACTATACACTCTGCTAGCTTCTCTACTGCTAGCCTCTCACTATACACTCTGCCAGCTTCTCCACTGCTAGCCTCTCACTATACACTCTGCCAGCTTCTCCACTGCTAGCCTCTCACTATACACTCTGCTAGCTTATCTACTGCTAGCCTCTCACTATATGCTCTGCTAGCTTCTCCACTTCTAGCCTCTCACTATACACTCTGCTAGCTTCTCTACTGCTAGCCTCTCACTATACACTCTGCTAGCTTCTCCACTGCTAGCCTCTCACTATACACTCTGCTAGCTTCTCCACTGCAAGCCTCTCACTATACACTCTGCTAGCTTCTCTACTGCTAGCCTCTCACTATACACTCTGCCAGCTTCTCTACTGCTAGCCTCTCACTATACACTCTGCCAGCTTCTCTACTGCTAGCCTCTCACTATCCACGCTGCTGGCTTCTCCACTGCTAGCCTCTCGCTATCCACTCTGCTAGCTTCTCTACTGCCTCTCACTATACACTCTGCTAGCTTCTCTACTGCTAGCCTCTCATTATACACTCTGCCAGCTTCTCCACTGCTAGCCTCTCACTATACACTCTGCTAGCTTCTCTACAGCTAGCCTCTCACTATACACTCTGCTAGCTTCTCTACTGCTAGCCTCTCACTCTCCACTCTGTTAGCTTCTATACTGCTAGCCTTCCGCTATACACTCTGCTAGCTTCTCTACTGCTAGCCTCTCACTATACACTCTGCTAGCTTCTCTACTGCCTCTCACTATACACTCTGCTAGCTTCTCTACTGCTAGCCTCTCACTATACACTCTGCCAGCTTCTCCACTGCTAGCCTCTCACTATACACTCTGCTAGCTTCTCTACTGCTAGCCTCTCACTATACACTCTGCTAGCTTCTCCACTGCTAGCCTCTCACTATACACTCTGCCAGCTTCTCCACTGCTAGCCTCTCACTATACACTCTGACAGCTTCTCTACTGCTAGCCTCTCACTATACACTCTGCTAGCTTCTCCACTGCTAGCCTCTCACTATACACTCTGCTAGCTTCTCCACTGCAAGCCTCTCACTATACACTCTGCCAGCTTCTCTACTGCTAGCCTCTCACTATACACTCTGCTAGCTTCTCCACTGCTAGCCTCTCACTATACACTCTGCTAGCTTCTCCACTGCTAGCCTCTCACTATACACTCTGCTAGCTTCTCTACTGCTAGCCTCTCACTATACACTCTGCCAGCTTCTCTACTGCTAGCCTCTCACTATACACTCTGCCAGCTTCTCTACTGCTAGCCTCTCACTATCCACTCTGCTGGCTTCTCCACTGCTAGCCTCTCGCTATACACTCTGCTAGCTTCTCTACTGCCTCTCACTATACACTCTGCTAGCTTCTCTACTGCTAGCCTCTCATTATACACTCTGCCAGCTTCTCCACTGCTAGCCTCTCACTATACACTCTGCTAGCTTCTCTACAGCTAGCCTCTCACTATACACTCTGCTAGCTTCTCCACTGCTAGCCTCTCACTATCCACTCTGTTAGCTTCTCTACTGCTAGCCTTCCGCTATACACTCTGCTAGCTTATCTACTGCTAGCCTCTCACTATACACTCTGCTAGCTTCTCTACTGCCTCTCACTATACACTCTGCTAGCTTCTCTACTGCTAGCCTCTCATTATACACTGCCAGCTTCTCCACTGCTAGCCTCTCACTATACACTCTGCTAGCTTCTCTACAGCTAGCCTCTCGCTATACACTCTGCTAGCTTCTCTACTGCTAGCCTCTCATTATACACTCTGCCAGCTTCTCCACTGCCTCTCACAATACACTCTGCTAACTTCTCCACTGCTAGCCTCTCACTATACACTCTGCTAGCTTCTCTACTGCCTCTCCCTATACACTCTGCTAGCTTCTCCACTGACTCTCACTATACACTCTGCTAGCTTCTCCACTGCTAGCCTCTCACTATACACTCTGCCAGCTTCTCTACTGCTAGCCTCTCACTATCCACTCTGCTAGCTTCTCCACTGCTAGCCTCTCACTAGACACTCTGCTAGCTTCTCCACTGCAAGCCTCTCACTATACACTCTGCTAGCTTCTCTACTGCTAGCCTCTCACTATACACTCTGCTAGCTTCTCTACTGCCTCTAACTATACACTCTGCTAGCTTCTCTACTGCTAGCCTCTCACTATACACTCTGCCAGCTTCTCCACTGCTAGCCTCTCACTATACACTCTGCTATCTTCTCTACTGCTAGCCTCTCACTATACACTCTGCTAGCTTCTCTACTGCTAGCCTCTCACTATACACTCTGCTAGCTTCTCCACTGCTAGCCTCTCACTTTACACTCTGCTAGCTTCTCCACTGCTAGCCTCTCACTATACACTCTGCTAGCTTCTCTACTGCTAGCCTCTCACTATACACTCTGCTAGCTTCTCCACTGCAAGCCTCTCACTATACACTCTGCTAGCTTCTCTACTGCTAGCCTCTCACTATACACTCTGCTAGCTTCTCCACTGCTAGCCTCTCACTATACACTCTGCTAGCTTCTCCACTGCAAGCCTCTCACTATACACTCTGCTAGCTTCTCTACTGCTAGCTTCTCACTATACACTCTGCCAGCTTCTCTACTGCTAGCCTCTCACTATACACTCTGCCAGCTTCTCTACTGCTAGCCTCTCACTATCCACGCTGCTGGCTTCTCCACTGCTAGCCTCTCGCTATCCACTCTGCTAGCTTCTCTACTGCCTCTCACTATACACTCTGCTAGCTTCTCTACTGCTAGCCTCTCATTATACACTCTGCCAGCTTCTCCACTGCTAGCCTCTCACTATACACTCTGCTAGCTTCTCTACAGCTAGCCTCTCACTATACACTCTGCTAGCTTCTCTACTGCTAGCCTCTCACTCTCCACTCTGTTAGCTTCTCTACTGCTAGCCTTCCGCTATACACTCTGCTAGCTTCTCTACTGCTAGCCTCTCACTATCCACTCTGCTAGCTTCTCCACTGCTAGCCTCTCACTATACACTCTGCTAGCTTCTCCACTGCAAGCCTCTCACTATACACTCTGCTAGCTTCTCTACTGCTAGCCTCTCACTATACACTCTGCTAGCTTCTCTACTGCCTCTAACTATACACTCTGCTAGCTTCTCTACTGCTAGCCTCTCACTATACACTCTGCCAGCTTCTCCACTGCTAGCCTCTCACTATACACTCTGCTAGCTTCTCCACTGCAAGCCTCTCACTATACACTCTGCTAGCTTCTCTACTGCTAGCCTCTCACTATACACTCTGCCAGCTTCTCTACTGCTAGCCTCTCACTATACACTCTGCCAGCTTCTCTACTGCTAGCCTCTCACTATCCACTCTGCTGGCTTCTCCACTGCTAGCCTCTCGCTATCCACTCTGCTAGCTTCTCTACTGCCTCTCACTATACACTCTGCTAGCTTCTCTACTGCTAGCCTCTCATTATACACTCTGCCAGCTTCTCCACTGCTAGCCTCTCACTATACACTCTGCTAGCTTCTCTACAGCTAGCCTCTCACTATACACTCTGCTAGCTTCTCTACTGCTAGCCTCTCACTATCCACTCTGTTAGCTTCTCTACTGCTAGCCTTCCGCTATACACTCTGCTAGCTTCTCTACTGCTAGCCTCTCACTATACACTCTGCTAGCTTCTCTACTGCCTCTCACTATACACTCTGACAGCTTCTCTACTGCTAGCCTCTCACTATGCACTCTGCTAGCTTCTCCACTGCTAGCCTCTCACTATACACTCTGCTAGCTTCTCCACTGCAAGCCTCTCACTATACACTCTGCTAGCTTCTCTACTGCTAGCCTCTCACTATACACTCTGCCAGCTTCTCTACTGCTAGCCTCTCACTATACACTCTGCCAGCTTCTCTACTGCTAGCCTCTCACTATCCACTCTGCTGGCTTCTCCACTGCTAGCCTCTCGCTATACACTCTGCTAGCTTCTCTACTGCCTCTCACTATACACTCTGCTAGCTTCTCTACTGCTAGCCTCTCATTATACACTCTGCCAGCTTCTCCACTGCTAGCCTCTCACTATACACTCTGCTAGCTTCTCTACAGCTAGCCTCTCACTATACACTCTGCTAGCTTCTCTACTGCTAGCCTCTCACTATCCACTCTGTTAGCTTCTCTACTGCTAGCCTTCCGCTATACACTCTGCTAGCTTCTCTACTGCCTCTCACTATACACTCTGCTAGCTTCTCTACTGCTAGCCTCTCATTATACACTGCCAGCTTCTCCACTGCTAGCCTCTCACTATACATTCTGCTAGCTTCTCTACAGCTAGCCTCTCGCTATACACTCTGCTAGCTTCTCTACTGCTAGCCTCTCATTATACACTCTGCCAGCTTCTCCACTGCCTCTCACTATACACTCTGCTAGCTTCTCCACTGCTAGCCTCTCACTATACACTCTGCTAGCTTCTCTACTGCCTCTCCCTATACACTCTGCCAGCTTCTCCACTGCCTCTCACTATACACTCTGCTAACTTCTCCACTGCTAGCCTCTCACTATACACTCTGCTAGCTTCTCTACTGCCTCTCCCTATACACTCTGCTAGCTTCTCCACTGACTCTCACTATACACTCTGCTAGCTTCTCCACTGCTAGCCTCTCACTATACACTCTGCTAGCTTCTCCACTGCAAGCCTCTCACTATACACTCTGCTAGCTTCTCTACTGCTAGCCTCTCACTATACACTCTGCTAGCTTCTCTACTGCCTCTAACTATACACTCTGCTAGCTTCTCTACTGCTAGCCTCTCACTATACACTCTGCCAGCTTCTCCACTGCTAGCCTCTCACTATACACTCTGCTAGCTTCTCTACTGCTAGCCTCTCACTATACACTCTGCTAGCTTCTCTACTGCTAGCCTCTCACTATACACTCTGCTAGCTTCTCCACTGCTAGCCTCTCACTATACACTCTGCTAGCTTCTCCACTGCAAGCCTCTCACTATACACTCTGCTAGCTTCTCTACTGCTAGCCTCTCACTATACACTCTGCCAGCTTCTCTACTGCTAGCCTCTCACTATACACTCTGCCAGCTTCTCTACTGCTAGCCTCTCACTATCCACGCTGCTGGCTTCTCCACTGCTAGCCTCTCGCTATCCACTCTGCTAGCTTCTCTACTGCCTCTCACTATACACTCTGCTAGCTTCTCTACTGCTAGCCTCTCATTATACACTCTGCCAGCTTCTCCACTGCTAGCCTCTCACTATACACTCTGCTAGCTTCTCTACAGCTAGCCTCTCACTATACACTCTGCTAGCTTCTCTACTGCTAGCCTCTCACTCTCCACTCTGTTAGCTTCTCTACTGCTAGCCTCTCATTATACACTGCCAGCTTCTCCACTGCTAGCCTCTCACTATACACTCTGCTAGCTTCTCTACAGCTAGCCTCTCGCTATACACTCTGCTAGCTTCTCTACTGCTAGCCTCTCATTATACACTCTGCCAGCTTCTCCACTGCCTCTCACTATACACTCTGCTAACTTCTCCACTGCTAGCCTCTCACTATACACTCTGCTAGCTTCTCTACTGCCTCTCCCTATACACTCTGCTAGCTTCTCCACTGACTCTCACTATACACTCTGCTAGCTTCTCCACTGCTAGCCTCTCACTATACACTCTGCCAGCTTCTCTACTGCTAGCCTCTCACTATCCACTCTGCTAGCTTCTCCACTGCTAGCCTCTCACTATACACTCTGCTAGCTTCTCCACTGCAAGCCTCTCACTATACACTCTGCTAGCTTCTCTACTGCTAGCCTCTCACTATACACTCTGCTAGCTTCTCTACTGCCTCTAACTATACACTCTGCTAGCTTCTCTACTGCTAGCCTCTCACTATACACTCTGCCAGCTTTTCCACTGCTAGCCTCTCACTATACACTCTGCTAGCTTCTCCACTGCAAGCCTCTCACTATACACTCTGCTAGCTTCTCTACTGCTAGCCTCTCACTATACACTCTGCCAGCTTCTCTACTGCTAGCCTCTCACTATACACTCTGCCAGCTTCTCTACTGCTAGCCTCTCACTATCCACGCTGCTGGCTTCTCCACTGCTAGCCTCTCGCTATCCACTCTGCTAGCTTCTCTACTGCCTCTCACTATACACTCTGCTAGCTTCTCTACTGCTAGCCTCTCATTATACACTCTGCCAGCTTCTCCACTGCTAGCCTCTCACTATACACTCTGCTAGCTTCTCTACAGCTAGCCTCTCACTATACACTCTGCTAGCTTCTCTACTGCTAGCCTCTCACTCTCCACTCTGTTAGCTTCTCTACTGCTAGCCTTCCGCTATACACTCTGCTAGCTTCTCTACTGCTAGCCTCTCACTATCCACTCTGCTAGCTTCTCCACTGCTAGCCTCTCACTATACACTCTGCTAGCTTCTCCACTGCAAGCCTCTCACTATACACTCTGCTAGCTTCTCTACTGCTAGCCTCTCACTATACACTCTGCTAGCTTCTCTACTGCCTCTAACTATACACTCTGCTAGCTTCTCTACTGCTAGCCTCTCACTATACACTCTGCCAGCTTCTCCACTGCTAGCCTCTCACTATACACTCTGCTAGCTTCTCCACTGCAAGCCTCTCACTATACACTCTGCTAGCTTCTCTACTGCTAGCCTCTCACTATACACTCTGCCAGCTTCTCTACTGCTAGCCTCTCACTATACACTCTGCCAGCTTCTCTACTGCTAGCCTCTCACTATCCACTCTGCTGGCTTCTCCACTGCTAGCCTCTCGCTATCCACTCTGCTAGCTTCTCTACTGCCTCTCACTATACACTCTGCTAGCTTCTCTACTGCTAGCCTCTCATTATACACTCTGCCAGCTTCTCCACTGCTAGCCTCTCACTATACACTCTGCTAGCTTCTCTACAGCTAGCCTCTCACTATACACTCTGCTAGCTTCTCTACTGCTAGCCTCTCACTATCCACTCTGTTAGCTTCTCTACTGCTAGCCTTCCGCTATACACTCTGCTAGCTTCTCTACTGCTAGCCTCTCACTATACACTCTGCTAGCTTCTCTACTGCCTCTCACTATACACTCTGCTAGCTTCTCTACTGCTAGCCTCTCACTATACACTCTGCCAGCTTCTCCACTGCTTGCCTCTCACTATACACTCTGCTAGCTTCTCTACTGCTAGCCTCTCACTATACACTCTGCTAGCTTCTCCACTGCTAGCCTCTCACTATACACTGCTAGCTTCTCCACTGCTAGCCTCTCACTATACACTCTGCTAGCTTCTCTACTGCCTCTCCCTATACACTCTGCTAGCTTCTCCACTGACTCTCACTATACACTCTGCTAGCTTCTCCACTGCTAGCCTCTCACTATACACTTTGCTAGCTTCTCCACTGCTAGCCTCTCACTATACACTCTGCTAGCTTCTCTACTGCTTCTCAGTATACACTCTTCTAGCTTCTCTACTGCTAGCCTCTCACTATACACTCTGCTAGCTTCTCCACTGCTAGCCTCTCACTATACACTCTGCTAGCTTCTCCACTGCTAGCCTCTCACTATACACTCTGCTAGCTTCTCCACTGCTACCCTCTCACTATACACTCTGCTAACTTCTCCACTGCTAGCCTCTCACTATACACTTTGCTAGCTTCTCTACTGCCTCTCACTATACACTCTGCTAGCTTCTCCACTTCTAAACTCTCACTATACACTCTGATAGCTTCTCTACTGCTAGCTTCTCACTATACACTCTGCTAGCTTCTCCACTGCTAGCCTCTCACTATACACTCTGCTAGCTTCTCTACTGCTAGCCTCTCACTGTACACTCTGCTAGCTTCTCTACTGCCTCTCACTATACACTCTTCTAGCTTCTCCACTGCTAGCTTCTCATTATACAGTCTGCTAGCTTCTCTACTGCTAGCCTCTCACTATACACTCTGTTAGCTTCTCTACTGCTAGCCTCTCACTATACACTCTGCTAGCTTCTCCACTGCTAGCCTCTCACTATCCACTCTGTTAGCTTCTCTACTGCTAGCCTTCCGCTATACACTCTGCTAGCTTATCTACTGCTAGCCTCTCACTATACACTCTGCTAGCTTCTCTACTGCCTCTCACTATACACTCTGCTAGCTTCTCTACTGCTAGCCTCTCATTATACACTGCCAGCTTCTCCACTGCTAGCCTCTCACTATACACTCTGCTAGCTTCTCTACAGCTAGCCTCTCGCTATACACTCTGCTAGCTTCTCTACTGCTAGCCTCTCATTATACACTCTGCCAGCTTCTCCACTGCCTCTCACAATACACTCTGCTAACTTCTCCACTGCTAGCCTCTCACTATACACTCTGCTAGCTTCTCTACTGCCTCTCCCTATACACTCTGCTAGCTTCTCCACTGACTCTCACTATACACTATGCTAGCTTCTCCACTGCTAGCCTCTCACTATACACTCTGCCAGCTTCTCTACTGCTAGCCTCTCACTATCCACTCTGCTAGCTTCTCCACTGCTAGCCTCTCACTAGACACTCTGCTAGCTTCTCCACTGCAAGCCTCTCACTATACACTCTGCTAGCTTCTCTACTGCTAGCCTCTCACTATACACTCTGCTAGCTTCTCTACTGCCTCTAACTATACACTCTGCTAGCTTCTCTACTGCTAGCCTCTCACTATACACTCTGCCAGCTTCTCCACTGCTAGCCTCTCACTATACACTCTGCTATCTTCTCTACTGCTAGCCTCTCACTATACACTCTGCTAGCTTCTCTACTGCTAGCCTCTCACTATACACTCTGCTAGCTTCTCCACTGCTAGCCTCTCACTTTACACTCTGCTAGCTTCTCCACTGCTAGCCTCTCACTATACACTCTGCTAGCTTCTCTACTGCTAGCCTCTCACTATACACTCTGCTAGCTTCTCCACTGCAAGCCTCTCACTATACACTCTGCTAGCTTCTCTACTGCTAGCCTCTCACTATACACTCTGCTAGCTTCTCCACTGCTAGCCTCTCACTATACACTCTGCTAGCTTCTCCACTGCAAGCCTCTCACTATACACTCTGCTAGCTTCTCTACTGCTAGCTTCTCACTATACACTCTGCCAGCTTCTCTACTGCTAGCCTCTCACTATACACTCTGCCAGCTTCTCTACTGCTAGCCTCTCACTATCCACGCTGCTGGCTTCTCCACTGCTAGCCTCTCGCTATCCACTCTGCTAGCTTCTCTACTGCCTCTCACTATACACTCTGCTAGCTTCTCTACTGCTAGCCTCTCATTATACACTCTGCCAGCTTCTCCACTGCTATCCTCTCACTATACACTCTGCTAGCTTCTCTACAGCTAGCCTCTCACTATACACTCTGCTAGCTTCTCTACTGCTAGCCTCTCACTCTCCACTCTGTTAGCTTCTCTACTGCTAGCCTTCCGCTATACACTCTGCTAGCTTCTCTACTGCTAGCCTCTCACTATCCACTCTGCTAGCTTCTCCACTGCTAGCCTCTCACTATACACTCTGCTAGCTTCTCCACTGCAAGCCTCTCACTATACACTCTGCTAGCTTCTCTACTGCTAGCCTCTCACTATACACTCTGCTAGCTTCTCTACTGCCTCTAACTATACACTCTGCTAGCTTCTCTACTGCTAGCCTCTCACTATACACTCTGCCAGCTTCTCCACTGCTAGCCTCTCACTATACACTCTGCTAGCTTCTCCACTGCAAGCCTCTCACTATACACTCTGCTAGCTTCTCTACTGCTAGCCTCTCACTATACACTCTGCCAGCTTCTCTACTGCTAGCCTCTCACTATACACTCTGCCAGCTTCTCTACTGCTAGCCTCTCACTATCCACTCTGCTGGCTTCTCCACTGCTAGCCTCTCGCTATCCACTCTGCTAGCTTCTCTACTGCCTCTCACTATACACTCTGCTAGCTTCTCTACTGCTAGCCTCTCATTATACACTCTGCCAGCTTCTCCACTGCTAGCCTCTCACTATACACTCTGCTAGCTTCTCTACAGCTAGCCTCTCACTATACACTCTGCTAGCTTCTCTACTGCTAGCCTCTCACTATCCACTCTGTTAGCTTCTCTACTGCTAGCCTTCCGCTATACACTCTGCTAGCTTCTCTACTGCTAGCCTCTCACTATACACTCTGCTAGCTTCTCTACTGCCTCTCACTATACACTCTGACAGCTTCTCTACTGCTAGCCTCTCACTATGCACTCTGCTAGCTTCTCCACTGCTAGCCTCTCACTATACACTCTGCTAGCTTCTCCACTGCAAGCCTCTCACTATACACTCTGCTAGCTTCTCTACTGCTAGCCTCTCACTATACACTCTGCCAGCTTCTCTACTGCTAGCCTCTCACTATACACTCTGCCAGCTTCTCTACTGCTAGCCTCTCACTATCCACTCTGCTGGCTTCTCCACTGCTAGCCTCTCGCTATACACTCTGCTAGCTTCTCTACTGCCTCTCACTATACACTCTGCTAGCTTCTCTACTGCTAGCCTCTCATTATACACTCTGCCAGCTTCTCCACTGCTAGCCTCTCACTATACACTCTGCTAGCTTCTCTACAGCTAGCCTCTCACTATACACTCTGCTAGCTTCTCTACTGCTAGCCTCTCACTATCCACTCTGTTAGCTTCTCTACTGCTAGCCTTCCGCTATACACTCTGCTAGCTTCTCTACTGCCTCTCACTATACACTCTGCTAGCTTCTCTACTGCTAGCCTCTCATTATACACTGCCAGCTTCTCCACTGCTAGCCTCTCACTATACATTCTGCTAGCTTCTCTACAGCTAGCCTCTCGCTATACACTCTGCTAGCTTCTCTACTGCTAGCCTCTCATTATACACTCTGCCAGCTTCTCCACTGCCTCTCACTATACACTCTGCTAGCTTCTCCACTGCTAGCCTCTCACTATACACTCTGCTAGCTTCTCTACTGCCTCTCCCTATACACTCTGCCAGCTTCTCCACTGCCTCTCACTATACACTCTGCTAACTTCTCCACTGCTAGCCTCTCACTATACACTCTGCTAGCTTCTCTACTGCCTCTCCCTATACACTCTGCTAGCTTCTCCACTGACTCTCACTATACACTCTGCTAGCTTCTCCACTGCTAGCCTCTCACTATACACTCTGCTAGCTTCTCCACTGCAAGCCTCTCACTATACACTCTGCTAGCTTCTCTACTGCTAGCCTCTCACTATACACTCTGCTAGCTTCTCTACTGCCTCTAACTATACACTCTGCTAGCTTCTCTACTGCTAGCCTCTCACTATACACTCTGCCAGCTTCTCCACTGCTAGCCTCTCACTATACACTCTGCTAGCTTCTCTACTGCTAGCCTCTCACTATACACTCTGCTAGCTTCTCTACTGCTAGCCTCTCACTATACACTCTGCTAGCTTCTCCACTGCTAGCCTCTCACTATACACTCTGCTAGCTTCTCCACTGCAAGCCTCTCACTATACACTCTGCTAGCTTCTCTACTGCTAGCCTCTCACTATACACTCTGCCAGCTTCTCTACTGCTAGCCTCTCACTATACACTCTGCCAGCTTCTCTACTGCTAGCCTCTCACTATCCACGCTGCTGGCTTCTCCACTGCTAGCCTCTCGCTATCCACTCTGCTAGCTTCTCTACTGCCTCTCACTATACACTCTGCTAGCTTCTCTACTGCTAGCCTCTCATTATACACTCTGCCAGCTTCTCCACTGCTAGCCTCTCACTATACACTCTGCTAGCTTCTCTACAGCTAGCCTCTCACTATACACTCTGCTAGCTTCTCTACTGCTAGCCTCTCACTCTCCACTCTGTTAGCTTCTCTACTGCTAGCCTCTCATTATACACTGCCAGCTTCTCCACTGCTAGCCTCTCACTATACACTCTGCTAGCTTCTCTACAGCTAGCCTCTCGCTATACACTCTGCTAGCTTCTCTACTGCTAGCCTCTCATTATACACTCTGCCAGCTTCTCCACTGCCTCTCACTATACACTCTGCTAACTTCTCCACTGCTAGCCTCTCACTATACACTCTGCTAGCTTCTCTACTGCCTCTCCCTATACACTCTGCTAGCTTCTCCACTGACTCTCACTATACACTCTGCTAGCTTCTCCACTGCTAGCCTCTCACTATACACTCTGCCAGCTTCTCTACTGCTAGCCTCTCACTATCCACTCTGCTAGCTTCTCCACTGCTAGCCTCTCACTATACACTCTGCTAGCTTCTCCACTGCAAGCCTCTCACTATACACTCTGCTAGCTTCTCTACTGCTAGCCTCTCACTATACACTCTGCTAGCTTCTCTACTGCCTCTAACTATACACTCTGCTAGCTTCTCTACTGCTAGCCTCTCACTATACACTCTGCCAGCTTCTCCACTGCTAGCCTCTCACTATACACTCTGCTAGCTTCTCCACTGCAAGCCTCTCACTATACACTCTGCTAGCTTCTCTACTGCTAGCCTCTCACTATACACTCTGCCAGCTTCTCTACTGCTAGCCTCTCACTATACACTCTGCCAGCTTCTCTACTGCTAGCCTCTCACTATCCACGCTGCTGGCTTCTCCACTGCTAGCCTCTCGCTATCCACTCTGCTAGCTTCTCTACTGCCTCTCACTATACACTCTGCTAGCTTCTCTACTGCTAGCCTCTCATTATACACTCTGCCAGCTTCTCCACTGCTAGCCTCTCACTATACACTCTGCTAGCTTCTCTACAGCTAGCCTCTCACTATACACTCTGCTAGCTTCTCTACTGCTAGCCTCTCACTCTCCACTCTGTTAGCTTCTCTACTGCTAGCCTTCCGCTATACACTCTGCTAGCTTCTCTACTGCTAGCCTCTCACTATCCACTCTGCTAGCTTCTCCACTGCTAGCCTCTCACTATACACTCTGCTAGCTTCTCCACTGCAAGCCTCTCACTATACACTCTGCTAGCTTCTCTACTGCTAGCCTCTCACTATACACTCTGCTAGCTTCTCTACTGCCTCTAACTATACACTCTGCTAGCTTCTCTACTGCTAGCCTCTCACTATACACTCTGCCAGCTTCTCCACTGCTAGCCTCTCACTATACACTCTGCTAGCTTCTCCACTGCAAGCCTCTCACTATACACTCTGCTAGCTTCTCTACTGCTAGCCTCTCACTATACACTCTGCCAGCTTCTCTACTGCTAGCCTCTCACTATACACTCTGCCAGCTTCTCTACTGCTAGCCTCTCACTATCCACTCTGCTGGCTTCTCCACTGCTAGCCTCTCGCTATCCACTCTGCTAGCTTCTCTACTGCCTCTCACTATACACTCTGCTAGCTTCTCTACTGCTAGCCTCTCATTATACACTCTGCCAGCTTCTCCACTGCTAGCCTCTCACTATACACTCTGCTAGCTTCTCTACAGCTAGCCTCTCACTATACACTCTGCTAGCTTCTCTACTGCTAGCCTCTCACTATCCACTCTGTTAGCTTCTCTACTGCTAGCCTTCCGCTATACACTCTGCTAGCTTCTCTACTGCTAGCCTCTCACTATACACTCTGCTAGCTTCTCTACTGCCTCTCACTATACACTCTGCTAGCTTCTCTACTGCTAGCCTCTCACTATACACTCTGCCAGCTTCTCCACTGCTTGCCTCTCACTATACACTCTGCTAGCTTCTCTACTGCTAGCCTCTCACTATACACTCTGCTAGCTTCTCCACTGCTAGCCTCTCACTATACACTGCTAGCTTCTCCACTGCTAGCCTCTCACTATACACTCTGCTAGCTTCTCTACTGCCTCTCCCTATACACTCTGCTAGCTTCTCCACTGACTCTCACTATACACTCTGCTAGCTTCTCCACTGCTAGCCTCTCACTATACACTTTGCTAGCTTCTCCACTGCTAGCCTCTCACTATACACTCTGCTAGCTTCTCTACTGCTTCTCAGTATACACTCTTCTAGCTTCTCTACTGCTAGCCTCTCACTATACACTCTGCTAGCTTCTCCACTGCTAGCCTCTCACTATACACTCTGCTAGCTTCTCCACTGCTAGCCTCTCACTATACACTCTGCTAGCTTCTCCACTGCTACCCTCTCACTATACACTCTGCTAACTTCTCCACTGCTAGCCTCTCACTATACACTTTGCTAGCTTCTCTACTGCCTCTCACTATACACTCTGCTAGCTTCTCCACTTCTAAACTCTCACTATACACTCTGATAGCTTCTCTACTGCTAGCTTCTCACTATACACTCTGCTAGCTTCTCCACTGCTAGCCTCTCACTATACACTCTGCTAGCTTCTCTACTGCTAGCCTCTCACTGTACACTCTGCTAGCTTCTCTACTGCCTCTCACTATACACTCTTCTAGCTTCTCCACTGCTAGCTTCTCATTATACAGTCTGCTAGCTTCTCTACTGCTAGCCTCTCACTATACACTCTGTTAGCTTCTCTACTGCTAGCCTCTCACTATACACTCTGCTAGCTTCTCCACTGCTAGCCTCTCACTATACACTCTGCCAGCTTCTCTACTGCTAGCCTCTCACTATACACTCTGCTAGCTTCTCCACTACTAGCCTCTCACTATGCACTCTGCTAGCTTCTCTACTGCTAGCCTCTCACTATACACTCTGTTAGCTTCTCTACTGCTAGCCTCTCACTATACACTCTGCTAGCTTCTCCACTGCTAGCCTCTAACTATACACTCTGCCAGCTTCTCTACTGCTAGCCTCTCACTATACACTCTGCTAGCTTCTCTACTGCTAGCCTCTCACTATACACTCTGCTAGCTTCTCTACTGCTAGCCTCTCACTATACACTCTGCTAGCTTCTCTACTGCTAGCCTCTCACTATACACTATGCTAGCTTCTCCACTGCTAGCCTCTCACTATACACTCTGCCAGCTTCTCTACTGCTAGCCTCTCACTATACACTCTGCTAGCTTCTCTACTGCTAGCCTCTCACTATACACTCTGCTAGCTTCTCTACTGTCTCTCACTATACACTCTGCTAGCTTCTCTACTGTCTCTCACTATACACTCTGCTAGCTTCTCCACTGCTAGCCTATCACTATACACTCTGCTAGCTTCTCTACTGCCTCTCACTATACACTCTGCTAGCTTCTCCACTGCTAGCTTCTCATTATACACTCTGCTAGCTTCTCTACTGCTAGCTTTCCACTATACACTCTGCTAGCTTCTCCACTGCTAGCTTCTCATTATACACTCTGCTAGCTTCTCTACTGCTAGCCTCTCACTATACACTCTGCTAGCTTCTCTACTGCTAGCCTCTCACTATACGCTCTGCTAGCTTCTCTACTGCTAGCCTCTCACTATACACTCTGCTAGCTTCTCCACTGCTAGCCTCTCACTATACACTCTGCTAGCTTCTCCACTGCAAGCCTCTCACTATACACTCTGCTAGCTTCTCTACTGCTAGCCTCTCACTATACACTCTGCTAGCTTCTCCACTGCTAGCCTCTCACTATACACTCTGCCAGCTTCTCTACTGCTAGCCTCTCACTATACACTCTGCCAGCTTCTCTACTGCTAGCCTCTCACTATCCACTCTGCTGGCTTCTCCACTGCTAGCCTCTCGTTATACACTCTGCTAGCTTCTCTACTGCCTCTCACTATACACTCTGCTAGCTTCTCTACTGCTAGCCTCTCATTATACACTCTGCCAGCTTCTCCACTGCTAGCCTCTCACTATACACTCTGCTAGCTTCTCTACAGCTAGCCTCTCACTATACACTCTGCTAGCTTCTCTACTGCTAGCCTCTCACTATCCACTCTGTTAGCTTCTCTACTGCTAGCCTTCCGCTATACACTCTGCTAGCTTCTCTACTGCTAGCCTCTCACTATACACTCTGCTAGCTTCTCTACTGCCTCTCACTATACACTCTGCTAGCTTCTCTACTGCTAGCCTCTCATTATACACTCTGCCAGCTTCTCCACTGCTAGCCTCTCACTATACACTCTGCTAGCTTCTCTACAGCTAGCCTCTCACTATACACTCTGCTAGCTTCTCTACTGCTAGCCTCTCATTATACACTCTGCCAGCTTCTCCACTGCCTCTCACTATACACTCTGCTAGCTTCTCCACTGCAAGCCTCTCACTATACACTCTGCTAGCTTCTCTACTGCTAGCCTCTCACTATACACTCTGCTAGCTTCTCCACTGCTAGCCTCTCACTATACACTCTGCCAGCTTCTCTACTGCTAGCCTCTCACTATACACTCTGCCAGCTTCTCTACTGCTAGCCTCTCACTATCCACTCTGCTGGCTTCTCCACTGCTAGCCTCTCGTTATACACTCTGCTAGCTTCTCTACTGCCTCTCACTATACACTCTGCTAGCTTCTCTACTGCTAGCCTCTCATTATACACTTTGCCAGCTTCTCCACTGCTAGCCTCTCACTATACACTCTGCTAGCTTCTCTACAGCTAGCCTCTCACTATACACTCTGCTAGCTTCTCTACTGCTAGCCTCTCACTATCCACTCTGTTAGCTTCTCTACTGCTAGCCTTCCGCTATACACTCTGCTAGCTTCTCTACTGCTAGCCTCTCACTATACACTCTGCTAGCTTCTCTACTGCCTCTCACTATACACTCTGCTAGCTTCTCTACTGCTAGCCTCTCATTATACACTCTGCCAGCTTCTCCACTGCTAGCCTCTCACTATACACTCTGCTAGCTTCTCTACAGCTAGCCTCTCACTATACACTCTGCTAGCTTCTCTACTGCTAGCCTCTCATTATACACTCTGCCACCTTCTCCACTGCCTCTCACTATACACTCTGCTAACTTCTCCACTCCTAGCCTCTCACTATACACTCTGCTAGCTTCTCTACTGCCTCTCCCTATACACTCTGCTAGCTTCTCCACTGACTCTCACTATACACTCTGCTAGCTTCTCCACTGCTAGCCTCTCACTATATACTCTACTAGCTTCTCTACTGTTAGCCTCTCACTGTACACTCTGCTAGCTTCTCTACTGCTAGCCTCTCACTATACACTCTGCTAGCTTCTCCACTGCTAGCCTCTCACTATACACTCTGCCAGCTTCTCTACTGCTAGCCTCTCACTATACACTCTGCCAGCTTCTCTACTGCTAGCCTCTCACTATCCACTCTGCTGGCTTCTCCACTGCTAGCCTCTCGCTATACACTCTGCTAGCTTCTCTACTGCCTCTCACTATACACTCTGCTAGCTTCTCTACTGCTAGCCTCTCATTATACACTCTGCCAGCTTCTCCACTGCTAGCCTCTCACTATACACTCTGCTAGCTTCTCTACAGCTAGCCTCTCACTATACACTCTGCTAGCTTCTCTACTGCTAGCCTCTCACTATCCACTCTGTTAGCTTCTCTACTGCTAGCCTTCCGCTATACACTCTGCTAGCTTCTCTACTGCTAGCCTCTCACTATACACTCTGCTAGCTTCTCTACTGCCTCTCACTATACACTCTGCTAGCTTCTCTACTGCTAGCCTCTCATTATACACTGCCAGCTTCTCCACTGCTAGCCTCTCACTATACACTCTGCTAGCTTCTCTACAGCTAGCCTCTCGCTATACACTCTGCTAGCTTCTCTACTGCTAGCCTCTCATTATACACTCTGCCAGCTTCTCCACTGCCTCTCACTATACACTCTGCTAACTTCTCCACTGCTAGCCTCTCACTATACACTCTGCTAGCTTCTCTATTGCCTCTCCCTATACACTCTGCTAGCTTCTCCACTGACTCTCACTATACACTCTGCTAGCTTCTCTACTGCTAGCCTCTCATTATACACTCTGCCAGCTTCTCCACTGCTAGCCTCTCACTATACACTCTGCTAGCTTCTCTACAGCTAGCCTCTCACTATACACTCTGCTAGCTTCTCTACTGCTAGCCTCTCACTATCCACTCTGTTAGCTTCTCTACTGCTAGCCTTCCGCTATACACTCTGCTAGCTTCTCTACTGCTAGCCTCTCACTATACACTCTGCTAGCTTCTCTACTGCCTCTCACTATACACTCTGCTAGCTTCTCTACTGCTAGCCTCTCATTATACACTCTGCCAGCTTCTCCACTGCTAGCCTCTCACTATACACTCTGCTAGCTTCTCTACAGCTAGCCTCTCGCTATACACTCTGCTAGCTTCTCTACTGCTAGCCTCTCATTATACACTCTGCCAGCTTCTCCACTGCCTCTCACTATACACTCTGCTAACTTCTCCACTGCTAGCCTCTCACTATACACTCTGCTAGCTTCTCTACTGCTTCTCAGTATACACTCTTCTAGCTTCTCTACTGCTAGCCTCTCACTATACACTCTGCTAGCTTCTCTACTGCTAGCCTCTCACTATACACTCTGCTAGCTTCTCCACTGCTAGCCTCTCACTATACACTCTGCTAGCTTCTCCACTGCTAGCCTCTCACTATACACTCTGCTAGCTTCTCCACTGCTAGCCTCTCACTATACACTCTGCTAGCTTCTCCACTGCTACCCCCTCACTATACACTCTGCTAGCTTCTCCACTGCTAGCCTCTCACTATACACTCTGCTAGCTTCTCCACTGCTACCCTCTCACTATACACTCTGCTAACTTCTCCACTGCAAGCCTCTCGCTATACACTGCTAGCTTCTCTACTGCCTCTCACTATACACTCTGCTAGCTTCTCTACTGCTAGCCTCTCATTATACACTCTGCCAGCTTCTCCACTGCTAGCCTCTCACTATACACTCTGCTAGCTTCTCTACAGCTAGCCTCTCACTATACACTCTGCTAGCTTCTCTACTGCTAGCCTCTCACTATCCACTCTGTTAGCTTCTCTACTGCTAGCCTTCCGCTATACACTCTGCTAGCTTCTCTACTGCTAGCCTCTCACTATACACTCTGCTAGCTTCTCTACTGCCTCTCACTATACACTCTGCTAGCTTCTCTACTGCTAGCCTCTCATTATACACTCTGCCAGCTTCTCCACTGCTAGCCTCTCACTATACACTCTGCTAGCTTCTCTACAGCTTGCCTCTCGCTATACACTCTGCTAGCTTCTCTACTGCTAGCCTCTCATTATACACTCTGCCAGCTTCTCCACTGCCTCTCACTATACACTCTGCTAACTTCTCCACTGCTAGCCTCTCACTATACACTCTGCTAGCTTCTCTACTGCCTCTCCCTATACACTCTGCTAGCTTCTCCACTGACTCTCACTATACACTCTGCTAGCTTCTCCACTGCTAGCCTCTCACTATACACTTTGCTAACTTCTCCACTGCAAGCCTCTCACTATGCACTTTGCTAGCTTCTCTACTGCCTCTCACTATACACTCTGCTAGCTTCTCCACTTCTAAACTCTCACTATACACTCTGATAGCTTCTCTACTGCTAGCTTCTCACTATACACTCTGCTAGCTTCTCCACTGCTAGCCTCTCACTATACACTCTGCTAGCTTCTCTACTCCTAGCCTCTCACTGTACACTCTGCTAGCTTCTCTACTGCCTCTCACTATACACTCTGCTAGCTTCTCCACTGCTAGCTTCTCATTATACAGTCTGTTAGCTTCTCTACTGCTAGCCTCTCACTATACACTCTGCTGGCTTCTCCACTACTAGCCTCTCACTATACACTCTGCTAGCTTCTCCACTGCTAGCCTCTCACTATACACTCTGTCAGCTTCTCTACTGCTAGCCTCTCACTATACACTCTGCTAGCTTCTCTACTGCTAGCCTCTCACTATACACTCTGCTAGCTTCTCTACTGCTAGCCTCTCACTATACACTCTGCTAGCTTCTCTACTGTCTCTCACTATACACTCTGCTAGCTTCTCCACTGCTAGCCTATCACTATACACTCTGCTAACTTCTCTACTGCCTCTCACTATACACTCTGCTAGCTTCTCCACGGCTAGCTTCTCATTATACACTCTGCTAGCTTCTCTACTGCTAGCTTTTCACTATACACTCTGCTAGCTTCTCCACTGCTAGCTTCTCATTATACACTCTGCTAGCTTCTCTACTGCTAGCCTCTCACTATACACTCTGCTAGCTTCTCTACTGCTAGCCTCTCACTATACACTCTGCTAGCTTCTCCACTGCTAGCCTCTCACTATACACTCTGCTAGCTTCTCTACTGCTAGCCTCTCACTATACGCTCTGCTAGCTTCTCCACTGCTAGCCTCTCACTATACACTCTGCCAGCTTCTCTACTGCTAGCCTCTCACTATACACTCTGCTAGCTTCTCCACTGCTAGCCTCTCACTATACACTCTGCTAGCTTCTCTACTGCAAGCCTCTAACTATACACTCTGCTAGCTTCTCTACTGCTAGCCTCTCACTATACACTCTGCTAGCTTCTCCACTGCTAGCCTCTCACTATACACTCTGCCAGCTTCTCTACTGCTAGCCTCTCACTATACACTCTGCCAGCTTCTCTACTGCTAGCCTCTCACTATCCACTCTGCTGGCTTCTCCACTGCTAGCCTCTCGCTATACACTCTGCTAGCTTCTCTACTGCCTCTCACTATACACTCTGCTAGCTTCTCTACTGCTAGCCTCTCACTATCCACTCTGCTGGCTTCTCCACTGCTAGCCTCTCGCTATACACTCTGCTAGCTTCTCTACTGCCTCTCACTATACACTCTGCTAGCTTCTCTACTGCTAGCCTCTCATTATACACTCTGCCAGCTTCTCCACTGCTAGCCTCTCACTATACACTCTGCTAGCTTCTCTACAGCTAGCCTCTCACTATACACTCTGCTAGCTTCTCTACTGCTAGCCTCTCACTATCCACTCTGTTAGCTTCTCTACTGCTAGCCTTCCGCTATACACTCTGCTAGCTTCTCTACTGCTAGCCTCTCACTATACACTCTGCTAGCTTCTCTACTGCCTCTCACTATACACTCTGCTAGCTTCTCTACTGCTAGCCTTTCATTATACACTCTGCCAGCTTCTCCACTGCTAGCCTCTCACTATACACTCTGCTCGCTTCTCTACAGCTAGCCTCTCGCTATACACTCTGCTAGCTTCTCTACTGCTAGCCTCTCGCTATATACTCAATCATTACCATCGCCATCATAACAATCATTACCATCACCATGATAACAATCATTACCATCGCCATCATAACAATCATTACCATCACCATGATAACAATCATTACCATCACCATCATAACAATCATTACCATCGCCATCGTAACAATCATTACCATTGTAATAAAGGACTCTCTCTCAGATGTCGATCTCCGTTGTCCTTTATTGGGTTCGTAGAATATCCGTACCACGGCGTCTCGCTCAGGCCCGCGTCCCGCTCGACGACCTCTCCACAGCCCTCGGCTGCTCCGTTGTGCAGTCTCCCTGCTGCTCCAATATGAAGTCTCACTGCTGCCCCGTCAGGCAATCCGTGCAGCCACACCGCTGCCCCGCTATCTAGCATCACTGCTGCCCCTTTCACAGCTAGCCTCTCACTGCCCCGTTAGCTCTCTTCGTCTGACACCGATGGCCGTCGGTGTCGACGTCTCCCACCGCGTGGCAACCGCGCCACACTCTCCGTCTTGCCCAGCGTGGCCTCCTCGTATTTCACTCCGTCTCAACTCCCTCTTCCCCTTCCGGTTCTCTCCCTAAATCCTCTCCCCCCACGTGACCCTAACTCCACCCACTCCCCACGTGACCCAGACTCCACCCCCCCTCAATCCTTGCTCGCATTACACTACCCCCCCCCCTAATGAAAACCCAGCCGTCCCCGGCTGCAACAATTACAAAAAAAAATAATGCGAGCAATATTGGAACCATCTGGCATCACTGGACAACGGAGAGTATAAAACGTTAACAAGAACAAGAACAATAACAATCAACGAAAGGAAAGGGATTTGGAAGGCGTGCGGGTCGCCGGCCCGTCCCGAACGGGCGGCGGTACCCCCACGGACCGAGAACGCGACAGGGTCTTAAGATCGACGGGAGTAGAACCGCCCGCTGCTGTTGGAGGCCCGTCAACGCCAAGGTCCCGTCCCCCAGGGAGACCCAAGTCCGGGGTCTCCGGCAACCGTGTCTGTGGTGGGGTTGGAAGGGCAGCGCAGCCAAGTGGCCCCATCGCCGTGGTAGGCCCACCCAGAGCAGGGATTCGCCACATCCGCCTGCGTCACGGCTGGTTTGTCTGTAGAAGGCACGACAGGCGCGCTTGCAGAGTCAACAGGCAAGGGCAGAGGTGCGTCGGGCGCAACAGACACCAGCAAGGCAACATCAGGGGATGACGCATCCGTCCGCGGGAGCACGTAGGGCTTCAGCCTAGACGTATGAACATACCAGCACCGCGATCCGAACCGAACCCGTGCGGATTGTGGGTTATGGACTTCAATAAGCTTAACCGGCCCCTGCCATGGTTTGTGAAGCTTAGGGGAGGTCCCCGGCCGCACCTGTGGGCAGTGCAGCCATGCCATGTCCCCCACTCGCCAGGGGCATGTACCGGTCGAGCGTCGGGCGCAACGCTCATTTCGCGCTTGAGCCTTGGTAGTAGCCAACCGGGCCCCCTCCCGTGCCTCGGCGACGCGTCGAACCATGTCCTGAATATATTCGGGGAGAGGTTTAACAGGACCCTTCGCCCCCGTACTCAGCTGTACTTCCACCGGCGGCACATTCTCACGGCCGTACATGAGAAAAAATGGAGAATACCCAGTGGACGCACGAAGCGTCATCCGATACGCGGAGAGTACCCCAGGTATATGCAAGTCCCAATCAGCTTGTTTCTCGTCAACCGTGTGACATAGCATGGCCGACAACGTCCGATTAAGGCGTTCCACCATGCCATCCGTCTGCGGGTGGTAAGGAGACGTACGAACCTTCTTGGTTCCCAGAGCAGCGCACACTTCTGCAACAATTTGGAAGAAAAATTTCGCCCCTGATCCGTGAGTAGCCGCTCCGGCGCCCCCTTGTCCATCACATATCCAAATAGGAAGGTGTCCGTGATAGACGCCGCCGACTGGTCGGGTAAAGGCCAAGCCATCGGCCAGCGTGAAAGATATTCCACCCCGACCAGCAAATATTTATTACCCCTAGCGGACGGCGGGAAAGGTCCCAAAATATCCAGCGCCACCAACTCGTTGATTCGAGACACTTGTATAGACTGCACCGGCGGCACGTAAGGGTTTTTAGGCGGCGTCCGCCGGGCACACTCGGGACAAGCCCTGAATGTGTCCGACGACATTCGTCGTCATACCGTGCCAGAAGTAGTCACGCTGTAATGTTAACAAAGTCTTCTGCACCCCGAGATGTAACAAAGTGTCGCCGTGCAGATTCCGAATCAATTCGTACCGTAGCAACGACGGTACCACCAGACGCCAGTGGTCATCCAATCCCTTTCTCCACATGAGCAACCCATCCCGGAGAGCGGCCCCCGGCGTCCCACCAGACAGCAATTTCCCCGCTCCCTTCGCAGCCTGACTCCGTAAAGCCCCCAACGAGTCGTCAAGCAATTGTTCGCGAATCCATACCGAGCGCGGCAGGTTCAGAACCCAATCGGCCCGTCCTGGGCACACCGGAGCCCCAGGCATCTCGACAGCTGACACGACAGGCTGAGGAGGTAGCTGAACCGGCGTACACCTATTGGTACCCGACGCACAAGCACAAGTGGACCCCTGCGGTAATCTGGAGAGTGCGTCCGCATTCGCGTGACGCGACCCCTTCCGATATTGTATGTCGAATGAAAATTCCTGCAGGGTCTCCAACCATCGTGCCAGTTGGCCAGATGGTTGGTCAACCCTCAGGGTGTATTGCAGAGCCGCATGGTCCGTGCGCACAATAAATGAGCGGCCGTAAAGATACGGCCGATATTGGCGGAGATAATGGACAATAGCCAATAATTCGCGGCGAGTGATGCAGTAGCGGGTTTCTGCCGGGGACAGTACACGGCTACCGTAGGCTACCACGCGCTCCACGCCGCCTCTGGACTGTGACAGAACGGCCCCAATCCCAGTGTCACGAGCGTCCGTATCCAGAATAAACGGTCTATCGAAATCCGGATAGTCCAATGTCGGCGCCGTCGCCAACCGATCGCGTAGGCCCTGAAACGCCGCTTCCTCCGGCGGATCCCAACTGAACCTCCGACCTTTACTCGTAAGGAGGTGCAAGGGCTTAGCGATCATAGCAAAGTTCGGGATGAACCTGTGATAATATTAGGCGAACCCCAAGAAGCGACGGACGTCCCCAACCGAGGCCGGGGTCGTCCAGTTACGGACGCACGCCGTCTTCTCCGGGTCCGTGGCCACACCGTCCGCACTGACTGTGTCCCAAATAACGCACGGATCGTTGCAGTAGGTGACACTTTTTCGGTTTGAATTTTAAATTTGCGGAGCGCATCCTAGCAAAAACCGTCTCCAATCTCTGCAAATGTTCGTCAAATGTGCGGCTAAAGACGATGACATCGTCTAAATAAATCAAACATGTCTCCCACTGCAGACCCGTTAACACCAGCTCCATTAACCGCTGAAAAGTGGCTGGAGCCGCATTCAAGCCCATCGGAAGGCAATTAAACTGAAACAGTCCCTGCGGCGTGCGAAAAGCCGTCTTTTCCCTCAAAGACTCGTCAAGGGGAAGCTGCCAGAATCCCGAAGAGAGATCCAATGTTGAAAAAAACTTCGCCCCAGACAAGGCATCGAGGGAATCATCCATACGCGGAAGTGGGTACGCGTCTACGACGGACACCTCATTCAATTTACGAAAATCGACGCAAAATCGCAGTTTCCCATCCTTCTTTTTCACAAGGACCACCGGCGCGCCCCATGGACTGTTAGTTAGGGATATAATATCAGCGGCTAGCATGTCCTCCACTGCCCCGCGAACCTGATCCAGCTCCGTCGGGCTCAACCGATGCGAGTTCAACCGAATCGGAGCGGCATCCCCCGTCTCAATGTGGTGGGAAAGCAGGGAGGTGCGTCCCAAGTCAAAATCATCCGAGCTGAACACGTCGGAATAACTTAGCAACAGCGCGCGAAGCGCGGACCGTTGCTCCCTGGTCAGGGACGAATTCTCCCCGCATAACTCGGCAACCCAACGGTCATCCTGCCCCGTTGGCCCCGAAACCCCCCCTACCATGTCCCGGCAGACCTGGTTGTCATGGGTCGTGAACGCGGTCGTGGCGTGAGCCACAACCGTTCCGGCCGGGACACTCACATTCTCTGCACTCCCATTTAGCACTTGTAAGAACGGGGGCTGGCCCGGCCGGACAATTGTTTGTTCCCCAACCAGCGCCGAGCCGCCCGTTATAGCCGTGGACAGCGATAACAGAACCCCCGCCGCTCCCTCAACGCCAGGTACTGGCTTCCGATATCTCAACGGGATAAGCATCTGCGAACCAGGTGGAATGTCAACAGATACCTCGGACAGCGCTTGCACCTGGCAAACAGGGGCAGACCGGCCCCATGGCGATGGTAGGAACGAAATTTTACGCCCCCCCGGTAATTCAATGCAGTTTTGATCAATCCTTATTTGAATGGGAATTTTTGCCAGGAAATCAGTCCCCAACAAACAGGGCACCGCGAGGGACCTAGAGATCAACACGGTCCCTGAAGCCGACACCCCCCCGATGGTTATGTTGGCGTCCACCTGGCCCACAATGCCCATACTTCCCCCATTCGCCGCTATGCATGAATCATAAACCGCTCGCACTTTCCCTGGCGGAATGCCCAAAAGATGGAAAAACACCCCAACCCTGTGCCGACACCCTGCAGCCCCGCGCTCGCTCTCATGCACCCTGCCCCCACACGTTTGTCGCTCCACTAAAAATCACAGACACCACACCGAAGTTCACCCACATGCACAGAAATCACACTACACCGATCTTCTGAACTGAAGTTTATTAATGGCGCCTCTAAAGAAAAGCCCTGTGCAGCCTGGAGTAAATATTATACGAGCAGCGCCTAACCTTTCCTTATTCAATCCCTGAGTGTACCCCCACTCCACTTCTCACCTCGCAGACGCACTCAAGGTGTCGCACGGTCGTTGTGGGAGTCAGAGGGACGATGATCCGAGAGGTCTCTGCCTGGGGTCGCGTCGTAGCGCTCCCTCCTTTTATGCCCTCAAAATCTGACGATCCAGGGTCACGTGGTGTTCCCCTGTGGGGCCAATCGGGCACCTACCTTTTGATTTTAAACCGATGCCCTGCCCCTACCTGGAGCATTACTTTCCGTTACTCCTCGATCAATTGTCTACACACCCGTGTAACAACGTCTTTTCTCCTCTTCATTGTTATACCGTTGTTGGTTGCTGGGCGCTGGCCCAAATCAAATGGCCCAGAACGTTGCATGCTGCCCGCGGCAACAAACAGCGTTCTCCAAGTCGCGGTAGACGATGAGAGTTGACACGTCCCTTGCATTGAGCAAGGTTGAGTTGCCGAGGCAAATGGAAGAGAAGTACAAAGTGGAGCAGTGCGAGGGAAGAATAACAAATACTTGGGATTGGAATATTTATTTAGACTGGAGGAGGAATCCAATGAGCTATGAAGCTCTTTTTTTTAGAGATGTCCAGTCAAAGAAAAGTGAGGTGACCTCCAGTGTGGTGAGTGCGTGGGTCAAAGTGAGTGAATGCGTGGGTGAGTGCATGAGTTAGTGGGTGAGTGCGTGAGTGAGTGGGAATGAGTGAGTGGGTATGTGCATGAGTGGGTGGGTGAGTGGGAGAGTGAGTGGGCGAGTGAGTCGATGAGCGGAGTGGGTGAGATTTCGTGAGCTGCAGTGTGGTAGATGAACTCAGCGTGGTGGAAGAGACAAAATAATCGGTGTGTGGTCGAGGCTGAGTCCTCAATAAATGAAGTCAACCGGCCACCGCCGGCGAGCTAATGGAGCGAGCGGAGTGAATCTGTGAGCACTGGGACCTGACCGTCACGCGAGACGTTGCTCCGGTTTCTCTCCCCCACAATCCTGTTCAGCACAGAAAATCCACATCAGCTCGGCGACCTACGCAGAGCTGTCCAGGGACGAGGCGTACATCATGGAGCCACGTGGGGAGATCCAAGTCAAGGTCTGTGGGCGCACGTGGTGCAGGAGGAGCTCGAGGATTCCGATGCTTCGGAGGCGCCTTTCGAATGCACGTGTGCGACGAGCGGCTACGCGGCCCAGCGGTAGCGCGTTCGCCGGCTCGTAGCAGAAGTCCGCGGTTTAGAATGTGGCAAGCCGCACTGGTTAATATAAAATAATTTTCGGAGCAGTTGTAGTAATACTGCGGCTCTATTCACCATAAAACGCAACGTGCCACCTGCGTTACAGTGGAACGTTAAAGGTGTGGTTTATCTGGTTTACGGTTTAACTGCACACCAAAGATTTGGACATGAATGAATAATGCGTGGATTTTTCCTGAAACTCATATTAATAACAGTTATACATTGTTATTCTTGGAAATGATTATTACAAGGCACGTGCTTAAAACGAACAAATATGTTGCTCCAGGTTGATCCGAAATCCACGCGATCGCCTCTACAGTACAGTAGTTGCCATATCTTTACAATTGTGGGTGGCAGAGTTTGATTGACTTTGATTGGCGTGGCTCTGCTGTCATCCACTTAGTGGGCCAAGTCTTCTGTGCGGGAGCAGGAACGTGTTATTATCACTGGGCACGCACATCGATCGGTCTATCATTAGTATTCGTTCTTAATCAAGAGTATTTTTTTAAGTATACCTATATTAGTGGTATCTGGCATAGAGATCCTCGGAAATGTTTTTCCACGATTTTGAATAATCCGCGGCAAACCTCCCCATCACAGACGCAGATAATTGAGTGCACTCTAGTTTTTATTTTACCAGGTAAGGCTCAATGAGCTATACAGCTCTTTTTCAAAAGCAACCTGGCTATCACACCTGATAGCTCAACGAAGTGCCTTATCAAGTGTCAATTTTTAGCAGCCAAATACTCTAAATGCGTGATGTTGATTCTAAATGGGGAGGGAAAAACTGGAGGACCCAGAGAAACATCCACGTGACCACAAGGAGAGAATATATATGCAGCAGGCGTCAGGGTCGAGATCAAAACCACGACCTCATGCATACTAGGTGAGGGAGTTAACATCTCCTATCCACCATGGCGCCAAACAAGTAGTAGGCCACCGTGTGCAAGCGTCACGGTCCATCCACATTTTTTCAATTTTAGAAAAAGGATCCCGGGATAACACACACAGCAAGCACGGCTCCCCTCTACTGTCACACTGCACCCGTCTGTGAAACACAGCTGATTGGCGAGAGCTGCTGTGCACTAGAAGAACGGCGCAGATGCCAAAATTCACCAACGTTGTTCGTACCCTCCTTGTTGGATGAGCCGGGGGCGCACCGTGCGTGTGGCTGGTGATCGCAGTGTGTGAGACGTGCGGTGTGTGGCGCGTGCGGTGCGGTGTGGCATGGCGTGCGCAGGGCAAGGGCGTCATGAAAACCTACTGGCTGCTCGGCCACCGTGACTACAGCGTGCACAATGACAGCCTCGTGTGCCATTGGCAGCCGCGCACACGCCGGGCCGACTGCGACGCCTCCTCCATCACGGTACCACTGCCTTGCACTTACCTGTGGGTAATGTTAGTGTATGGGCAATGTAAGACAATGAAAAATGTAAGATTATGGCAATGTTAGTCTATAGGCAATCTTCTTCTTCTCTCGTATGGCTGCTGATGTAGATGCAGAGCAACACGACTACACTTGGAGTAGCAGTAGGGGAGTCGAGTAGCATCATCATCATCGCTGCAATATCTCCTTCTTCGTATTTGTGGATCTCGGGGCATTGCGTTGTTATACGTTGTACGGTCTCTGCTCTGGATGACCAGTCGCACCACTACTACTGGAGAGTTCTTAACGTTTCATTTGTGCATCAGGTATCCGCATCTGCCAGGGTTTGTGCAGCAGATGCTCAGCAGCTTCACGGAAGATCAAACCCACGGAGAAACTTCTGCGTTGGGTCTTTCACGGCCAGGCGGTGTTTGTCTGCGAGTTCTTTCGAACTCCATTCAGCTTCCCAGGCTTCATCGGGGGTTGAACTTGCGTTGTTTGAACGTCGACTTTGCTCAGCGGAGCGCCGAGCAAATGCGGCGACAGCGACAACAACTGGCCCGTGCCAGGCTAGGTGCGCTTCAGCATAATAACCAGGATTGGTAATTATCATCCGGCACTCGCGCCGTTTTTGTAGCGAAGGGAGGCGCTGCTTTGCTACACCACTGGGCAGAGTCTGCCGGTCACCATACCCTGGCCAGCCACCAGTGGCTACCCCAAATGCCCATTTTGTCTCAGCAGGCACTTCACCCCCCCCCCCCACCAGCCATGTCTGTCACTCCACACGAAAAAGTAAAAGTATGTTTTACACATCTCATCAGCCACGTGGCCTTCTGGGAGTGCACAATTTCGGAAGCGGCGGCGCCTCAACTGAAATCCCAGGCCAGTTTTGACATTCGCTGTCGCCGCTTCGGTGGCTAGGATTGCTCGAAGCGGTGCCGGTGAACTGCTTAGACATTGACAGGCCTAGGACGCGGGTCTTGGCCAACGATTTAAACCGTCGGCTCTGCCGTCCGCCCCGTCCAGACGATTGCTGAGAAGACGTCACCACTGCCGAGCGGGATCCCCGGACCTCATGCTGACGCGGCCAATCGGGAGCAGCGGCCTCGGACGTCACGTGATCTCGCCGACGAATCAGAAAACGGACGCCAGTCGCCACCCAAAGACGGCGTGACTTTGAACGCAGCACAGCTGCCCGGCCGGGTCAACCACTCTTACTCGCCCGAGGAGTGAGCGTGAGAGAGAGTCGACCACTCGTACTCGATGGGAATTCCCGCAGGTGAGAGTGCGTGGAAGAAGATGAGCGATCGCAGATGGATGTGAAAATATGGGACTTAGTATCAGAGTTATTGTAAATATATCCATATCAGTGTAAAACAAGGGAATGGATTGACCCATAAAGCACCCCTCGTAAGAGTGGGAATGGTTTTTACTGGAAAATAAAGACCCCTCGCGAAGATCATGAAAATGGTACGGCCCATATTCTGTAACTGGTATCAAGGAGAGAGGACTTTTCGAGGGAGACTGAGTGGCCGTGTGTGGGAGAGACGAGATCCATTCTTCAAGGAAGAATCCATTTTGATATGAGCCCACAGATCGGCCCGTGCTATGCTGCGCAGGAGTCAACGATGGGCTGCAGAGGCAGTGGATGAGGTGGTGACACGGCTGAGAGCGTCGTCAGGCGTTGCTATTGGGCCGTGCGAGAGGATCGGCATGGTTGACAGGTCTTCTGGACGCCCGAGATGTCTAAAGATAGCGAGACGGCGCTCCGAAAAGTGAAACTCCAAGGAAGTTGTGCCGCTGCGCTTCTGTGCAGTTTTGCAGCAAGAGCAGTGGAGGGTGCAAAACCCGAGTGTTGATTGCGGTGTCTCGAGTAAATGTACATAGGCGTGTTGAACATCTCTCGTGCACCGAACGTAGCCAACCGTGCTAATCGGATGTGCCAATAGCCCATCTGTTAAACTATCATCTCACGGTGTTCTTGATTCCTGTCGTTAATGCTGGGTTTTTTATGCCCTTCTCACCCACCACGCCCCGAGCCGGTGGCGAGATTTTAACTCCCTCGCCTCGTATTCCGGAGGTCGTGGGTTCGATCCCAACCCTGCTGTGTATTTGGAGTTTGCATGCTGTGTATTTGGAGTTTGCATATCTCTCTCCCCGTGGTCGCGTGCATTTTTCTACAGGTCTTCCGGTTTTTCCTCCACATTTAGAATCAACGTCATGCGTTTAGAGTATTTGGCTGCTGCTATAAATATCCACATGATGATGATAAGTAAACTATTCACTGTTTTATTTTACCAGGTAAGGCCCACTGAGCTGCTATGTAGGGGAAAATTACAAAAATCCACGCGACCACGGGGAGAGACACGCAAACTCCAAATGTACAGCAGGCGTCAGGGTCAGGATCGAACCCACGACCTCCTGCATACCAGGCGAGAAAGTTAACACCTCGTCACCATTGCGCCAGTCACCCCCTCAGTACCCCCACCCCCCGCCCGTGGCCGACTGAGGTAACCTTGTTCTGTACGTGGTGGGAACACGATAATTGCGCACAGATTTCATAACAATGGTGTCCTGGATTCAACCTCATTGGAGACCCACCAATCCCGGCACGCCTCTGCAATCCCACTCCACGTAGGTGTACAATGTTCACATTTATTGCGGGTTTCAGCACAGTCTAGCCGCGTTTTTACAGCCACCAGGATTTAAAGCGAGTTTTAAAAAGTTGCCAGTACGCACGCAGTAAGTGTGCTGCGTAACACTCCATTGCTTGTAATACACGCATTACATATAGGCTACATTATTTATCCCTGCGCATTTCGTATGCATTACAGACAGCCTAACGTAATGGTAATGCATTCAAAATGTATGTTAAACGCGGCACGCTGCCGACAAACCCGGCGTTTGCCCGTGAATTTTGCGGTGTTTTTCACCGGCATCCCCCACCGGCGCGCACCGGCCAGCTCCATCAGCCCCGGTGGTGGGCCGCCAGTGGCCCCGGCCCCGGGGGAGGGGGGGCGGCTTCACCAGGCCACGGGTTTGTGCTCGTGGTCGTAGAATCCTCCGTTCTCCTCCGGCGTGAGGGTGGCGAGGACGCGCAGCATCCCCGCGACGCTCTCCTGCGGCGTCAGCGGGGCCTGCGCAACAAACGCGGCGCTCCTCGTCGCCGGCTCCTCCCCGCCCGACCTGGCCGGGAGCTGTCTGCCTGCTCGTTCATCCATCAGACTGTCTTTCAGCCTGTCCATCCGTCTGTCTGCCTGCCCAACTGTCTGCTTGTCTGTCTGCCTGCAAGCCTGTTCATTCATCCATCTGCCTGCCTGCATGACTGTCTGCTCGTCTGCCTGGCTGTGAATCCATCCATCCGTTCGTCTGTCTGATTGTCCATCTGCCACGTTGTGAATCGAATGACACGCAGTGAATGTGAGTCGGCCCGCTGTGGAATTATTTGTTGGAGCGGCTTTGGCCGTGGCCGAGACCGACGATGGACAGCTCCGTATAGAACCCACGTGGGTGCACGAGTCAGGAGCAGGGCAGGATGTCCGCCTCTGCTCGTCTATGTGGTTTTGGGAAAAATCCGAGGCCGACGCGGGGGCATGGGCCGTGCGGGAGTGGGGCTGGAGGTGTCCAAATACATACACCCAATGATTATTATTATCGTCACGGTGGCAAAATGTTCATTACCTCGCCTGGTATGCAGGAGGTCGTCGGTTCGATCCCGACCCCCGACGCCTGCTGTATGCTATATACTGTATTTGGAGTTTACGTGTCTCTCTTTCCCTCCCCGTGGTCGTGTGGATTTTTCTCCAGGTCCTCCGTTTATATTCCTCCACATTTAGAAGCAACATCACGCGTTTACAGTATTGGCTGCTATAAATTTCCACATGATGATAAGCCGCTTCGTCGAGCTATCATTTGCGATAGTCGGGAGTCGCTTCTGAAAAAGAGCCACATGGCACCTCAGTTGGGCCTTACCTGGTAAAATAAAAAAAAATCGTTCAGTTTGATTTTTTATAATTTATCATTATCCTTGTTTCCCAGGAATACCTCACCGAGCCTCGACACTCTTTTTCAAGAAGCTCCTGCCGAATTTTCGCAGTATGGGGTGGCGGCGATGCTGCTGCTGCGTTGTAATCCCAATTGACTAATTTGCAGGTCACTTTTTTACATCATTGGGATGTTTGACCAACAGCAGTTACATTGTGCGGAAGCAACCATCGAGTTCTTGCAAAATAAAGTTTTATTTAATCAGGTCAGGCCCACTGAAAATCGATCTGGCCATAAATGATAGCTCAACGAAGTGGCGGCTTATCATTACGTGGAAATGTTTAGCAGCCAAATTCTCGAAACGCATTTCGAGTCTAAATGTGGAGGGAAAAAAACCGGAGGACGCGGAGAAAATCCACATGACCACGGAGAGAGAGAAACACGCAAACTCCAAATATACAACAAACGTCAGCATCGGGATCGAACCCACGACCTCCTGTATACCAGGCCAGGTAGTTAACATCTTCTAGCCAGCGTGATGAGAGAGAGACTAAAACTCAAAATAAACAGCAGGTGTCAGGGTCGGGATCGAACCCACGACCTCCTGCATACCACGCGAGGTAGTTAACATCTCCTAGCCACCGTTGTGAGCTCACGACGGTGCCGGCGCGGAGCTTTGAGGTTTGCGGCCATCCGGAGCGAGCTCCTGCGAGGGTCCCTACCTCTGGGCCGCCCATGTCCGTCTTGACCCAGCCCGGGTCCACGCTGACCACAAACACCCCCGAGGTCTGCAGGTCACGCAGCAGGCAGCGCGTCACCATGTTGAGGGCGGCCTGGGGGGGGGGCAGGAAAGGGCGGGGGGTAGGGGGTGGTGGGGGAGGGGGCGGGGAGTGAGGAGGGGGGCACAACTGCAGCACGGCTCTGGGCCACCACCTCTCTCTCCCAAGGGTCAGCTGAGTTTGAGTTTGCGTTGAACCACCACCGCTGCTGCTGCACTCTCCCAGACGTCTGTGTGGCCGACGGGTAAACGGCGCTTGGCCAGGAGGGGTAGCGCCTGACCCATCTGCGTTGTTCGTCGTCGTTGTGGTCTCCGCCGCGACGCTGGCGAGCGGTTTTCATGTCGGGGTTATCGAGGGCAGGGAGCGGGCGGGCGAGCGAGCGGTCGTCTTGCCCATTCGGGATTCCGAGTCCGTTTCACTTTTTAAATCACCGTCTTACAACTCATCGATTTATACTTGCAGGCTTTCCCTGTAACTTAAGAATTAAAAAAACAATTCTGTTGTCTGATTGGATTACTCTACAATTATTATTATTCGCTTTTATCATAGTTCTTCAATTCATTGGAATTTCTAGAGTCATTGATATTGTTATTGTAAACTTTCTATTACGCTCAGATTGTATCTGAGCTGCTGTACATTTCCACGTGATCGTGAGCCACTTCGTTGAGCTACCAATTGTGACCAGGTCGCTTCCGAAAAGGAGCTATGCAGCAGCTGAGTGGGGCCTCACCTGGTACAAGACAAAACTTGTTTAGTAAATGGTTTAATAGGGTGACTGCAGGGCTGACAAGCAAACAAGGATTTGTGTCAAAGCTTGGGCAATGAAGGGCATGAGGTGTGGGGCTCGATTGTCAGAACTGGACGAACCGGGTGTCAGGAATCTCAGAAATGTAGTCCCTCGTGAGCAGATCGGATCAGTGGGGATGGCAATACCTCCTGTCTGGGTTTGACCCAGATTTGAGCGGACAGTTGGGGAATCGGCACCTGTGCTCGTTGGTGTGGTACCGGGCGTTGTTGCGTTTGTATACACGTTCAACCGCGTAACAGCAGACAGCTCGGATAATTAATCTGGGTGAGGGATTGGCTCTCCCGAGGCGGATCACACTCCAGGCTGGCACTGCATCACGCGCGTCCACGCGCGTGAACACTCTGCACGCACACATGCCCCTAACAAACACCCAGTGTATGGTACACACCTGCGCTCGCGCACGGAGCAGAGTGTTCACAGCACACGACCGCATTGTGCGCACACAAAGACAAAGATCCCCAGTTAAACTTCAATAGACTGTTGAGGAAAGCGCTGTTAGTGAGAAGCACACGAAGCAGTGGGTGGCCGCCACCACACCCCGCTGCCTTTGTCTCCATTCGTGGCGATATTTACACACCGCACCAGGCACTCGTTTGAGTCGAGCTAGGTAAGGTCCGGGGACCGGTTCAAATATTCGTGAGAGGGGATCGAACTCGGCTGGATGGGTTCGTACCGTGGCGCACTAAGCGCTTACGCCACCGCTCCCCGCGCTCATGGGCGTTGTGCGGCGCACCTTGGCAGCCGGGTAGGAGTAGCCCCACTCGCCCGTGGGCGCCAACGCAGCGAAGTGCAGCGAGCCCATCATGGACGAGATGTTGACGACGATGGCGCGACCCCAGCCCAGCAGCTCGGCCTTGTTCCGCTCAGCGGCGATGCGCAGCTGTGGGAGCAGGGCCTGGTCGGGTGGGGGGGGTGGAGGTGAGTGAACGTGCGACGCTGGGAAGCCGCCCGTGAGGAGCTCGGCCCTGTCCCCCTCCGGTGCGTGAAGCCGGTGCACGGCACCCGGGCAGCAGCGTGGCCGGCTGTCGACAAACTACATTTCTTGGCAAATTGAAGGACCTCAATCGTAGAGTCGATCCTCATTCTTCTACTCAAAAACTGACCTAGCCGATGGATTTGCTTCCGACTGCCCTTCGTCGGCGCCATTCGCACGCGGCTCGCGAACGCTGCTCGAGAATTCGCAACGCCGCGCACAGCCGTTCCATGCGGAGACGCTGGGAACCGCAGAGAAAAGCGAGGAAAAAGGCAGCCGGAACCGGCGATAAACATTTGAAATAAAAATATCAGCTTGTAACGCGCGCAGCGTTCGCCCGTTAACGTGGAGCGAAATCGACTTGAAGAGAGGTGAAGAGGAACCACAGGCGGAGCGGGAAGGCACCAACGCCGCAAGCTGGCGCCAACAATTGCCCAAGTTCTGCAGTCCTCCATATCGCATGGTCGGTGTTCTCGCGGTAGGTGCGGACGCTGCACCTGCGTGATCATGAGCGGCGCCACCACATCCACGTTGTAGTTGCGCGTCATGTCCTCGGCCTTGACGCTTCCCAGCGGGGCCATCAGCTCCACGCCCGCATTGTTGATGAGCACGTTCAACCCCTCCCCTGCCAAGGCCTTCTCCACGGCGAGCGCCAGAGCGGCCACACTCTCCTGCGAAGTCACCTCTCCAGGGGCAGAGGGGGTCACGGAGGCGAGGGCACGAGGGGATGAGAGGGGACGCCTGTGCATCTGCACGACCGCCCACCTCCGTGTGTGTACCGTAATTGTTCACAGTGGCCACTCCGGCTCACATATACACTGTGACACACACACACTGTGACACACACACTGACACGCACACACTGTGACACACACACTGTGACACACACACTGTGACACACACACTGTGACACACACACTGTGACACACACACTGTGACACTGTGACACACTGTGACACACACACTGACACTGTGACACAACAACAACAACAACCGCCATTCGCCACTAAGTGGCGTTGATGTCACCACGACGCTTGTGCCAGGCCATGTGCACCTTGAGGCCACGTGAAGTGTCGAACGCCCGCTGGCAGGGGGTCACGGGGCAGACCCAGGTGCCACGGGTCGACTGACCGAGATGACCGAGATGACTGGCTGATGCACCACCTGTGCCCCCTACTGTACCAACTTGCTGTGCTTTAGCCACCCGGCACTTCGCTCGTTGTTGTGAGCGTCGCTCCTCCGCCCTCCGTTGTTGTTGGAGGGCGACTGCCTCCAACTGCCCAGTAGCGTCCTTCACGAGCCTCCTCCACAGAGGCCGATCTTGACACCGCTGATACCAGTCATCGGCAAGTCCACTCAGCTCCACGTCCTCCTGTACCACATCACTCCATCTCTTCTCTAGCCCGTGCCGCGCCCGTTTAGCCCCCTCGATCCGGCCGAACAAAAGCTGTTTAGGAATGCGGTGGCTGGGCATGCGGGCTCCATGACCCAGCCAACGCAGCCTTGCCTGCCGGAGGAGCTCACCGATGGGACTTTGCCCAGATCTTTCAAGGATTTGTGAGCTCCTCACACAATCCAGCCTGGTTAAACCCAGGATGGATCGTAGGCAGGCCAGCCTAAATGTTTCCAAACGGCGAAAATGCTCCATTAGAGGGGTCCACGTTTCACAAGCGTAGAAAAGGGAGGGAATGACTGTGGCCGAGAAGACCTGAAGCTTCGTGCGGAGCGACAGTCCAGGTAGCTTCCACACAGCGTCAATCAACCGATGAAAAGATATTGCCGCTTGACTGATTCGGAGTGAGACCTCTGCTGTTAAACTGGAGCCGGTCATAAGCACACTGCCCAGGTATGGGAAACTCTCCACTCTCTCCACTACTGCCCCATCACCAATTGGGAGTTGTGGGAGTGGAGTGTCCGATGGTACAAAATACCCAGGCAGGTGCTTAGTTTTGGTGGGGCTGATGGTAAGGCCCCACCTCTTAGTGGCACGCTCCGGTCTCAGCAGCAGCGTCTCCAACTCCTCTTCTGAATGAGCAGCTATTACCAAATCATCGGTATACATAACGTGGTTGACCAATAGGGAGCCATCCCTTGATCGCACCCGGGCGTCGATCAGCCTCCCATTATATCTGTACCAAATGGAAATTCCCCCAGTACAGCTATTGAAGGCTTCACGAACTACGCAGTCAAAATAGATGTTAAATAATGTGGGAGCCAGAGGACATCCCTGTCGCACCCCAAGGTGTACAGGGAAAGGCTCTGACTCCCAGCCACGTAGTTTTACCCGGGCCCGCTCACCATCATGAAGGTCCTTAATGATCGTGAGCAGAGGGTCAGGGATTCCGAAAGCACGAAGAACAACCCAGAGCCCAGGCCTACTGATGGTATCATAGGCATTGACCAGGTCAATAAAGCAGAGATGTAGGTCTTGTTGGAATTCCCTATATCTCTGCTGTAGCAGACGGACAGAAAATATGGCATTTGTACAGGACCACCTTTTACTGAAACCGCATTGGGGCTCCGCAAACCTCTCCTCAGCGTGCCTAGCAAGACGATGTTGAACAATCCTTACCAGAACCTTTCCCGGCACACTGAGGAGTGAGATGCCCCTGTAGTTGTTTCAGTCTGTGCGGTCCCCCTTCTTAAAGAGGGGGACCACCAGGGCATCCTTCCAATTCTGCGGAACCCGTCCAGTGGCCCAGACTGTTGTTATGATGTCATATAGGGCAGTCTGTGCACAAACGCCACCCTCCCTCAGCATTTCGCTTGGGAGATCATCTCTGCCCGGAGCCTTTTCCTGGTCTCAGACTCTGGATCGCCTGCAGTACTTCCTCAACAGATGGCACCTCAGCCAGCCAATCACAGGGGGTGACCTCTTCCAATATTTGAGGCACCGCAGCCTCAGCAGGGTTATCCCCACTTTGTGCCATGATGTTTTCCTGGCTGAGGGATTTCCCCTCCCCCAGGACCTCACAGAAATGCTCAGCAAATCTGCAAACCTGTTCCTGGGGGTCGGAGATTGGATCACCGTTTTTCCCCTAATGATGGTAATAGGTGTGGTGCTGCAGGTTACCTTTTTGATGGAGTTAAATAGTGATTTGTGATCGCGGGCCACTGAGGCAGACTCTATCTCCTCAGCAACCCACGACCACCACCCATCCTTGCAGCGCCTTACGGCTCTCCGAACCTCCGAGCGAAGGCTGCGGTAAACCTCATTCTCTGACGTGGGATGCTGTAGCCGATGAGAGTGGGCCTGTCGCTTTTTTTCAACTAACCTGAACACCTCCTCTGTCAGCCAGGGTTTCTGGGGAGGTCTGGACCGTGTACCCAAAGCAGCCATTGCCGCTGCATGAGTCACAGTCCTAAACCTCGCCCATTTACCCTCGACATCAGGAGGAGTGGGGGACAATGCCAACCCCAGCTGCAAGCGATGATGACATTCTCGCTTGCAACTTTCATCAGCTGAGACCAGGCCACTTTAGGTTGGAATGGGGTCCTGGGTGTACACCCACCACCGGAGTGGAAGAATGGCAGGCGCATCTTACAGATGACTAGTCGATGGTCAGAGGGCAGATCAGCTCCACGGTAGGTCCTGGTGTCAAGGACATGGGCTCGCATCCGCTGGTCCGTCACTATGTAGTCCAGCAGATGTTTTTGCTTGGACCCGGCATGCATCCATGATGTGTGTGGATGCGCCGATGCCGGAAGAGCGTGTTGGTAATTACAAGCCCATGGGCTGCACAAAAATCTAGCAGCCTCCTACCGTTGTTATTGAGCTGATCTGGCCCATGCCTTCCAGTCACTCCAGACCAGGTGCCAGCATCATGACCAACTCGGGAATTGAAGTCACCCAACAAGATGACTCTGTCCCGAGTGGCCACTTTAGCCAGCACCTGTGACAGGAGGTCATAGAAGGCATCTGACTCATCGGCTTTGCCTGCATCCCTCCACGGATGTTCGTCTTCGGTGGGGGCATAAGTAACCACGACCACCACTCCTCGCCTCCGGTTGATGGGAAGGCGAGCCCAAAGTATCCTGGGGCTTACAGCTTCCCACACCTCACCGCCACGCTCCCACGCCCTCTTCATTATTTTGTTCAAAAGAAGAGCCACACCCTGTTGTTTGGCAGTCCCCTGCCCCGAGTAGAGGAGAGTCCACCCCTCATGGTGGCAGGAGCCAGAACCGGTCCACCGGACCTCCTGAATGCCAGAGATCCAGGTGGTACCGGTCCAGCTCCCGACAAAGGAGTAGCAGCCTTTCCTCCACAGTGAGCGTTCGAACATTCCATGTGGCCATCTGTAGTGGCTTTTCGTTGTTTCTGGAGGAGCCCCGAGGGTGAAGATTCAATCTCCTGGCTCCGCCAATTGGGGTTTGGCCAGGAGACGTCATAGACGTTTGTCCCCCCGAGGCCTCCGGCACAAGCTTATTTGTTACAGATTTATGTTTAATTCGTAGTTTCGTGGTAATAAATTGAGGGTGGAGGGGTTACCAGCCCCTTGCACCCGTCCAGAGCCCCCGTTTAGCCACTGTGGTGGTCACAGACGCCATGAGGGGAGAGGCCAATGAGGCATTGGCCCTCCCCCCACAGCACTGTCCACGACACTGTTGCCCGTCCGGCACCGCGAGGAGGTAGGAGGTTGTCTTCCTGGACTACACACACTGTGACACACAGTGTGTGACACACACACTGTGACACTGTGACACACACACTGTGACACACAGTGACACACTGTGACACACTGTGACACACACACTGACACACACACACTGTGACATTGTGACACATACTAACACAGTGACACACTGTGACATACTGTGACACACTGTGACACACACTGTGAAACAGTGACACACTGTGACACACTGTGAAACAGTGACACTGTGACACACACACTGTGACACAGTGACACTGTGACACACACACTGACACAGTGACACACTGTGACACAGTGACACACTGTGACACACACACTGTGACACACACTGTGACACACACACACACTGTGTCACACATACACACACTGTGTCACACACACACACACTGTGACACACACTGTGACACACACACACACTGTGACACACACACACTGTGACACACACACTGTGACACACGCACACACTGTGACACACACACTGTGACACACACTGTGACACACACACACACTGTGACACAGTGACACACTGTGACACACACACTGTGACACACACACTGTGACACACACTGTGACACACACACACTGTGACACACTGTGACACACACACTGTGACACACACACACACACACTGTGACACACTGTGACACACACACTGACACACACACTGTGACACACACTGTGACACACTGTGACACTGTGACACACACACTGTGACACAATGACACACTGTGACACACACACTGTGACACACTGAACGAGACAGAAGCACGGCTGATGCAGCGGGACAAAAGGGTTCACTCGCAGCGCTCGGGGAATCGCCACGCGGGCGTCTCGCGGACAGAGCCACCCGGGCCGGGAGAGGGTCAGAGGGGGGCCCACGGAGATTCCCAGAGGTAATGGGGAGTAGAAAGACGCGGGCCGCGCCTTGCACTGAATCTCGCCGAGGCTCTTTGAACCTCGCTGGGGTTTCTTTGGGCCACATTCCCGTGCCGTGTCCGGGCAGCCTCGCGACTGCGAGCGCGGCGCGACTGATATCGCAGCCTCACGACATCCAAGGGCACGAGAGAGAGACGGGGAGGGGGACGTTTCTCGCGCTCGCTCGCATGGACATCTGTGAAAGAAGACGCTGGCAGGAGCCATCTTCAGCACGAGTCTTGAGCCTCAACTGCGAGGCTTTTCCCGGTTGTCACCACGTACAACGGTGGTGACAATGCGTCTCAGGCTCAGGGGTGACTGTGGCAGGCGAGAAGGCTCCAGACGCCCCCCCCCCCGACCAATCCCACTCCCTCCGCCCCTACTGGACGTCTGCAAAAAAAGCTTCATCGCTCATCAGATTCCTCCTGCAGTCTAAATAAAAATTCTGATAAAAAAAAGACCGGTGGACAAACACGCTGGACGTGACCGCCCAGGGCTCCCGGGGAAAGCTTCTCTCGAGTCTCAGGGCTCGACTTCAATAGGGTCCTGGCCCAAGGGTTACGCAATAACGGCCAATGCCGCTGCTGGTAATTTTTTTTTAGCATTGGGATGTTTGGCCAATGGAAGTTGCAATGTGCGTTATCTTTATCTGTGGAGGGAGGGGGAAACAAACCGGGGAACGCAGAGGAAACCCACGCAGAACGGGGGTGGGGAACAGACGCGAACTCCACACGGAAAGTCGCCCACGTTGAACATCCAACTTAGGAGTTGAGAGACAAGAACGTTACCCCTGCACGGTGGAAGATACGCAGAGGAGTGAGAGGGGGACACCGGGGAGACACGCTGAGGAGTGAGAGGGACACCAAGAAGTCACGCGGACACTGCAGCGTGAGAGACGACACCGAGGAGTTGCGGCGTCTCGCCTCACCGAGCTGCAGCATCGTGAGCTGGGGGTGAGCGCTCGCCAGCTCCCGCAGCGCCTGGGACCCGGAGAGAGAGCAGGGCCCGTCCAGTGGCAGCGAGTACACCACCAACACGCAACCAGGCAATCACGAAACCACACAACCAGGCAACCACGAAACCACAACCACACAACCAGGCAACCACACAACCAGGCAACCACGCAACCAGGTAACCACGAAACCACACAACTAGGCAACCACGCAACCACACAACAGCACAACCACGCAACCAGGCAACCACGCAACCACGAAACAACACAACCACACAACCAGGCAACTACGAAACCACACAACCAGGCAACTACGAAACCACACAACCACACAACCAGGTAACCACGCAACCACACAACCAGGTAACCACGAAACCACACAACCAGCCAACCACGCAACCACACAACCAGGTAACCACGAAACCACACAACTAGGCAACCACGAAACCACGCAACCAGGCAACCACGCAACCAGGCAACCACGCAACCAGGCAAGCACGCAATCAGGCAAGCACGAAACCACACAACCACACAACCATGTAACCATGCAAACAGGCAACCACACACCCGTGCATCCACGCGACCACACTACACTTCAGTTGAACAAAGACGGTCACATCGCGCGCTTTCAAATAGGCTTGTGGCCGTCTGGAAAGCTCTTCCTTCCGATATTAGGAAGCCACTGGGGCTATGCACCTTTAAATCATCAACTAGATAAAAAAAAAACTCTTTGGAACACTTTTTTGTGTTTAGTTTGTTGTCCTTCCCCCGCACTTCTGATTAGCACGATTGGCTACGTACGGTGCGAAGGAAGTTCAACACACGTACACACAACCGTATCACCAGACAACCACTCACCCAGGCAACCACACAACCACGTGGCCACCACTTCCTCCACCACTACCTTCTCTGTCATCACCACCTCCACAACCACCGCATCAACCTCAACCGCCTCCACCACCGCTACGAGCACCTATGAAGGCCGGCACGGCACACAAAGGCGTGGGGTGGTCAGCACCACGCCCGGGAGCCTTTGTCTCCCCAGTGGCGATGGTTACACACCACACCAGGTACTCATTTGAGGCTGAGTCGACCTAGGAGAGGTCCAGGACCGGTTCGTATAATCGTCACTGGTGCTTGCCATGAGCGGGAATCGAACCAGGGTCACCAGGTTCGTAGCGCTAACCGCTACACCACCGCTCCTCACAAAGATCCCCCTACAGCCTTCACAGACTGTTGGGGCAAGTTCTGTGAGCCAGAACGGGTATCGTAGCGCAGCGCGCTAAGCACCACCCGCTCCCCCTACGATCACCACCACCGTCACCACCGTCACCTGCGCGCCGGCCCCGTCGGGGTCCCTGCAGGTGGCGAGCACGCGGGGGCCGGGGTCAGCAGCGCCCTGCGGCAGCGGCAGCAGCAGCAGCTGGCGCACGAGCTCCAGCCCCAGACCCCGGTTCGCTCCCGTCACCAGCACGGAGCGCGGCGTCGCCATGGGGTCGCGAGACGAGAGAGAGGTTCGGGGTTGAGAGGAGTGAGAAAGGTGAGAGAGGGGACGTGATAGTGTGTGAGAAGTGTAAGTGAGGTGGGAGAGGCAGTGAGCGAAGAGAACAGAGAGAGGAGGTGGGGGAGGCGACGATAAAAGAGCGAGGGGAGTTTGCCGGGAGGAGGTGGAGGCGCTCCTCTCGCAAAGACGCCGCCACCGCCTCTTGAAGTGCAACGCCTCCCTCCCTCCAGCCTCCCCATTGTTGCAGCAAATAGCAGCAGCAATCGCTGCTGCTGACGGATTGCCAGCACACATTCAACCGGCACATTTAACTTTCACATTTAACAGACACATCCAAACGTCACACTCAACTGTTGCACTCAACTGCCGCAATCAACCGTAACATTCAACCGATACATCTGTAGTGAGTCCAACTGAGTCACAGACGTTAACTTGGGAGCAACACTTTATTAACACAACAACACGAACATAACACAATCTACACTCGGGTCTCGAATGCCCATCTAACCACGCTACCGCAGAACTAAACACGGTTCGCTATCCCGGTCTGGACCATAAGCTGGGTCCCGGACCGCGTGGCTAGAGGCTTCTTCTCCCCGACGTGGATCTTCGAACTTAAAGAACGCCGGGAGCTCCTCACGGAGCTCTCGTTATATGCCCCCGGGCTGGGGCTGGCTCCGCCCTTAGCCCCGCCCACCTTCCAGGCTCCTCGAGCCCCTTCTCGAATGTTCCTGAGAGCTCTTCGGGACCACGTGACCGCCCCTCGGCCCCCGTCCACCGGTGGCCCCCCTCCATTATCGTCCGGTCACGTGACAACAGGTCAGCCAGAGCGGCATGCCCCAGAGTAACCCTGGCTGGCTGACGTTCGCAAGTCCCGGCACCACACAGTGACAATTACAGTCACTACACATCCAACTGTCACATTCAACTGTCGCGTGCTCAATGGGGATGGCCGGCACGGCGGGTGCTGTTGTGTTCACACAGCCACACGGAGCCAGGCGAGAGTCGCAATCGGGCTGCTCCACGGGGTTGAGGGCCTCCAAATCGTTCCGCTCAAGAGGCACGGATCCCAGACCTTGCCTCCCACCCGAGCGAGCTCCTTGCAGCGTTGCGCTCGTGTTCAACGACAATGTGGCTGACAGGATGAGTAAAGAACGTCGTCATGTCTTGTGGTTCCTTAGGCTGGACGCCCAGACGAGAGCGACGAAGAAGACCCCACGTGCCCCGATCGTCGGGGGGCCCTTGGGCTGGATCGCGTCGATGCAACAGCGCCCCTGTGGCCCTCCGCCGTGCAACTGCGACACAACTCGATTGCAACGCAGTTGCAGGGTTAACCCCGGGATGCTGCGCACGGTTTTAAGGTTTCCATAGGTCGGTGTGTGTGTACAATACGCAAGGTATTTGTTTTGTAAGAATAGGTTTTACCCTTTCTGGCAATAAAACAGTTGTGTTAAGATGTTCAAACACCAAACAGAAACCTTTTACAAAGAATCATGTCTGCATTGACCACACATACTTGTGATGAGTATTAAAACCAAAACATGCTCTGGTAGTATATGCATTGTCTTTTAAACTGATTGGTCCACACCAGAGACAGCTTTCTTTAGAGCAGAGTCTCAAACAGTGTTAGACAAGAGAACGCCAAAAGGCGAACAGCACAAAGACAATGCACTACCAGGGCATTCATAGCTCGGGTTTGAGCAGCTATAACATCTTAACACAACTGTTGTATTGCCAGAAAAGGGTAAAACCTATTCTTATACTTTTATACTGGTGTAGTAACGCTTATGACTCGTTCACACCGGAGTTGGAGGCACACTTGTTTATTTAACACCACACGTTGTGACATACACACTGAGGGGGTATCGGCCCCCTCACCCGTCTATCTGAGGACACACCTCTAGGCTAACCCTAGCCTGCCTCTGAGTCCTCCTCTAATGGGCTAGGGGAGGCTATCTTGGCCCGACACTGGTCAGTCGGGCCCGGTACCCAGAGTCCAGACCAGCACTGGCTCTGGCTCTGGTACCACGCCACTGGCTCGAGCCTGCGCGGTCCTGATAAGGACGGCGTGCCAGGGGGAGACCAGGGCTCTATCTAGGACGTCTTCCGTCTCCTCTTCTTAGCTAACACAACACTCCCGAGCCCCTCGATACATTCCCCTTTTATACCCAACCCCTCCCTGAGGGGTGGGGCCCCGGGGGATCATAATGACCGAATCGACCCCCCAGGGTGTCTGGCGCGGACGTCGCAGAGGGCACCTGCTCGTGCACACATGTAGCCCCGCCTACTGTGTTTGTTTACCATAGGCTGCCATGCATAACGGGCTCTCTCTCTAACACCCCTACATCACTCCCCCCCGCATAGCATGCAGCCGTCCCGGCTGCCAACATACAAAAATTTGACAATAAAGGTGCCTTCACCCCCTGACCGCGCGTGTGCCTCACTATTTTTGAACAATAACAGGAACCAGAACAAGAACGCAACAGCAAGATGAGAAAACAACCCGTCGCACCCCCCCCGAATAAATACGAATTCCGTAAAAAAAACAGCCTATATACAATCAGCAGGGAACCCACCACGCACACACAACACACGGTGAAGCCAACATATGTACATCCGAGGAGTGGGGAACACACCACCCACACAACATCCAATGAACACAACAGCTATGTACACATTTTCCGGCCTCACAACAGTTTGCGCATTTTAGCGCGCGTCCTTGCAGCGGGCCCCTCACACGGGGTAACCGCGTGTGGCGGACCATCAGGTGGCAATTGTCCGTCTTGGGGTGAGCATTCATCCGACTCCGCGTGACCCTCGGTATCCGCAGGAGGGGTGATTGGGCGTGAGCCCGTCACTCCTGATGCACCTGAAGGTGGCACAGCCGGCAAGGCATTAGGTGAGAGCAACGGAGACGGACCCAGCGAGTCGGCCGACCCCCCACATGCTTGGCCACGCGCGTGTGAAGTGTGATTGTGTACCGCAGAGAAGGGTTTTAACCTAGAGGGGTGCACGAACCATCGCCGCTTCCCCCACTTGATGCGCACGCACTGCGGTCGTAACACCTCCACCACTTCCACAGGGCCCCGCCACGGCCGCACCAGTTTAGAGGAGGTTGCCAGTGGCACCTGGGGGCAGTGCAGCCATGCCTTGTCCCCCGGCTTCCACTGCAGCATGTGCGCTCGACTCAATCTGAGGCGCTCATTCGCCTTCTGACGGAGGTCAGAGTTTTGCATTGCAGCATCCCGTGCCTCGGTCAATTTGTCCAGATTAAATTTAACGTGGTCAGCCAGATTAGTTTTTCCCTGCGGCACGGGGATCTGCAACTGGGCACGAACAGGCGGGTCTGGTTCTCGGCCGTACATGAGGTAAAAGGGAGAAAACCCCGTAGCTGCATGGGGTGCCATCCGGTACGCCGCCAAGACACCCTGAATTTGTAGGTCCCAATCCGTTTGCGAGTCCGAAACTTGTTGTGATAACATGGACGTGATGGTGCGATGCAACCGTTCGACCATCCCGTCAGTTTGTGGGTGATATGGGGAGGTCCGAATTTTCTTTGTGCCCAGGAGATCACAGACTTGTCTGAGTAGTTTACCGGAAAAATTTCTGCCCTGGTCGGTCAGCAGCCTCTCCGGAGCACCTTTGTCCAGGACATAACCCTGAACAAAGGCCTCCACGATGGCTGCTGCCGACTGGTTGGCCAGAGGCCAGGCCATAGGCCAGCGTGTAAAATACTCGACACCAGTCAACAAATATCTATTCCCCCTGGGGGTGGCGGGGAATGGTCCCAAAATGTCCAGAGCGACCAGCTCGTTTATCCTGGACACTTTGATCGATTGCAAGGGCGGGTTAGACTCCCGTGCCGGCGGTTTGCGTTGTGCACATCGAGGGCATGATCCCAACAAATCCCCAACATCCCTCGTCATGCCAGGCCAATAAAAATCAAGTTGCAGCAAGGCGAGAGTCTTTTGGGTCCCCAGGTGTAGGAGGCGCTCATGAGCGGCCCATACCACCCTGCCCCGCAACCCAGTAGGGACCACCAGCCGATGTCGACGCGACTTCCCGTCCCAATGCATCAGCAGGCCTTGGCACATTTCCCATGCGTCGGAACCACCTCTTTTTCCCCCCGCCGCACCGCCAACGCGACGTCGCCACCCGAGGAGGGACACATCCTCCATCTGGAGGCGCCCCCAGTCAATGACGGGCAACCCCAACAGGGAATCTTTGCCCTGTTGTTCGATCGAATTAGTAACTACTGTATCGTCGTCGTTGGCGGCCGCCAAGACAGGAACCGATGTGTCCCCTGGAGGTCTGCAACGTCCAGACCCCAGGAGGCATGCACACTCGGAGGTGGTTGGCAAGCGCGACAGAGCGTCCGCGTTGGTGTGGCGAACGCCCTTACGGTATGTGGTTTGGAAATCGTAATCCTGGAGGACCTCCAACCATCGGGACAATTGTCCCGATGGCTGTTGAACCCTCAGGGCGTACTGCAGTGCCGCATGATCTGTGCGGACGGTGAAATGCCGACCGTACAGATATGGGCGATACTGTTGGATGAAATGGACAATTGCCAACAGTTCCCTACGGGTGACACAATATCGTTGCTCCGCTGGAGACAACACCCGACTGCCGTACGCAACCACACGTTCCACGCCGTCAACCACCTGGGAGAGCACGCCCCCAATACCCGTGTTGCTCGCATCGGTGTCGAGCAAGAATGGTTTTGAAAAATCAGGGTAAATCAGGGGAGGAGCGTTTACCAAAGCGTCCCGAAGGGAGCAAAAAGCAGCTTCCTCCTCCTGACCCCAGCAGAACCGAACCCCTTTTGATGTTAAAGCGTGTAGGGGTTTTGCTATAGTCGCAAAATTAGCGACGAAGCGTCTATAATACGACGCAAACCCAATAAAACTCCTAACCTCTCCCACTGAGGTGGGAGTCGGCCAGGAGCTTACACACTGCGTTTTGGCGGGATCGGTAGAAATACCTGAGCGTCCCACGATGTGCCCCAAATAACGCACCGACTCGCGTAACAAATGGCATTTTTGGGGCTTAAATTTCAAATTAGCAGCCCGCATCTTTAGGAAAACCGCCCGCAACCTCTGGAGATGTTCATCAAAAGTTTTGCCAAAGACAATAACGTCATCCAAATAAATCAGGCACGACTCCCATTGCAATCCAGCCAAAACCAATTCCATCAACCGCTGGAAAGTTGCCGGCGCTGAGTGTAAGCCCATCGGCAACCGGTTGAATTGAAACAGGCCGTGCGGAGTACGGAAAGCAGTTTTAGGCTTTGAATCATCGTCCAGAGGAAGCTGCCAGAATCCCGAAAGTAAGTCCAATGTGGAGAAGAATCGCGCTCCCGCCAAGGCGTCAAGCGATTCGTCCATCCGTGGGAGCGGGTATGCGTCGGCAACCGTAATTTTGTTAAGGCGCCGAAAGTCAACGCAAAACCGCAACGAACCGTCCTGCTTCTTAACCAGGACGATCGGCGCTCCCCAAGGGCTGTTGGAGGGAGAAATGATGTCGGCGGCTAGCATGTCATCAACAGCCGATTTGACATGGTCCTTTTCGGCGGGACTCAACCGAAAAGGATTCTGGCGTATTGGCGCGCTGTCACCCGTATCAATATGGTGACGCAGCAGATTAGTGCAGCCCAAATCGTATTTATCCCGACTGAAAACGTCGGAAAATTCCCTTAGTAGTGTCTTAAGACGTTGACGCTCTAAATTTGACAGGTCCGTCGATCCCGCACAAAGCGCCTCGAGCCACCCTTCATCGCTGTCCGAATGTGGTCGCGGTGCAGGGACAGCGCCGACATGACTCGCGACGGGTTCCTCACAGGGCACCGGCGTTGCGTGAGCAAGCACGGTCCCCTGTGGGACCACCACCGTCTGCGAGCCCACATTGAGGACCGCGATGAAGGGTTCTCCTTCCCCTCTCACTATGGTCTGGGCCGGGAGTAAATCAGGTCCACTGACCCCGGCCCTAGACGGTCCCAACAGAACCCCTTGAGCCCCAATGCCCTTAGCGAAGGGCCGCCGAAGTTTCAAGGGAATCAACATTTGCGCCCCCGGAGGAACGCGCACCGTTCTATCTACGAACGCCGGCACCGTCGCGAACGCCGTCCGGCTCGTAGCGGGGGATGGCAGAAACGCCATGCGTCGGCCCGATGGGAGCTCAATGCATCCCTGGTCAATTAATATCCTAATCGGCATTTTGGCCAGGAAGTCCGTCCCCAGCAGGCACGGAACCGCCAGCGAGGAGGAAACAAAAATCGGCCCAGACAATTTAATATCCCCGACACAAATTTGGGCACGAATTTGTCCGATGATGCCAAGTGAACCCCCGTTAGCAGCAAAGAATGGCACGTTAACAGGCATCAAAGGACGGCTTTGGGCAGGGAGAATGTTATAAATCAACTCCGAAATAATGGTCGCCGATGCTCCTGTATCGACCAGGATGCGCACCTCGACCCCATCGATGTGGCCCACAACGGCCGACGACCCTGACGACGCGGCTACAACCCGATGGGCCAACACGGACCACTGGCTGGGTTCAATCTGAGTACCCAGAGCGGTGCGTGTTGGTGCCATGGTACGCGATATTGGCCCCCCCTTCGCTGCGGTGTTTGAGTGTGTGACGGGCGTGTGCGTGGGCCAAGCATGAGGGGTGCCGCGACTCGCCGGATTATGATGGTGGAGCTTGTGACGAGGGCCAGCGTCCCGTTGAGGTGTCGTCCTGCGCTGCCCAGGAGAGCGGCACCCCGAGGCGACGTGGCCCCGGATGCCGCAGTTGTAACAGCGTGGAAGCGCTGGTGACGACGATGGATGTTGTAGACGGCTTGAACCGGCCCGGTCCTCCCGTACTCCCGCTCCATGCTGCCGTTGATGGTCGATGGCGCAAACCTCTTCCGCCGGGAGGGTGGCTGCAGCGACGGCACGCCCGCTCGCCGCCTTGCTGGCCTTCCGTCGTTGAGAGGACAGGTTTGCGTGGAGAAGACGGGCCGCTTGGAGGGAGCACATCTCTGCATCGTCCTGTGCGACAATGACGATGTCTAAGTCGTCCGCCAGCAAAAGTATCTTCTCTGTCACCATGGCGTCGACACCCTCGTCATCCATTCGTGGAAAGGCCTCCTTCGCCAGTGCCAGGAGGCTTGTGCGGTACGCCAGGGGCGACTCCTTCGTCCCTCGCTGGCGATCGTAAAAGAGTTGGCGACAGTCCGATGGTGGACCATATACCGCCGACAGCACCTGCATCGCCTTCTGCAGCGTGGAGCGCCTCTCCTTCGAAGCCGATGTTAGAGTGGCGAGGGCGTCGCTGTCGAGAAGTGCTGGCAGCGCGCGGAGAGCCTCGGCGTCTGTCCACTGTGCCATCTCCTGGTGAGCGAGGAAGCGCCGCTGGAAGCCGCCCCAGTCGCCATCCTCGCCCACAAATTCCTTGAGTGGAGGTAGCCGCTGATGTAAGGCAGCGGCTGCAGAGGAAGAACGCACTCCCTCGTCCGCCTCACTCAAGTCAGCGTCGGCACGAACCAGCGATGGCATCGCCGGTCGCACCCGTGGTGACGTTCCGCCCGTTGGTGGTGACGCGGCAGGTACTGTACTCCCGCCGTTGGACGCGATGCTTAGAGCGGCCACGCCCTCAACAGCAGCTGCGGCGATGGCGGGAGTTTCAAAATGTTGCTCCGTGGAAATGGCGGGAAGGCGCTGTGATCGTCGGCTGCCGTTGCCCCGTGGCGGTCCCGCAGCCCCCAGCTGCGTGATGGTGTCGAGCATGGCGGCTGCGGCGTACAGCAGCTCGGTCAGCTTCGCGTGCGCCTCCCTCAGCCCCTCCATCGACGGCTCCCCTTCCTCCAGCTGCTGTGGCGTGGATGCGCCCAGCCCCGGCTGGTCGATGGCATCTTCAGCCGTCTCGGGCCCTCCGACTGCAGTGGTGTCTTCTGCCTCTGGTACCCCGACTCGAGTCGTCCGGCGTGTATCCATGTTCGTACTTTGTTTCACTTCTGACGCCAGATGTAGTAACGCTTATGACTCGTTCACACCGGAGTTGGAGGCACACTTGTTTATTTAACACCACACGTTGTGACATACACACTGAGGGGGTATCGGCCCCCTCACCCGTCTATCTGAGGACACACCTCTAGGCTAACCCTAGCCTGCCTCTGAGTCCTCCTCTAATGGGCTAGGGGAGGCTATCTTGGCCCGACACTGGTCAGTCGGGCCCGGTACCCAGAGTCCAGACCAGCACTGGCTCTGGCTCTGGTACCACGCCACTGGCTCGAGCCTGCGCGGTCCTGATAAGGACGGCGTGCCAGGGGGAGACCAGGGCTCTATCTAGGACGTCTTCCGTCTCCTCTTCTTAGCTAACACAACACTCCCGAGCCCCTCGATACATTCCCCTTTTATACCCAACCCCTCCCTGAGGGGTGGGGCCCCGGGGGATCATAATGACCGAATCGACCCCCCAGGGTGTCTGGCGCGGACGTCGCAGAGGGCACCTGCTCGTGCACACATGTAGCCCCGCCTACTGTGTTTGTTTACCATAGGCTGCCATGCATAACGGGCTCTCTCTCTAACACCCCTACACTGGCAAGAAAGGTCCCAATGTATTTGATTATTGCGCAAGATACCAAGTTGCGCAATATTGTGAGTTGAGGTCACCGCGCGTTGAGAGCTCCGTCCCTCCACTCCGTGCTCCTCCTGCACAACCACGCCCAGCGCCCTTTGCCACTCCACTGCTGGATGAGGGGGGAGGGGCCTCCCCACGCCGTGCGAATCGTGGGGGGCTTAGTTGACCACGGCTGGTGAGCAGGAGGCATGTAATCTGGGAACACATACACGCTGGAGCATGTAACAGTACAACAATGTAGTTTGTTAGACTCCCCTTTGCTGACAACGCATTTGAAAGCATGCCAGCTGCGTCAATTCTCGAACTGTGCATTCCGGTCAGAGGAAAATCAACCTGGGCCTTCCTACTCAAAGCAAAGGAGACATTGTACACACATAATGTTCTTCTTAGGTTTTTTTCGGTAAAGTCACGTAGAAAGTAAAATAAAATAAAAACAAAAATCACGACGTTTCGGAGGCAACACAAGTCTCCGTCATCAGGTGGGACCGTCACAGCCAGATTAGCTGTATCAAGTGAGGCAATGATTCAAGATGTAATCCCTTAAAAGCGAGTTGAGGGGGGAGGGAGAGGGAGGGGGGAGCTCATCAGACTATGGTAGCCAATGAAAGGAACGTATCGGGAGGGAGGGGGGGCGAGGCCAAAAGGGTGGGCGATGGACGTGGAAGCGCTTGTGCGCAAGCGGCCAGCCACTGCACCCGCCAACACAATGGGCAGAGAGGAGGAGGGGAGGTCTAATACACATGATAGACAAAAGAACGAAAATGATGATGGGTACAAACTTAGGGGGAGCTCATCAGACTATGGTAGCCAATGAATGGAACGTATCGGGAGGGAGGGGGGGGCGGGGGGGGGCGAGGCCAAAAGGGTGGGCGACGGACGTGGAAGCGCTTGTGCGCAAGCGACCAATTACTGCACACGCCAACACAATGGAGAGAGAGGGGGAGGGGGGGTCTGATACACATGATAGACAAAAGAACGAAAATGCCCATGTTTATACCAATGCTGGCTGAACAATGAAGAGAGTACTGTTAAAATAACTGGGGATGTTAACACTCGGTAAAGTACAGTAAAATAGTGCCTGTCAGATAAGATGGTCCAAAAAATTTTGTGATTAAGTCTTTTTTGCGTGGTTGATAACATCTTTCCAATGATTACTAAGTTTGTACCCATCATCACGGTTGAAATTATGTCTGTGTTTGTATATTTGTATGGCTTCGTGTACAAACCTTTGATGGTAGCCGGGAGGTTTGCAGAGAACCTTGGTCTCGGAAAAGACAATTTCATGAGAGCCCACCGAGTTGTAGCAATGATCGGCCACGGCAGAAGAATCAGTTCTGCCGTGTTTCAGATCTGACTTGTGCTCGCGGACACGATCAGAAACATGACGTTTCGTTTCTCCAATGTAGCAATCACCACAAATGCAACTCAATTTGTAGACTCCAGGATACTGTAAGTCAGGAACGACATCCTTCACAGATGGAATCAGATCACGGATTTTATGTACTGTACTGAATCGGACTTGGATCTTATGTTTGTTTAGAATTTTGGAGATCTTTTTGGTCACGCCAGCTATGTATGGTAACGTGATGGTTTTGGTCGGAGTTTCATGTGGCTGTTTCTGTGTGGTGGGAGAGACAGCTTGGCGGATAGTACGGTCAGAGTATCCGTTCATCCTGAGGGCCCGATGTACATGTCTTAATTCACCGGTCAGGTGGTGTTTGTCAGAAATGCCATGTGCTCTGTGGTATAGCGTTTTGATGAGAGAGTTCTTTTGAGATGGGTGGTGGTGGGAATCCGGTTTCAAGTAGGAGTCTGTGTGGGTGGCTTTTCTGTAAACAGAATGTCCCAAGGAACCGTCAGGACTCCTCTCAAACAGAATATCCAAGAATGGTAGTTTACCGTCTTTCTCCACTTCCATGGTGAATCTGATGGATGGGTGTCTAGAATTGATGTGATCCAAGAAGTGGTTCAATGCTGGGAGGCCATGTGGCCAGATGACGAAAGTGTCATCCACATATCTCTTCCACAGGGAAGGACGCAGGGTGGATGTCTGGATGGCGTCTGATTCAAACTTTTCCATGAATATGTTGGCTATAACTGGTGACAAAGGGGAGCCCATAGGGGTACCCTCATTCTGTTTGTAGAAGGTGCCATTCCAGGTAAAATAGGTGTTGGTGAGGCAATGCCTAACCAGCGCAGGTGCATCAGAATTCAATCCATGTTGGACTAAGTCCTCAATTATTGTTAGGGTGTCCGGTACTGGGACTTTGGTAAACAAAGATACTACATCAAAGCTGACGAGGATGTCATCAGGAGATAGTACCATGTCCTTAACCATAGAGACTAATTGGGTTGAGTTGAGTACTGCTGAAGAGGTCTTGCCTGTGAAAGGGAGCAGAGTATCTGATAGAAAACGGGCTAGTTTGTAATGTGTCACAGGTAGCTCTGTGATATCCACGCACCCCCATTGGCCGGTATTTAGTGAGGATTTTTGATCGTTTGGAATCAATGACCGATCGCCTACTCGGGGTGGGCGGTGGTTAACCGCCGTCCGGTGGGAGCACGTGACCGCTCCCATCTGTTGTATATGTGACCCTTTTTCAAAAATTTATATTAAGAATAATTCTGCTAAAAATATATATTTTTTAATCAATCGCGGGGTCACTTGGAGCGCAAACAAAGGTTGTAGCACCCACCCTCACCACAGCTGCCTTTCACACTCGCGACAGGAAGCCGTAGATGAACCATAAAAGATAATGAAAGGACACCCCCCCCCCCCATACAAAGGAGAGACGAAGGTGACACCCCTCCCTCCCATCAACGGACAGGGTCAGTCATAAAAAACACATACGCCCGCCCCCGTACAAAGGAGAGCAAAAAGAAGTGGCTCAAGAGAACTTTTATTGCAGGTTGGGCATCTGTGTTCCACGGATGAAAGATGGCTTGGGGAAGGAGATTTAACAGATGTCTCAATAAAACACACTCACACGCGGACACACATACCACTCCCCCTCCCCACAGCAAGCGACATCAAAGCAAAGTTGGGCTTTTGTGAAGAGAGAGAGAGGGGAGGGATTATACAATTCTAAGTACGAACACGACTCACAAATCGTCAGTCTTGCTTCAGCCTTGCTCAAGCTTGCGGTGCCGTCGCGAGGGAGCAGGCACCGATATACCATGGGTGTCATGTCTCGCAGAGAGAAGTAACGATGTGTGCTTGAGAGTTGGGTTCGGCATGAGTCGACAAGAGTATCGCTGAAAGTTTTATGCTACATTTACCCTGATGTGTTGATACGCTCGCAAAGTCAAGGATTGTGACAAGTGGTATTGTACTAAGCTTTCACAGTTGTTTAAGAGGTGTGCGTATACAATTCACAAACTTTGTGAGTGAGTGCCAGCAACAGCGCCGGATCATCATCACCACCAACGGAGGAGCATCATCATCACCACCGACGTAGAAGAAGACTCCGCAAACTCAACAAGTATGTAGAGGCTCGCTGGGTAGCGACATGCTAAACCAAGCAAGAATTCTGCGCCAACAGAAGTATCGCGACACCGAGCTGCTGCAGTGCGAGTGAGACTGGCGAAGATTCCAGTTATCACTCGTGAAATAGCGAAAGCGCCCAGCGTCTGCCATCACCGAACGAGAGCATCGTTCATCGCCAGAGCACCCGGAGCCGGAGAGCGCGCACAGCCGCGTCGCCCAGTACCCAGATCATGTAAACTAAACTTTTGAAACCTTCGTCACGAATCTACATGCTCACAGAGAGAATATCGTGTTAAACCTGTTTCTTTGCCATCGAACCTTGTCCACGAATTAATTAAAGCTTAGCCAGAGATACGAATCATCCGTAAGAGGGCACGCCCACCGCCGCACACCATTGTTCCAAGACATTTCGTTAAATATATAATCTTGCCGATGAATCTATTAACGTATACTTTCGCCTTTGGGGTATAATAATTTGCTTTTATTGCCTTTCGTATGACTATCATTACATACCTGTTTTAAAGACTCTCCATCGCCGTCTAAGCTCGCGTTACGCGGTGGAATAAATTATATGTGCGGTTGCCAGAGTGAAACAACGCAATCCTTGATGGTTATCTATACTGCTCGCGGAAGGAAATTTCCCCGATGGTACCATGGATAATTCAAAGCATGAGAGTTCGCATATTAGAGTGACATGTTTTTGTTTAGAATTAAAATTGCTTAACACAGAAGTGTTTGAGTGTTTCTTTCCTAAGTTCATGCGTAACAATCTTATTTATAAGAACTGTATCCTGCATTGAGATATGAATTTGGAGACCTAACATAACACACTAAGATATACTCAATAAATGTTTAAGCAAGAATAATTGCCTTATCCCGATTGATACGACTCTGGGCAGCGAAGCTAAGCCTAATTATCATAAATACCCACATTAGCATAATCGCAAACATTCGCATAAATTAATACTATTGGAATAATTTATACGCACAATTACACAAATTTGCATAATTTACGAGATTTACGCATTTTTCGAATCTTCATTACATTTTTATTATTTTTTAAATCTATTTTTCATAACCCGACATATACAACACATCCATCCACCGGGGAACACAGCCAGGTCGAACTGCAGATGCTGCCCAGCTGTGCGAAGGTTTGCACGAGTGCGGCTGATAAAAAAAAAATGTACCCAGGCAAGTCGCCCCAGGTACGCAGTGTCGTTCACTGGGGCGCTACAATGGCGAGATGTTATATGCCTTGCCTGGTATACAGGAGGGCGTGGGTTCGATCCAGCCGATGCGATACCTGGATAGTTGAAGTTAGCGTTGTCTTTCTCTCTCCCCAGGGCGCGGATTTTTCTTTGCGTCCTCCGGTTTTTCCTCCACATTTAGAAACATGCGTTTAGAGTATTTGGCTTGCTATACATTTCCACATCAGCCACTTGTTTGAGCTATCACTTGTGGCCAGGTCGCATCTAAAAAAAGAGCTACATGGCTCAGTGGGATTTACTTTGTAAAATAAAATAAACATTTGTTTAGCTGTCAGGTGGGTGGTGCATTAACCGCCAACAATAACATTACGTTCAATGGTTTGATCTGAACCTTAATTTGTTTGGTCTTTGTCATTTTTGTGAGCCAGGTCACCCCCTTGCAATAGAGGCTCCGCACATCCTGACCTCTTGAGTACTCACCTGGGTGGTTCAATAAAATCAACTTGAAAATAGCAATGGGAAGAAACCCATGCAGAACAGAGGGGGGTGGGGACATATATGCTTCACACATAAAGGCGCCCGAGTGAGAAATCGAACCCAGATGCGTTTTGCTCCGAAGCACACACACGTGTTACCACTGCGCCACCCTGTCGCTGCAGTGCGGAAGAAACCTCGTGAAGGAGCGTTGAAGCGCAGGGAGGCCGTGTAGATGTGTAATGTAGTAACTCGGCGGGAGACGACTTCACGGGTAACACACTCTTTATTTTATCAAACTTGGTTACAGGTGACTAACACCTACTTTGTATCTCGGGTGACAAACACCCACTTAGCTACTTGGCGACTAACGCCCACTGAGCTACTCGGATGACCAACATCCACTTAGTACCCGGGTGACAAACACCCACTTAGCTACTTGGCGACTAACGCCCACTGAGCTACTCGGATGACCAACATCCACTTAGCTACTCGGCGACTAACGCCACTGGGCTACTCGGATGACCAACATCCACTTAGTACTCGGGTGACAACCACCCACTTAGCTACTTGGCGACTAACGCCCACTGAGCTACTCGGATGACCAACATCCACTTAGCTACTCGGCGACTAACGCCACTGAGCTACTCGGATGACCAACATCCACTTAGCTACTCGGCGACTAACGCCACTGAGCTACTCGGATGACCAACATCCACTTAGCTACTCGGCGACTAACGCCACTGACTAAGTCTTCAGCTCCGTCTTCGGGTCTTCAACTGGGTAACTCTCCCCGAGTGCTCTCGCGCGTCCCCCTTTATACCCCACCTGCGGACGTCGCTGCGAGCACCCACTTATTCGACCAATCGCCGGGCGCTGGCTACGATCCTCTTTTCCCACAGCTCATCGTGCCTCACCACTCACTCCGCGCCGCCCCGTCATCTGTCACTCCCGGCGCGCGCGTCCACACCACACCCACAACGCGTGCCCAACCCCGCACCCCGCGCCGCCCCGTGATCCATCACTGTCACAGTCGGCGCACGTCAATACCACCACTACATCACCCCCTACCACATAGCTCGCAGCCGCCCCGGCTGCTATAAAAATACACAAACCCCCCCTGTGTGCCCCGTAACACAACACAACAACAAGAACAACAACTAAGCTAACAACACAACACGACGCGAACACTACCATCCGCAACCCTCAACCAATGCCCCCGCGACAATAGAACAATATATACAAACCGGCGAGTGACAATAGCAATGTGTATGCAAAAAAAATATAAATGGAAAATTTTTTTTTTTCATTCGACTCGTGCAGTGTCCCCTTTTCTTCCGAGCGTCCCTACAACGGGACATTACCCCGGCAGAGGGGAACACCGGGCGAGCTCGGTGTAGAGCAAAAAAACCGTCTTCATGAAAATTGTTGAGACCTAGCCCGAGTCCGCCTTGCCGGTCCGTCGTACGGCACCAGACGCGGTTGAACGTCCGGTGGTGCCGGCGGTTCAGGGAGACATCGGCCAGGCATCGAGGACTCGTGCGTGCCCCGGGGTTCAGGCTCTCGACGGTCAGCAGCCGTCAAGCCCGAGGCACCTGGGGGTGGGTCAGGTGGAGACACGTGAGGAGCAGCCTGCGACACCTCCCTCCCCGAGTCGACGGTCACATCACACGCCCGGTCGTCACGGCACAGAACGGGGTCACACGGTGCCGCATAGGGCTTCAGTCGGGAGGGGTGCACATACCAACGGCGTTTCCCCCATTTAATCTGTATACTCTGGGGTCGTGCAACCCGCACAATTTCCACCGGTCCCCTCCAAGGTCTCAACAACTTGGGGGACGTAGCCAACGGTGCATGTGGACAATGCAGCCAGGCCTTATCGCCTGGTTTCCAATCATGCGTATGCACCCTCCGCTCATGCAATTTCTCGTTTGCAATTTGCCGCGACCGCGAATTCAACCTTGCCGCCTCCCGCGCTTCAGTCAATTTGGCGATATTAAATTTGATGTGGTCTGCCAATTTAGATTTTGCACGTGGCTGGGAAATCCCCAGTTGGACGTCCATGGCCGGATCGGCCTCCCGCCCATACATAAGAAAAAATGGGGAAAACCCCGTCGCCGCATGAGGGGCCATTCGATAGGCCGCGAGTACCCCCGGCACCTGTAAGTCCCAATCAACCTGATCGTCGCAGACCTGTTGGCACAACATAGACGTAATCGTCCTGTTCAGACGCTCAACCATCCCGTCAGTCTGCGGGTGGTAGGGGGAAGTACGCACTTTCTTTGTACCCAACAGGTCGCACACCTCGCGCAACAAAACGCTCGAAAAATTCTTCCCTTGATCCGTCAGCAAGCGTTCGGGGGCGCCCTTGTCCAACACATAACCCTGGACAAAGGCGTCCGCCACCGCCGCAGCCGACTGGTTGGCGAGCGGCCATGCCATAGGCCATCGGGTGAAGTATTCCACGCCAACCAGCAGGAACCTATTTCCCCTTGGTGTAACCGGAAAGGGCCCCAAGATGTCCAACGCTACCAATTCGTTTATACGCGAAACCTGAATGGATTGCAGCGGTGGATTAGCTGCCAATGGTGGCGGTTTCCTTTTTGCGCACCCTACGCATCCCTTAAGAATATTCGCCACGTCGTTACCCATCCCCGGCCAATAATAGTCTCGCTGGATTAGGGCGAGCGTTTTGTGAAAACCCAGATGCATGAGCCATTCATGAGCTGCCAGAACAACCCTACCCCGCATAGCAACAGGCACAACGAGCACGTGACGCCGGGACATGTTGTCCCACCTCATCAAAAGGCCCTGTCTGCACACCCAGGAACCGACCCGCGCCTCCCCTTCTTCGGGAGCGCCAACTTTCCGACGCAGCGTAAGTAGGGAGCTGTCGGACATCTGGAGGCGGCCCCACTCAATGAGGGGCAACGACAACAGCGAATCCCTCCCCGTGGGGGCGTCCTCTCCCGGGGTGTCAGTGGCGGCGAGCGCAACTCCCGGGGTGCCGGCGACCGGGGGTTTGCACCGCGCTGATCCCAACAAACATGTGCAGTCCGTGCACGGCGGCAACCGCGACAAGGCGTCCGCGTTTGAGTGCCGCAACCCCTTGCGGTAAATCGTCGTGAATTGGTAGTCTTGAAGGACCTCCAACCATCGGGACAATTGGCCCGATGGCTGTGCCACGCGCATAGCGTATTGTAGAGCCGCATGGTCCGTCCGGACCGTAAAATGACGGCCGTAAAGATACGGCCTGAATTGCTGTGTAAAAAACACAATGGCTAACAATTCACGACGAGTTACGCAATAGCGTTGTTCTGCGGGGGAAAGAACCCTACTACCGTAGGCGACCACCCGTTCAACCCCCCCGACCACCTGTGAGAGCACCCCCCCGATACCCGTATTGCTGGCGTCCGTGTCAAGCAAAAACGGTTGTGTGAAATCGGGGTAACACAAGGGGGGAGCCTGCACCAAAGCGTCACGGAGGGAGCAGAACGCAGCCTCCTCTTCCGCCCCCCAGTGAAACCTCACACCCTTAGCCGTCAAAGCGTGCAGGGGCTTGGCTATGGTGGCAAATTGCTTGACAAAACGACGGTAATAGGAGGCGAAACCAATGAAACTGCGAACCTCCGTGACCGAGGTTGGCGTTGGCCATGAGCTGACGCAGTGCGTCTTAGCAGGGTCCGTCGAGATCCCTGAACGACTCACGATATGGCCCAAATACCTGACCGATTCCCGAAGCAGAAAACATTTAGCCGGTTTAAATTTAAGCTTAGCGGAACGCATCCTGAGGAACACCGCTCTCAGTCGCTGGAGGTGCTCCTCGAAAGTCCGACTAAAGACGATAATATCGTCAAGATAAATCAAACAGGTATCCCATTGGAGCCCCGACAAAACCAATTCCATGAGTCTCTGGAACGTGGCGGGAGCGGAATGTAAGCCCATGGGCAAACGGTTGAATTCAAATAGGCCCCCAGGTGTCCGGAAAGCAGTTTTAGGTTTAGACTCGTTATCGAGTGGCAATTGCCAAAATCCAGAAAGCAGATCGAGTGTGGAAAAAAACTGCGCTCCCGCCAAGGCATCCAGCGACTCATCCATCCTGGGGAGCGGATACGCATCCGCCATCGAGATTTTGTTTAAGCGGCGGAAATCGACACAAAACCGCAAGGACCCGTCCTGTTTCTTTACTAGGACAATAGGAGCACCCCACGGACTAGAAGAGGGCGAAATGATATCTGCCGCCAACATATCATTAACCGCCGATTGCACATGTTCCTTCTCGGCCGGGCTGAGCCGGAAGGGATTCTGACGAATAGGGGCCGCGTCCCCTGTAGCTATGTGGTGGCGCAACAGGTCAGTGCAGCCGATATCGTACTTATGTTTGCTGAACACGTCAGCAAACTCGATGAGCAAACCCCTCAATGCTCCCAATTGCACCCCGGACAAGTTAGCAGAACCCGCACACAGCGAGTCCAACCACTCAGTCCCCTCATCACTTTGAGGATGCGACTCGACAGTGAAATCTGCTTGAGCCACGAGCCGTTCCTCAACGGGTAGCGGCGCGGCGTGAGCCAGCACCGTTCCCTGCGCAATTACGGCCGGCCGCGACCCCGTATTCAGGACCATTACGAACGGCTCACTGTCCCCTCTCACCATGGTTTGAGCAACCGCTAAGTCGAGGCCCTTACTGGCTCTGTTTGACGGCCCCAACAGCACCCCCTGTGCCTCCGCACCCACCTCGAGTGGCTTCCTGAACCGAAGGGGTACTAACATTTGCGATCCCGGGGGCACCCGTACAGTGTGAGTCGCCAGCGCCTGCACCGTCGCACAAACCGTGCGCACTTTGGTAGGGCTCGACAAGAAGGCAACCCGCCGACCTGACGGAAGCTCTATGCAGGCCTGATCTATAAAAATTTTGATGGGCATTTTTGACAAAAAGTCCGTACCTAGCAAACAGGGAACGGCCAGCGACGATGATACAAAAATAGGGCCCGCTAATTTAATGTCACCAATGCAAATAGTCGCCCGAATCTGGCCGATGATCCCCAGGGATCCCCCATTCGCCGCATAAAATGGCACGTCTACCGGCAGAAGGGGTCTACTTTGGACGGGAAGAATGTTATAAATAAGGTCCGAGATGATGGTGGCCGACGCACCCGTGTCAACAAGCACCCGGACCTCAACCCCGTCAATGAACCCCGTTACCACGGACGACCCGGCCGACGCAGCCACGATCCTGTGGGCCAATTCGGACCACTCGACTGCTTGCGGGCCGCGTACGGACCCCCCTCGCCGAATTGAACCCCCGGCACCCAGCCGCGAACCCCCCACCGCGAAGCGGCGACCCGAATGTGCCGTGTTTGTGGACCGAACGTGTGAGGTGCCGCGACTTGCCGGGTTTTGTTGGGATGACTTGTGGCCCTGGTCGTCGTCCCGACGTGGTCCTGCGGCGCGCTGACGCGGGGCCCGGCACCCGGCTGCGACGTGACCCCGAAGGCCGCAGTTGTAGCAGACGACGGACGTCGTAGGTTTCGGTTGCTCCAGCTTGCGGGGCGAACGTGTGGGCGAACGACCTCCCGTTCTCCACTCCCCCGGACGCGATGCAGCGAAGGCCTGCTCCTGCACCGCAGCTGGCTGAGGTTCGGCGATCGTGGCGGCCAGTGCCGCGTTCCCCGGCCATTTGCAGACGACCCCCGGCTTGCGTTTGAGGACCTCGTACGCGTGAATGCTCGTGGTGATCGCCAGGGAGCAGATCTCCATCTCGTCTGCCACGTTGATGGGGACCCCCAACTCGTGGGCCAACACCAGCAGCTGCTCCGTCACCATGGCGTCCTTCCCCTCCTTATCCATGCGGGGAAAAGCTGCGTCCGCCAAGGCGAGTAGTGCCGTGCGGTAGGCTAGCGTCGTTTCCCCAGCCACCTTCCGCCGATCGTAGAACTGGTGGCGACACGTGGAGGGCGGCCCGAACACCTTCGCCATCAGGTGTAGTGCGGCCTGGAGCGTAGAGTGGGACGACCTTGCAGCAGATGTGAAGGCTGCAAGCGCGTCGTCGTCAAGCATCGCTGGCAACGCACGCAGGGCAGTGGTGTCGGACCACCCCGACATCTCCTGATGAGCGAGGAACCTTCGTTGGAAGGCTCCCCAGTCGCCCCCATCCGCCTTGAACGCCGACAGCGCGGGCAATCTTTGCTGGAGGACCCGATCGTCGTCGACGTCGGAGAGATTTTCCCGCGCTCCGCTGGAGTTGTGTAAAATGTCGGCTCGGTTGTCAGGCGCAAAATGGAGGGCTCCGGCGCGCGCTGATGACGTGGGCTGCGCTGCGCGGAGGTGTCCGGCCACGTGGCGTCCGTCTTTCCCGCCAATCAATGGCGGCCCCTCAAAAACGGCGGGAACTTCCAGACTTTTGGCGCGAAGCGCCTTTTGGCGGGATCCCGCCAGCCTCGCTCCTTCCTCCAACCCCGCAGCCGTTTTCCCGCCCGCTGGAACGGAGATCTCGGCCAAGATTGCAGCGGCGGCGAGCAGCAACTCCGCCAACCGGGAGTGTGCGTCTTGGAGGCTGGTGTCGGAGGCAAGCAGAGCGTCGGCCATCACCGCGAGGTGCTGCATCGGCGGCCACTCCTCGTCCTCTCCTCCCGAGGTTGGTGTCCCCGGTACGCCGTCGTCATCCCGACCTCGCTCGTGGGTACGGGTAGTCTTCCTTGTGTCCATACTTCTTGAAGACAGGTTTACTTCTGACGCCAGTTGTAATGTAGTAACTCGGCGGGAGACGACTTCACGGGTAACACACTCTTTATTTTATCAAACTTGGTTACAGGTGACTAACACCTACTTTGTATCTCGGGTGACAAACACCCACTTAGCTACTTGGCGACTAACGCCCACTGAGCTACTCGGATGACCAACATCCACTTAGTACCCGGGTGACAAACACCCACTTAGCTACTTGGCGACTAACGCCCACTGAGCTACTCGGATGACCAACATCCACTTAGCTACTCGGCGACTAACGCCACTGGGCTACTCGGATGACCAACATCCACTTAGTACTCGGGTGACAACCACCCACTTAGCTACTTGGCGACTAACGCCCACTGAGCTACTCGGATGACCAACATCCACTTAGCTACTCGGCGACTAACGCCACTGAGCTACTCGGATGACCAACATCCACTTAGCTACTCGGCGACTAACGCCACTGAGCTACTCGGATGACCAACATCCACTTAGCTACTCGGCGACTAACGCCACTGACTAAGTCTTCAGCTCCGTCTTCGGGTCTTCAACTGGGTAACTCTCCCCGAGTGCTCTCGCGCGTCCCCCTTTATACCCCACCTGCGGACGTCGCTGCGAGCACCCACTTATTCGACCAATCGCCGGGCGCTGGCTACGATCCTCTTTTCCCACATCTCATCGTGCCTCACCACTCACTCCGCGCCGCCCCGTCATCTGTCACTCCCGGCGCGCGCGTCCACACCACGCCCACAACGCGTGCCCAACCCCGCACCCCACGCCGCCCCGTGATCCATCACTGTCACAGTCGGCGCACGTCAATACCACCACTACAGATGCTTCACTTGGAATCTCTGGCCGGCCCGGCAAAGGTCACGAACCAGTCGGGGTCAACAGGCTGTTCCACCCGCTGTAGTGACCATAAAAAATATAAACTTGTTTGTTTTTTACCAGGTAAGGCCAACTGATCTACAGAGCTCTATTTGAGAAGCGACCTGGCTATCACAAATTATATCTTGACGAAGTGGCTTGTGTAGATTTATAGCAGTCGCCAATCACACTAAACACGTGATGTTGATTCTAAATGTGGACGGGAAAAACCGGAGGACTCGAAGAAAAATCTACGTGAGCATGGGGAGATCATGCAAACTCCAAATATACAACAGGCGTCAGGGTCAAGATCGAACCCACGACCTCCTATAAACCAGGCGAGGTAGTTAACATCTCGCCACCGTGACCAGCAAGCCGGCACCGAGCAGAGCCACCTACGGGGTCTCCACGCGTGCGCAGCTCGGATTCTTCACATTCCCCTTTAGGCGCTGGACGTAGCGCCACCACCGCCGCCCCCCTAGACCCCACCCCTGTTCCACCTCGCGGTGCGACCCCGCGGGAGACTGGAGGAGAGTCGCATGAACTGGCCACGCGAAGCTCTCGAGGCGACACGGAGCTTCTCGCCAGAAACGGGTGTTGGCCGGATTAACCTAATTCGCAGACAGCTACCGAGCGAGCAACAATTCAGTTCAGTTCAGTTAATTTATTTGGTATAGCCTTGTGAGCCATTCGGCTCTTGAATCGGGTGCAACCGCAACAAACAAAAACATGAACAAGAAACATCTTAAAGTGACTACGCGCAACAGAAAATTCCAGAATAGCAGTGGTAGCTAGGGGTGTACAACTCCTCTAGAGCAGTTTTGAGTGAAGATCTCACAGGTCGTGATCCAAGTTGCAGTTTATTGGCGATAGCATTCCAGAACCTGGGGGCATCAATAGCAAAGGCCCTTCCAGTATTTGTACGGCAATAAGGTATGTGAAGCTGGTAAATGAGTGAAGACCCTAGGTCACATTTGTCCTTCGAAACAGTGAGGAGATCCAGCAGGTAGTCTGCGTATTTTTTTGTAAGTATATCGTGAATAAATAAGATATGATGCACAAGCCGTCGATCATTAAGATATGTTAAGTTTGACCCAATGTAGAGATTGCAGTGGTGGGTGCTATATGGGCAGTTCAATCCAAATCTTAAGGCCGAGTGATAAATTGAGTCAAGCTTCTTCAGTACAGTACTGGTGGCTGATTTTTCTAAGATGTCACAGTAATCAAGTCGAGGCAGTACGGTAGCTTGTATCAATTCCAAACGGAACATAGAAGGGAAGCAGTACTTGTGTCGCTACAGAAAACCAATTTTGATTTTGTCTTTTACCAATATAATCAATGTGATCTTGAAAATTCAGTTTTGAATCAAGGATGACCCCATGATACTTATAGATCTTGACTTGCTCTATTTGATAATTATTTAAGGAATGTAATTGGGAAAAATAACTTACTGTTTTAGTCCTGGTGAGAAGCATAGCACCTTGGTTTTGGAGGTATTCAGGACTAGTTCAAGAGCTACTAGTTGATGTTGTAGTTTGTTGAAATAACCCTGGAGCTTAGCAATCACGTCATCTGGAGAGCGGCCAGCAGTAATCAGTATCGTGTCATCTGCAAAAAGATTTACCCTGGAATGATCCAGGTCAGTGCCCAAGTTATTGACATAAAGAGAGAACAAGAGGGGGGAGAGGATGGAACCCTGTGGAACCCATACTCTTTGGTTCTTTTGGTAAAGTCACGTAGGTATAAAATAAAATAAATCACGACGTTTCGATCGCAACACAAGCGGTCGTCCTCAGGAACCCCTTTTGTTATCTTAACACTGTTTGACCTCCAGCCATCTATGAATACAGTTTGGGTGCGAGAAGAGAGGTAATTTTTTAACCATTCCACTGCGTGTTTGGAGAAACGGAGGCAACTTAGTTTACTAAGCAGGGTGTTTTGGTCGACTGTATCAAAGGCTTTGAACAAGTCAAGAAAAAGTCTGATGCAGTTCTGCTTATTACATTATCAAGGCATACTGTAAATGTGATTCAGAGAGTCTAATGCAGCAGATGTGGTGCTGTATTTTTTTCGGAACACAGATTGGTTTCGATAGGTCGGTAGTTATTTGGATCATCTTTAGGGCTCCCTTTGTGAAGTGGACGAACATAGGAATGTTTCTGTTCTAGAGGTACTGATGCTTTTTTGATGGACAGGTTGAAAATATGGGCTATAGGTTTGTAAATTAGGTGACCAACAGTTAGCAGAGCCAGGACGGGAATGTTATCCGCTCCAGTAGAGGAGGACCCTTTGAGGTAGGAAAGTTGTTTCAGAACATTACTTTCGTGGATAGGCTGGAAACTAAATTCGTTGAATGTTTGGACAGGTGTGTAGAAAATTGCATGAGCAGGGGTTACTCCCAATACATTATTAAAAAGGCCACCAGCTTCAGAAAAAAGGTTAAAATTGTCAACTACTTTTTGGGGCTCTGAAAAAGTCCCCATTTCGGTTAAGCGCAACGGGAAGATTATCTGTGTTAGATGCCCTTTCGATACGTGTGACTGTTTTCCAGAAGATCCTGGCGTTGCCATGCGATTCCAGGAGAGTGGAGGAAAAGTAAGCATTTTTTGCATTCTGTATTTTTTTGACACATCTATTCTTTAAAATCCTGTATTCTAGCCAGTCTTTGACCAAGTTACTTTTCTGAGCACATGCCCAAGCCTTGTCCCTAGTTTTCATGAGCTTAGTAATCAAAGGGATTAAACCATGGTGGGTGGTTGTCTTTAATTTTAATTCTAACCAACAGAGCATGATTGTTAAGAATTTGGAGAAATGTATACCTGAAGGTCTCCCAAGCCGTAGTCAGGTTGGGGGTATCACAGACCTTGTCAATATCCGAGTGAAGCACATGATGAGTAAATGCCTGTATGCTGAAGTGTCTCATGGAGTGCTTATAAACCAATTTAGGTGGGGCTTTGGGTCTGGCTGACGATCTCACCCCAAATCGGAAGGAGTGATCACTAAGGTTATTACCCAGAACACCAGTAAGTTGGAAATTGTGAGGGGCATTAGTCAATATAACGTCAAGCAGAGATGACTATCCCGGATTTTTAGGTTTGGTCTTGTGGGGACATTTATTAATTGAAATAGGTTAAATTCATCTGCAAAATTTGTGGCCACGGCCGGCGGGTTAGCCAATTCCAATTTAGATCACCCATTAAAATAATTTCACCTTTAGGGAGGCCCCCAAGAAGCTCCCTCAGTGTGTTCCCAGCTTCAACATCCTTACCCCACTAGGTGGTCTATAGCAGCACACTACCAATATCTGTTGAATTTTAGGGAGAATGATTCTGAGAGCCAGACCTTCAAAGCAATATTTTTTTTAACAAGGAATGAGCTGGTGAACATGCAAACGTACTACGGACATATATGGCAATTCCATCTCCTTTAGACCCTCGGTCAAGTCGAAAAAGGTTGGAGTTGTCAATCGTAATCTGCAAGTCATTGACGGCCGGAGTGAGAAATGTTTCTCTAAGGCAGAAAATGTCCGGGTCCAGATTTGCCACTTCCAGTTTTAGTTGACTTAATTTAATCACAAGCCCTCTGATGTTGACGTGTAGAACACCAACATCTTTTCTTACAGAAAAATCTACGTAATTAAATGAGTTCTTTACATTTGGGCCAGGGTGAAGCTCAATACCTCCCAGAAATAAGAAAAGTAGAATTAATAGTTTGCACAAGTATTTTCTGTGAAAGGATGAAGAGCGACGAACCTTGGACGAATAGCAGGTGCTTACATATGGCGACATTTTAAAGAGCAGAATTAAGTTAGGAAGGAGTGCTGGTGAAATCATAGGACAGAGATATGGTTTAAAAGGATACAATGATGGAGTGTAGAAGTGGCTATAAGCTGTTTCTCTAGCAGGTGTAGTGGCAAATGGAGCATCAAGCACGGATGAGAAATAACGAGGGCTGCCAGTGTGGTGGAGTTGTGTTTGGCACTAGATATGGCCGGGAGGGACAGCAGTAGGATACACAGCAGAACTGCCATCTTTAAAATAACAAAGATCCACAACAGTTAAACACACAAGTGAAAACGTACGGGTAGGCCTCGCACGATAAATGTCTTGCCGCACTCGTGGCACATGTACGGCTTCTCGCCCGGGTGGTTGAGTTTGTGGTGGTGGTCAGCTCGAGGTCACGAAGTTGACTTATCGTTCAAGTTCTTGCTGTTTGTAAGCACACTTTTGTGCATTGCTATTTCTCTACGCTAGCGTGGATGTGACCTAACACTTCACTTTTTTCTCTCAAGGAGCATATTCGCGAACAGGGCAATAACCTGATCAAGCAGGTGAAGGGTAAAAACCTCAAAGAGCGGGTAAAGACGGTCGAGGGCTTCCTGCAGAAGCTTCGGCTCCTTGCTAACGAAGAGCGTTTCAGAGCAAACCAGGCAGCAGCAGTTAAGGCAGACCCAAGGAGCAGCAGCTCAGGCAGACGCACGGAGCAGCAGCTCAAGCAGACCCAGGGAGCAGCAGCTCAGGCAGACGCAGGGAGCAGCAGCTCAAGCAGGCCCAAGGAGCAGCAGCTCAGGCAGACGCACGAAGCAGCAGCTCAGGCAGGCCCAGGGAGCAGCAGCTCAAGTAGACCCAATGAGCAGCATCTCAGGCAGACTCGGGGAGCAGCAGCTCAAGTAGACCCAGGGAGCAGCAGCTCAGGCAGACCCAGGGAGCAGCAGCTCAGACGTACATGGGATTGATATTCGCATGAATGACGCTCTATAAAAAATACTGCATGTGATAGCCACAGATCTTATGAGCTGTTATTGAAGAGTCATAATGTCTTGGTCCTTCATATCCAAGTTGAGTGTAATCATGTTATCTTGTTGGTTTACCCCATGAAGGCCGAGAGCATATTATGTGCTATACGCCAACACAGTCGTGATTTGAGGAAGATCTCATCAGGCTTTCGAGAGCTTCCTCTCGTGGCGGCATGAGCCGGCAGTTGCATGACTGCACCTTTACCTCTACAACATTCATGAACAGCTCCATAGGCCTTTTGTGTCTCGAGAGACAATTCTTTTGCGCCTTACGAGGTCAGCTGTAGGTTTTGCAGCCCCTAGAATGACTTAGTAGACCATCCTTGAGTGGCAATCCTTGCCACAGCAATTGCAAGTGAATGCGGTGGCAGGTCCAGAGGTGTTTGTTGCTTTTTATTTACGTCGCTCCATCTTGGTCTGCCAAGCAGTGTGTATTTTCTCCTCCCATCTCCTGAGGCCTGTTTTCACAGCCTGCTGCCAGCTGAGTCGGTCGCCGGGAGTTTTCTCCCAGTCATTTGGGTTGATGTTGCAGCTCTTAATGTCCTGTTTAAAGACATCTTTGAAGCGCAGGACTGGGCGACCCGTGCGCCTGATACCAGCTCGCCGCACAAGACATCCTTGGGTATTCTGCCATCCTGCATGCGGCGCACGTGTCCAAGCCATCTCAGTCGCCTATGACTGAGTAGTGAGTATATACTGGAATGTTGGCCAAGTTGAGGACTGAGGTGTTGGGAATGCGATCTTGCCATCTGATACCGAGGATGCGCCTGAGATATCGGAGGTGGAATGTGTTTAGTCGATGTTCTTGATGGGCGTATGTTGTCCAGGACACAGACCCATAAAGAAGGGTGCTAAGGATGCAGGCTCGAAACACCTGTACTTTGTTGTTGAGCGTTAGATATTTGTTCTCCCACACTCTTTTGGTCAACCTGAACATAGCTGCAGACGCCCTCCCAATGCGCTCGTCAATCTCTGTGACGAGGGACAAATTGCAGGTGAAGGTAGTACCCAAGTAGGTGAAGTCCTGAACGACTTCCAGGGTGTAGCTGCCAATGTTTATGGAAGGGGTGTCTCTGACATCCTGACCCATGACATTGGTCTTTTTCAGACTGATTGTCAGGTCAAAGTTGTAGTAGGCATTGGCAAGGTGGTCGATGAGTGTCTGTAGACCTTGTTCTGTTTGAGCTGTCAGCGCGGCATCATCAGAAAATATGAGTTCTCTGATGAGGACTTTGCGGACTTTGGTTTTGGATCTGAGACGGCCAAGATTGAAGAGTTTGCCATCAGATCTTGTATGGAGAAAGACTCCCTCTTCTGCTGTCCCAAAGGCATGTGTGAGCATAAGTGAGAAAAATATGCCAAATAATGATGGGGCAAGCACGCACCCATGCTTTACACCGCTGAGTATGGGAAATTCCTCTGAGGTGGTGCCACTGTGATGTATTGTTCCTTTCATGTTGTCATGGAAAGAGGAGATGACTGCCAGCAGCTTTGGTGGGCAGCTGATCAGTTTGAGGAGTTTGAAGAGGCCTCCCCTACTGATAAGGTCAAAGACTTTTGTAAGATCAATGAATGCCAAGTACAGGGGCATTCTCTGTTCTTGACATTTCTCCTGTAGCTGACACAAGGAAAAGAACATGTCAATTGTGGACCTTCCTGCTCTGAAGCCTCACTGAGCCTCAGGATACGTTCTCTCAGCTAGTATCTGTAATCCGCTGAGGACCACACGGGCAAAGATTTCCCCTACGATGCTCAGCAGGGAGATGCCATGGTAGTTATTGCAGTCCCCACGGTCACTCTTGTTTTTATATAGGGTGATGATGTTGGAGTCTCTCATGTCTTGAGGCATTGCTCCTTCTTCCCAGCACTGGCAGATAAGTTCATAGAGTTTTGTGAGGACGGCGGTATTCGCACATAAAAGTACCTCAGGTGTGATGCCGTCCTGTCCCGGGGACTTGCCGCTGGCTAGTGAGTTGATGGCGTTGTCCAGTTCCTTCAAGGTTGGAACATTGTCCAGTTCGTGTATCGTTGATAAGGGCTTTACAGCAGCAAGGGCAGCTTCTGACAAACCGTTGTCTCGTGAGTAGAGCTCTGAGTAGTGTTCTACCCACCAGGCCATTTGCTCTTGTTTATCAGTGATGATGGCCCCTGTGCTGGATTTAAGGGGGGCAGTCCTCCTGATGTTTGGACCAAAGGCTGTCTTGATGCCTTCATACATGGCACGGATATTGCCAGTGTCAGAGGCGAGTTGAATCCTACTGCTGAGGTTCAGTTGTTGACGTAGCGTCTGGCGGTCGTTTCAGCTGCACTGCGGGCAGCTTTCAGAGCCCTTAATGATCCTGTACTTGGGACTTGCTTGTACTTCAGGAGCGCCATGCACTTGGCTTGGAGGATGGGTTCCAATATAGCCAGGTGTTCCTCAAACCAGTCTGTGTTCCACTTTGTCTGCTTACCGAAGGTATTGATGGCTGAATTGAAGATGGCGTCTCCGATGTATGCCCACTTTGTCTCCACGCTTCCATCTGGTGTGTCGTGTAGGGACTGCTCAAGGCTGTGTTTGAATGATTGAGTGAGCTCTGGGAGGGAGGTCTTGGCAGAGTTGATGCGTAGGTAGCACTTTTGTTTGAGGTGGTGTATCTTTTTTGGGCGTAGTCTGACCTTGCTGGATACCAGCGAGTGATCGGTGTCACAGACTGCATTGTGGTAGCTGCGTGTACTGAATTGAGGAGGGCTCGTTGGGTGATGACGAGGTCCAGTTTTTGCCACTTAAGAGACCTTGGATGTCTCCATGATACTTTATGGCATGGTTTAGTGAGAAAGAATCAGTTTGTAATACAGAGATTGTGGTATGAACAAAGCTCCAGTAGTCTTTGGCCACTGGCATTCATCTTTCCAATGCCGTGATAGCCAAGGCATGCGGGCCACACGTCGTGGTCAGCCCCAACCCTTGCATTGAAGTCTCCCAACAGAAACATGCTCAAAGCTGGGGATTTTGCTAATAATATTGTGAAGCTCTTCATAGAACTGGTCATGAATCTCCGGAGGTGAGTAGAGTGTTGGGGCGTAGACACTCAGGATGTTTACATGGCCAGAAGCAGTGAGCAGTCTAATGAGCAAAATCTGCTCGGAGCCTGAAGTCGGTGGTTCTATCATGCCAAGGAGTGTGTTTTTGACGGCGAACCTAACACCGTGTTGCCTTTGTTCGGTCTGCTGTTTTCCTTGCCAGTATAAGGTGTAGTCACTCTCTCGTAGTGAGCCACTGCCAGCAAGCTGGGTCCTCCTGCAGTGCTGAAAATATCCACATGAAGTCTCGCCAGCTCCCTGTCGATAACTGCAGTCTTGCGGATGTCCTCAATCTGAAATAGATCTTCGGATAGTCCAGAACACATTGTACGTACATTCCAGCTTGCAAAATAAAGGGCTGGAACCTTCTTTCGTTTTGTTTTGCTTTTGTCTGGTGCAGGTGTTGCAGCCCACTTGTCTGGTGATTAACCATAAGCTCCAAGCACCCATTGGAGCAGGTGAGCCGTGGCGGGAAAGCACCTTATTGGCCAGGGGCTGCCCAGCTTGAGGCGGGCAGTAGCTATCCATTTGGGTGCAATGACCCCTCCCACCGACGATGGCAACCCGTGGCGCCCATTTTTTACGACAATCTAAAATTAGCTTATAACTCGTGACTGCTGCCATCCGTGTTTCTTGGCCACGATTAGGTGGCCGAGGAGTGTCCTCTCCCCATTTTTGCACCTCTTGTTGGCGCAAAGCCCGGGCAGGTTTTTCTGGAAATCCTGGGTAACCCATGCGTCAGGATCCTCCCCCCCCCTCGGCCTTGCTGGTGATGTCCAAAGGAGTGCGTAGCACGACGTTTGGTACCAGTTTGGCTGCAGGGGCTGCCGGGAATGTGCCGCAGAGCGTCACAAAACCGCCTGAGGGGCCCCACTCCTGATTTTCTGTCGGGGTTTACTCCCTTAGCCATTGACTCTCCCGAGACACTCACAAGACAGTGAGAAAACCGCGTAACCCTGGGAGGGGCTCTTACCAGGTACTGACAGCCGGGCCAGCTGTGCCTGGGACTCGCGTAAGGCAGGGTCGTCACGCCCTGAGGTAGTTTATCACAAACTACCCGCTACCAGCTCATGAACAGCTAGAACCACGATAACATGACAGATAATTAATCCCCAAATTACATTTAACAAAATTACTTATAGATTAAGGGGTGACTTATAAGAATGTTTCATGAGAACATTTATTGATTACCGGAGTGTTGATGATGGGTGATGGTGTTGGTGATGAATGGTAATCATGATGGGTGGGGAAGATGGATTGTGATGATGATGGGTGTACGTGTACGTGCACGCGGGAGCACGCAAACTTGCCTGTTCAGACTGACGAACTGGAACTGATTAAACCCCCTAGCACCCGCCAATCTCAATTTAAACACACACAGCTCACTCACACACACAGCTCACTCGCAGCTCATTCCTACTCATTCTCACGCACAGCCCAACTCACACAGCTCACTCACACGCCGCTGCCATCATCATCATCAATTGTGGACAATCTTACCTATAAAAGTATTTTTTGTCTGTCTGTCTCTCTGTGTCTGTCTCTCTGTCTGTCTGTGTGTGGACGCAACTTGCGACGGATTTACCTCACAAACTGTGCGGTTTACGTTTCAAAAAAGTACCCAGATACCACGTGATAAGCCCGGGGGTGAGCCAGCGCTATACCCATTTCACATCCGTCAACTTTAAAGTAGTTAAATGAACAATTTAGTACTTTTTATTATTATATTACTACGCTGAGGGTGCGCCAAAGCATGAATCTGCGCATGCGCGAGAAAGATAACCCGTGGTTGCCCGAGCAACGCACACACGCGATCGGTGAGGGGAGGGGGGAATTTTTTATTTGCGTTCAAAATGCAAAAAAAATACACAGGACTGAGGTAAAATGTTCACACTGTCATGTCCTCTTCTCCTCCCCCCCACAACCGAATGTGTGCAGTTACTACTGTAATAAAGGACTCTTTCACTGGGTCTGTCTCCGTTGTCGTTTATTGTGGTTCGTACAACTTTGCCCGCACGGCGTCTCGCTCGGCAGCCCTTCTGCTGCCGTCGCTCCCGCAGCCTTGCTGCTGGCTCCCGATGCAGCTCCACTGCTGGCTTTCCACTCAGCCTCTCTGCCCCCGACCTGCAGCCCCATGGCTGCTCTCTCTGCAGCTCCACTGCTGCTCTCCGTCTCCCCCGTGCCCGGACACCGCTGGCCAACGGTGCCGAGTCCCGACCTGTGGCGATCACGCCACTTTCCACCTCCTGCCCTGCGTGGCCTCCTCCTGTCTTTATTCTCACACTCCTCCCCAGCTCTTCCTGTTCCTGCCCTTAAGAGCTCTCCCTTCTCCCCACATGGCCCAACTCCTCCCCCCTGTTACGTCATATCCGCGAGGCCGTTTACGCTCGCATTACACCACCCTCCCCCGTGGAGAAAATTCCAGCCGTCCTCGGCTGAACAACGAAGTAATGCGAGCGACCACCAACCATCAGCCATGAACGGACAACGGAAAATGCAACGAATATAACAATAACAACAAGAACGATAACAACATGAATCAACGAAAAGAAAGGGACTTTGACCGCATGCGGGTCGCCGGCCCGTCCCGGACGAGCGGCGGCCCCCCTGCAGACCGAGAACGCAACGGGGTTTTAGGAGCGACAGGATCAAAACCGTCTGTCGCTATTGGAGGCCCGCCAACGCCAAGGTCCCGTTTCCCCGAAGGACCAGAGTCCGGGGCATCCCGCAACCGTCTCTGTGGTGGGGTTGGAGGGGCGGCGGGGCCAGGTATCCCCGCAGCCGTGGTAGGCCCACCCAGAGCAGAGTCCCCTGTCTCCTGCAGTGTCACGGCCGGTTTGTCTGTAAAAGGCACGACAGGCGCTCTTGCAGGGTCAACAGGCACAGGCAAGGGTGCGTCGGCAGCAACAGACCCCGGCAAGGCAACATCAGGAGATGACGCATCCGTTCGAGGGGCCACATATGGTTTTAAGCGAGACGTATGGACGTACCAGCACCGAGATCCGAACCGAACGCGCGCGGACTGCGGGTTGGGAACCTCGATGAGCCTAACAGGCCCCTGCCATGGTTTATGTAATTTAGGGGAGGTCCCTGCCCGCACCTGCGGGCAATGCAGCCAAGCCATGTTCCCCACCTTCCAGGGGCACTTCCCCTTCGAGCGTCGAGCGCATCGTTCGTTCCGGGCCTGGGTTTTGGCCGTAGCCATACGGGCCCCCTCCCGCGCCTCAGCGACGCGGCGAACGGCGTCCTGAATATAATCAGGGAGAGGCTTAATAGGTCCCCTCACACCTGTGCCCAACTGCACATCCATTGGCGGCACGTTTTCGCGACCGTACATGAGAAAAAACGGAAAATATCCTGTGGACGCGTGAGGCGTCATCCGGTATGCCGAGAGTACCCCAGGGATGTGCAAATCCCAGTCCGCTTGCTTTTCATTAACCGTGTGACACAGCATGGCGGACAGAGTCCAATTTAGCCGTTCAACCATGCCATCCGTCTGCGGGTGGTAGGGAGAAGTCCAGATCTTTTTAGTTCCCAGAGCCGCGCACACCTCCCCCAACAATTTGAAAGAAAAATTCCGGCCCTGATCCGTGAGCAGCCTCTCCGGCGCCCCCTTGTCCATGACATATCCAAATAGAAAGGCGTCCGTAATGGACGCTGCCGACTGGTCGGGCTAAGGCCAGGCCATTGGCCAGCGGGAGAGATACTCCACCCCAACTAGCAAGTATTTATTACCCTTAGCGGATGGCGGAAAGGGTCCCAAAATATCCAACACCACCAACTCGTTAACTCGAGACACTTGAATAGACTGTATCGGCGGAACATATGGGTGTTTAGGCGGCTTCCGCGGGGCACATTCGGGACACGCGCGAACGTGCCCGACGACATCCGTCGTCATGCCGTGCCAAAAGTAATCTCGCTGCAACGTCAATAAGGTTTTCTGCACCCCCAGGTGTAACAGCGTGTCGCAATGCAGAGTCCTAATCAATTCGTACCGTAACGACGCCGGTACAACAAGACGCCAGCGATCCTGTAACCCTCCCTCCACATCAGCAGTCCGTCGCGGAGAGCGGTTCCCCCGGAACCCAGTCCCCCCCCCCCTCCCTTTGCAGCCCGACTCCGCAGGGTCCCCAACAAGTCGTCAAGCATTTGTTCACGAATCCATACAGCCCGTGGAAGATTCAAAATCCCATCGGCCGGTCCCGGGCACACTGGGGCCTCAGGCACCTCGACCGCCAACGCAATAGGCCGAGGGGGCTGCTGGATCGGCGTACACCTATGCGTCCCCGACGCGCTAGCGCAAGGTGATCGCTGCGGCAACCTGGAGAGCGCGTCCGCATTCGCGTGACGCACCCCCTTCCGATGTTGAATTTGGAAGGAAAACTCCTGCAGAGTGTCCAACCATCGTGCCAGCTGGCCAGATGGTTGGTCTACCTTCAGAGCATATTGTAAAGCCGCATGATCCGTCCATACAATAAACGAATGGCCGTAGAGATATGGTCGAAATTGGCGTAGAAAATAGACGATAGCCAAAAGTTCCCGGCGAGTGACGCAGTAGCGGGTTTCGGCGGGGTACAAAACACGGCTACCGTACGCTACCACGTGTTCTACACCGCCTTTGGACTGCGACAGCACGGCCCCAATGCCCGTTTCACTCGCGTCCGTGTCCAAAATGAAAGGGTGATCAAAATCGGGATAGTCCAACGTCGGCGCCGTCGCCAACCGATCGCGCAGGCCCTCAAACGCCGTCTCCTCTGGCGTTCCAAAACTGAATTTCCGTCCTTTACCCGTAAGGAGGTGAAGAGGCCTAGCGATCGTTGCGAAATTGGGAACGAACCTACGATAATATGAGGCAAACCCCAAAAAGCGACGCACATCCCCCACCGTAGCCGGGGTTGGCCAGTCACGGACGCACGCTGTCTTTTCCGGATCCGTGGCAACCCCGTCGGCACTGACTATATGTCCCAAATAGCGCACGGAGTGTTGCAGTAGGTGACATTTCTTAGGTGTAAACTTCAGATTGGCGGAGCGCATCCTGGCGAACACCGCCTCCAGTCTCAGTAAATGTTCGTCAAATGTGCGGCTGAAGACGATAATATCGTCCAAATATATCAGACATGTCTCCAACTGCAACCCCGTTAATACCAGTTCCATCAACCTCTGAAATGTGGCGGGGGCAGCATTCAACCCCATCGGAAGACAATTAATATTAAATAGACCCTGCGGCGTACGGAAAGCAGTCTTTTCCCACGAGGACTCATCGAGGGGAAGCTGCCAGAATCCCGAAGAGAGATCCAGCGTCGAAAAGAACTTTGCCCCCGACAAGGCATCAAGGGAATCATCCATACGCGGCAGGGGGTACGCATCCGCCACGGACACTTTGTTTAATTTGCGAAAATCGACGCAAAATCGCAATTTCCCATCTTTCTTTTTGACCAAGACTACAGGCGCGCCCCATGGGCTGTTAGACGGCGATATTATGTCCGCAGCCAACATGTCATCCAGTGCTCCCCGAACATGGTCTCGCTCCGCCGGACTCATCCGATGCGAGTTCAACCGAATCGGAGCAGCGTCCCCTGTGTCAATATGATGGGAAAGCAGGGAGGTGCGTCCCAAGTCTAAATCGTCGGAGCTAAACACATCGGAATAACTCAACAATAGCGCCCGAAGCGCGGATCGCTGTTCCTCGGTCAGGGAAGAATTTTATCCGCACAACTCGGCGATCCAGCGATCATCTGGGGCCGCAGGGCCCGAAACTCTGGCAACCATATCCCGGCGGCCCAGATGTTCCTGGGCCGTGAACGCCGTAGTGGCATGGGCCACGACCGTTCCGGCCGGCACGCAAACATTTTCCGTACTCCCATTAAGCACCTGCAAAAATGACTGCTGGTCCGGCCGGATAATAGTTTGCGCCCCGACCAGCGCCGATCCACCCGTTATGGTTGCAGACGGCGATAACAAAACCCCAGGCGCTCCTTCCCGACCAGGCACCGGTTTCCGATAGCGCAAGGGGATAAGCATTTGTGAGCCAGGTGGAATGTCCACAGATACCTCGGATAACGCCTGCACCTGGCAGACAGGAGCGGGTCACCCCCAGGGCGACGGCAAAAATTTAATTTTTCCACCCCCCGGTAATTCAATACAATTTTGATTAACTCTTATTAGAATGAGCATTTGGCCAGAAAATCAGTTCCCAACAAACACGGAACCGCAAGGGACCTCGAGATCAACACAATTCCCAAGGCCGACACCCCCCCGATCGATATATTGGCATCCACCTGGCCCACAATGCCCATACTTCCCCCGTTCGCTGCAACGCAGGAATCGTAAACTGGGCGCACAGCATCCGGTGGGATGCCCAACAGATGGAAAATGACATCAGATGTAATCGTCGCGGACGCACCGGAATCCACTAAAATGTGCACGTCAACCCCCTGTATAGAACCCGGGACAGTGGACGAACCAGTAGCGGCCGTGACAACCCGCCGTGCCAATTTACGCCACTTCGTTACCGAGCGACATGGGCCAGTCGGTGGCCTCCCGTTGTTAACAACCCCCGTATCGCGCGGCAATGGTGATGAATGAGGTGCCAAGCCTTGCCGGGTGTCTGGTGCGCACCGACTTGCCTGTCCAGGAGGGTCCGTCTGCGGCACGTCAGCAATCGAGGCCTCCTGCTGGGGCGGCCCCGGGATACGGGCCCAGCAGTCCCTGGCGTAATGACCCTTGCGACCGCAGCGGAAGCACTCGACGTCATTACGACGCACCGCACTCCCCCCATCCCGACGCTCCCGCATCGGCGGCGCAGATCGCGGCCCCGGTCCACCTCGAGCCGGCCACTGTGCAGAGGCGGCTGTCAATTCCTGCGGGCCTCCCCCGTCAGGAACGTACACCGCCTTCTTGGGATCCCAACCCACGGCACCTCCTTCGACGATGGGCCCCCCCGTCCACGCTGTCACCTGCTTCCAACGGCGCAGATTAAACTGGGCATCCAAACACTTCGCCGCCGCCCAAGACGTCAGCTTCTCGTGGCCGCACACAGACATAGGGATCCCCAAATCTCTCGACAGCTCAAGCATCTTGCCCAAAATCAGGGGTTCCAGTAGGTCAGGCTCCGTTTCAGGGTATGCGAACATGGCTAATTCCAAGACAGCACCCCTGTATGCCACCGGCGACTCTTCGGGTGCCCGTTGGCGCTGAACGAATCGTCGGTGAGCGTCATCCGGTGGCTCGTACGCATCCGCCATCTCGTCAAAAACCCCTCTCAGTGTCTTCTTTTTCTCGGCCTTGATGGAACGGAAAAATCTGACCGACTCGTCGTCGAGAAGAGTTGGCCGAACTTCCAGGGCCTCTGCGTAAGTCCATCTGGCGGAGCGCACCGCCGCTAAAAATCTGCAGGCGAATGCACTCCTATCACCTCCAATCGAAAATTCTTTAACTGTTGTCAAGTGACGGCTGCAGCTCCTCGCTCCACCGTCCTCCGCAGACGGCACATCGCGTGGCATATTCAAGATGGCGTCGCACCGAAACGTGTCAAAGATGGCGGCTTCCCGCCGCGGAGGGCGCAAGATGGTGGCTTCCCGTGGTTCTTCCCCTGCCACGCCCAAGATGGCGTCCTCGCGCCGCGTGGCAGAGGGCGCTTGCGGCGCAGGCAAGGCCGCAGCCTGCCGATCACCCCCTGGCCTCCCCGACGCCGTCGCCGGCATGACGAGGTCGCACAGTTGCGCTAATAAGGTCTTCAAGGTCTCCAGCTGGGCCGCCATCTGTCTCCATCGCTGGTCAGCGTCCTCCGGCGCGGGCGGATCCACCGACGCGGCGACGTCTTGCACTCCCGGGCCACCACTCGTTCCCGCTCGGATTACCTCCTCCATTGCAGGCGGGTCCACTGCCTGAGGAAGGTCGTCGTCGTCGGAAGATGTAGCAGACGATGGTGCGGGGATATTCTTCCTTCTGAGCTGTTTTGACATGCCGTTTCACTTCTGACACCAGTGTAATAAAGGACTCTTTCACTGGGTTTATCTCCATTGTCCTTTATTGTGGTTCGTACAACTTTGCCCGCACGGCGTCTCGCTCAGAGTCTCCTCCACCTCCCGCTCGGCAGCCCTTCTGCTGCCGTCGCTCCCGCAGTCTTGTTGCTGGCTCCTGATGCAGCTCCACTGCTGGCTTTCCACTCAGCCTCTCTGCCCCCGACCTGCAGCCCCATGGCTGCTCTCTCTGCAGCTCCACTGCTGCTCTCCGTCTCCCCCGTGCCCGGACACCGCTGGCCAACGGTGCCGAGTCCCGACCTGTGGCGATCACGCCACTTTCCACCTCCTGCCCTGCGTGGCCTCCTCCTGTCTTTATTCTCACACTCCTCCCCAGCTCTTCCGGTTCCTGCCCTTAAGAGCTCTCCCTTCTCCCCACGTGACCCAACTCCTCCCCCCTGTTACGTCATATCCGCGAGGCCGTTTACGCTCGCATTACACTACTATAGAGTCGGTAGATACTACTATTAGAGTCCGTAGATCACTACTGTAGTGCGGGCGGGGGGATGGCGGGGGGATGGTGGGGGAGGGGTGGTAGCGGCGGGGTGGTAGCGGCCCAGCCCCATCCTGTCAAAGTACCACCTCGGCTGGCTGGGCAATCTAGGCGAGGCCGGGGATTCTGCACGGGACTAAGCCTCACCACGGCACTGTTAAGTTAGTAGTTAGTATTATAGAGTCGATAGATACTATTATATATATGACTATAGAGTATGTAGACACTACTGTAGAGTCGGGAGATGCTACTGCTGAGTCGGTAAGAAGCTACTGTAGAGTCAGTAAATACTGGTATAGAGTAAGCAGACACTGCTATAGAGTACACATATACTGCTATAGAGTCTGCAGATACTACTATAGAGTTAGTAGTTACGACTATAGTCAGTAGGTACTACTATCTAGTAAATAGATACTACTATAGAGTCAGTAAATACTGCTGTAATCAGCAGATACTGCTATAGAGTCTGCATATGTAGTGGTGATACGCGCTGGTAGTAAGGATCGTGGGGTAGCGCGTGGTGATTGGCTGTGTGTTGGTGACGCGCGCTGACGGTGAGGGATCGTAGGTCAGCGCGGGGTCATGGGTTATGTGATGGTGATTGGCTGTGTGTTGGTGACGCGCGCTGACAGTGATGGATCGTGTAGCAGCGCGTGGGGATTGGTTATGTGCGCTGGCACAAGAAGGGATCGTGTGGCAGCGCGTGATGATTGGTCGGCTAGGGTGGGTGCTCGCATCGCGGTCCGCATAGGCTCCGTCTCCTTGGAGCGGAGGGCTATATAAGGCGGTGCGCGCGGGCGCTCGGGGAGAAGTTGGTGACCAGTGAAGACGGAAGACGGAGGAGGAAGAGATAGGGCCCTGAGGCACCTAGTCCCGCTGTCCTTGTAAGGACTGGGGCCCTGTGTGGCTCAGAGGCGGGACCTTGGGACCCGGGGGCCGGACGTCCGTGTGAGGACCGGGCCGCGGGACCCAGTGGTCGTGATCGGTACCCAAGCTGGGGTGGGTCTAGAGGTTCCCCCGGATGCTACGGGGCTGGAATGCCCGTGTGTGTGTAGCCGGGTGGAACGTGTAGCATGAGCAGTAGTTACCACCCGTGTCAGGTGGAACGTGTAGCGTGAGCAGTAGTTACCATCCCGTGTCAGGTGGAACGCGTAGCGTGAGCTGTAGTGACAACACGTGTTATTGTGACAACCCAAGTGTGAATAAAGTGTGTTACCCGTCAAGTGGTTTCCCGCTGTAGTTTACTATACTTCAACTGGCATCAGGAGTGAAAGTCTTCCAGGCATGGATACCAGGAAGACTCATCGGACTCACGAGATTGACCGCGAGGATAACCACGACGACGCGGGCCAACAGGCATCAGGGGGAGAAGAGGAGGAGATGCCTGCGCCACAGGACCCCTCATGGCCGCCAGACGAGCGGCTGGGAGCTGATGCCGGACTCCGCGAGGCGCACTCCCGCCTGGCGGAGCTGCTACTCGCCGCGGCGTCCATCCTGGCGGAGATCACCACGTCGGGAGGAGCGGGGACGTCGGCGGACATTCAAAAGACTCGGCTCGCTGATTCCCGCCAAAATGACTTTGCAGTTCCCGCCATTTCAACCACGCGGACGTCTTTTGGCGGGAACGGCGAGAACCACGTGGCGGGGGTCCTCCAAGCGCGGCCGCTTACGTCATCGGCGCGCGCTACGGGCCGCCATCTTCTACCTACCATAGGGGCCGCCATTTTGCAGACCGACGGTGCGGCGGGGGAGAGCCACGTGGCAGAGGACGACTTCATCTTCCAGCAGCGCCTTCCCACGTTGACAGCCTTCAAGGCGGACGGCGGGGACCGGGGCGCATTCCAACGGAGATTCCTGGCGCATCAAGAGATGTCGGCCTGGTCCGACGCTACGGCCCTGCGGGCACTGCCTGCCATGTTGGACGACGACGCGCTCGCGGCCTTCGGGTCCGCACAGAGGTCGGACCGCTCCACGCTTAAGGCTGCGTTGGGCCTCATGGCCAAGGTCTATGGACCTCCTTCGGCTTGTCGCCATCAGTTTTACGACCGACGGAAGGCGGACACGGAGACCGCGCTCGCTTACCGCACGGCGTTGTTGGCTCTCGCCGACGCCGCGTTCCCTTGTATGGACGAGGAGGGCCAGGATGCGATGGTCTTGGAGCAACTGCTCAAGTTGGCGCAGGACCTGGGGGTCCCCATCAACAAGGCCGACGAGGTCGACATATCTTCATTGCGGGTCGCTACAAGTATCCAGGCGTACGAGGTCCTCAAGCGTAAACAGGGTGTCGTCTGCACTGCTGCCGTGGCCTCAGCTCCGGGCCCGGTGGTCACCGAGCCCCAAGTCGTCTGCCCACGGGAGGAGGCGTTCACCGCTGGACGACCGGGGGACTGGAGGTCGGGGGGTCGCTCGCCGCTGCGATCGGCCCGCAAGCTGGAGCAACCGAGACCTCCGACGTCCCTCATCACATGTTACAACTGCGGCCTCCGGGGCCACGTGGCGTCCGGTTGCCGCGCTCCACGTCAGCGCGCCATGGGACCTCGGCTGGACGACGACCAAGGCCCCAAGTCGTCCCTACTACCCCCGGCAAGTTGCGGCACTTCACATGCTCGGCCTACATGCACGACACACATGGGCCGTCGCTTTGCGGCGGAGGAGGGCCGTTTAAGGGTCGGGGATTCGGTTCGGAGAGGGGGGTTCGTGCGGGACCAGGGGGACATTAAATGGTCTGAGTTGGGTCACAGGATAGTGGCTGCGTCGGCGGGTTCATCGGTCGTTACGGGATTCATAGACGGGGTCGAGGTCAGGGTGTTAGTGGACACGGGGGCGTCGGCGACTATAATTTCCGACCTCATTTACAACATTCTCCCCGTCCAATGTCGACTTCTGCTTCCGGTGGACGTGCCATTTTACGCGGCAAATGGGGGCTCGTTGGGCATTGTCGGCCAGATTCGGGCATCCATTTGCATTGGGGATATTAAATTGTCAGGTCCTGTTTTCGTCTCCTCTTCCTTAGCGGTTCCTTGTCTGTTAGGCACAGATTTTTTGGCTAAAATGCCCATTAAAATTCTCATCGATCAACGTTGCATTGAGCTACCATCGGGTCACCGTATTTCATTTTTGTCGAATCCAATGGAAATTCGGACGGCGTGCGCTACGATACAAGCGCTGGCGACACAGACCGTGCATGTGCCCCCGGGTTCGCAGATGTTGATTCCACTCCGGCTGCGGAAGCCATTGGGTGGGGAGACCTCGGAACAGGGCGTGCTTTTGGGTCCGTCAAATAGGGCTGTCGGAGGTCTGGATTTGTCGGTGGCTCACACGTTGGTTCGGGCTGACAAGGACCCGTTCGTTATGGTTCTAAACGCTGGTTCGTGGCCGGCCGTTATTCAGCAGGGCACTGTGCTTGCTCACGCGGCACGGGTCCCTGCGGAAGAGCGCCTTGTTGCGCATGTTGATCCGGTCCCGGCGCAGAAAATTCGATCGGGGGAGGACCTTGAATGGGTCGATTCGCTGTGTGCGGACTCAAAGGATTTGTCAGGGGTACAATTGGGTGCGCTGCGTGCTTTGCTGATTGAATTATCTGATGTGTTCAGTAAGCACAAATATGACATTGGGTGCACGGACCTGTTGCGCCACCATATTGAAACAGGCGATGCGGCACCGGTCAGGCAAAACCCCTTCCGGCTGAGTCCTGCCGAGAAGGAGCACGTTCAGTCGGCCGTCAACGATATCCTGGCGGCCGACATCATTTCGCCTTCATCCAGTCCTTGGGGAGCACCTATCGTGCTGGTTAAAAAGCAGGACGGGTCATTGCGATTTTGTGTAGATTTCCGTCACCTGAATAAGATCTCCGTGGCTGACGCGTATCCGCTCCCCAGAATGGACAAGTCCCTGGATGCATTGTCTGGTGCACGGTATTTTTCTACTCTTGATTTATTATCGGGATTCTGGCAGCTGCCACTCGACGACGAGTCTAAACCTAAGACAGCATTTCGGACCCCAGGGGGCCTGTTCCAGTTTAACCGGTTACCCATGGGACTTCACTCCGCTCCCGCGACGTTTCAGCGCCTTATGGAGTTGGTTTTGTCGGGTCTGCAATGGGATACTTGCTTGATTTACCTAGACGATGTCATTGTTTTCAGTAAAACGTTTGAGGAACACCTCCAGCGGTTGAGAGGGGTGTTCTTGCGGATGCGATCGGCTAAATTGAAATTTAAACCGGCCAAATGCCACCTTCCTCGAAAGTCCGTGAGATACTTGGGCCACATTGTCGATTCTTCGGGGATCTCTACCGATCCCGCGAAGACGAGCTGTGTCAGTTCATGGCCAATGCCCACGTCGGTTTCTGACGTACGCAGTTTCATTGGTTTTGCTTCCTACTACCGCCGATTCGTTGAGCATTTCGCCACCATTGCAAAACCCTTGCACGCTCTAACGGCAAAAGGAGTCAAGTTCCGATGGGAGCCGGAGGAGGAGGACGCGTTCTGCTCCCTCAGGGACGCCTTGGTGGGTGCCCCGCCCTTACGTTACCCTGACTTTACAAGTCCGTTCTTGCTAGACACGGATGCTAGCAACACGGGCATTGGGGGGGTGCTCTCACAGGTCATTGGGGGAGTCGAACGGGTGGTCGCTTATGGTAGCAGGGTTTTGTCGCTGGCGGAACAGCGCTACTGCGTCACCCATCGCGAGTTGCTGGCTACTGTTTTTTTTGTACAGCAATTTAGACCGTATCTTTATGGCCGTCATTTTACGGTCCGGACGGACCACGCGGCGCTTCAGTATTCATTGAGGGTCGCACAACCCTCGGGCCAATTGTCAAGGTGGTTGGAAGTCCTCCAGGACTATCAATTTACGACCACTTACCATAATGGGTTGCGCCACACTAACGCGGATGCCCTGTCGCGATTGTCGCCTTGTCCCAAATGTGCGTGCTTATTGGGGTCGGCGCGCTGTAAACCGCCAGGTGTTGTAAGCATGGGTGCGTTGGCCGTGACCGCGAATGCGCCGATGGGTGACGCTCCCGCTACCCCTGAGGGAGGGGACTCGCTGCTCTCACTGTCTCTGATTGAGTGGGGCCGTCTCCAAATGGCTGACAGCTCCCTGCTAGCGTTGCGTCGCAGGGCGGGGGGTCCCGAGGAGGGCCGAAAGCAAACTGGCTCCTGGCTGCTCAAGCAGGGCCTCCTAATGAGATGGGACAATTTGTCCCGGCGGCACGCACTCGTCGTGCCTTCCGCTATGCGGGGAAAACTTATCCTGGCCACACACGAACGCCTCTTGCATTTGGGGGTAAACAAAACGCTTGCTCTGCTTCAGCGTGACTATTATTGGCCGGGGATGGGGAGCGATGTGGTAAATATACTGAAGGGGTGTGTAGACTGCGCCAGACGGAAACCACCGCCCGTGGCGTCAAATCCACCGCTGCAGTCTATTCAGGTCTCGCGCACTAACGAGCTCTTTGCGCTCTATATTTTGGGGCCTTTTCCAGTCACGCCTAGGGGTAACAAGTACCTGTTGGTTGGTGTGGAGTACTTTACCCGGTGGCCTATGGCGTGGCCACTCGCCAACCAGTCGGCGGCGGCTGTGACGGACGCCTTTGTCCAGGGCTATGTCCTGGACAAGGGGGCTCCCGAACGCTTGCTGACCGACCAGGGAAAGAATTTTTCGAGTAAATTGCTGCAGGAGGTGTGCGATCTTTTGGGTACTAAGAAGGTGCGTACCTCCCCGTACCACCCACAGACGGACGGGATGGTGGAGCGACTCCACAGGACTTTGACTTCTATGCTGTGCCAGCAGGTGTGCGAGGCACATGTTGACTGGGACCTGCAGGTCCTGGGGGTCCTCGCCGCGTATAGGATGGCCCCCTATGCAGCAACGGGATTTTCCCCATTTTATCTGATGTATGGTCGGGAGGCCGACCCGCCCATGGAAACTCTGCTGGGACTTTCCGCGCCACGAACGAATTCAAAATTGGCCGAACATATTAAATTTAACATTGCTAAGCTGACCGAGGCACGGGAGGCCGCACGGCTAAATTCGAGGTCGCGGCAAATCGCCAACGAGCGCTTGCGTGCATGAAAGGTGTCCGTGCACGATTGGAAACCGGGCGATAGGGCCTGGCTGCACTGCCCTCAGGCACCTTTGGCTACGTCACCTAAATTGTTGAGGCCATGGCGAGGACCCGTGGAGGTCGTGCGGGTTGCACGCCCCCAGTGTGTTCAGATAAAATGGGGAAAGAGCCGTTGGTACGTTCACCCCTCCCGGCTGAAACCGTTCTCGCCTCCATATGGCCTCCCTTTGTGTCGTGAGGACCGAGCATCTGACTTGACCGACGACCCGAGGAGGGAAATGTCTCCGCCTGATCCTCACATGTCTCCGCCTGATCCGCTCCCAGGTGTCTCGGAACTGACAGCTGCCGACCACCGGCGGCCGGATCCCCGCGACACGGCCGGTCCTTCCAGGCCCGATCCGTGCCTTTCGGGGCTGCCGGAGCCACCAGACGGTCGTCAGCGTCCCGTCCCGTACGATGGACCGGCCAGGCGGACTCGCGCTAAGTCGCGCAACTTTTCCTGACCAACTGAATGGGGGCCGATGCGGCCGGAGCGTCTCGTCACTGCGTTCCCCATCCGCTCGACCGCTCTATCACCCCGGTTGAGGAACGAGCAGAGGGGGGATCGATAGTTACAGAGACACTGGACACGTTTTTTTTCTCGGAATTACTTTTATTGTATTGTTCGTCGGTTTGTACATAGGTTGTTGTCTGGTGTTGTATGTTGTTGTTGACTTTTTATTGTATTGTTCGTCGGTTTGTACATAGGTTATCGTCTGGTGTTGTGTTATTGTGTTGGTTGTTGTTGTGTTACGGGGCACACTGGGGGGTGGGGATTTTGTTGTTGTTATTTTTGTTGTGTTGTTTAGCAGCCGGGCCGGCTGCGAGCTATGTGGGAGGGGGTGATGTAGGGGTGATACGCGCTGGGGTGAGGATCGTGTGGCAGCGCGTATTGATTGGCTGTGTGTGTTGGTGACGCGCGCTGATGGTGAAGGATCATAGGTCAGTGCGGGGTCATGGGTTGTGAGGCGGTGATTGGCTGGGTATCAGTGACGCGCGCTGACAGCGAAGGGATCGTGTGGAAGCGCGTGGGGATTGGTCAACTAAGGGGGTGCTCACGTCGCGGTCCGCATACGCTCCATCTCCCGGTAGGGGAGGCTATATAAGGCGGTGCGCGCAGGCGCACGGGTAGTTGGTAACCAGTGAAGACAGAAGACGAAGGAGGAAGAGATAGGGCCCTGAGACACCAAGTCCCGCCGTCCTTGTCAGGACCGGGGCCCTGTGTGGCTCAGAGGCGGGATCTTGGGACCCGGGGCCGGACGTCCGTGTGAGGGCCGGGCCGCGGGACCCAGAGGTCGAGACCCACGCCCAAGCTGGGGTGGGTCTGTAGCGCCACGGACGCTACGGGGCTGGAGTGCCCGTGAGCGTGTACCGTGAGCTGTAGTAACCACGCGTGTCAAGTGAGCGTGTAGCGTGAGCTGTAGTAACCACGCGTGTCAAGTGGGACGTGTAGCGTGAGCTGTAGTAACCACCAGTGTCAGGTGGAGTGTGTAGTGTGAGAAATAGTGACCACACGTGTTATTGTGGAAGACAAGTGGAAATAAAGTGTGCTACCCGTCAAGTGGTTTCCCGCCGTCATTCAGATACTTCAGAATTACCGGGGGGTCGAAAAATTACATTTCTGCCGTCGCCCTGGGGGCGACCTGCCCCGGTCTGCCAGGTGCAGGCGTTGTCCGAGGTATCTGTTGATATTCCACCTGGCTCGCAGATCCTTATCCCCTTGGAAACCTGTACCTGGTCGGGAGGGAGCAGCTGGGGTTTTGTTATCGCCGTCCGCTACCATAACGGGCGGATCGGCGCTCGTCGGGGCGCAGACTATTATCCGGCCGGACCAGCAGCCATTTTTGCAGGTGCTTAATGGGAGTACGGAAAATGTGTGTGTGCCGGCCGGAACGGTTGTGGCACATGCCACTACGGCGTTTACGGCCCAGGATTATCTGGGCCGCCGGGAGATGGTCGCCGGTGTTTCGGGCCCTGCGGCCCCAGATAATCGCTGGATCGCCGAATTGTGTGGGGAAAATTCTTCCCTTTCCGGGGAACAGCGTTCCACGCTTCGCGCACTATTTTTGATTTATTCTGATGTGTTTAGCTCCGAAGATCTGGACTTGGGACGCACCTCCCTGCTTTCCCATCATATTTACACAGGGGACGCTGCTCCTATTCGGTTGAACTTGCATCGGATGAGTCCGGCGGAGCGAGATCATGTGCGAGGGGCAGTGGATGACATGTTGGCTGCGGACATAATATCTCCATCTAACAGTCCATGGGGCGCGCCTGTTGTCTTGGTTAAAAAGAAAGACGGGAAATTGCGATTTTGCGTGGATTTTTGGAAATTGAATGAAGTGTCCGTGGCAGATGCGTACCCCCTGCCGCGTATGCACGATTCCCTCGATGCCTTGTTGGGGGACCAAATTCTTTTCGACGCAGGATCTCTCTTCGGGATTCTGGCAGCTTCCCCTCGATGAGTCCTCGCGGGAAAAGACTGTTTTCCGTACGCCGCAGGGGTTATTTCAATTTAATTGTCTTCCGATGGGGTTGAATGCTGCCCCCGCCACATTTCAGAGGTTGATGGAACTGATATTAACGGGGTTGCAGTTGGAGACATGTCTGATATATTTAGACGATATTATCGTCTTCAGCTGCACATTTGACGAACATTTACTGAGACTGGAGGCGGTGTTCGCTAGGATGCGCTCCGCCAATCTGAAGTTTACACCTAAGAAATGTCACCTACTGCAACACTCCGTGCGCTATTTGGGACATATAGTTAGTGCGGACGGGGTTGCCACGGATCCGGACAAGACGGCGTGCGTCCGTGACTGGCCAACCCCGGCCACGGTGGGGGATGTGCGTCGTTTTTTGGGGTTTGCTTCATATTATCGTAGGTTTGTTCCCAACTTTGCAACGATCGCGAGGCCTCTGCACCTCCTTACGGGTAAAGGACGGAAGTTTGATTGGGGACCACCGGAGGAGGCGGCGTTTAAAGGCCTGCGCGATTGGTTGGCTACGGCGCCGACGTTGGATTATCCAGATTTTGATCACCCCTTCATTCTGGATACGGACGCGAGTAACACGGGCATTGGGGCCGTGTTGTCACAGTCCAAAGGCGGTGTGGAGCGCGTGGTGGCGTACGGTAGCCGGGTTTTGTCCCCCGCCGAAACCCGCTACTGCGTCACTCGCCGGGAACTTTTGGCTATTGTCTATTTTCTCCGCCAATTTCGACCGTATCTCTACGGCCGTTCATTTATTGTGCGCACGGATCATGCGGCTTTGCAGTATGCCCTGAAGGTGGACCAACCATCTGGCCAGTTGGCGCGATGGTTGGACACGCTGCAGGAGTTTTCCTTCCAAATTCAACATCGGAAGGGGGTGCGTCCCGCCAATGCGGACGCGCTCTCTAGGTTGCTGCAGCGGTGCCCTTGCGCGTGCGCGTCGGGGTCGCATAGGTGTATGCCGATCCAACAGCCCCCTCGGCCTGTTGCGTTGGCGGTCGAGGTGCCTAAGGCTCCAGAGTGGCCGGGACCGGCCGATGGCATTTTGAACCTTCCAAGGGCTGTATGGATTTGTGAACAAATGCTGGACGACTCATTGGGGACCCTGCGGAGTCGGGCTGTGAAGGAGAGTGGGGGACCGGGTTTCGGGGGTACGCCGGTAACCGCTCTCCGCGACGGACTGCTGATGTGGAGGGAAGGGTTACAGGAACGCTGGCGTCTTGTTGTACCGGCACCCTTGCGGTACAAATTGATTAGGACTCTCCATTGCGACACGCTATTACATCTGGGGGTGCAGAAGACACGATTGACGTTGCAGCGAGATTACTTTTGGCACGGCATGACGACGGATGTCGTCGGGCACGTTCGCGCGTGTCCAGAGTGTGCCCGGCGGAAGCCGCCTAAACACCCATATGTACCACCAATACAGTCTATTCAGGTGTCTCGAGTTAATGAGCTGGTGGCGTTAGATATTTTGGGACCCTTCCCGCCATGGGGAATAAATACTTGCTAGTTGGGGTGGAGTACCTCTCCTGCTGGCCGATGGCCTGGCCCTTGCCCGACCAGTCGGCGGCGTCTATTACGGACGCCTTTCTATTCGGGTACGTTATGGACAAGGGGGCGCCGGAGAGGCTCCTCACGGATCAGGGCCGTAATTTTTCTTCGAAATTGTTGGGGGAGGTGTGCGCGGCTCTGGGAACTTAAAAGATCTGGACATCCCCCTACCACCCGCAGACGGATGGCATGGTTGAACGGCTGAATCGGACTCTGTCCGCCATGTTGTGTCACACCGTGAGCGAAAAACAATCGGATTGGGATTTGCATATCCCTGGGGTACTTTCGGCATACCGGATGACGCCGCATGCGGCTACAGGATATTCGCCGTTTTTCCTTATGTACGGTCGCGAAAACGTGCCGCCAATGGATGTGCAGTTGGGAATTGGAGTGAAGGGACCTGCTAAGCCTCTTCCTGAATACATTCAGGATACCGTTCGCCGGGTTACTGAGGCGCGGGAAGGGGCCCGCATGGCTACTGCCAAAGCCCAGGCCCGGAACGAGCGGTGTGCTCGACGCTCAAAGGGGGAGTGCCCCTGGAAGGTGGGGGACATGGCCTGGCTCCATTGCCCGCAGGTGAGGCCAGGTACCTCTCCTAAATTACACAAACCATGGCAAGGGCCGGTTCACCTCATCGAGGTTCCCAACCCACAGTCCGCACGTGTTCGGTTTGGATCTCGGCGTTGGTTCGTTCACACGTCGCGCTTGAAACCATATGTGGCCCCTCGAAACGATGCGTCATCTCCTGATGTTGCCTTGCCGGGGTCTGTTGCTACCGACTCATCCTTGCCTGTGCCTGTTGACCTTGCAAGAGCGCCTGTCGTGCCTTTTACAGACAAGCCGGCCGTGACATTGCTGGAGACAGGAGACTCTGCTCGTGGTGTGCCTACCACGGCTGCGGGGACTCCGAGCCCCGCCGCCCTTCCGACCCCGTCGCTGACGCGATCACGACGCACCCCCGATGCTGGGCCTTCAGGGACACGGGACCGGGATGTTGACGGGCCTCCAATAGCGACAGGAGGACTTCATCCTGTCGCTCCTAAAACCCCGTCACGTTCCCGGTCTGCAGGAGAGCCACCGCCTGTCCGGGACGGACCGGCGACCCGAACGCGCTCAAAGTCCCTTACATTTCGTTGAATTTTACTGTTGTGTTTTGTTGTTGTTGTTGTTATATTTATTGTATGCTTCGTTGTCCTTGAATGTGTGATGGTTGTGTTCGCTCGCATTACTTGTCTCGTTATTGTTCAGCCGAGGTCGGCTGGATTTTCTCTACGGGGGAGGGTGATGTAATGCGGGCGTAAACGGCTTCGCGGATATGACGTCATGGGGAGGAGGAGTTAGGTCATGTGCGAGAGAGGGGTGAGGTCTTAAGGGAGAGATACCGGAAGAGACGGGAGAGTGTGGGAGATAGAGTTAGAGTGAGGCCACGCAGGGCGGAGGGTTGGAGAGTGGCGAGATCGCCACACACGCAGAGTAAGACTCGGCACCGTCGGCCAGCGGTGACCGAGCGTGGGGGAACGAGGAGCAGCGGTGGAGCTGCTGTGAGGGCAGCCGGGAGGCTGCATAAGGGAGTCTGCAGCGGAGCTGCAGGAGAGAGGAGGCTACGTGAGCGAAGGCAGCTGTGGAGTTGCCAAGCGGAGGGCTCTGAGCGAGGGCTGTGTGGGACAAGTGTGAGAACCCAAATAAAGGACAACGGAGACAGACCCAGTGATCGAGTCCTTTATTACACTACTATAGAGTCGATAGACACAACTATAGATTCAGTAGGAGGTACTACTAGTCATTAGATATTACTGCAGTCAGTAGTTACTGCTATCGAGTGGGTAGATACTACTATCGAGTCGGTAAAAACTACAGTAGAGTCGGTAGATACTACTATAGTCAGTAGATAATGCTACAGTCAGTAGATTCCATTACAGTCAGTATATACTGCTACAGTTAGTAGTAACGACTATAGAGTCAGCAGATACTGCTATAGAGTCAGCAGATACTGCTATAGAGTTAGTAGTTACTACTATAGAGTCGGTAGATACTACTGTAGGGCCAGTAGATACTACTACGGTCAGTAGTTACTACTACAGTCAGTAGATACTACTGTAATGCGAGCGTATGCTGGGTTTCGCCGCCCCAGCCCCTAAGCTAACCAGGCGACACGAACCATCGAGGGCAGGGGTTAAGGGCGGAGCCCGCGGGCGTTAGGGGGTGGTATTATCTGGAAAGTTCTTAAGGGGTGTGTCGAAGGGCGGAGTCTGGGTGATGTGGGAAGAGGATATAAGGGGGAGCCAGAAGGGGCTCGAGGTGAGTTGGTGGAAGCTGGAAGCTGGGCCACGTCGGGGGTCTCCGCGAGCCATCGGCCACGTGGCGACGCGGAGACGGCTCCCAGCGCGCAGTCTGCCAGCAATGCGCGGGAGCAGGGAAGCGAGAGAGCGGCGCGAGAGCGGGGCTAGGCCCCGCCTCCAGCCACATCCTCTTGTGGAACCTTCGAGCAGGTTTCCGGAGTATCTCGGCTCGCCCCACCTGTTGCCTTTGCCCCAGATACACCTCCTTCTCTGATTGGTACTTAACCGTGCCTGTACCCGCAATTCCCTTTCCGGCCACCAGGTGTCACACTGTCATTACACTACTATCGTCAGTAGTTATGACTATAGAGTCAGTATATGCTACAACAGAGTCGGTAGATGCTACTATCAAGTTGGTAGATACTACCGTCGGGTCGGTAGATACTACTATAGTCAGTAGATAATACGTCACCCCCAAAAAAAAAAAACGGGTCACGTGGTTGAAGACGAAGACTCCCATGACGATGGAAATCGAGAGTTTAGCAGAGTCAACGCAACCCGCCACTGCAAATGACCAATGTCGCATGCGTTTCCGGGACACTGTGTGAACTCTTGGCCAGAGGACAGCCCCCCCCCCCCCCCCCCAGCGAGGCTGCAGCTGTAATGGGACCCAGCAGAGGCAGCTTGCAGGCAAAGTGCGGAGGGCGGTGCCGGATCCCGAGCGCCATTGTGTGCCCAGGCCCCGTGTGTGGCCGGCATGGTGGGGTACAAGATGCCGCGCTGCTGCTGCCTCTTCGGGGACACCGTGAACACCGCCTCCCGCATGGAGTCAACAAGCCTTGCGTGAGTCCTGCCGTGCACCACCGGCACCACCAACTAGCAACAACAACAACCGCCATTCGCCACTAAGTGGCGGTGACATCACCACGACGCTTGTGCGAGGCCATGTGCACCTTGAGGCCACGTGAAGTGTCAAACGCCCGCTGGCAGAAGGTCACGGAGCAGACCCAGGTGCCACGGGTTGACCGACTGAGATGACTGAGATGAATGGCTGATGCACCGCCTGTGCCAACTTGCTGTGCTTTAGCCACCCGGCGCTCCGCTCGTTGTTGTGAGCGTCACTCCTCCGCCCTCCGTTGTAGCATCCTTCACAAGCCTCCACCACTGAGGCCGATCTTGACACCGCTGGTACCAGTCATCGGCAAGTCCACTCAGCTCCACGTCCTCCTGTACCACATCACTCCAACTAGCACCACCAAAACCAGCACCACCAACCAGCACTACCACAACCAGCACCACAAACCATCAACAACACAACCAACACCACCGTCAACACAACCAACCAGCACCATCAACAACGCTACCAACCAGCACCACCCCCACCACCAACCAGCACCACCACCAACCTGTACTATCAACACCACCAACCAGCACCATTAGTGTTGGTTCGTGGGGCAGTGCGAGGGAAAAAATGAGCCAGCACCACCACCAGCACCATCAACCAGCACCACCACCACCCACCACCACCAACTAGCCCCACCCAGCGGTGGCCACGTGGAATCGGAGGCGCGGACGTGTTGGTACCACGAGCCACGGAGGCCTCTCAGAAGCCAGAGGCCCTGGCTCCTGGTAACGCAGCAGGGTCTCGCGTCACCAGCGCCGCGCCTGCATTGTGTCACCACGGCGACGCTTTGATGGCGTTCACGAGAGCACCAAGAGACGGTCCCCGCTGTGCAGTTGAACAAAGACGGTGGTCGTCACCGCGTCGTCACGCGGCGCTTTTGGACGCGCTGCTTCTGCGGGACTTCACGGAGAGAGAAGACTCGGGTGGCTGGGACACGTGCTGAGAATGGAACCCGAGTCCCATTAGCGAAGACCGCCCTACGGTGGACACCACAAGGGAAGAGACCACGGGGCAGGCCGATGACCTCCTGGCGACGCACCGTTTAAGACCAACTAGAGACCATAGGGGGGCCGCCTGTCTTGGGGTAAAGCAGAGAAAGCTGCTAGAGATCGTCCGGCACGGCGTGACCTTGTTGCGGCCTTATGCTTCACAGGGTGCAAAGGGGAGGAGTAAGCTTCTGCGTCGTCTGGAACACCCTCCCTTCTGATATTAGGAAGACACTGGGAGCTACGCACCCTTAAATCATCATCTTGATTGACAAACTAATTTCTGCAGAACTGCTTTTAGGGTTTTAGTTGTTGACCTCCTACGTACAGCGCGAAAGAAGTTCAACATACGTATATACAAGCACACAACCACGGGACCAGGCAACCACACAACCACGCAGCCACCATTACCATCACCTTCTCCACCACCACCTGCTCTGCCATCACCACCTCCACAACCACCACATCACCACATCACTTCAACTGCCTCCATCACCATCTCCTCCACCATCGTCACCACTGCCATCGCAGTCTTCACCTCCATCACCATGAGTATTACAGCCACCATCATCATCGATGCCACCATCATTGCCATCACCATTATAACAATCATTACCATCGCCATTGTAAAAATCATTTCCACCACCGTCACAATCACCACAATCGCCACCATTTTTGGCACTAAAGTCCGGCGGTTCCCACCCGGAAAGCGCACAAACAATTTTCCGGGCTGCGGCATGGACACCGTGCAGGAGAAATGTCTCAAGTTCGCGGGGAGCAGCGAGGTTAAGAATCACCGCCCGCACCTCCGATTAGCAAGTTCGACTACGTACGGTGGTGCGAAATAAGTTGAACTTACGTGCGTGCGCGTGTGTGTGTGTGCGTTACATACCACCGCAGACCCAGGCTCTCATGGCAGAGTGCGGTGCTTGAGGTAAACGCGTTCCGGATCGGGCGAACATGGGGATTTGCCGGTGGCGAGCTCTGGGTGTAACAACGTCTTCTCTCCTCTTCATTGTTCCACCGTTGTTGGTTGCTGGGCACTGGCCCAAATCAAATGGCCCAGAACGTAGCACGCCGCCCGCGGCAACGAACAGCGTTGGACACGTCCCTTGCATTGAGCAAGGTTAAATTGTAGAGGCAAATGGGAGAGAAGTACAAAGTGGAGCAGTGCGAGAGAAGAATAAATAATCGGGATCGGAATCTTTATTTAGACTGGAGGAGGAATCCGATGAGCAATGAAACTCTTTTTATTTAGAGATGTCCAGTAAAAGATACGTGAGGTGACCTCCAGTGTGGTAAGTGCGTGGGTCAAAGTGAGTGGGTGCATGAGTGGGGGAGTGAGTGGGTGAGTGCGTGAGTGAGTGGGAGAGTGAGTGGGTGGTTGAGTGAGTGAGTGAGTGCATGAGTGAGTGGGAGAGTGAGTTTGTGGGAAAGTGCATGCGTGAGTGGGTGAGTGGGTGAGTCGGTGGGTGGGTAAGTGCGTGATTGAGTTGGCGAGTGAGTGGATGAGAGAGTGGATGAGTTGTCGTGAGCCGCAGTGTGGTGGTTGAACCCAGTTTGGTGGAAGAGAAAAAACAATCGGTGTGTGGTAGAGGCTGAGTCCTCAACGAATGAAGTCAACCGGCCGCCGCCGGCGAGCTAATGGAGCGAGCGGAGCGAATCGGTGAGCGCCGGGACCTGACCGCCATGCGAGGCGTCACTCCAGTTTCTCTCCCCCACAATCCTGTTCAGCACAGAAAATCCACATCAGCTCGCAGAGCTGTCCAGGGACGAGGCGTACATCATGGAGCTACACGGGGAGACCTAAGTCAAGGTCTGTGGGCGCGCGTGGTGGAGGAGGAGCTCGAGGATTCTGATGCTTCGGAGGCGCCCTTGGAACGCGCGTGCGCAATGAGCGGCGACGCATCCCAGCGGAAGCACGTTCGCCGGCTCGTAGCAGAAGTCCGCGTTTTCAAATCCGGCAGGCCGCCCTGGTTAATATAAAATAAGTCACCATAAAACGCAACGCGCCGCTTGCGTTACAGTGGAACGTTAAAGGTACCGTAACGTCATTCTAAACTATTTACGACTACAGTTTACAATTATCCACGTATGGTTTATCCAATTTGTGGTTTAACTGCGCACCTGAGATTTGGACATAAATGAATAACTCGTTATTCTTCGAAATGTTTATTACAAATCACATGCTTAAACCGAACAAATGTTGCTCCAGGTTGATCAGAAATCCACGCGATCGCCTCTACAGTACAGTAGTTGCCATATCTTTACAATAGTGGGTGGCGGAGTTTGATTGTCGTTGATTGGTGTGGCTCTGCTGTCATCCACTTAGTGGGCCGAGTCTTCTGCGCGGGAGCAGGAACGTGTTATTATCACTGAGCACGCACATCGATCAGTCGATCATTAGTATTCGTTCTGGTGTAGAGATCCGCGGAAAATTTATATTTTTAGATTATCCGCGATTTTGAATAATCCACGGCAATCCTCCCCGTCATAGGCACGGATAATCGAGTGCACTGTAGTTGTATTTTACCAGGTATGGCCCCACTGAGCTATACAGCTCTTTTTCAGAAACAACCTGGCTATCACACCTGATAGCTCAACAAAGTGGCGCATCAAGCGGAAATTTTTTTCAGCCAAATATTGTAAATGCAAGTTGATTCGACATGGGGAGGGAAAACTGAAGGACCCAGCGCGTGCGGTGCGGTGTGGCATGGCGTGCGCAGGGCAAGGGCGTCATGAAAACCTACTGGCTGCTCGGCCACCGTGACTACAGCGTGCACAACGACAGCCTCGCGTGCCACTGGCAGCCGCACACACGCCGGGCCGACTGCGACGCCTCCGGCCTCACGGTACCGCTGCCTTGCACGCACCTATGGGCAATGTATGACTATGGGCAGGAGTAGCAGTAGTCGTGTATCATCATAATCGCTGCGATGTCTCTTTCTTCGTATTTGTGGATCTCGGGGCATTGCGTTGTTATACGTTGTACGGTCTCTGTTCTGGATGACCACAGTCGCACCACTACTACTGGAGAGTTCTTAACGTTCCATTTGTGCATCAGGTATCCGCATCTGCCAGGGTTTGTGCAGCGGATGCGATTTAGGGTGGACCATGAGCTGAGTAGCTTCACGGAAGATCGAATCCACGGTGTTTGTCTGAGAGTTCTTTAGAACTCCATTCAGTTTCTCAGGCTTCATGGGAGGTTGATCTCGCGTTGTTTGAACGTCGACTTTGCTCGGCGGAGCTCCGAGCAAATGCTGCGACAACAATTTTGGCAGCGGCGGCGCCTCAACTTAAATCCCAGGCCGGTTTTGACATTCGGTGTCGTCGCTTCGGTGGCTAGGATTGCTCGAAGCGATGCCGGTGAACTGCATAGACATTTATAGGCCTAGGACGCGGGTCTTGGGCAACGATTTAAACCGTCGGATTTGCCGTCCGCCCTGTCCAGACGATCGCTTAGAAGACGTCGCCACCACCGAGCGGGAGCCTCGGACCTCGTACTGACGTGGCCAATCAATTAGAGAGGCGGTGTTCCGAACAGTGAAGCTCCAAGGAAGTTGTGCAGCTGCACTTCTGTGCAGACTTGCAGCAAGAGCAGTGGAGGGTGCAAAACCCGAGTGTTGATTGCGGTGTCTCGAGTAGATGTACATAGGCGTGTTGAACGTCTCTCGCGCACTGAACGTAGCCAACCATGCTAATCGGATGTACCAATAGGCCGTCTATCATCTCACAGTGTTCTTGATTCCTGTTGTTCATGCTGGGTTTTTGTTAATGCTGTACGAAATTAAAGAGGATGTTGGTCCGGTGTCCACCCTCCTCACCCACCACACCCCGAGCCGAAAATTATTTTTCCACGTTCGCGAGATTTTAACTCCCTCGCCTCATATTCCGGAGGTCGTGGGTTCGATCCCAACCCTGACGCCTGCTGCTGTATATTTGGAGTTTGCATGTCTCTCTCCCTGTTGTCGCATGGATTTTTCTACAGGTCTTCCAGATTTCCCCTCCACATTTAGAATCAACGTCATGCGTTTAGAGTATTTGGCTGCTGCTATAAATGTCCACATGATGATGATAAGTCAACTATTCACTGTTTTAAATTACCAGGTAGGGCCCACTGAGCTGCTAAGTGGCTCTTGTTCAGAAGCGACCTGGCCACAAATGATAGCTCAACGAAATGGCTTATCACATGGGAATTTATAACAGCCAAATACTCGAAACATGTGACGTTGATTCTAAATGTGAAGGGGACCACGGGGAGAGACACGCAAACTCCAAATGTACAGCAGGCGTCAGGGTCAGGATCGAACCCACGGCCTCCTGTATACCAGGTGAGGGAGTTAACACCTCGCCACCATTGCGCCAGTCACCCCTCAGTACCCCCCTCCCACCTGTGGCCGACTTAGGTAACCTTGTTCTGTACGCGGTGGGAACACGATAGTTGCGCACAGATTTCATAACAATGGTGTCCTGGATTCAACCTCATTGGAGACCCACCAATCACGGCACGCCTCTGCAATCCCACTCCACGTAGGGGTACAAGGTTCACATTTATTGCGGGTTTCAGCACAGCGGGTTTTAAAAAGTTGCCAGTACGCACGCAGTAAGTGTGCTGCGTAACACTCCATTGCTTGTAATACACGCATTTCATATAGGCTACATTATTTATCACTGCGCCTTTCGTATGCATTACAGACAGCCTAACGGAATGGTAACGGATTTAAAATGTATGTTAAACGCGGCACGCCGCCGACAAACCCGGCAGTGTTTTTCACCGGCGTCCCCCACCGGCACGCACCGGCCAGCTCCATCAGCCCCGGTGGTGGGATGCCGGTGGCCCTGGGCGGCTTCACCAGGCCACGGGTTTGTGCTCGTGGTCGTAGAATCCTCCGTTCTCCTCCGGCGTGAGGGTGGCGAGGACGCGCAGCATCCCCGCGACGCTCTCCTGCGCCGTCAGCGGGGCCTGCGCGACAAACGCGGCGCGCCTCGTCGCCGGCTCCTCCCCGCCCGGCGCCCTTACACCCGGCCGGGAGCTGTCTGCCTGCTCGTTCGTCCGTCAGACTGTCTTTCAGCCTGTCCATCCGTCTGTCTGCCTGCCCAACTGTCTGCTCATCTGTCTGCCTGCAAGCCTGTCCATCCATCTGTGTTGCCTGTCCATCCGTCCGTCTGTCCGTCCGTCTGCTTGTCTGTCTGTCCGACTGTCTGCTTGTGTGTCTGCCTGTCCACCCGTCTGTCTGCCTGCAAGCCTGTTCATTCTTCCATCTGCCTGCCTGCATGACTGTCTGCTCGTCTGTCTGGATCGGATGACGCGCAGTGAATGTGAGTCAGCCCGCTGTAGAATTATTTGTTGGAGCGGCTTTGGCCGTGGCCGAGACCGACGATGGACAGCTCCGTATAGAACCCACGGGGTGCACGAGTCAGGAACAGGGCAGGATGGGCGCCTCTGCTCGTCTATATGGTTTTGGGAAAAATCCGAGGCTGACACGGGGGCATGGGCCATGCAGGAGTGGGGCTGGAGGTGTCCAAATACATACAACCAATGATTATTATTATCATCACGGTGGCAAAATGTTCACGACCTCGCCTGGTATGCAGGTCGTCGGTTCGATCCCGACTCCGACGCCTGCTGTATGCTGTATACTGTATTTAGAGTTTACGTGTCCCTCTTTCCCTCCCCGTGGTCATGTGGATTTTTCTCCAGGTCCTCCGTTTATATTCCTCCGCATTTAGAAGCAACATCACGCGTTTACAGTATTGGCTGCTATACATTTATTTTGGAAGATGTACGTTTGTCATCTGGCCACATGGACGACCGGCTCTGGAACAATTTTCTCAACCACATCAATTCCATACACCCAGCAATCAAATTCACCATGGAGGTAGAAAAGGATGGCATGCCACCCTTCTTGGATGTCTTAAACAAAAGGAGACCAGATGGCAGGAAAGTAACCCATACTGACGCCTACCTAATACCTGATTCCCACCACCATCCATCCCAGAAAAATTCCCTCATTAAAATGCTACACCATAGAGCTCAATGTATCTCCGACCATGAACACCTGACCAGTGAACTCAAACACGTACACCGGGCTCTCAGGGCGAATGGATACTCTGACTACACAATCCGCAAAGCCATCAACCCAACCGTGAGGAAGGAGCCATTTGAAGATCCAATCAAAACCATCACCTTACCTTACATAGCAGGGATAACCAAAAAGATTTCCAAAATATTGAACAAACACAAGATCCAGGTCCGATTTAACACAGTGCACACAATTCGTGACCTGATCCCATCTGTGAAGGACAAGATTCCTGACATGCAATATCGCGGCGTCTACAAACTAAGCTGTACCTGCGGCAGCAATTACATTGGGGAAACCAAACGACATGTCTCGGACCGTGTTCGTGAACACAAGGCAGATCTGAAACACGGCAGGACCAATACTTCTGCCATAGCTGATCATTACTTTCCTTAATGCAGCTGGCTCGCATGAAATTTATTTCTCTTAGACTATGGTACTTTGCAAGCCGACTGGATATCAACAAAGATTCGTTTACGAAGCCATCCATATATACAGACACAGACACAATTTCAACCGAGACGACGGTTTTAAACTCAGCAATCATTGTAAAGATATCATCAACCACTTTGGGTCATGACTTGAATTTGTGTTTCCTTGTCAACCTCTACCATCAGCAGTGTGGATAGGTGTAGCGAGGTGCAATTCCCCCCCCTCCCATCTCTACCCCTCCCCCCCTATCTCTGCTCCACCCCCCTCTCTCCCCGTCTCTGCCCCATTCCTTCCCCCCCCCCCATTTTCAGATGGGTGTACCGAGGTGTAATTCCTCCCTCCTCCAATCTCAACCCCTCTCTCCTCTCCCCCTATCTCTGCCCCACCCCTTCTCTCTCCCCGTCTCTTGCACAGCTCTTTCCCCCGCCCACTCACTCTGGAGCCCTTATAAGCAGCTACATTTGGAGGCTTGCCCCCTCTTTTCTCTCCACCTGAAGAAGACCGCTTGTGTTGCGATTGAAACGTCGTGGGTTTTTTGCTTTTAATTTTGATTTTTTTCCATCTACGTGACTTTACCGAAAGAACCAAGAATATATATCTCCTAGCCACCGTCGTGAGTTCACGAAGGCGCCGGCGCGGGGCTTTGAGGTTTGTGGCTGTCCGGAGCGAGCTCCTGCGAGGGTCCCTACCTCTGGGCCGCCCATGTCCGTCTTGACCCAGCCCGGGTTCACGCTGACCACAAACACCCCCGAGGTCTGCAGGTCACGCAGCAGGCAGCGCGTCACCATGTTGAGGGCGGCCTGGGGAGGGGCAGGGAAGGGCGGGGGGTAGGGGGTGGTGGGGGAGGGGGCGGGAAGTGAGGAGGGGGACACAACTGTAGCACGGCTCTGGGCCACCACCTCTCTCTCCCAAGGGCCAGCTGAGTTTGAGTTTGCCGACGGGTAAACGGTGCTTGGCCAGGAGGGGTAGCATCTGGCCCATCTGTGTTGTTTGTCGTTGTCGTCGTCATCATCGGGGTGGTCTCCGACGTGACGCTGGCGAGCGGTTTTCGTGTCGGGGTTGTCGAGAGAGAGACCCGGCTATGTGCACGCTGGAGGATGAGGAGCAGAGCAAGCGGTCGTCTTGCCTATTCGGAATTCGAGGACCGTATCACTTTTAAAATCACCGTCTTAAAACTCACCGATTTGTACTTGCAGACTTTCCCTGTAACTTAAGAATAAAAAACGATTATGTTGTCTGATTGGATTACTCTGCAATTATTATTATTCGCTTCTATCATAGTGTAATAAAGCTCGTTGAGGCGACTTCTGGAATCCGTCTTTATTCAACTTGTATTACAGCTTTCCTTCACGCTGCTGATAGGCAGCGTGAGAGGGACAGATAGAGAGAGACACACTACCACGTGGCAACCCGGAGCCCCGCTCCCGCGTGGCCCCCTTCCTCTGTTCGTTCCCGTTCTGACCACGTGTCGTTCCTCTCCACCCCTATTTAATACCCGGGTCACGTGGTACGTTTCCGCCAATCCTCGTTAGCCTCCATGGAATATTCCAGGCCCCCTCGTAAGCTCCCGGGACCACGCCCCTGACTCCTCTCCCCATTGGCTGTGGCCAAAGCCAGCAGAACCAATCCTTACAGCTGTCACCTTTCCATTACGTCAGGGCCACGCCCCTAGGCTTCCCCCCATTGGCTATAAACCAGGACCGGCAGAGCCAATCATCATGACGAGTTGTGATACGTCAGTGAGCCAGATATATCCTCACATTACAATAGTACTGTGAATTTATTGGAATTTATAGACTCGTCAATTAGATTGTTATTGTCAGCTTTATTTTACGCTCAGATTGTATATCTACTTGTGAGCAGTTTTATTTTTATGTCCAGCGCTTTGAGATACTTCAATATGACAGGCGATTTATGAACTAGAGGTTGTTATTCATTTAAAATATAGGTTACTATTATTTTATTTGGCAAACGTGAGCACCACTTACATTACGCGATGACAGTCGGCGTATTACATTCGAGTTGTGAGTTCCAGTTTAAAGTATATTCCGTGTAGCCAGGTGACAAATCAAGAGACCCGGGATAGGAGTCTCCTTTGCAACACAGAGACGTGGGTCACCAACAACACAAAAAGCAGCGGCAACCAAAATACCCCGAGGGATCGGTCGAAAATCATGCTGCGAATGCGAGTCGGCGTTAAATCGGAAATAAATATTGCATTCCCTGCAGCGTAAATCGACATTCGTCTCCAGATTAATTGCTAAGCGAAGCCACGGGAACACTCAACGGAGACGTATCGGGGCGTGACAGTGGCGAGATGTTAACTGGTATGCAGGAGGTCGTGGGTTCGATCCTGACCCTGACGACTGCTGCATCATTGTTTGCGTGTCTCTCTCCCTGTGGTCGCATGGATTTTTCTCCGGGTGCTCCGGTTTTTCCCTCCACACTTAGAAACAAAATCACGTGGTTTAGAGTATTTTGGCTGCTATGCATTTGCACGTGATCTTCAGCCACTTCATTGAGTTACCAATTGTGGCCAGGTAGCTTCCGAAAAGGAGCTACACAGCAGCTAAGTGGGGCCTCACCTGGTACAAGACAAAACTTGTTTAGTAAATGGTTTAATATGGGGACTGCAGGGCTGACAAGCAAACAAGGATTTGTGTCAAAGCTTGGGCAATGAAGGGCGTGGAGTGTGGGGCTCGATTGCCAGAACTGGATGGACCGGGTGTCAAAAATCTCAGAAATGCAGTCCCTCGTGAGCAGTTTGGATCAGTGGGGATGGCAATACCTTCTGTCTGGGTTTGACGCAGATTTTACCAGGGCAGTTGGGGAATCGGCATCTGTGTTCGGGTGGCGGCAGGAATTTGTGTACCGAGATGTGGTACCGGGCGTTGTTGCCTTCTACCGTGTGACAGTAGACAGCACAGACATCACTATGTAACACAATTTTTGTTCCTGGATAGTAAGTGTTATTTCGTAATTGCTTATGCCTAAAAAGTATAAAAAATGGCTATTATTCCCCACGAAACTTTGCTTTTGTGACTAGGACAGTGATATTTTGAAATTGACCTATTTTCAATGAGAAAACGGGTGACTTTGTATCTTTTCGTTCACATAAAATCAGTAAAAAACAACATATGAATCAAAATAAACATGTATTTATACTAAAATAATATTAAAATTACTACAAAAGATTTAGAAGTGCGTAGTTTTTCGAGATTTATGATTATACTGTAAATTACTTTCACAAATCAGCCCCCAAATGTAGTCTCCCATCATGTTCTCGTTATACTGTTCTTGGTAGCGGCGTTCAAAGTCCAGTATATCCTGGTGGAAGTGTTCACTTTGCTCCTCCGAGTACACTCAAATGTTCTCCTTGAATTTATTAAGATGAGCATCAAGGATATGGACTTTGAGGGAAATCCTACAGCCCATTGTGCCGTAATTCTTCACCAGAGTCTCAACCAGCTTCACATAGTTTTAGACCTTGTGATTGTCCAGGAAGCCACGAACCACTGTGACAAAGCTGTTCCAAGCCGCTTTCTCCTTACTAGTGAGCTTCTTGGGCAATTCATTGCACTCCAGGATCTTCTTTATCTGTGGTCCGACGAAGATACCGGCTTTGACCTTTGCCTCCGACAGCTTAGGGAAGAAGTCTTGAAGGTACTTGAAGACTACCGACTCCTTATTTACAGCTCTGACAAATTGTTTAATAAGGCCCAATTTGATGTGCAGTGGTGGCATCAGCACCTTCCGGTGGTCCACCAGTGGCTCCCACTTGACGTTGTTCCTCCACCCAGAGAACTCGTTCCGCTGTAGCCATCCCCGCCTGTGGTAGTGCGCCTTGGTGTCCCTGCTGTCCAAAAGCAAAGATAGCAGGGAAACTTGGTAAAACCACCTTGGAGACCCATCAGGAATGCCACCATTTTGAAGTCTCCGATGACCTCCCAGCCATACTCATCATACTTCAAGGCGTCCAGCAAGGTCTTGATGCTGTTGTAATTCTCTTTGAGGTGCACCGAGTGAGCCAGGGGAAGAGACGGGTACTTGTTACCATTATGGAGCAGCACGGCTTTGAGGCTCCTGGATGAGCTGTCAATGAAGAGGCGCCACTCATTCTGCTTCCAGGCGATTCTGATTGCCTTGAACAGACTGGTCACATTGTGGCAGAAGCAGAGCCCATCTTGGCAGGTGAAGAAGCTGCAAAAAGGTTGGTGACTCTTCCTCTGATCTTCGACTTGCACACTTTTATCCAAAAGGTTACACTGCTTGAGCCTAGATGTCAAAAGCTTGGAATTGGACTTGGTGAGACCAAGATCTCTGATCAAGTCGTTGAGGTCTTTATGGTTGGGGTAGTATGGGTTTCTCTCCTCAGCTCCACCTCTGAAATTGTCATCTGGATCTACGTCTTCCTTGCTCTCTGACTTGCTGCTCTCTTCTAAAGACGGCTGCTCTCTCTCCAGAGGAGTGGGTACGGGGGGCTTATGGCAGTGTGGCACCAGGGCAATGGATGAAGGAAGGTCAGGATACATGATAGCAGGTGCATTCTTGCCAGTCCGACGTTTGGAACTTCATGGCTCTCTTTTCCCCTCTGTACCATCCTACAAAAATACATTTATTTCACCCATGTGTAAGAGATTCTCGCAACATTTTCCATATATGATATATTTTTTCAAAAACCATGAAAATTGTAAAACATTTTAAAATTTAAAACTTTAACAATTTGAAAAATTCTAACTAATTTTATAACATAAAATTCCAAGCAACAATTGTCCATCTTCCCTTCCAGAGTTTTTTTGCATTGCTCGCAGGTGAAATGAGGTGCCCAGGGTTTGTCTTGATCTCCGACAGGCATGCCGAAATATGCCTTGTAGGCCTCACACATCTGAGCAAATGCTTCCACAGAGTACTTTTTCGCTCGTCTTGATAAATTGGCCGCAGATATAGCAAAATGCGTCTGCCGGATGCTTGAAGCCTCTTGATGCCATCTCACAAAAATGCAGATATGTATCCACTTAGGCAGCTGGATCTAAACTGAACTGGTGGGCTTAAGGCCCCTGTATTTATAGTATTATTTATATTACTGGTAAGTTCTAGAATGTTCTAGAAGTTACTCCAAGTTTACTCAGCACTGAATCTATCTGGAATGTTCTTGAAAATAGGTAAATTTCTAAATGTCACTGTCCTGGTCACAAAAGCAAAGTTTGTGGGGAATAATAGCCATTTTCTGTACTTTTGAGGCATAAGCAATTAGAAAATAACACTTACTACCCAGGAACAAAAAAAAATTGTTACACAGTGTAATTAGCAGTGTGAGGGAGTGGTGAGGGAGCGGTTCTCCTGAGGCGGCGTTCCACAGGCGGATCAAACTCCGTGCTGGCGCTGCATTACGCAGCAAGCCCAACCTCGCAGCGTCGTGCCCCCGGCTACGGCGCTGCGACGGGGCGGGAGCCAGAGCCAAGCCGAGGCGGTCGAGACGACCAGAGTCGGCTTGGGCGCGTGAAGATGCTGTGCGCATGAACGCGCTGCAAACACGCTGCACCCACGCTGCACGCACACATGCCCCTAACAAACACCCAGTGTAGGGTACACACCTGCGCGTGCACGTGAGCAGAGTGTTCACAGCACACGGCCGCATTGTGCGCATACAAAGATCCCCAGTTTAAACTCAATAGACTGTTGAGGAAAGCGCTGTTAGCGAGTATCACACGAAGCGGTGGGTGGCCGGCACCACACCCCGCCGCCTTTGTCTCCATTCCTGGCGATATTTACACACCGCACCAGGCACTCGTTTGAGTCGACCGAGGTAAGGCCTGGAACCGGTTCAAATAATCGTGAGAGGAGATCTAACTCAGCTGGACGGGTTCGTACCGTGGCGCACTAAGCGCTTACACCACCGCTCCCCACGCTCGTGGGCGTTGTGCGGCACACCTTGGCGGCCGGGTAGGAGTAGCCCCACTCGCCCGTGGGCGCCAACGCAGCCAAGTGCAGCGAGCCCAGCATGGACGAGATGTTGGCGACGATGGCGCGACCCCAGCCCAGCGGCTCGGCCTTGTTCCGCTCGGCGGCGATGCGCAGCTGTGGGAGCAGGGCCTGGTCGGGTGGGGGGGGTGGAGGTGGGTGAACGTGGGCCCCTGGCTGACAACGGCCGAGGCCGTGCGAAGCTGGGAAGCCGCCCGTGAGGAGCTCGGCCCTGTCCCCCTCCGGCGCGCAATGCCGGTGCACGGCACCTGGGCAGCAGCGTGGCTGGCTGTCGACAAACTACAAGGCGCACGTCTCGCGAACGCCGCTCCAGAATTCGCTACGCCGCGCACAGCCATTCCGCGCAGAGGCGCTGGAAACCGCAGAGAAAAGCGTGGAAAAAGGCAGCTGGAACCGGCACTACCAACATTTAAAATAACAATGTCAGCTTGTAACGCGTGCAACGTTCGCCCACTAACGTGGAGCGAAATCGACTCGAAGAGAGGTGAAGAGGAAACAAGCCGCGAGCTGGAGCCAACAATTGCCCAAGCTCTGCAGTCCTCTCCATCGCACGGGAGGTGTTCTCGCAGCCGCACCTGTGTGATCATGAGCGGCGCCACCACATTCACGTTGTAGTTGTGCATCATGTCCTCGGCCTTGACGCTTCCCAGCGGGGCCATCAGTGCCACGCCCGCATTGTTGATGAGCGCGTTCAACCCCTCCCCTGCCAAGGCCTTCTCCACAGCGAGCGCCAGAGCGACCACACTCTCCTGCGAAGTCACCTCTCCAGGGGCAAAGGGGGTCACGGAGGCGAGGGCACGAGGGCATGAGAGGGGACGCCTGTGCATCTGCACGACCGCCCACCTCCGTGTTTGTGCCGTAATTGTTCAGTGGCCACTCCGGCTCACATATACACTGCGACACACACACTGTGACACACACACTGTGACACAAAGATCCCCCGTATAGCCTTAACAGACTGTAGGGGCAAGTGCTGTTAGCGAGCACCTATGAAGGCCGGAACGGTACACGAGGGGGTGGGTGGCCAGCACCACGCCCGACCGCCTTTGTCTCCCCAGTGGCGATGTTTACACACCGCACCAGGTACTCATTTAAGGCTGAGTCGACCTACACTGTGACACACACACTGACACACACACACTGTGACACACTGTGACACACACACTGTGACACACTGTGACACACACACTGTGACACACTGTGACACATACACTGTGACACACTGTGGCACACACACTGTGACACACACTGTGACACACACACTGTGACACACACACTGTGACACACACACTGTGACACTGTGACACACACACTGTGACACTGACACACACACTGTGACACTGTGACACACTCTGTGACACACACACACTGTGACACACTGTGACACACTGTGACACACACACTGTGACACACTGTGACACACACACAGACTGTGACACACACAGACTGACACACTGTGACGCGCACACACACACAGACTGTGACACACACAGACCAGTTTTAACATTCGGTGTCTCGTCAACGATCGGGCTTGCTGGAACCGATGCTGGTGAATCGCCAGATGTGTGTAGGCAAGGACTCTCTCGGTTAGACATGGATCCCATAGCTCAATGCCAACTCTGTAACGCACAACGAGCACCAAGCAGTCGCTCGCGTCATCGTGGGCAGCGTGAATCGCACAGCAGGCTGCGGCGGTGCACGGCGAGTCCTGAGCAGAGGCTGCAGGGGCCGGAGGGAAGACAGAGACGCAGTGACGCAGAGACACAGACGCAGAGACAGACGCAGAGACAAAGATACACAGAGACAGACATTGAGAGAGGCAGGACACTTAACGGAGATGGACTGTCGCTTGGCTATTGGATTCGCCACGCGGGGGTCTCGCGGACAGAGCCACCCGGGCGGGGAGAGGGTCAGAGGGGGGCCCACGGAGATTCCCAGAGGTAATGGGGAGTAGAAAGACGCGGGCCGCGCCTTGCACTGAATCTTGACAGGGCTCGCAGAGCCTCGCTGAATCTCGCCGAGGCTCTTTGAACCTCACAGAGGCTCTTTGAACCTCGCCGGGGTTTCTTTGGGCCACATTCCTGTGCCGTGTCCGGGCAGCCTCGCGACTGCGAGCGCGGCGCGACGGCGCGACTGATATCGCAGCCTCACGACATCCAAGGGCACGAGCGAGAGACAGGGAGGGGGACGTTTCTCACGCTCGCTGGCATGGATATCTGTGAAAGAAGACGCTGGCAGGAGCCATCCTCAGCACGAGTCTTGAGCCTCAGCTGCGAGGCTTTTCCCGGTTGTCACCACGTGCAACGGTAGTGACAATGCGTCTCAGGCTCAGGGGTGACTGTGGCAGGCGAGAAGGCTCCAGACGCTCTCCCCCCCCCGACCAATCCCACTCCCTCCGCCCCTACTGGACGTCTGCAAAAAAATAGCTTCATCGCTCATCAGATTCCTCCTCCTGCCGGACGTGACCGCTTCTCTCGAGTCTCAGGGCTCGACTTCAATAGGGTCCTGGCCCAAGGGTTACGCAGTAATGGCCAATGCCGCCGCTGCTGCTGCTGGTAATTTTTGTTTTAGCATTGGGAGGTTTGGCCAATGGAAGTTGCAATGTGCGTTATCTTTATCTGTGGGGGGAGGGGGAAACAAACCGGGGAACGCAGAGGAAACCCACGCAGAACGGGGGCGGGGGGGGGGGAACACACGTGAACTCGACACGGAAAGTCGCCCACGTTGAACATCCAACTCAGGAGTTGAGAGACAAGAACGTTACCCCTTCACGGTGGAGGATACGCAGAGGAGTGAGAGGGGACACCGGGGAGACACGCTGAGGAGTGAGAGGGACACCAAGAAGTCACGCGGACACTGCAGCGTGAGAGACGACACCGAGGAGACACCGAGGAGTTGCGGCGTCTCGCCTCACCGAGCTGCAGCACCGTGAGCTGGGGGTGAGCGCTCGCCAGCTCCTGCAGCGCCTGGGACACGGAGAGAAAGAGAGCAGGGCCCGTCCAGTGGCAGCGAGTACACCACCAACACGCAACCAGGCAACCACGCAACCAGGCAACCAGGCAACCACGCAACCAGGCAACCACGCAACCAGGCAACCACGCAACCAATCACGCAACCAGGCAACCACGCAACCAGGCAACCGCACAACCAGGCAACCACGCAACCAGGCAACCACGCAACCAGGCAACCACGCAACCAGGCAACCAGGCAACCAGGCAACCACGCAACCAGGCAACCACGCAACTAGGCAACCACGCAACCAGGCAACCACGCAACCACGCAACCAGGAAACCACGCAACCAGACAATCACGCAACCAGGAAACCAGGCAACCACACAACCAATCACGCAACCAGGTGATCACGTAACCAGGCAACCACACCACCAGGCAACCACGCAACCAGGAAACCGTGATGATGGGTACAAACTTAGTAATCATTGGAAAGATGTTATCAACCACGCAAAAAAGACTTAATTACACTTTTTTGGACCATCTTATCTGACAGGCACTATTTTACTTTACTTTACCGAGTGTTAACATCCCCAGTGTTTAACAGTACTCTCTTCATTGTTCAGCCAGCATTGGTATAAACATGGGCATTTTCGTTCTTTTCTATCATGTGTATCAGGCCTCCCCTACCCCTCTCTGTCCAATGCGTTGGCGTGTGCAGCAGTAGTTGCTTGCGCACAACCACGTCCAAGCCGTCGTCCATCCTTTTGGCCCCCGCCCCCCTCCCGATACGTTCCATTCATTGGCTACCACATTCTGATGAGCTCCCCCTCCCCTCTCCTCAACTTGCTTTTAAGGGATTACATCTTGCATCATTGCCTCACTTGATGCAGCTAATCTGGCTGTGACGGTCCCACCTGATGACGGAGACTTGTGTTGCCTCCGAAACGTCGTGATTTTTATTTTATTTTTTATTAATTTTGATGTTTTACCTACGTGACTTTACCGAAAAAACCTAAGAATATGAATTTTTTGTGTTTAGTTTGTTGTCCTTCCCCCGCATTTCTGATTAGCACGATTGGCTACGCATGGTGCGAAAGAAGTTCAACAAACACACGTACAAACAACCACACAACCGTATCACCAGACAACCACTCACCCAGGCAACCACACTACCACGTGGCCACCACCACCACCTCCTCCACCACTACCTTCTCTGTCATCACCACCTCCACAACCACCGTATCAACCCCAACCGCCTCCACCACCGCTACCACTGCCATCAACCATAATCTATGCCACCATCACTACCATCGCCATTATCATAACAATCATCACCACCACCGTCACAATCACTACAATCACCACAATTGCAACGCTCCTCACGGGGGGGGAGGGGGCTCGGCCTGCTTCATGGACACCGTGTAGGAGAAACGTCTTGAGATCGCAGGGAGCAGTGCATCTTGATTGGTTAAGAATCACCACCACGATCACTGTTGGGGCAAGTGCTGTTAGCGAGCACCTATGAAGGCCGGCACGGCACACGAAGGGGTGGGGTGGTCAGCACCACGCCCGGGCGCCTTTGTCTCCCCAGTGGCGATGGTTACACACCACACCAGGTACTCATTTGAGGCTGAGTCGACCTAGGAGAGGCCCAGGACCGGTTCGGATAATTGTCACTGGTGCTTGCCATGAGCGGGAATCGAACCAGGGTCACCAGGTTCGTAGCGCTAACCGCTACACCACCGCTCCTCACAAAGATCCCCCTACAGCCTTCACAGACTGTTGGGGCAAGTTCTGTGAGCCAGAACGGGTATCGTAGCGCAGCGCGCTAAGCACCACCCGCTCCCCCTACGATCACCACCACCACCATCACCACCGTCACCACCACCACCATCACCACCACCACCAGTCACCATCGCCACCATCACCACCATCGCCACCGTCACCACTGTCACGGCACAGGGCCCGCGGCGTCACCTGCGCGCCGGCCCCGTCGGGGTCCCTGCAGGTGGCGAACACGCGGGGGCCGGGGTCAGCAGCGCCCTGCGGCAGCGGCAGCAGCTGGCGCACGAGCTCCAGTCCCAGACCCCGGTTCGCTCCCGTCACCAGCACGGAGCGCGGCGTCGCCATGGGGTTGCGAGACGAGAGAGAGGTTCGGGGTTGAGAGGAGAGAGAGGTGAGAGAGGGGACGTGATAGTGTGTGAGAAGTGAGAGTGTAAGTGAGGTGGGAGAGGCAGTGAGCGAAGAGAACAGAGAGAGAGGAGGTGGGGGAGGCGACGATAAAAGAGGAGGAGCGAGGAGAGTTTGCCGGGAGGAGGTGCAGGCGCTCCTCTCGCAAAGCCGCCGCCACCGCCTCTTGAAGTGCAACGCCTCCCTCCCTCCCTCAGCCTACCGATTGTTGCAGCAAACAGCAGTCGCTGCTGCTGACGGACTGCAAGCACGCGACTTGGTTCCGCGCAACATGTGTCTCTTGCGGTCACACTCCACCGTCACATTCAACTCACACATCCAACCGTCACTCAACTGCTGCACTCAACTGCCGTATTCAACCGTCACATTCAACTGTCGCGTGCTCAATGGGGATGGCCGGCACGGGGGGGGGGGGGTTGCGTTCACACAGCCACACGGAGCCAGGCGAGAGTTGCAATCGGGCTGCTGCACGGGGTTGAGGGCCTCCAAATCGTCCCGCTCAAGAGGCACGGATCCCAGGCCTCGCGTCCCACCCAGCGAGCTCCTTGCAGCGTTGCGCTCGTGTTCAACGACCCTTGGCTGACGGGATGTGATCGTTTGGAATCGATGACCAATCGCCGACTCGGGGGGCGGTGGGAGCACGTGACCGCTCCCCTCCTTTCACCCGAGAACACACCCAGGTCGAAGGTTTGCACGAGTCCGGCTGATAAAGTCGCCCCAGGTACAGACTCGTTCGCTGGGGCGGCGCTACGGTGGCGAGATGTTCTCTGCCTTGCCTGGTATGCAGGATGGCGTGGGTTCGATCCCGCCCATGCGATACCTGGATATTTGTAGTGAGCGTGTCTTTCTCTCTCCCCGGGGCGCGGATTTTTCTTTGGGTCCTCCGGTTTTTCCTCCACATTTAGAAACATGCGTTTAGAGCAGTGGTTCTTAACCTGGGTTCGATCGAACCCCAGGGGTTCGGTGAGTCAGTCTCAGGGGTTCGGCGGAGGTTAAGACACACACCCGACTCATATGATTCGTGATGACACGTCCGGCTTGGCCATCATTGGCTGCAAGTGATCACGCTACATCGCTTGGCCAATCTGTGCTGCAGGGAATTTGGTGCGCTCAGTAGTCGACTTGTGACTGTCATGATGGTACGTCGTGTGATTTCTTTAATATTTTAATCCCTTCATGCTATGTCGAGCAAAAAAAGAAAGTGGTCGGACGAATATGTACAATATGGATTCACATGTATAACAGAGCGTGATGGGAGTCAGCGTTTTAACTGCATGATTTGCAATGCCAAGTTGAGCAATTCTAGTCTAGCACCGGCAAAACTAAGGGAACACTTCCTTAAGCTGCATGGAGATGGGGAATACAAGAACACAACGCTCGCTGAATTCAAGGTTAAGAGAGCCAGATTCGATGAAAAGGCTACTCTGCCTGTTCTCGGCTTTGTACCCATCAACAAACCGATCCTCACAGCATCGTACGAAGTTGCTTACCTGATCGCAAAGCAGGGCAAACCACACACCATTGGTGAAGCACTCTAAAACCAGCTGTGTTGAAGATGGCGAATATCATGCTGGGAAAAGCGGCTGAAGTTAAGTTATCCCAAATTCCTCTTTCAAATGACACCATCAGCGACAGAATAGAGGACATGAGCAAAGACATCTTGGCTCAAGTAGTTGCAGATCTGATTTCAAGCCCGGCAAAATTCAGCCTCCAACTCGACGAGACCACAGACGTTTCCAATCTAAGCCAGCTTGCTGTATTCGTGCGCTATGTGAAAGACGACGTGATAAAGGAAGATTTTTTTTTTTATTTTGTAAGCCTCTTACAACAACTAAGGCAGCCGATGTGAAGAAACTTGTGGATGACTTCTTCAAAGACAACAATCTTTCGTGGGATATGGTTTCTGCAGTTTGTTCGGACGGAGCTCCAGTCATGCTGGGAAGAAAGTCTGGTGTTGGTGCGCTAGTGAAAGCCGATGCACCACACATCATTGTTACGCATTGTATTCTGCACAGGCATGCGTTGGCAACAAAAAACCTTTCCTCCAAACTGACAGAAGTATTAAAAATTGTAGTGGAATGCGTGAACTATGTGCGAAATAGTGCTCTGAAGCACCGCATCTTCAGTGAGCTGTGTAAAAAAATGGGCTCTGAATTCGAGGTACTTCTGTACCATTCTAACGTTCGGTGGTTATCCCGGGGACAGGTGCTGAATCGTGTTTTTGCCATACGTGTGGAATTAGCCCTGTTTTTGCAAGAGCACCAACATTGTCATGCAGATTGCTTCAAAAATTCTGAGTTCATTCTCATTTTAGCGTACATGGCTGATATCTTCGCAGCTCTCAATCATCTCAATCAGCAGATGCAGGGCGGTGGAGTCAACATCATTGAAGCGGAAGAAAACCTGAAGGCTTTTCAAAAAAAGCTACCGTTATGGAAACGACGAACAGAGAACGATAACTTCGCAAACTTTCCCCTGCTGGACGACTATGTAAGTAAGATCGAAGATGTATCTGGAATCGGAGACATTTCTGTACCCGCGGAACTGAAGCAAGCAATTGCCACGCACTTAGATGAGCTTGCAAAGTCTCTCGACGGATACTTCCCTACAAGAGAGTCATATCCAGCATGGGTGAGACAGCCGTTCACGTTTAGTGTTGAGACAGCAGATGTCAATGATGAATACCTCGACGAAATCATTGAAATTCAGCAGAGCCAGGTTCAACAGCAACTCTTCAGAACAACGCTCTCAACGTTTTGGTGCCAACAAATGGTAACGTACCCTGTTATTGCGAAGAAAGCCCTGGAGATTTTCATACCGTTTGTTACAACATATCTTTGCGAGCAATCCTTTTCGAGGATGCTGGACATAAAAACGAAGAAAAGGAACAGACTTTGTTGCGAAAATGACATGAGTGGCATTTGCCAAGGTGAAGCTGCGCATTTCTGAACTGGTCTCTGAAAGGCAACAGCAGAAGTCACACTGATTTGCAGTAAGTATTCATTATTATGTTTTTGTGTGAAAATCATGTTTTGCTGGTTTTGTTATTTGAACATAGTGATGTTGATGCACGGTTCATTTTGCGCACCAGTAAAACAAATACCTATATTTTGAATTTGAAAAAATCATATTTTATTTATTCAATTAAGAAGGGTTCGGTGAATGCGCATATGAAACTGGTGGGGTTCAGTACCTCCAACAAGGTTAAGAACCACTGGTTTAGAGCATTTGGCTGCTATACATTTCCACATCAGCCACTTGTTTGAGCTATCACTTGTGGCCAGGTCGCTTCTGGAAAAAGAGCTACATCGCTCAGTGGGATTTACTTTGTAAATAAAAGAAAAATGTGTTTAGCTGTCAGGTGGGTGGGGTGTTCTGGGGTATTTGACCAACAATAACATTACGTTCAATGGTTTGATCTGAACCTTAATTAGATTGGTCTTTGTCATTTTTGTGAGCCAGGTCACCCTTGCAAAAGAGACTCCGCACATCCTGGCCTCTTGAGTACTCACCTGGGTGGTTCAATAAAATCAACTTGAAAATAGTTATGGGAGGTAACCGAAGAATCTAGAAGAAACCCATGCAGAACAGAGGGGGGGGAGGGGGGACATACATGCTTCACGCATAAAGGCGCCCGAGTGAGGAGTCGAACCCAGATACCTTTTGCTCCGAAGCACACAACGTGTTACCACTGCGCCACCCTGTCGCTGCAGTGCGGAAGAAACCTCGTAAAAGCGCAGGGAGGCCGTGTTGATGCTTGACCTGGAATCTCTGGCAGGCCTGGCAAAGGTCACGAACCAGTCGGGGTCAACACGCTGTTCCATCCGCTGTGGTTACCATAAAAATATTAACTTGTATGTTTTTACCAGGTAAGGCCAACTGAGCTATAAAGCTCTATTTGAGAAGCGACCTGGCTATCACAAATTATATCTTGACGAAGTGGCTTGTGTAGATTTATAGAAGTAGCCAAACACACTAAACACGTGATGTTGATTCTAAATGTGGAGGGGAAAAACCGGATGACTCAGAAAAAAAATCCACGTGACCACGGGGAGAACATGCAAACACCAAATATACAACAGGCGTCAGGGTCGGGATCGAACCCACGATCTCCTATAAACCAGGCGAGGTAGTGAACATCTCGCTATCGTGACCAGCAAGCCGGCACCGAGCAGAGCCACCTACGGGATCTCCACGCTGGACATCGCCACCAGAGCGAGGTCCCTGGCACCACCGGTGAGCGCACAAACGACGCGGGCTGCAAGCAGCTGAAAGGGGTCCGCCGCTTTATTGTTCCACGAGGAGGATGAGGTGGATGAGGAATGTCGGACACGCGTCCCGCGTGCGCAGCTCGGATTCTTCACATTTCCCTTTAGGCGCTGGACGCAGCGCCACCACCGACGCCCCCCTACACCCCACCCATGTTCCACCACGCGGCGCCACCCCGCGGCAGACTGGAGGAGAGTCGCAGGGACTGGCCACGCGAAGCTCTCGAGGCGACACGGAGCTTCTCGCCAGAGACGGGTGTTGGCCGGATTAACCTAATTCGCAGACAGCTACCGAGCGAGCAACAATTCAGCGTCAGTTGTGGACAATATCACGTAAAAAATCAGACGAGTTGTCTCCCTAAAACACACCAGTCCGTCTGTGAAGGAGGCGTCGTTTGGACTCACAGCTGTGACGACACTTTTAGTTTTTAACCTCTGATGTAAAATAAACAAAATTTCTCTCATACGACTCGGGGCGCAGAGCAAATTGTAACCAACCACGGGCTTATGGAATGGCCAAGTGGTCGGGGTCGGCGTGCAGGACATTTAATCAGACCCCGGCTACGAATCGTCGTGTAGCCACCCACGTTCACGACGGGTTCGTCACCAGAGATCCGTCTCATCCCGAGGCTGTCGCTGCTGTAAACGCGTTCGCTACCACCGCTTTATAAAACGTGCCGATCAACAACAGCGACGAACCGCAGTCAACACAAACACACGAGCAGAGAGATGCGCGTGGCTCTACTTGAAGAGAAGGGATTTTTAGTCAATCAACCGGTGGGGGTTTTACAGAGCACACAGAAAGAACATGGTTATACAAAGCACCACGAGTGTGTGTACAATGTCCCTTGTTCCTTTCGCGTTGATCAGGGAGGGTCCTATTGCTTAGGCGGCGTGCGTTCGCTAATGACGTCCAGTAACCCAGCAGCATTTGTGTGAGAAACGCGGGCGTGCTGAGAACCCCCCCCCCCCCCACCAGGTTGTTTTGCTTAAACAAATAATATCAGTCTGAAAATCCGCTGGGCTAAAATGTGCGACGGATACGCGGAGGACCAGAATGCAGCTGCGCCGGTGTGTGCGCCGAACCCCTCGACGCTTCGCGTAAATACGCAATGAGCTTGTGACTGCGATCGGCACCTCGGCGGGCGAAATGATAACCTTGGTGGGAAAATGTCGACAGCTCGGCGAGCTTCCGGCAGTGCGACCGAAAACGGACTCGGTGGGCGATGTTTTGTGAAAGACGTTTGGCGGCTTCGCGGATTGCAGCGCAGCGTACGTCGGGTTTCGCCACGTCACCCCAAAAAAAAAAACGGGTCCCGTGTTTGAAGACGAAGACTCCCGTGACGATGGATATCGAGAGTTTGGCAGTCAACACAACCCGCCACTGCAAATGACCGATGTCGCATGCGGCGGTGTGTCACAAACCCAACGCACTTCGAGTCGCGGCGGCGTTTATTAGAATGGTTTCATTCGAGAGAAGCAACGCCGGGGAGGTTCGTTTACAAACCACAGAGGGACCCCCTCACGTCAGGACGGAGGGGCCTCCTTGCTTGTAGATGTCGGGCAGTTCGCCAGCGTTGGTTCGAGAGCAAGCATGACTACTTATGAACTATTGTTTATTTTGCAAGGTAAGGCCCACTGAGCTATGAAGCTCTATCATTAGCGAACTGGCCACCCATGATTGCTCAACGAAGTGGCTTACCACGTGGACATTTATATCAGCCAAAAAACGCACGTCGATTCGGAGAAAACTCCACACGACTATGGGGAGAACATGCAAACTCAAAATATACAACAGGCGTCAGGGTCGGGATCGAAACGACCCTCCTGTATACCAGGCGAGGTAGTTAACATCTCATAGCCACAGTGGCGCCCCTGATGAGTGTCCACACCGGTCCGGAGTTTTGCTCGTGTGAAGCCTCTGCTACTGAAGTTGTGCACTCCCAGAAGGTCGTGTGGCTGATGGGATGCGTGCAAAAAAAAGAAACAATAACAAGATTACGCGTGCTTTCACGTGGAGGGACACATCTGTGAAGGAGGCGAATGGTTCTGCTGGTTTATTTTGTTACAGAGAATCTGGCGTCTGGCAGCTCCTCAAAGCCCCCACCTCCTCTCCCCATGCCAGCTCACGACCCCACCCACACACTCGGAAACATTCAGCAAAGACAAATGACATACGAATTTAGGCCACAAAGTAGACTAGACGAATACCAACACAGAAACACATTCACCTACTCTACGCGAAGTGAAATCCAGAGCCCGACTGAAGTAGATGACGCTGCAGCAGCAGCAGCGGCGCCGCCTCTGGACTTCTTTAAGGCGATTGAGATAACTTCGGGCCACCTCGCTCCTGGGGGTAGCGGACACTGGCGAAACGTTGCATAGCAAAAACTCCTCAGGGGACTGACTTGAGCACAGACTCGAGGGCGCCGGGTGACCCTGAAAACTCCCCACACGCTCGTCTCGGGCACGTGGCCCACGTGTCTACAGGGCCAGCGGGGCCCAGCACGCGTCGCGGGGTTACCGTTCGCCCGGTAGCGCCAGAATCAGAATCTTTAGACAGGAGGAGGAATCTGATGAGCGATGAAGCTCTTTTTCACAGACTCCAGTAGGGGCGGAGAGAGTGGGATGGGGAGGGCGCACGGGTTCGGGATGGGGAGGGCGCACGGGTTCGGAACGGGGCCGTTGACGGGAAGGGCGTCTGGAGCCTCCTCGGCTGCCACAGTCACCGCCGAGCCTGAGACGCGCTGTCACCACCATTGTCACCCCACCACCGTCGAGCGCGAGTTTACCCGGGAAAAGCCTCGCAGCCGAGGCTCAAGGCTCGTGCTGGGGATGGCTCCGGCCCGCTTCTTCACGGGATCGGGGGAGGGGGGGGCGATCGGGGGAGACGGGGGGGGGGGGCGATCGGGAGAGGGGGGGCGATCGGGGGAGGGGGGCGATCGGGGGGTCGCCAACTTCAAGGCCTTATTTTGCCTCCTTGCAGGCGGTTGCCAAATCCCAGCCCCGTATCGAAACGGCACAACACTGCAAGAGTGCGCACGGCAATAACGGGAAGCATTGTTCGATCCTCTGCTAATCTGCTGACATGTAACATGTCTACATCGCCTGGCCTGCACGTAACATTGAAAAGCACAACTTAAACGGGAGGGACTATTTGCTACGCGTAACAATACTGTCGGGGTGTATTTTTTGAAGTGAAATTGACCACAGACACGCCGATACGCATAGATGTACACCCACACACGTACACTGACAGACAAATGAATGCACGTGCGGACACATATAACAGTTGTCATTCGCCACTAAGCAGCAGCCACGTCCCCACGGTACTTGTGCCAGGCTAGGTGCACCTTGGGATACGCGAAGCAACGAAGGCTCGCTAGCAGGTCATGCACACCTGTCATCTCCTTATCAGCGTCTACCTTATTACACAACAATTCAGACCTTATTGGCCACCCCGTGCCCTTATAAATCTCAACGTTCATCCTATAAAGTTCCATCACAAGGGAGAAACACAAGAGACAAAAAATGTTGCCCGTATCGAAACGGCTGTACGCCGTATGGACCTGAAAACTCAATTTCCCCGTACAAGAATACGTGCAACCCGTAATGGTTGACAGCTGTGGGTCACGGGACAGACCCAGGTGCCTTGGGCTGCGCCAAATTATCACTTTAATCCGTCCGGCGCTCCGCTCGTTGTTGTGAGCGTCACTCATCCGCCCTCCGCTGTTGCTGGAGGGCGACTTCCTACAACCGGCCAGGAGCGTCCTTCACGAGCCTCCTCCAGAGGCCGATATTGATACCGCTGGTACCAGTCATCGACAAGTTTACTCAGCTCCATATCCTTCTGTACATCAGTGCATCTCTTTTTACAAACCGTGCCGCGCCCGTTTAGCCTCCTCTATTCGGCCAAACAAGTTGTTTGGGCATGCAAGCCACATGACCCAGCTAGTGCAGCCTTGCCTGCCGGAGGTGCTCACCGATGGGACTGTGTCCAGATTTTTCAAGAATTTGTGAGCTCCTCACACAATCCAGTCGAGTTAAACCCGGGATAATAAGGCAGGCAGGCCAGCCCAATGTTTCAAACCGGCGCAGATTTTCTATAAAGGGGTCCAAGTTTCACAAGCATAGAGAAGGGGGGGGGGCATGACTGTGGCCAAAAAGAACCGAAGCTTCGTGTGGAGCGACAGGCGAGGTAGCTTCCTCACAGCATTATGCAGCTAAAGAAAATATGCCGCTCGACTGATTCGAAACGAGACGTCCGCTGCCAATCTGGAGCTGCTCCTAAGCACACTACCCAGGTACGGAAACTTCTCCGTTCTCTCCACAACTCCCCCAGACAGATATACTCAGATAGACACATATACAGAGATACACGCATGCACAATGGCATACATACACATACAAAGCACTAACCCCCCCCCCCTTATAGCCTTGAACAGACTGTTGGGGCAAGTGCTGTTATATAAAAAAAAAACGTTTAACACTGACCAATAAAGAGGTTTTAAACTTGCAAAATACAAAAATGAATCACAGCGCGACAATTTGATCCCTCATCTAACTCGTTTTTAACAATGCGTGCAACCCAAATAGGGAGAGCATTTTTGTTGGGTACCTCTGACGCAAAACACACACACTCAGCAACACGTGTGTGCACCCAACTCGTTTAAACCGGGGCATTTTCGAGCCCTGCTTGGGAATTTGGCAACCGCCAAGGAGGAAAGGGCCTTGCCAGCTGTGGCCTCAAGTACCCCACCCCGACCCGTCTCGCTGGCCACGTGTTCACAATCCGCGAGCTGGTAAATTAAGTGGGGGCATTCGCGGGTGTTTAAAATGTCACCTTCACTACAAATAGCCCCACCGTCACCTGTGCAGCACGCAGCTGAGCGAGCTCTCGCTCGTTTTAATTTAATTAAAACAATTTCGACCCCTGTTTGCAAGGATAACCTCGGCGGTCAGTGGCGACGCGCACAGCGAATGCTCAACGTACACGACCGCGTCTCTGGCGAGCGAGCGGGAGGTTAGGGGAAGCGGTGCGCATGCCGCCCCGGAGCTACTGGCGACAGTTGTTGTTGACGCACCGCAGCCCACCAGTTGTCGTCCCGCTCGTCACACGGCTTCGTTGAGTGGGCAGGGAGCGCTCCTGGGAACATCGCCGCCTCGTCGTCGCTCAGCCGTAGCCAAACATCGCGAGGGTGCGCGGATACGAGAATCGCAGCTCGCCCAACGAAACTCTATCCCCGCGTCGATCTGAGACTACTTCGGTTCTTCAACGTTGATCGAGTTGCGATCGGATTCAAGTCAGACTCCCACAAGGGATGTGCGTCACCTTTGATCACCTTCCAGGTGAGAACACCGCCCCCCTGCTTGCAGCGCGGGACTCCAAGATCCGATTGATGCAACAGAACTTCGGACGCAAACAAGAGACGGCGCGACGCGGACCAAGCGCCGTTTCTGCTTTCGCGAAAGACGGGGGGATGCGACGCGCCGTGTGAAACGTCACGAGCGAAAACACATCTTGACCGCACACGCGCGCAGATTACAAACGCCTCCTCGTCTTTAAGCGGCGGCGTAAGCCAGAAGGCGGCGCCCCGCAGCCTCGCGCACCAATCCACACCGCCACCGACGGCGCGGCCTCCGTGCTGCGTCCACGCCGCGCGCCTCCTGCTGCTGCGTTTAGCGACCAAGGCCCCCCCCAACCAACGGTCCACGCGAACAGGCGGAGTAGGCAGCGAGGCCCCACGGCTCCACAACGGCCTCGCGAGATGAAATGTTGAGATGTATCCGCGTACTTCCCCAACCCGACCAACCACCCACGGGGGATCCCTGCCTGCAGGACACGCGGTCGCCAGCCATCGCGGTGGCGGCGCTGTAAACAGCGGAGAGCTGCTGTTGCCGATTCTGCACGGGGAGTCCAACGCTCGCAACGAGAAAATGTATTTAATAAAATACCGATTTCTGTCCATGCAAGTTTTTGATTTCACTTGTTTTAACTTTATTGCTTGTCATCTTTTGCAACCCCCACCCCAGCCGGTCACCTCCTGCAATGAGACTCCCCCCGCTGGTCTCTCCTCACCTGGGTCCAGCTCAACGAGTGTGAAGCGCCGACTGGGCCGAGGCCATGAGCCTCACTGCACACGACCGCGTTACATCTCCAAGCGTCGGTTCGTCAGCGGAGCAGGCAGCGATTCTCCACTGCCGCCTCCATTGCCCATGCCTTGGTTTCTCGAGTCTTGTAGGAATCGTGGACTTTCACCACTTTCCGCCAGGGATCTCTGCGCGAAAAGACGAGTCTCCTTTGGTCCACGAAGTAGGGCGAACGACGCCCTTTCACCCCGGGCACCGCGCGGGCACTCCGCCGCAGCCCACACAAACCCTCCCCCCTCACCTGCTCGACGCCAATCTCCGCTGTCATTGCTTTTTGGATTCACCAACGTCCCCCTCCCCCCGTTCATTTTGCCGGTCTCGTGCTATGAGCGACACAGCCGGGAAGCGGCGGTGGCGGCTACGCACGTGGCCTGTGTGATCCAGCACTGCGGAGGTAGCGATGGTTTGGCGGATCACCGCGCGCGCGTGTTGACACTTCCCTTCACGTGAATGTCCCAGACGGAAATGTGTGGACTATCTTCCCTTTTGCAGTGGGTGGGCGCTTACCCCCTCACGCGTACAGGCTTTCCTCCCAATAAACACACGCGCGTTAATCAAGGGAAACATTTCGATACATAAAGGACATTTTTTTTTGGTAGCACCGGCTGCTCACCACCTGGCCGACTCCTTGCTTGCCCCGTGTGGTTCGTTGGTAAATTGCGAGATGCAATTTGCGTGGACGACGAGAGATACGGAAAAAACGAAACATTCTTGTTATTATTCTATTCATGTCAGTGAAGGGCCGCTGGGCAGCTGATTCCCGGGGGGGGGGGGGGGGGTTACCATTAACCTCGCGCGGCTTCTCAGGGGCGCTGGCAGCAAACGTGTTCACTCGAAACTTGCCGTCACTTTAGACTCGCGCCGTTTGGTGTTTTATAGTTCATTTTGATGATAGGAGGGGGCGATTTAGACACGGGGGGGCTGCCCAACGTTTGTATTCGAGGTGTCTCTCTCTCTGGAGTTAATGGGCGACGATCTTCCCCACCTAAAGCCTAAAGTCAACTGGAACTAAAATCTGGAAACAGTGAAATAACTCGCCACAACAGAGACGTGACCGTCAGCCAGAAAGCGGATTTCACTTTGCACACAAGGATGTGCAGCATTGTATGCGGAAGAGTCCTCAGTCTTATGCAGGCCACTGGGCTCAAAAGGAACTGCACAAGTGTTAACATTGTAAATGTCGACATGGGCCCCACTGGCTTCCAAGACGCACACGGCAGCAACGAACATCAATCAATCCAAGAAGTTTAGGCGACAATGGATCTTGTCAACAACGCGCGTTTACTTGGGTCGGCCAATAAAGATGACAGAGCCAATACCCTCGGTGCCGAGGTTCGTCTTTAAATGTCGTACGACTGCGGTTAACGTCACAAAGTTAGGAGTTTAAGATCTGCAGTAGAAATCGGGGCTGGCGACATTGTGGTGAATGCACCTGAATCGCAAACCGCCGTGTGAATCTAAATCCTGGACAAGTTTTGACCTGGGCCCATCGTCCACCCGCGATTGAAAGATGAGTAACAGTTTGTGGAAAGTGTCCAATGGGCATCTGCTCGTAAAAAAAAAGGCCCATGACATGTGAAGGTGGAGTTTTCAATCACTGGCTTATGACTGCAAATGGTTCCGCCCCATCGCGTGCAAGTGAGCCGGCATAACCTCCAACTCCACGTCGTTTGATGGATCGGTCGTGTTCTCAGAATGGACCAGGGGACCGTACACCAAAAAATTGCCCTGAGATGGATACCGCTGGGCAAAAGGAAACCTGGGAGACCCGAGACCACCAGGCGCATGACCGTGATGGACGCGTTGCCAGCGATCAACCTCTCTTGGGGTGAGGCTCAACGTGTTGCCAAGGACGGGAAGAAGTGGAGGGAAGTTATTGCGGCCTCATGTCCCATTGAGGATGAAGAGGATTCACTGACTGTGTCGTTTGACTTTGTTTCAAGAGGTACAAAGTTTGGGGCGAGGTGTTGAACTTTTGGTCACGATTATTACCCTACAGGAGTCTATGACGTCAGGCCACTTGTAGGGATGAAAGGTCCGAGTTTGGGGTTATTTACTAATGATATGGTTTTGGGTTAGGGTCACAAAGTCTGGTCTGGGAGCCTATCATGAATAAGAACCACCAAAGTAAATATTTCTACCGAACAACTTGCCAGCACAAAACCGAAAGCAGCTGCGTTTAACGCATTGGTTACAGTTGAGACATCTCAGCTGTGGTGGTGGGTGGTAGGGGGAAGCAGCAGCAGCACAGGACTACCACCTTCACCGTGTCCTCTCCAGGTCCGAGGAACCACGGGCGCTGGCATCTACCACTCGCCAAACTCTCCGAGGCCCATCAAAGCGTTTCAACCGTCTCGGGCCAAAGTCGACCCAAAAGCTCCGAGCCCAACTTGTCACTGTGGCGGCTGCATGGGATCTCATGGCCGTGTTCCCCTTCTCCACCCCCAGCCCCCCCCATCTCCCTCTCGCTCTCTTTCCCTCTCCCAAACCCACACCGTAATCCTCCACCCTCTCTCTCCTGAGCTGAAGCGTTGGCTTCATGAATTCTTCCCATCAGCTCTGAGGTTCTACCTCCAACGTTCGTAGCGCTAATGGCGAAAGTTGGCGTTGGAGCGACGACCATCCCAAAAGGCTGTAGCCACATCAGTTCCCACAATGAGGTTGGGCTAACACTGGCCCAACGCAGCGTGTACACTTTCAAGGAACCATCTCGGGGATGTGTCCTTCCGTGCCACTTCTCACAGCGAAGCCAGGTTGACTCCTCCTTAATAGGGATAGAGCCACCCGCGCCCCCCTCCACTACCACCACCACCCTACATGAATGCGATTCTCAGGCGTACGCGCTGTACTCTGCTTGGGAAGTCGGTATTCTAAGGGCGCCTCTGAGTCTCCATCACAGAGATCGTGGCCTCGGTGGCACTGGGTGGCATTTGTTTCCACAGCAGGAAGCCGTTTTATTAAACCTCACACAACCATGATTGTATCCAACCCGGCCAGGGCACACTCTCAAGTGCGCCCCACCACGCAAAGTTGTCAGCGCAAATGCCCCAGGGACGGATCAGCTCTGTGCATTGCCCATGCGGGTCCCTACCCGACGGCTCATGCATAGCGGCTATTCCACCAACAAAGCGTCCACCACTGCCAACGGGGGAAGGGGGAGGGTGAGCACCACTCTACACTCGCGCGAGCTGCACGACACTTTCAGACATCCAATTACATCGCAATTGGATCGTCAGCCTCGAGACAATGACTCTTCGGCCCACGCGTCTTATGGATACTCAGATGTTGCATCCGAATCCCGTCTCGGCATCCTTCAAGAATTATCTTACACAGCCACTAGACTGCTCCCTCCAGCTGTGCAGAAGAGTGGTTCGTTGCGTCCGTGCCAAATAAAAATAACCTTCCGGTTACAGGCCATTAAAAATTACAAAACCATTCCTCTCGGATTCCCATGTAGTCACTGGGGACTAGGCTGAGAGCAGCAGACTGCACACACGAGGGCCTGGGTTGACCTCAAGCGCGAGCCCACAATTTAAACCCTGACCCACAAGCGGCGCTTCCTCGGCGAGCTTTCTCCCAATCCTGAGTCTTTGAAATAAAAAATTTTTGTGACAAAGTTCTAAGTTAAAAGTTTAAAAAAACTAATCCCTTGACAAAGGTCAGGGGCTGTGCTTCTTGTCTACACGTTCGCAATGCCAGACTAAAAATGGATCGGAAACTTTCAGGTCACGCCATCCGTGAAAACCTGATATGTGCATTTGGCCCACTTATTAACAATGAGGTTTTGTGCCTTCCGCAGAGACTTGTCGATACATAAGAGGGTTTTTTTGGGTTACATTGCGGAAATATATAAATGTGCCGTTAAACCCGCCACCACCCGACACAGCCAATTCATAAGGTTCGTCATGTACAATAAAACGTGCCAATTAGTTACTAGCTCAGCACACCGGTGTGATGGAGAATAAACCCTCAGGTGGCTGCCGCCTAATGAGGCTGGTTATAATTACCGGCGAAACGTCACGGTTCTCGAACTGTAAATGTCGTGGGGTTTACTCTCAAACACACCAGCTAGTGCTGAACTAGTAACTAATTGGCACGTTTTCCTTACGTGACAGACTTTACTAATAATAGGCTGTTGGATTGTGGTGGGTTTAACTACACATCCATATGTACACGATCTAATCCAAAAAAAACCTGTCATGGATAATATCGGTCGCGAAAGCCTTCTACGTGTTAAACTGATCGTCGACGATCACCAGCCACTGGACGATACTGGAACGACACCAGGAGCGATTCCTATACTGCTACTCCAGAACACAAGAGATTTAATCGCGGTGGGCATGCGGTGCCCTTGCGCCCACCACTCTCCCTTCTCACGAGCGCAACCAACACCATCTCCACGAACATAAGTCAGATTGGGGAGGGGAAGGAGAGGCGTGAAGAAGCATCATGCCGACTCCCCCAACTCGTATTTAAAAATAGTGAACACGAGGGGCAATGGACCGTGGAAGGAGATACAAACAACGAACTCTCAATCAGAGCAGCTGGTCACAGGGACGGATGGGCGAGTCTAGTGGGCAGCACTATCAAAAAGCACGTTTTTAATCACAAACTAATTTGTAGACGATCTCCGTCACCGCCCGCCTAATGATGTTGGTATTTATTACAACATAAGCAAATAGTACCATAGCTGGCACCTTGGAGGGGGGGACAAGCCACTTCCTATACAGATGTCGACGGGACCACCCTGCCAAAGGAGGCATACTGTGAGGCCCAGAGCATCCACCCCATAATGCCTGCCAGGTCACTGCCCAGGATATGAACTCCAATGGGACACTGGAGGCTCTGTCCTAGGTTGCCACCGCTCTGGATGGTATGGGCCCTTGAGAGGAGGCCTCTAGGCAGGTGATGCAGATCGCGGGCTGGGCCACGATTCTGACCTCGGTGGCCGCATTCCCCGTCGCCGCCCTACGGCAACAGGACAAGCATCTCTCGGCCGTGCCAAATTTAGCTGTAGGAAATTCCCTATCCCGCTTACAAGAGAGGACAGACCTGGGACAATCGGAGCACGAGTCTACGCCCTCGCTGGACTCCCAGGCAGGGGAAAAACGGACGTCGTCACGGGAGTAACCTCGTGTAATCATTTCGACTCCACGTGGGCAACGCTCAAGACGGCGTTGTTATGGGCACCACGCGGAAACGTAACGTGAGCATTACGCTGGGATAGCTAGCTAGGTAGCGTGTGGGAATGCGAGAAAGCGGGAGGACAGGAACACTCGGTTGTGTGTTTAGGTCTTGGAGCTCCATCTCATGCTTTAAAAAAAATGAATAGGTTACTTGTAGCGCATGGAGACACGCGCTCGCTTGGCGCGAGATCACGAGGCGCAGAGGTCAGGACTGGTGGCATGGTGGGTGGTGCAGCTAGGGGGGGTGAGGGTGTGGGCAAGCGGGGGGAGCCAGGGGCCACCGTGCACCGCCAAACAACTGAACCTCTCTCTGCTTTCCGGAAGAGCCCCGCTGTGACAGCGACATCACCGGCTGAACGATGGGCACCAACAGGCACCGATGGTCACACACTGCGCCAGGCTCCGCCAGACTCCGCCACGCTGCACCACGCTGCACCACGCTGCACGACGCTGCGCTTTCCCGTGCGCTAGCAGGAACCCAACCCAACGAGCCAATCTCGGTGTTCTGAGAACATCTTGAGGGACACTGATATAGCCATTAGAGAGGGGGTTTTTATTTGGGTTGGATTACGTAAAAATAAATGAGGCTGGTTGTTGTAATTACCGGCGAAATGTGAATGTTGTGGGTTCACTCTCCGACACACAACCAGTGTGCTCAACTAGTAACTAGCAGGCACATTTTGTTAACGTGATAAAGCCTTACTCATTGGCCGTGTCCGGTGGTGGCAGGGGTTTAACGACCCATCGATACTTACAAGACCTAACCCCAAAAAAAACCTTTATGGACATTATTGGTCACGAAAGCTTCCTACGAGTACTACCACTACTACGAGTTAAACTGACGCCGACACAGATGGAGAGAAAAGGGCAAGATGGGCGCACACAGCAGGGTCGGGCTTGGTGGTTTACGCACCGAGGCAGCCCAAGCCTCCTGCCGAGAACAAACGATGAAGGAAAAACACAAATCTGTCGTCCCCACGGTATCAGCGACGACCTCTCCAGGGCTCGGTGTGCTGCGGGGTGAGGACTGGCCTGGGTCGTGTTGCTCATCAGCGTGGTGGAAATCTGAACGGGTCCCGGACTGCGCAGGGCAGAGGGGGGGGTGCCTACCACCGGCACCACCTTCAACGCTGCAAATTCGGCTTCACATTCCTAAAAAAAAGTTTAGAAAAAAAAGTAAAAGCATAATAAATAAATACAAAACGATTATACACTTTATGTAAATTGTGATCTCTCCAAAAGACGTCAATGCTGCTGGCTACACAGGACACGACGGAGCAAGGCGTGTGGAGCCGCTTGGCCTCGGCAGCCGAGACAACGAAGTAACGTCGGACGCATGAGGTGGTGGCGGTGCCCTCGACAGAACGAACACGGATGGAAACTAAGCGAAGTTGCATTCGCTGTGAACTCAGAACATTAACTACCTCACGATATCCAACGTGGCAAGTTAAGAGGCGTAGATTTAATAGAAATCCCAACAAAAGTGCATCGCACAACGAAACACTACTCACCCCATTAGCACATTAACATTGCTACCCCTTGCACCAATGTAATGTATGGGCGTGCGTTGTCTGAAACATCTGCACACCCTCGACATTTGGTTTGGATTCAACTCTTTAGAAACTGATATTTGTTTAGTTTGTTGTCCTTCGCCCCGCACCTCCGAACAGCACGGTTGGCTACGTACGGTGCTCTATGCGGAGCGATTTCACGCGGTCCCATCGCTCTGCTTTTCACCACCGAAGGGCGTTGCCATTTCTGTCGCTTCTCCCTCCCACAGCCAATCACCGTCGTCTACGCGTTACACATGCCTCCCCTGCACACTGAGACTAGGAGACACGAGAGAGAGTGGGACCCCAGGACTCGGCTCGAGGTGGTGACCTCAGCTCACCCGGTGGGGGGGCGGGGGGGGGTGCTCAGGCTCCAAGAGAAAGCGGCCACTATTGCTCAATCCGCAGGGCTCGGCATGCGAGTGCGTCGCCCGCTCGCTAATTATCTTACATTGTGCCGACGCGTTGCGGGCCGCGCACACGCTTTGAAGAAAAAAAATCGTAACTGACCGGCATTGCAGGGCCCCCCCCCCCCCCCGATGGATAGGACCGCGAGGACCCTGGGGAGTTTAGGAATGGGAGTGAAAAGGAGGCTTGGACCTGCACCAAGGAGTAAAAAAGAGCCAGGGTGAAGGGGAGGGGTGGGGGGATTCAGGTTTCAGATGAACTGGATCGGAGCTGGAGAGCGGACTCGGGCATTTTGGGGCTCCCAGAAACAAACAACTGATGGGCCCCCCCCCCGCCTCCCCCCCAGCCTCCCCCCGCCCCCGCCTGTCCGATGTATCCATACTTATATATACACGAACACACGTGCGTACACATATACATATATGTACAATACAGTATATAGAGGATGCTGTCGGAGCGACGTCATAGGTCAGTAGTCAAGAAGCAACTCCACTGCCCAGACCCGACCACTGGGGCCCGGTGGGCGCGCGCGGGGGTGGGAGGGTGGACGTCTCCATCCACACCCCGCCCCCCGCCCCCGTCGTTTCGTCCGCACCGCCGTGGCCTCGTCAGTCGCTGTCGTCGGAGCTGATGACAATCTGCTCTCCCGCCGCCTGCGCCCCGGCCCGGGGGAGGCCCCCCGGGGGCGGCTGTGGTGCCAGCGCGGGGAAGGCGGCCCCGGGGCCACGCAGGAACGACAGATCCGTCGCCGGCAGCAGCGACGGCGCCGGCAGCGTCAGCGAGGGCAGGAGGCCGTGCTCGCGGAGGCCTTGGTCCCTCAGCAGGGTCTGCGCGAGCGTCGAGGACGAGAAGGGCGAGCCGGGCGGCAGGGCGGCCTGCGGCGAGGACGCGTGCGATGCCGCGCCCCCCGCCGCGGGGTTCGTCGATGGCGGCAGGAAGTATCCGCCCCCCCCGCTGTAGAGGCGGGGGTCTCCGTACACCTGCTGGTAGGGGTAAAGCGTGGGCCCCACACACAGCGGGTGTCCCAGCGGGGCGAGCGGCACCACGCCCAGCGGCTCGGGGAGCCCCGACGTGGCCGACGAGGGCCCGGGTGGGGAGAGAGCCAGGCCGTTGCGTGTCCGTGCCTCCTCCTCCCCGTCTTGCTTCTCCTTCTCCGCGCATCCGTTGAGCTCCGTGCTGTGCCCGCCGTCCCTGCGCAGGCGCTCCGCCAGGGCGCCGTCCCCACGCCTGTCCAGCTGCCCTTTCTCCTCGGAGCCCTGCTCTCCTCCTCCTCCACCGCCATCGCCGGGCAAGGGCTGCTGAGTGTGGGTGAGCGCGGGGGCAGCCGGGAGCTCGTGGGAGTCTGGTCCACAATGCATCGGCGCGTCCATCAAGTCCAGCGCAGACGCGGCGGCGCCCCACGGCTGTGAGGAAGAGTGCGGCATTGGCACGACCTCGCCTGCACACAGGAGAGCGAGAGAGCCATCAGCACATGGCCTGAAAGGGCCACAGCCCACAAGTGCCATGGCCTGTGAGTTGCATGGCCTGCGAGTGTCACGGCTTAGAAGTGTCACAACCTGCGAGCATCACGGCCTACGAGAACCACAACCTGCATGTGCCACAGCCTGTGAGTAGCAGCAACAGCAACTGCTGTTCACCACTAAGTGGCGATGATGTCACCACGGCGCCTGTGCCAGGCCACGTGCACTTTTAGGCCATGTGAAGTGTCGAATGCCCACTGGCAGGAAGTCATGGAACAGACCCAGGTGCCATGGGTTCACTGAGATGACTGACAGATGCACCGACTGTGCCAACTCTCTACGTTTTAGCCGCCCGGCGCTCCGCTCGTTGTTGTGAACGTAGCTCCTCTGCCCTCCGTTGTTTTTGAAGGGCACATATTGCTAGTGCCAGGTCAGCTTCACATCCTTCTGTACCGCGTAAATCCATCTCTTTTCCAGCACGTGCCATGACATTTAGCCCCATCTATCTGGCCAAACAGAAGCTGCTTGGGCATGCGGTGGGGATAGGACGAGCCACATCCTGCACTGTAGGATGTGGCACAGGCTCGGGGACTCTAGAGGTGGCAAGTGCCCAAGACTACTGCTCGCCCATCTACCCAGGACACTTAGGGTCAAGGAAACAGGGAAACTCCACGTGACAAAAACCCAGGGCAGGAAAACACGCGAACAGATACAAAAAGCCTGTTCAGCCCACTCCTCCTGCTCAGCCCTCTCCACCTCGATCCCTCGCCACCTCTATCCCTCTCCACCTGCACAGCCCCAGCCCTGGATGTGCGAGAGTGAATGGGGCATGCAGTGACCTCCAGGGGCGGTGCGTCCGGGCTGTTTGGGTCCGGACCTGACGGCGAAGATCTTGCCGTCGTTGGTGCGGATGTAGACTCCTGTGGGAAAACGCGGGTCCTGGTTAGATATCGGGGTTGTGCCCGGCACCCTTGCTAAACAGCGCGGCCATTGAAAGGCATTCACAGCAAGTGCTGCCGCAAGACCCCTAATCAATCTCCTTGCTTTGGGAGTGCTTCTCAGACATTCGAGCCCCAATTATTGCACTCCCTGGCTCTGACATTCCTCCTCAAAGACACTGGTGGGAACCAGCAACCGCATCAGAGCAGCAACAGGCCGATGCGCAGATTTCCTTCACTAACAAAATATTAAAAACAAGCCAAAGTGGTGCGCTTGCGGCCAGGCAAACCAAACGATGAACCATTAAGTGGACGCAATGTAGTCTGCAATCCTTCAATGGAAGAAGTGTAGCAAAGCTACACAAAACTCTCTCCCCTGAAGCCCTCTCATCGTGGCCAGCAAACCTCGATAATGGCATTTACCCCACCAACGTAATGTTGCCATCGCATAAAAGAACAGAGATTTTTAGGAAAGCTTTCGTGATGCCTGCCATGAAAGCTATTTTATCCTGTTTGAACCTTGTCAGCACACTGAAAATGGTCCTTTTGGGTGAGTCGGTTCCTGTAAGTAAACAGCCAATTCGAGAATGGGACATCCTCCAAATGCAATCTTTGGCTTTGTAGTCATGTTACCATCCCTTGCTGCAGCAGGATGTGGCAGGTGATATCTCCGACCATCGTTGCTGTCGTCTGAAATTTTAGCTGTGATATCTTCAGCAAGGACCGTCACGGACATGATCTGCGTTCACGCCACCGTATTTACTGTCCAGGGGTGTCATTGTTTTGAATTGCCTGAATAAATTGGCACATCTCTGTCGAGCAACATTGCGATTATTTGCAGAGTCTGTTTGTCCACATTTCCACGGTCGCCCCACTTCAACACCTTCCGTTCATATTCTTGACCGAAGTTTAAAAATGCTGTACGGTTTTGTAGCCCTTGGGGCTAAATTGCCATGCCGCTCTCCTGTGAACCCAAGCTACTCAGGCTCCCCCAGAGGCAAGCCGCAGGTGGCTGCACTGACACAAGGGCCGCCGTCGCCGCCCCCGCCTCTTCTGCAAGTGACGTTCATCGCACGCCCACTTCTGCAGCACTCTAATTGCAGGCCCTCCTCTTGCGTTCTACTGCTGCCATAGCCGCTCCTCCGGTCACGTTCGTGACAGCAGTGCGCACATTTAGTACCGGCAGAGCTTTGGTGCACAATGTTATTGACATTGTGCACCGAAGCTCTGCCGGTGCTAAATGACTCTCCTTCGATGCTGTGCGGTTTCCTTGCTGTGGATGCACGGGTTCCACTCCTCTCTCGCTCTCTCTGACTTGAGCTTCTCCAGTCCACGTTGCTTCTTCGTGATATCCGGTCCGTTTTGTGTTTACCATCGCCATGCCACGAGTAGTTTCCTTGCTCCCACCCCGGGTGTTGGCACTAAATATTCTGACGGCAATCTTTTCAATTTCAGGAGTCCCCTTCTTATTACGTAAGGGATGTTGCATTGCTTGGAAATGTGACTTCACTCGAAATTGCTTAAAGCAAACTCCAATTTCCCCAATGACATTATGTTAAATCAGGAGTTGCTTTCCTCATCGACATTTCCTGGGAAAAAAGTGTGACTAAATAGCACAGATGGCTAAATAGGGTGCGAAAGAAATTCAACGCACATACATGAAGTGTAAAAAATGTATATGATTATTTGTGGACATACATTTTAAATAAATACAGTTAAATACAACTTATGAAAGATGGCTTCAAAGTTTGCTGATCCGAAGCCTCTTGGGGTGAGCATTGGTGGAGTGATGCAGACGAAGGGGCAGGATCGCCTTCCCCTTCTTCTTCTTCATCTGACGATGAAGCTGGAGACACAGGAAGGTTCACCAGAGGAGGCTGCCTCTCTGCCGGGCTCTTCTCCGGACCGTCCGGCTTGATTGCAGAACGTTTAAAAAAACATCCAAAGACGGCTGGACAAAATTGTTCTGCTTCGTTGTTTCAGTTGCATCAGATCCTCACTTGACAGCAACTCAACCACGTTGTCCGACTCCTCCACAATGTTGAGTCCAGCTATTTTGCGACGCAATACTCTGTGTTGTGCGCGTTTGGCGCGTGCCACGGGTCAGGGATGCCTTCCCCTGGGTGCATGTACACGTCAGTATCATATCGCAAAATAGTTTGTTTTCGATGGGTGCGTTCCAAGTTTTTTATGCGCAAGAATATGCACTCTTTTTTTTAAAGAACCTATATGCGAAACGTTAAACTCATTCCCTAATTCGTCAGCAACGTATATGCGAAACAACGCATAATGCGGCAACTCATAGCTGGGGGATTCCTTTCTATCTCTGCATGGAAGAAATAAAATGCGTAAATATCCATAGTATATACGTATAAATATATATTAATTAGTAAAATACGTAACAAATAAAATAACATAAAGTATCACAGCACACTGGGACTTTCTTGTAGAGAGATCCAGTACCTGATGCTCATGACGGTTGCATCACAATTTCTCCTATCAACTATATTCGAGTTTGCATCAAGCGACAAACCGAACATGCAAATAACCGTGGACCCCAACTGCAATAAATCACCCCACAGCAGCCCCAAAGAACTTAATACGAACTCTCCAGTCAAGAGGCTCACAGGAGCAAGTTTCAGCAAGGCCCCCCCCCCTTCACGGAGGTTCCCCCCGTCCCCCCACAAATCCCTGCGCAGCCAAACCCCAAGGGAGCCCCAATCAATGGGGGCCACGCAGGGCCCCCAGTGGTGCCTCTCCCACCTGGGATCCAAGAGCGTGCTTCGGGAAGCAATTAGAATCAAGGGGTGACCCTTGACAGGAGCTCGCATGAATAACGTTCAGAGTCTGGGTTGAGAAACTCGGTAAACTGCTGTGAAGCGCCCAGGGCCACGTCTCTCTCACACACACAAGCTTCAAGCAACACAAATCTGCGCCGAGTGAGAAATTGAACAGTCTGAAATGGCACGAAGGCAGCGATCGATGAGTTTCATTTGAGCAACATGGGAGCCCATTGAGATTCAGTGCGAGAGGAATGTGGCAAACATTAGTTACAGTTGTGGTTTTTGAGATGTTTTCGTTGCAGGCAATTGTTCAAATTTGACATGTGGGCCGTGACAATGGTCCTTCTCTTGCTGACGACGTCAGGATTTTGAACGTAAGCCTCTCGGAGGAGGCAGAATAACTCTGATGAGCATCTACAGAAACCGATGGGTGGCAGCAGGAACCAGAGGTACGTGAGCGCACTCAGCGACCAACGTAGGGCCCAGGGTGTGGTCACTGTGTGCCAGGGTCCTGGTTTTGTTCCCAAAGGTCTAACTTATTTTTTTTTATTTTACCAGGTAAGGCCCACTGAGCTGCTATACAGCTCTTTTTCATAAGCTACTTGGTCACAAATGATTGGTCAACAAAGTGGCTTATCATCACGTGGGAATATACAGCCGCCAAATACTCCCAACGTGTTTATTCTCTCATGTGGACAGAAAAACCTGAGGACCCGGAAAAAAATCCACGTGACCACGGGCAGAGATAACATGCAAACTCCAAATATACACAGCAGGCGTCAGGGTCGGGATCGAACACACTACATCCTCTATACCAGGGAGAGGTAGTTAACATCTTGGCAAACAAAGTTTCAGTAAATAAAAAATATAAGACTGTTGACAGCAACTGCAGGGAGGCAGATTTTCCTTGGCAATTAAGTTATCAATTTAGTTGCCAGGAGTGTGTGCCACGTGCCAAACGGCACCCCGGACGCCTTTCATGAGATCAGTCATGAGCACATTTTGATATTCGCGCCATTCCGAGAGCACAAGGCAATCATAACGGAGGAAGGCGCCGCTGTGTTTCAGACACAGCCCACAGTGGTTTAACAGTAGGGGGGGGGGGGGCGATGATGCTGCGTTGCGTAAACCCAATCGGATGTTCCGCGGGTACTTTTAGAAACTTCGAACCATGGCAACAAGCTCCATATCACGGCACTTTGTTGCTATGGAAAAATTCTGGTCAATAATTCTAATGGCAGAGAATCTCCACGGGCTTCCACGTGGCTCGAGGAGAACGGTGCGGCGGGTAAGGGCTGCCTCTGCGGCGGGCGTGCCGCGGACCAGTGTGGGGTGCGCGCTAGACGTCGTCAGTTACCCCTGTTCCCCTGGATGACGAAAATGTTCTCCCCCGCCGAGATCTTGGCTTGTGTATTGGTGGATGTGTGTGATCCAGGAACCACAATATCTGATGAAAATAAAAAAGCACACATCGTTCACACTTTGCAACATCTGATAAAGATGAGCCTGGGCCCAATAGACTGCTGCTGCTGAGGCATATGACCAAAAAACACGGGCTGCCAGAAAGAGGGAGAGGCTGCGGCCAAATTCACCCATCGGTGGCTAGCGCCATCATGGTAACCGTGGCAGCATCGAGAGAAGCAGAATTACACTTTGTGTGGCAACGTATTTTTCAACACGGATTCAGCCGTTACCCCGTAGCTTAGGCCTGTGAAGGGGGGGGCGGGTTTAGGTGTTACGGCTGTGGTGAGAATTAAGCGGCAAGGCAATGTTGGGGGCAGAGGGTAGATGGCTCAGACGGCTGCTACTATCTGCTTCAGGAAGGGACCCACGAGAGCCAGGTTAAAATCTCAGGCTCCCACAATTGTTTGGTGATCTCAGCACAGTAAACGATGACTGGACTGATCGGCACATTCTGTGCCTCTCGATAATCTAAACCATGAACTAAACTATTCTTTTTATTTGACCAGGTAAGGCCCACTGAACTATATGCCTCTTTTTCAGAAGTGACGTGGCCACAAATGATAGCTCAACGAAGTGGCTTATCATCACGTGGAAATTTTACAGCAGCCAAATACTCTTAAACGCTTATATGAAAATAGAGTCGACTGATTGCGAGCGCGTGGCTCTGCGCTGATGACAAGCCCCAATTTCTGGATGTAAAGGTGTTCCCGGACAGGAGCGGTCAGTTGGAGCCGAGGTGGAGACGACCGCTGGGGTGGGATGGCGGGGCTAGGCCATGAGCTCTCTCTCCCGTAGGGGGAACCAACACACAAGCCTCACAGCTTCCCTCTCACGTCGCCGCCTTCTCATGCCAGTGCCAGGCTGAGGCTGCGCTGCCGCCGGGAGGGGGGGGTTCACAGGGCCCAGCGAGAGCCTGTTTTTCCTCCATCCCGTATTTACTCAGAGTTCTGCATTTTATGACGTTTTGCCAAAAGCATTTCTGGGAACAGTTTTGTATGTGAATGCAGGGGTTTTTCTGTGACACAAGAACGACAATCAAATTATTTCCCACTCACTCCATTATAGGCACTGTTTTTATCTGAGTAGATAACATATGGATGCCGATTTAGAAATGTGCAACACTGTGGCTTTGCATTACTATCGTGTTTTTGTATTGTGTTTGTTGTAACGTTCTAAAAAAGAGCTTCATAGCTTATCGGATGTATCCTGCAGTAAAAATACAGATTCTGATTCTGATCTGGAACGCGAGATCTACTCTACGGCACAGAATGGGCCATGGTGCCTGTCTGGATGATAACCAATCCGGAATATTTAAATCCGGGGAATCCTCACTCAACATCCTGAACACTTTGTCAGGAGGATTTGGATTTTGAAACTTTTCAATACATTTTTTGCGCTAATTTACACGAGTGGATGGAAGGGCAACGCTCAACTGAGCAGACCCCCAGTAAGAAAATCCTCATGAGTCTTCCTCACCATTTCTACCCAAGTATTTTTAAATCGCTAAAAAAAGCTGAAAGATTCCCAGAAATGCTATTTTAAAAAAACATAAACGCAGAACTCATTCGCAGCAAATCTCTCTTCGTTCAGGGCATCGTGTTTATCAACAAAATGTTGCAATAAAATTTGCCTCGCATAATTTTATGCTCTGGGTCATCTTTGGGTCATCTTTTTGCCTGGCGGGATAGGCTGCCCAGAGCGATGATGATACTTTAAATCAGAGTTAAGGGCGAGGGGCACAGTTTATTGGGCTCAAGCAAAGGAACACGATCAATTTCATTGACGTCAGAGACACCGCAGGTCAATCTGAGCAAAAACACAAAAGGGGTTCATATTCTTTGGGTCTTTCGGTAAAGTCACGAAGATAGGTTCAAAAATAAGAACAAAAAACTACGACGTTTCAATCGCAACACAAGCGGTCGTCATCACGTAAAGAGGGTTAGCCTCTCAAGGCAAACTGTTTATAAAAGTTTAAAATGGGTGTAGCCGAAGTGTCAGCCGCATGGGCGGGGTAGCTAATGTTAATGTAAGGGATTAAAAACGATGTCCCCCAGCAGCATGTAGGGCGGTGCTAGCTATGATTATAGTCGTGGGCAATGCTGATGCTGGTGGTGGGTTTCCACAAATTAAAGGGCTGCCAGGTAATTATTGCACCTCGCTTTCAGCAGCATGGGCGAGGTAGCTAATGTTAATGTAAGGGATTAAAAACGGTGTCTGCCAGCAACATGTAGGGCAGTGCTGCCAGGTAATTAAACGCTCACCCTGGTGGCGGTGGAGGTTGCTGCTAGAGGTGATGGTAGTTGTGGGCAGTGATGGTGCTGGTGGTGGGCTTCCACCAATTAAAGGGGTGCCAGGTTTTAAATGGAAACATTACAGCCAATTATGACTTAAACTGGTTGATAATGTCCTTCCAGTGATTGCTGAGTTTGGAACCATCTTCTCGGTTGAAATTGTGTCTATGTCTGTACATGTGAATGGCTTCATGAACGAATCTTTGTTGATAGCCAGTGGGTTTGCAAAGTACCTTCGTCTTAGAGAAATCAATTTCGTGTGAGCCCACCGCATTAAAACAATGATCAGCCACGGCCGAGGTATTGGTCCTACCATGTTTCAGATCTGCCTCATACTCACGAACACGATCCAAGACATGTCGCCTAGTTTCCCCAATTTAACTACTGCTGCAAACACAGCTTAGTTTGTAGACGCCGGGGTATTGCATGTCAGGGATCACATCCTTTACAGATGGGATCAGATCACGAATTTTATGGACTGTGTTAAATCGAACCTGGATCTTGAATTTGCTCATGATTTTGAAAATATTTTTGGTGACCCCTGCTATGTATGGCAAGGTGATGATTTTGATTGGGTCCTCAGATGGTTCTTTCCCAACGGTTGGGGTGATGGCTTTACAGATTGTTTAGTCTGAATATCCATTGGTCTTGAGAGCTTGGTGTATGTGTTCAGTTCACTGGCTAGGTGATGATGGTCGGAAATACATCGAGCTCTATGGTGCAGAGTTTTGATGAGGGAATTCTTCTGGGATGGATGGTGGCGGGAGTCAGGTTTTAGGTAGGCATCCGTATGGGTTGCTTTCCTGTAGACACTCGCCCATTGAGCCATCTGGTCTCTTTTCGATTAATACATCCAAGAATGGTAGCTTGCCATCCTTTTCCACCTCCATGGTGAATTTGATGGCTGGGTGTATGGAATTTATGTGGTTGAGGAATTGGTTTAGAGCTGGTCGGCCATGTGGCCAGATGACGAACGTGTCATCTACGTACCTCTTCCACAAGGACGGACGTAGAGTGGATGCCTGGATGGCATCTGTTCCAAATTTTTCCATGAAAACATTGGTTACAACCGGAGATAAGGGAGAACCCATTGGGGTACCTTCCCCTTGTTTGTAAATGTTCCATTCCAGGTGAAGTAAGTGTTGGTGAGGCAGTGTCTTACCAGGGCCGGTACATCAGCATTCAGTCCTTGTTGGACCAAATCTTCAATGATTGCAATGGTGTCATGCACAGGAACTTTGGTAAACAGAGACTACATCGAAACTAACGAGCAAATCACCTGGAGATAATGAGATGTCCTTAAGTAACGATATCAAGTGAGCTGAGTTAAGTACAGCTTAGGTGGTCTTACCAGTGAATGGTTGTAAGGTCTCAAACAGAAATCGGGCCAGTTTGTAGGTGGATGAGTCAATGGTGGAGACGATAGGACGAAGGGGTGTACCTTCTCTATGGATTTTTGGTAAGCCATAAAATCTGGGTGGTCTAGCAGCAGATGGTTTTAAGGAAAACCGCTTGGTTGGTTCGATTAAAGATGTAGAATCAGTGATGATATTGTTGGTTTTCGTAACGAGGCTGTTGGTGGGATCTCTTTTAATTTTTGTATAGTTACCATCATTAAGTAGGTCCTGAATTTTGTTATTGTGTGTGGTTTTGTCCATGATGACCGTGGCATTGCCCTTGTCGGCTGAGAGGATGACAATGTCATCCCTCTTTTTTAATTGAGAAAGCACTACTACCATCACCTCTAGCAGCAACCTCCACTGCCACCAGTGTGAGTGTGTAATTACCTGGCAGCACCGCCCTACATGCTGCTGGGGGACACCGTTTTTAATCTCTTACATTAACATTAGCTACCCCGCCCATGCTGCTGACACTTAGACTACGCTCATTTTAAACCTTTATTAACAGTTTGCCTTGAGAGGCTAACCCCCTTTTCCTGATGACGACCGCTTGTGTTGCGATCGAAACGTCGTAGTTATTTGTTATTTTCTTTAAACCTATCTATGTAACTTTACCGAAAGACTCAAAGAATATGAATTCCTGCAGTCACGAAAGCTTTAAGTCAAGATTTACAAAAGGGGTAGTGAAGTCACGGGAGTTCACATCACCCGAGGCCTCGCAGTCCTTTACAGTGTCTCTCTCAAGCGGCCGCGGCGTCTAGGGGCCGGGTGCAGGAGAGCGAGTGGCCTCGCTTACCCCCATCAGATATACGCGGTGTTACTCACAAGCCAAAAAAACGAGAGAGAAACATTCGGAGGCAATGTCCCTGTGATGGAGCTGTGCATGAGCATGTGTGAGAGGTGAGAGGGGAGCCTGTGGTGCAATGGTTAGAGCGTGGCACTACGAACCCGGTGACACAATTTAGATTCCCACTCCATCCGGTGAGCGCCACTCTCCAGCAAGACGCGCAGAGATGTGCCGAGTCTGTGTGTGCCCGTGTGTGTATGCCTGTGTGATTTCTCAACTCCGTCGTTGAGCACCCAGTGAACGCGAAGCAATTGTCTTTAAACTCGCAGCACATGACTAAAACCAGGAGGCCTGACCTTGAAAATAGAGTCGACTATCTGTGTCGTGAGTGGTGTCTGTGTATTAGGTGTGTGTATGTGGTGTGTGTATGAGGTGTCTGTATGAGGTGTGTGTGTGTATGAGGTGTGTATGAGGTGTGTGTGTATGAGGTGTGTGTGTGCATGAGGGATGTGTGTGTGTGAGGGATGTGTGTGTGTGTATGAGGGATGTGTGTGTGTGTATGAGGGATGTGTGTGTGTGTATGAGGGATGTGTGTGTGTATGAGGGATGTGTGTGTGTATGAGGTGTGTGTGTGTGTATGAGGTGTGTGTGTGTGTATGAGGTGTGTGTGTGTGTATGAGGTATGTGTATGAGGTGTGTGTGTTTATGAGGTGTGTGTGTGCTTGTGTGTGTGTGTATAAGGTGTGTGTGTGTATGAGTTGTGTGTTTGTGTATGAGGTGAATGATACCTGGGTCTGTCCCGTGACCTGCCAGCAACCTTTCGGCACTTAAAGTGCACCTAGCCTGGCACAAGCGCCATAGTGACGTCACGGACACTTAGTGGCGAATGACGGTTGTTGATGTGTGCGTGCGGTGCGCTGGCCACGCTGGCGCTGCACCGCGCTACCGGTGGTCGTGACGATCCTCTGCACGTTGACGCCGGCGCGCTGCAGGGAGCTCATTGTAAGCGCGGCGGGGTTGAGGACGCCCGGGGCGAGGCCGGACCCAGCGGGCACCATGCGGGGCAGCATGGGCACGGGCGTCGTCTGCATGGGCGGCACGTTGGCCACGGGGCGGCTCTTGAGGCCCGCGTGCATTGAGAGCCTGGGCCGGGGTCGGGGTTGCGCATCACACACACACACGAACGCACACATGGCGACGCGCGCGGGCGCGGTCACAAGCCGTGGCGGGGGTGCTCGCCGAAGGTACAACCAAAGACGGCGCGCCCCCTTCTCCTCGCCACCGCCGATACACATCTCGCACCGAGGCACGCGCGCATGCGGTGCGCAACACAGCCACGGGGGGCGTCTAGTCTACGGTTGTTAAAATGTCTGTTGGTGTAGCCTCACTTGGTCAACACGCACTCACAGATTACCACGCCGCGAGTCACCCAACTGATGATTAGCACGGTTGGCTACGGTACGGTGCGAAGGAAGTTCAACATACATACGTACACAGCACACGCCCCGCACCCTCACACGCCTCCCGCAATAACACTCCTAAAAGCATCACCCCTCCACTGTGTCTCTCCCACTTACAACGTTAGGCCCCTGTGTAGCTCGCGAGTTGGTGCTGTTCCATTTCACTTAACCCCCACCCCATGTGACCATACGTTGTACCTTTCCCTAGTTATGGTTCAATCAAATACTTCTGGTTAAACAAAATATATACACGGGTGTTTGTGCATCAACGGTGACCGGTTTTTCTGCACGTATGGAATGTCTGTGAACAGACACCACATTGCAACTTTTGTAACTGAGAATTAGAGGCAGCTGCCCCAGTGGTTGTAAGTGGTCAGCAGCGCATTGGACTTGCCATCCAGAGATCACCGGTGCAATTTACTCGTAAATATTACCTTTAGGCTTGCCGCTGTGCCAATTGGTCAGTAGATTTGTTACAAAAACTCCCATCAGAATCAATGATCGGTTCTTGGCTTTCAGAACCGATTCTAGCAGAGGTTACCGGTTGACCGGTCATTGTTTAACAACTCTCGCCAATTTTTTTAAATTAATGAATTATATTACTTAATATTAAGGGCAACATGGTGGTGAGATGTTTACTACCTTGCCTGGTATACAGGTCGGGGGTTTGATTCCAACCTTGAAGCCTGTATATTTGGAGGGTGCATGTCCTTCCTGAGATTTGTCTCTGGGTCCTGCGGTATTTCACTCCACATTTAGAAATGTGTGTTTAAATTATTTGGCTGCTGTAAATTTCCACATGATAAGCCACTTTGTTGAGCTATCATTTGTGGCCAGGTCGCTTCTAAAAAAAGAGCTTTATACCTCAGTGGGCCCTTACCTGGTAAAAAAATAAATAGTTTAATAGATATGAGCAAGCAAGCCCAAAGCCTCTTTTTCAGGAGAGTCCTGCAATGGAGATGTTTGGCCAACACCAGTTACAATGCATGTTTTTGCTTTGTTTCTCAGCTTGTGGGAGGAAACGGGAGAACGTGGAGGAAACCCACATGTAAGAGTAGGGGGGTAGAGAGAGAACTACAAACTCCACGCAGAATGGCGCCCGGGTCTGGAATCAAACCCGGGGCGGCAGGGGGCTGCTCGCTGCGAGTATCCACACCACCACCACCGCCGCCGGCCTCCTGCACCGGGACCGACGAGCGCCCGGCCACAGGAGGCTTCTGCGTGGCGCTGCTGCTGCGCACGGCCGCACCTGTGGTGCTGCTGCTGCTGCTGCGCGAAGGCGGTGAGGCTGCTGAGGCTGCTGGCCACGCTGGGGTAGAACTGGGCGTAGCTGGGCCGCTGGTAGGGCACGCACGCACGCTTCTCGTCCTCGTAGCTCTTCTTGGCGAGGCGCTTCTCGGCCGGCGTGAGCCGGTACTCGGAGCGCTCCATCAGCAGAGACTCGTGCGTGAACGGCTCCTGCGGGGGTGAGGGGTCGTGATCCCCGTTGCGTTGACGCCGCACCGTAGGGCGGCGCACATCACCGCTTGCTGCGTTGAGGTTCGCGATTTGAATCTGGCAGGCCTCCCTGGTTATCACTGCGGTTGTACCAACCACAAACTACGAGGCGTTGCCTGCTTCACTGTGGTGCGTGTTACACTGGTGAGTGGTCACTCTGGTGAGCGGTTGCCCTGGTAAGTGGTTACCCCGGTGAGTGGTTACCATGGTGAGCGGTTGCCCTGGTAAGCGGTTACCCCGGTGAGTGGTTACCATGGTGAGCGGTTGCCCTGGTAAGTGGTTACTCCGGTGAGCGGTTACCATGGACGGTAACCCCGGTTAACGGTTGCCCCGGCAAGTGGTACCTTGGTGAGCAGGCGACTGTGCTGGAGGCAGGCGTTGCGGAGGAGCGGGTCGTGGTGGCGCTGCGCGATGGAGGGGAGGTCCACGGGGGCCGCATCCTCCTCCTCCACCAGGTGCAGCAGATTCTCAACCTCGTGGCGCGTGAAGTTCAACACAGGGTTCATGTCGTCCACCACACGGTCTGCACACACGCAACCGTACACGCACACACACACGCACCGTACATACACACGCACCGCACACACACAGTACCGTACACGCGCCGTACACACACACACCGTACACACACAGTACACACATACGCACCGTACATACACACGCACCGCACACACACAGTACCGTACACGCACCGTGCACGCATCGTACACAAATGCACCGTACACGCATCGTACACAAATGCACCGTACACGCATCGTACACAAATGCACCGTACACGCACCATAAACACACACGCACCGTATACGCACGGTGGTTGAAACAATGGGCAAGTCTCGTCAATGCCTCCACCTCTGTTCAACCATCACTATAAAGGTGTACACCACCAATGATCCATTGCCAAGGTCCACTGGGTGAAGACCTCGGGGCCAGCCCAGGACATGCTGGTGGGACTTTGTCGCTCGGCTGGCCTGGGAACGCCTGGGAATTCCCCAGGAATAGCAAGAGTCCATCGCCAGAAAATGGGAGGTCAGGACCGCCCTACTCAATGCACTGCCGCCACGACCCTCGCCAGGACAAGCGCATTGAAAAACGAACGAACACCACCGATGATGGACAGGTTACGTGCGGTGGGGTAAAGTGTTGGTACTTCCACCTATTTAACGACAGCACATGAGGGTCTAGGAGGTCTTACTGCACATTCCCTGCTTGGAGATCTAACGGTCATAACGGTCTGACTAGACATGCCTTGCTTGGAGATCTGCCTGCAGGGGCACAACGACCTATTTCAAAGCGGCTATGCAAGATGTGAAAGTGCCCCCCCCTATTTTCTCCCCGACTCACTTTTACTGAAATAGCTACGGATGTTTTTAACCTGGATACAATATTCTGTAGGCTATAACTATAAATTATATTTTAGATCCTGCACCGTGTGTTGGGATTAGAGGAAGAGAGATTCACAGTGACGGTATTAATACAAAAAAATTGAAGGTTATCATGCTCAAAGTTATTGTGCATCTTGCTTTCATGCCTCAAACGGGGAGGACTGCGCAACTTTGTGCTGCTCTATTGATATGATAGTCGGATGCGGTTAATCGGGCTTGGCCCATAGTAGACCGGAGGTAATTGTTTCTTTAAAAAAATTTGAATCATTTTTCTTGACAATTTGTTACTTGTTTATCTGTGGATTCGGGGCCCCCTTGTGGCCGACTGGACCCCTACACATTGCATGACGCTGCAACGTAAAGGTGCGCCTGCATGCCTGTTATGGATGTCTTACTGGACATGCCCTGCTTGGAGATCTGCCGGTCGTAGATCTTCTTCTCAAGCGTGAAGTCAGACACGAGGCGGTACACGAAGCATGGCTTGACTTGGCCGTAGCGGAAGACGCGGCACACAGCCTGCGCGTCGTGGCACGGGTTCCACGACGCGTCGAAGATCACCACGCGGTTCGCCCCAATCAGGTTGATGCCCAGGCACCCGGCCCTACATGCACACACACACACACAAAGATCCCCCGTGTAGCCTTCACAGAGTGTAGGAGCAAGTGCTGTTAAGCGAGCACACCAAGAAGGCCAGCACGGCGCACGAAGGGGTAGGTGGCCATAACTACACCCGGCCGTCTTAGTGGCGATGTTTACACACCGCACCAGGTACTCATTTGAGAGCGGAGTTGACCTAGGGGAGGCCCAGGACTGGTTCAAATAATCGTAGCCAGGTGTTGGCCGTGAGCGGGAAATGAACTTGGGTTGCCGGGTTCGTAGCCCAGCACGCTAACCGCTACACCACCGTTCGCCACATACAGACACATGCACAGCCACAAGCACCAAAACAGACACGGACGTGCGTGCACACACAGGCATACACACACAGGCACACACAGACTCCACATGTTTCTGCGCGTCTCGCCGTGGAGTGGCGCTCACCGGGTGGAAAGTAGGAAGAGCCACACGCTGCTGTTGAGGGGATTGTTGAACTGGTTGATGAGTTTTTCCCGCTCTGAAGTGGCTGTGCTGCCATCCAGCCCTGCAGAGAGCGAGAGATGCAATTCCGCTCACGCTGAACAGTTGTGGACCTCCGAGACTCACCTAATTCTCTCTACGGTCGGTCACGCGATAGTCCAGGGGTAAGCGTGTTTGCTGCAGATGTTCACGGTTGGGAACTTGCGGCCGCCCTGGTTACTACTGCGGGTGTAAAATATCGTAATAGTGCTACGCACCGTCCGCTTTGCGGTGAACCTAACACATCCCCTGGCATAATTCGCAAAGAGAAGGACATTGTGTGTGCTCGTGCAAATTGCTCAATTAGGATTGTACACGCAGCAATCATTGCCCTCCGGTGGCAGACTGATGCCCTGGGTTCATCGCTTTTGCAAATGAGACTCATCCTGGTCTCTTGAGTTCCCACCACGTTAAACGAACTCAACAACTAAAACGATTCGTCAGCTGCTCGTCATTTTCATACTTTTTCTGTCTCGACTCCCAGCAAAGGCCAACACTCCAGACAGGGCCTCGAAACGTTCCACGCCATTGCATCTCGCCACGGCGACGAGATGTTAACCAACTCGCTGGTTTGCAGGAGGTCGTGAGTTCGAACCCGACACCGACGCCTGTTGTATATTTGGAGTTTGCATGTTCTCCCCGTGTTTGCATGGATCATTCTCCGGGTCCTTCGGTTTTCCCCTCCACATTTATAAACAAGCGTTTATAATATTTGGCTGCTAGACAATTCCACGTGATAATGAGCCACTTCGTTGAGCTTTAATTTGTGGCCAGGTCGCTTCTGAAGAAGAGCTACATCGCTCAGTGTGCCTTACACGGTAATATAAAAAAAATTAGTAAAGATAGAGTTGCCCCCCACCACCCCCTGACATCAGCGGGTTCCGCCAAACCCGGAAGCGCGCACAAAGAACGCTTTGTGTGCGGCGCTCGTTCTCACGGTAGTAGTTGACGTTCTTGCTCCAGACGAGGCCGGTGGGCGAGGAAGTTGCTGGGGGCACCTGGGTCTCTGCGGGCGGCGCCGACGAGGCCGACGAGGCCGACGAGGCCGAGGGGTCCGAGGGGGCAGAGGGGGCTGAGGGGGAGGCCGAACCCGAGACGGTGGGGATCTTCCTCTGGCTCAGGAACGCCTCGATGATGTCCAGAGTGGACAGACTCTGGCTGCAGGACCAATAGAGCGGGGGCAAGGGGCACGTGAGAGATCACCACAGCCTCCACCAAGACCCTGCTCCTCCTCTTCCTCCTCACGACCACCACCATCACCACCCGTCATCGCCACACTCCTCACCACGGATAGGCAGCCGCAGTGAACAGGCAGACGCAGTGAACAGGCAGACGCAGTGAACAGGCAGACGCAGTGAACAGGCAGACGCAGTGAACAGGCAGACGCAGTGAACAGGCAGATGCAGGGACAGGCAGACGCAGGGACAGGCAGACGCGGGGACAGGCAGACGCGGGGACAAGCAGACGCGGGGACAGGCAGACGCGGGGACAGGCAGACGCGGGGACAGATAGACGCGGGGACAGGCAGACGCAGGGACAGGCCGCCGCACCTGAAGACAAGGATCTTGTCCCCGTGCCGCACGCTCTCCTCCACCAAGTGGAAGAGCAGAACCATCTTGGCCGAGTGCTCCAGCACACCGGTCTGGTAGCTGCCCATGAGGTCCTTGGCCTGATGCACGACATCGCACAACATCGTCATCATCACATCACACATCACCATCAGGTCCTGAGAGCAGGTGGGGTGCCAGGCTGAGATGACCTCCCAAGCAAAAACTGCTGAGGGAATCAAGAGCCATTCCCCATTCACCTTGGGGTGTGACAAGGATGTCCTCTGCCCCGACACAATTTAACATTATCTTAGACCAATAGTTCGAGACGCTTTCTATGGATGTACCAGAGGAATTTCCATCTGGTACAGATCAAATTGGAGGCTGATCGATGGCTGAGGCTGATCGATGCAGTTGTGGAGAGAGTGGAGGAGTTCCCATACTTGGGCAACGTCCTTATGACCAGTTTCGGTTTATCTGCAGAGGTCTTACACCGAATCAATTGAGCATCATTATCTCTTCATCAGCTGCATAATGCTATGAGGAAGCTGTCTGTACAGTTGCTCCACATGAAGCTTCAGGTCTTCTTGGCCACAGTTATGCCCTCCCTTCTCTAGTGGAGCATCTGCGCCGGTTTGAAATTTTAAGGATGGCTTGTCTACAATCCACCCTGGTTTAACCAGGCTGAATTTTGTGAAAAGCTCACAGATAATTTGAAGATCTGGACACAGTCCCATCGGTGAGCTACTCCAGCAGGAAAGGCTCCATTAACTGGGTCATGACGCCAGCATGCCCAGCCACCACATGTCCAAGCAGCTTGTTTGGCTGGAAAAAGGGGGCTAAATGGGCTCGAAATGGGCTAGAGAAGAGATGTACTGATGCGTTACAGAAGGATGTGGAGCTAAGTGGATTTTACGAACACTGGTACTAGCAGTGTCAAGATCGGCCTGTGTGGAGGATGCTCGTGAAGGATGCTACTGGGCAGTGGCTAAAACGCACAGTAGGGGACACAGCTGGTTCATCGGCCAGCCGTCTCAGTCAGTCAACCTAAGGCACCTGGGGTTGTTTCATGACCTCGTGCCAGAGGGCCTTCGATATTTCACATGGCCTCAAAGTCCACCTGGCCTGGCACAAGCACCGTGGTGACGTCACCGTCACTTAGTGGCGAATGGCAGTTATTGTTGTAGGTGGTAGTGGTAATGGTAGTGGTCATGGTAGTAGCGATGATCGTGGTGATGGTGGTGGTTGTGCTGGTGGTGATGGTGGACACGACAGTGGTGGCGACGGTCGAGGTGATGTAGGGAGGAGACTCACCCACTCGTAGGTCACCACTTGTCCACCGCGCTCCGGTCCGCTCTGCGTCGCCGCGCCGCACCGCCCGTTGGGCAGCTCCAGGTCTGCCACCTCCCTCTGGGTGAGTGAGGGGTGGCGAGGGACACTGCTCAGTGTGGTGGTGGTGGTGACGCTGCTCAGTGTGGTGGTGGTGGTGACGCTGCTCAGCGTGGTGGTGGTGGTGCTCAGTGTGGTGGTGAGCGACACTGCTCACCTTGGCCACCTTGCGCCTGCCCGAGGAGCTCCCGGTGGCGCCGCGCTCGCGCGTGAGGCCTGCGGGGAGGTCCGACACCTCGAGGTCCAGGTCGGGGTCCGCGGCGATGCTCTCCTTTTGCAGCGCGTCAAACAGGATGTCCGGGTGGTTCCAGATCTGGGGAACGACGGGGAACACAGGGGGAGGAGGGTGAGGCAGCGTTACCGGACGCACCCGCCCGCCCGCGCCGACGCGTGGCCAGGACCATCGTAAGGAAGTCACAGTGGCTGTGCATGCTGCGGCCCGTCCTCCAGCATCGTGCGGGAAGCGGGCGAGGGTTGTTTGTAAGAGGCAAATCTCTGCGACACTCCCCTGCCGTGGGCATCACGAGGTTCAACACCCTGTGCGGGACAGAGCGTTGCCCCCTCGCGCGCATGAGGTTTCTCCGGGTGCTACGGTTTCCTCACATTTTACAAACGCTCCCTAATTGGCTGAAAAAGTCTGAATATGTGGAGAACTGCAGAGCAATTGCTGGCGCCGGCTCACCTCGTGGCAGCCGTCCAGGCTCGTGTCTGTGGTTCCTGTTTGATTCATAGTGTGAGGTGTGACAGTGCGTGCTAAATATATATGTATATAAAAATATATATATCATAATAAATAAATATTGAAACATATCCATAGAATATTAAATAACCAATATAACTATGTAAAAGTGAATACGAAGCTGTTAAAGGGTTATAATTATGTATTTGGTAAATCTGGATGCGAATGGAACGTACCAACGAACTAATTAGTATATTCGTTATTTTAATAATTACCCAAGAGCCTTTTATTATTGCTTAATACATTTTATTGTCCGATCAATTTTAAATATGTAATTACGTAAATTAATTCACTGAATTATGACACAATTATTGACGACTATTGACGAAAAATGTATTACGTATGTTACCAGGGACAATTATTATGCACTTCTGCGGCCGTCTGCAAGGCTCTTCTTTCTGATATTAGGAAGCCACTGGAGCTATGCACTTTTAAATCATCAACTAGATTGACAAACTAATTTCTTTAGAACTGCTTTTGTCTTTAGTTTGTTGTCCTTCCCCCGCACCTCCGATTAGCACGGTTGGTTACGTACGGTGCGAAAGAAGTTCAACATAAATACATAATGTACACGATAAAGAACATTTGTTGATGCACGAGCTAGATAGCGGCCTGGTCAGCGAGCACCCACATTGTCCCTATGTTGAGCAAGTCCCTGATGTCAAATGAGCAATGTCACGTTGGCTGCACTTGCTCTGCTTGTCAGCAGGTAACAGACCTCCAGTCCACGAGAAGATACACAATATTAAAACTCAACTGAACTTTTTTTAGTTTAACACGTGGGCTTTCGCCACCAACATCATCCATAAGAGGTTTTTTTTGGGTTAGATTGCGTAAATATATAAATGTGTCGTTAAACCTGCCACCAGGTCCACGGAGCTGTTATGTCGCTCTTTTTCAAGAAGCGACCTGGCTATCACAAATGATAGCTCAACGAAGTGGCCGATCAAAATCATCACGTGGAAATGTATAGCAGCCAAATACTCTCAATGCACGTTGGTTCTAAGTGTGGAGGGAAAAACTACAAATACAGCAGGCGTCAGATATGGAATCAAACCCACGATCTCCTGCATACCAGGCAAGGTAGTGGTGTATAGTGCTGTAAACAGTGTAGTGCATAGTGTAGTAATGTATAGTAGTGTATAGTGTAATGTATAGGAGTATATAGTGTAGTAATGTATAGTAGTGTAAAGAAATATAGTGCTGCAGTCTGTTTCCAGGGAAAGGGAGGTCTGGACTGCCCTCCTCAACATGCTGCTGACGCGACCCTCACATTTCGAAATTAATTATTTGAAAAGGCAAGAATACAACAATCCACAGTAGATGTGATGCCGCCGTATAATATATATATTTTTTAGCGTGCATGCTCGACGATTCACGGCACCTGTTGCGCGACATTGCAAACCCGGCACGGATGCTGCCCCCCAAGGAAGCACGTGTCAAGTCCCCGCCCACACATCATAATTACATGAATAACTGCGCTACGCTTTCTGGGTGGCCGGCCCATAGATAGGGAAATTCGATTGCACCGGCGACCGCCACGTGAATAACCGTGGGTACTGTGTGTGCATGGCGTGTGCTGCAGCACAATAAAACAAATACAAAGCTCCCCCGTATAGACTTTTCACTCTGTTAGGGAAAATGTAGTTAGCGAGCACTTATGAAGGCCGGAATGGAACACGAGGGGGTGGGTGGCCAGCACCACGCCCAATGTTTTTACACACACCGCACCAGGTACTCAGTCCATCATCCCTCCTGGGTCAATAAATTAAGTACCACTTTGGTTGTTGTATGGATAGACTTGGCCCCGCCATTGGAATTAGGAATTCCCACCACTGGCTCTGCGGAGCATCAATGCCTCAAAGTTAATTTGAGCAGCAGCAAATCGCCTCTTGTACCGCGTGCGAATTCGAGACGCCCCAGGAGTGAGGCGGCACACACAAACACATGCACACACGCACGCACACATGTACACATGCACGCATGTACGCACACACACATACACACGCACGCTCACACGTACACACGCACACAAAAATGGACAAACGCACACACAAATGTACACACAAAGACAAAGATCCCCCATTTAGCCTTAACAGACTGTAGGGGAAAGTGCTGTTAGCGAGCACCTATGAAGGCCGGCACGGCACACGAGGGGGTGGGTGGCCAACACCACACCCGTAAATGTACACACGCACAAAAGACAAAGATCTCCCGAAAAACCTTACCAGAATGTTGGGGAAAGTGCTGTTAGCGAGTACCTATGAAAGCCGGAACGGTACTCAAGGGGGTGCGTGGCCAGCACCATGCCCGGCCGCCTTTGTCTCCCCAGTGGCAATGTTTACACACCATACCAGGTACTCATTTGAGGCCGAGTCGACCTAGAGGAGGCCCGAAACTGGTTCAGATATTCTTCACTGGTGTTGGCCATGATCGGGAATAAAACTCGGGCCGGTGGGTTCGAAGTGCAGCGCGCTAACCCCTACACTACCGCTCCCCACACACACACGCACAAACACACACGCGCACACGTGCAGGCAGCCAGCAGCAGCGGTGGTGGCGCGCACCTTGCAGCAGACGCAGTAGGCCTTGAGCGGGTTCGAGCCGAGCCAGCCGGAGGAGCCGGCCTCTTGGAAGCGCAACATGAAGTGGCGGTAGAGCGCGCGCTGGATGGGTGACAGCCGCACCAGCAGCACGTGCTCCTCCTTGGCAGGCAGCGTGGCCGTCAGTACGTTGTGGCCTCGCCTGCCGGTCAACCAAGAGTACGTTACACATGCACCACGTCCACCGGTATACACTCACACCACACCGCACATTACACTCACGTAGCACGGTACGTTACACTGACACCACACCGCACGCTACAATCATACATCAATTGCTGTAATGGGTGATTGAGTGTACCGGTGTTTGCTGTAACGGGTGACTGAATGTGCAGGTGTGTGCAGGTTGCCACGGGCGCTTGCCTCTGCACGAAGCCCTCGAGCAGGCTGTGTAGCACGTGGCTGCGGTAGCGCATGAGCCGCATGTCTTGCGGCGTGCTGTCCACGCACTGCCCGTTGAGGATGGGCCGCTCAAACAGGTTGCTGAACTCCTGCCGCGTGCCCAGGAAGTTCGGTCGCACGAAGTCCACCATGCACCAGTACTCGATGAGGTTGTTCTGCAGCGGGTAACCCGTGAGCACCACGCGGCGCCGCGTGCGCACCGCCTTGAGCGCCTGTGCCGTGCTCGCGTGGCAGTTCTTGATGCGGTGGCCCTCGTCGCAGATGACCACGTCGGCGCCCGGCCGCGTCAGGGCCTTCTCAACGTCTGCGCGACAAGACAGGGAAGAGCGTCGCGTCTTCTCGCCAACGTGGAGCATGGTGAAAGGGGGAGGGGGGTGCAATCCCCGCGGGGTACACAGCACGTCGTCCTCTGTCCTTGCTATTTCTGTTTGCGGGAAATCGTTCTTCAACTCACCGGTGAGTCGGGCTGGAACCACAAAGAATTGCCACTTTGCTGAACGCTTGTACGCCAAGTGGTGTTAAATCTGTTTGGCTGTGTCGGGCGCTGGGGGCTTTAAGGATGCAGATTTGGTCAGATTGCTACGTAGGTGGCCAAACCCGAATGGCTGCGAAAACCTACGAGCTGAATGTCATCGCAGTTAATTCGCTGTCACATCGTAGACCCCGATTTGCAGTGATCGGCCATCAGGGAGAGCGTGCGCATTGAAGGTCAGGTTTGGAGGGAGGGAGGAAGGGGAGGGGAGGGGAGGGAGGAATGGCGTACCCAGGAGCAGCTCTTGCTGCCGGTCCTCCTCATCCAGGTCGATGATAACGGGCCCCACCTCCTTCTTGGGCTTCTTCTTGCGCCCGGAGCCGAGCGACGCCTTCTTGAGCGACAGGAGGCGGAACATCTCATAGCCCATGAGCAGAACGCCGCCCCCGGCACTCCACTCGGCGATCACCCGCGCGCGGGCCACCGTCGTCCTGTACGCGCGCGCGCACACACAAAGACAAGGATCCTCTGTATTGCTTTCAACAGACGGAGGGGAAAGTGCTGTTAGCGAGGAGCACCTGTGAAGGCCGGCACGGCACACGAGGGGTTGGGTGGCCAGCAACACGTCCGGCAGTCTTTGTCTCCCGAGTGGCGAATATTTAAACACCGCACTAGGTACTCATTTGAGGCTGAGTCGACCTAGGGGAGCCCCAGAACCGGTTCAGATAATCGTCACTCGTGTTAACCATGAGCGGGAATCGAACTCGGGTCGCCGGGTTTGTAGTGCAGTGCGCTAACCGCTACACTAAAAAACACAACAACAAAAACATATACAGACACACCCCCACATCTATTATTCCATGAAGATTCCACTGGTTCAGCTAGGAATGCCTCCCTTCGTCCCAAGACTCTTTCCCGAAAAGTCCGTAATCCCAATCGAGCAATTTGGAGGTAATTTTTCAGCACTGGGATGTTTTGACTAAAACTGTATAATTTTCTTTGAGCCATGGGAGTAGGAAAACAGAGAACCCAGGGGAAACCCATGGAGGACAGGTGGAAAACATACAAACTCCACGCAGAAAGGCGCCCGAATCTGGAATTGAACCTGGATCCTTCTTGCTGTGATGCACAAATTATACCACTGCGCTGCCACCCTAAACACGATGTGAAGCTAACACAGGCATGTGCAAATATACATACACACATGCATACACACACACACATAAGAGATAAACACATGAGCACATAGGAAAACTAACACATGTGGCATACGCATTGCACAGACACACACACCCACATTCCGCTCTGAAAATAATTATTTTGTAACAAACTTGACGGCGATGTTGATACCTCATCATGCTGAAGATGGTGATGGCAGTGATAAAATTGATTGCAATAAAGAGGGGGGTGATGATGATTATGACAAGGTGTACATGATGGTGTATATGACAGTGATGATGATGATATTGTTGTACATGATGGTGTATATGATAATGATGATGGCATGGTGTACATGATAGTGATGAAGACGACATTCTGTACATAATGGTAGTGATGATGCTGATATGTCTTATTGGTTCTTTCGGTAAAGTCACGTAGAAGGGAAATAATAAAATAATAAAAATATAACATAATAAAATACAATTCTCACGATGTTTCGGCCACAACGCAAGCAGCCGTCCTCAGGTGAAGAACAGGTCTGTCGGAAAGACAGCGTCTGAATGAACACCACCAAACTTGGCAGCGTATATTTAAGCTGGGTTAGAGGAGGAAGGGCGCCTTGACAAAGGAATTTGCATATCAACAGAAGAATTTAGCATATTTATGGCAATGCAGATATGGGATTAGTCACTACTTGTGGAATGCGTAGGTGGGGGGGGTCTCAAAGTCATATTATGCCCGTGCATTATGTAGGATTAGCAGCAACAAAGGGAGGAAGTAGGGTTAGCAGAAATAAAGGGAAGGAATTTTAATAGTAAAGAGCTGCAGCAGCCAAACCACCACGTAAAAAACTAAAATATAAACTACATCAATATCACCATTGGAACCTCATTTGCCAATAGCAAAATATGAGAATTGTTTTTTTGTGGTCAATGCAAACATGACTCCTTGTAAAAAAGGTGTCAGTTTTATTGCCAGATAAAAGGGTAAAAAAACAATAATCAATACATCAATATCATCAATATACTAAATATACTCTCCAATAAGCTGAGCTACTAACAGTAAGTCATACATTACAATTTTATGTAGCAAAAAATATTATATGCCTCCAGCTAAACTTTTTCCTTTCATCACACGGATCTACCCCGTACTATATACTGCCATAGACAAACCCAACATTAAATTATATACTGCATTACTATACACCACCCTATACCTTAGACCAGGGGTCCTCAAACTTTTTAAACAGGGGGCCAGTTCACTGTCCCTCAGACCGTTGGAGGGCCGGACTATAGTTAAAAAAAACTATGAACAAATTCCTATGCACACTGCATATATCTTATTTTGAAGTGAATAAACAAAACGGGAACAAATACAATATTTAAAATGAAGAACAAGTAAAGTTAAATCAACAAACTTGCCAGTATTTCAATGGGAAATATGGGCCTGATTTTGGCTAATGATATGGTCAATGTCCGGTTCCATATTTGTCACTGCTAGTCATAACAAGTGATGCAAGTGTGCATCCGTTAGTCTAGATCTGGTTAGATATTTCAAATGTTTCATTCTGGAAAAAGTCTGTTCACAGACATAAGTGCTGTCAAAGATGATTGCCATTTTGAGTGCATGGTTCCTGAGATGAGGATATGTCTCAGAGGGGAGAGATGCATAGAAATTATGAAGGCTGCTTGACTTGAATGCGTCTTTCAGAGAATCACAATTCTGCAGTTCAGCCAGTTCCATTTGGTAAATTGTATCCACATTTTGAATGTCAATAGAAAATGGGTTACAGAAAAGCTGTATGTCCTGTTCATGGAGATGAAGCTCTTTAAATCTAAATTGGAACTCCTTTTGCAATTTTTCCAGTGAATCCACACATGTTTTGTTTGGGAATGTAACCAATGGTTTTTCCGCTAACAGATTTTGAGTTGTGGGGAGATGGCAGAAGTTTTCCTCCTTCACTTGTTTGATGAGGAGGCCTAATTTTACTTCAAATGCTTTGACATGTGATTGCATATCACAGATGAGCTTCCCCTTTCCTTGAAGTTGCACATTGAAACTGTTGAGTAGCTCTGTTACATCTGTCAGAAAGGCAAGGTGCCATTTTCATTCTGCATCATTGAGCTTTGGTACATATTTGTTTTTTGAAAGCAGAAAAGCTGTAATCTGTGGAAGTAAGTCATAGAAACGTTTCAAAACTCTCCCTCGACTCAGCCAACGGACTTTTGTGTGGTACAGAACATCTTCATAGTCAACATTTAGCTCAGACAGAAATTCCCGAAATTGTCTGTGGTTTAGTGCATGAGCTCTAATGAATTTAACACAAGATACCACAATTTTCATAACAGTCCCACTTCAGTGATTTACTACACAGCGCTTGTTGGTGGATGAGGCAGTGTATGGCTATTGGATGAGAATGGTTATGTTTGTCCATCTCTTGGTTAATGCGAGCACTTACTCCTTTCTTAGACCCACCATGCTAGGAGCACCATCAGTTGTCACACTGGCTAGTTTAGCCCAATTCAGCTCCAAACCATTCACAGTTTGGCAAACCTTTTCATAGATATCCTCTCCTGTAGTTGTTCCTTTGATGCTTTGCAGTGCAGCAAGCTCTTCTGTGACTTCGAAATAGTCATTCGTCCCACGAATAAAAATGAGAAGTTGTGCAGAATCACGAACATCATTGCTTTCGTCGAGTTCCAAGGAAAAATAGGAAAGTTTTTTTGCGGAGTTTTGCAAATGCTGATGCAAATTGTCTTCCATTTTTTCAATCCTCCGTGTAATTGTAGGTCCTGAAAGACTCACTGTACTAAAGAAATCGGCCTTCTCTGGACACATCTCTTTGGCAACAGAAAGAAGGCATTCTTTAACAAATTCTCCCTCCACGAATGGTCTGCCCGTGCACGCTATTAGCTTGGCAACTTGAAAACTTGCTCGCAGTGATGAAATATTTAGCTGCTTCTGCTTCACAAAAGTATTTTGCTGAGTTGTTAATGTATTTTTCAGTTTTAATATTTTATCTTTTCTCACTTCTCCGACCAAACAATCATATTTATCTTTATGTTGAGTTTCATAGTGTCGACGTAAAATGTATTCTTTGAACACAGACACTATATTCTGGCATATCAGACACACAGCTCTTTCCTTGTACTGCATGAAAAAGTAATCATAAGTCCACTGTTCTTTGAATATCCTACACTCTGAGTCCATTTTTCTCTTTCTTGACATCATTGTTTCCTAGGGAGTCAAAATTGCTATTAGTAAAATACCAATATATATACAGCGCTACAAAAACAATATACCAGCAATAACTTTGCCCACACAGAGACATACAGACTGCACTGCCCATCAATGCAGTCTGATTGGGGGAACTCCGCTTTTACCCCAGGCTCACACTGGTGCGGGTGCCATTAAAAAGTTAATTACACCTGCAGTCTTGTTCACAGATCGCAGTGCGATCTGCGAACTCGCATAGGAATCTGATCGCATGGGGGAGAAGACCCATGCGATCCGATTCCACTGCAGGAAAAAAGAAGGCACATGTGCCTTTTTTCTTCCGAATCTAATGCAAGTTCAGCCATACAAGCATATGGCTGAACTCGCACTGCTCAGAGATCGCAACAGTATGAACCGGGGCTTACACAACATACAACATATAACCTCATACAACTGAATAGCAATCAGAATATAAATGCACTTACTGTCATTTAAATTGGGTTTCCTACTCCTCGGCTGTCTGTCACTGACCAGCACGGGAAAACAGCAGGCAGCCCCTCCAGAGATCAGAGATCACTCTGTTATTACCCCTCTATCATTTACTCAGCGGTGTGTGTGCTGGGGATCTACATCCCCAGCACACAGGAATATCACTGGGAGTGGAGCCGAGGGGCAAGTGAGGGAGCTGAGGGAGGGAGAGCCAGTCAAGCGCAGCCAGGGAAGGTCTGGCAGCCTTAGGCCTGGGGGGCAAGTCCAGTCAATTGGCCCATTGAACCATTCACCAGCGCAGCCCAATGAGTGCCCACCGCCGCAGCTCAATCAGTGCTCGCCACCGCAGCCCAATCAGTGCTCACCACCGCAGCCCAATCAGTGCTCACCACCGCAGCTCAATGAGTGCTCACCACCGCAGCCCAATGAGTGCTCACCAGCGCAGCCCAATTAGTGCTCACCAGCGCAGCCCAATTAGTGCTCACAAGCGCAGCCCAATTAGTGACCATGGGCCGGATAAATGTCCTCGGTGGGCCGCATGTGGCCCGCGGGCCGTAGTTTGAGGACCCCTGCCTTAGACTATACATTGTAATATTACACTATGTATTATTCTACCCACCCTACTGTATACCACACTGCTGTATATTCACTATACAATTACGATACTATATATTACCTTATACATTATATTAAACATTACACTTGTATACTATTTATTATTATACAATCTGCTATACACTATACCATTGACCGTCGCGTGAAAGGTACTAAGAGGAAGCAACAAAATATGTCAATAGGAGAGTGGCAAAAGGAGACTTGCAGCGGAGCAAAGACTCCATTCCCTGCGGAGAATACAAAAGATATATAGTCAATACCAATGAGTGGACTGCGGTCTGAAAGTCACCGTAAACGTGAACACAATCAGTTAAGATCCAAAATGGTACTTCCTCCCTTTCATAATCAACGTTTTTGGGTTTAGATCGCGTTATTTATAAATGTGTCGTAACCCTCCACCACCCGACACGGCCAATCAGTAAAAATGTGTCACGTTGACAAAAGACAAATAGTTCACTGCTTTAGCCCACCGGTGTGTTGAAGCCACAACATTTACAATTTGAGTACGACGTTTCGCTGGTAATTGCATCCAGCATCATCGGGCAATTCGCCAGAATGGTGAGGCTCTGCTGTGTCTCCCGTTCTTATATAGCGCAGCAGCAGGGTGACGTCATCATTAACTCATTAACTCATCAGGTGCAAAGATTCAAGGGGGGAGTGATTGTAATTATATACTAGATTAGTAATCAGGCTATTGTAACGATGCGAGTTGTAGATTAGTAATCATTTGGAATGTGTTTTATTGTGATTATGCTACATTAGTAATCAGTTAGTGTTTGTTTCCCTTATAAGGAATTGTAATGTATCTTATTTAAAAATACGCTTCCAGGCCGCACTAAGCCTGTAGCTGTCTGAGCGATTAAAGTTATTTCTGTTTCTCTCAATTTCAATCGATTCTCTAATTAGTCTTTGCCAGTAGTAACTAGTTTTACACAACACTTCCACGTTGTCAAAATCAATTGAGTGTCCCTGTTGGCATGCATGTTCTGCCACTGCCGACAGTTGTGTTTGTGATAGTTTAATATTTCTCTGGTGTTCTTTTAGTCTTACACTAACGTTACGCCCTGTCTGTCCAATATAGCATCTGCCACATACACAATTAATCCGATATACACCCTCTGTTGATAATTTAGGTAATTCGTCTTTAGTGCACGTTACTAGTTGTTGAATTTTGTGTACTGTACCAAATCTTACTGTAATGTTTTGCTTTTGCAAAACACGGGCTAATTTGTCAGTTACTCCTGAGATAAATGGTATTTTTATTGTTTTAATAATCTGATCGCTTTCAGCAGTGTTGCTTTGCGATCGTGATTTGGCTTTTAGTGCTCTGTTAATTTGAGCATTATTGTAGCCATTCTGTCTTAGTGCTTCTTTAACATGTTTAATCTCTCTCACTAGACTTTCACCATCTGACACTGTTTTAGCCCGATGTATGAGCGTCTTGATAAGAGAGGATTTCTGAGCTGGGTGATGATGCGAATCTGCATTCAGATAGGCATCAGTGTGCGTTTGCTTTCTGTAAACACTGTGTGTTATTTTACCATTTAGGCCATGCCCAAGTAAAATATCCAGGAACGGGAGTGTGTTATTCACCTCCATTTCCATGGTGAACTGAATGGCCGGGTTTTGTGCATTGAGATGATTTAGAAAATCGTTAAGTGTATCTTTACCATGTGGTCAGACAACCAAAGTGTCATCCACATATCTAAACCAAAAGGATGGTTTTAATGTGCTCGAGGCAAGTGCTCTGGTTTCAAAGTTTTCCATGTACAAATTTGCTATAGCAGGAGATAAAGGAGAGCCCATTGCTGCTCCCTCCCTTTGTTTAAAGAATTCGCCTCTCCATAAGAAGTAAGTGTTATTTAAACAATGGTCTGCGAGTTTCGGAATATCTTTTGGTAAACCTGTATTCTTTACCAGTGTATCAAGTAATGTAAGCGACTCGCTCACTGGAACCTTAGTGAATAGCGAAATCACATCAAAACTCACCAAGATATTAAACTTAACCCTAATGATATTTTGGTGAGTTTTGATGTGATTTCGCTATTCACTAAGGTTCCAGTGAGCGAGTCGCTTAAATTACTTGATACACTGGTAAAGAATACAGGTTTACCAAAAGATATTCCGAAACTCGCAGACCATTGTTTAAATAACACTTACTTCTTATGGAGAGGCGAATTCTTTAAACAAAGGGAGGGAGCAGCAATGGGCTCTCCTTTATCTCCTGCTATAGCAAATTTGTACATGGAAAACTTTGAAACCAGAGCACTTGCCTCGATCACATTAAAACCATCCTTTTGGTTTAGATATGTGGATGACACTTTGGTTGTCTGGCCACATGGTAAAGATACACTTAACGATTTTCTAAATCATCTCAATGCACAAAACCCGGCCATTCAGTTCACCATGGAAATGGAGGTGAATAACACACTCCCGTTCCTGGATATTTTACTTGGGCATGGCCTAAATGGTAAAATAACACACAGTGTTTACAGAAAGCAAACGCACACTGATGCCTATCTGAATGCAGATTCGCATCATCACCCAGCTCAGAAATCCTCTCTTATCAAGACGCTCATACATCGGGCTAAAACAGTGTCAGATGGTGAAAGTCTAGTGAGAGAGATTAAACATGTTAAAGAAGCACTAAGACAGAATGGCTACAATAATGCTCAAATTAACAGAGCACTAAAAGCCAAATCACGATCGCAAAGCAACACTGCTGAAAGCGATCAGATTATTAAAACAATAAAAATACCATTTATCTCAGGAGTAACTGACAAATTAGCCCGTGTTTTGCAAAAGCAAAACATTACAGTAAGATTTGGTACAGTACACAAAATTCAACAACTAGTAACGTGCACTAAAGACGAATTACCTAAATTATCAACAGAGGGTGTATATCGGATTAATTGTGTATGTGGCAGATGCTATATTGGACAGACAGGGCGTAACGTTAGTGTAAGACTAAAAGAACACCAGAGAAATATTAAACTATCACAAACACAACTGTCGGCAGTGGCAGAACATGCATGCCAACAGGGACACTCAATTGATTTTGACAACGTGGAAGTGTTGTGTAAAACTAGTTACTACTGGCAAAGACTAATTAGAGAATCGATTGAAATTGAGAGAAACAGAAATAACTTTAATCGCTCAGACAGCTACAGGCTTAGTGCGGCCTGGAAGCGTATTATTAAATAAGATACATTACAATTCCTTATAAGGGAAACAAACACTAACTGATTACTAATGTAGCATAATCACAATAAAACACATTCCAAATGATTACTAATCTACAACTCGCATCGTAACAATAGCCTGATTACTAATCTAGTATATAATTACAATCACTCCCCCCTTGAATCTTTGCACCTGATGAGTTAATGATGACGTCACCCTGCTGCTGCTCTATATAAGAACGGGAGACACAGCAGAGCCTCACCATTCTGGCGAATTGCCCGATGATGCTGGATGCAATTACCAGCGAAACGTCGTACTCAAATTGTAAATGTTGTGGCTTCAACACACCGGTGGGCTAAAGCAGTGAACTATTTGTCTTTTGTCAACGTGACACATTTTTACTGATTGGCCATGTCGGGTGGTGGAGGGTTACGACACATTTATAAATAACGCGATCTAAACCCAAAAACGTTGATTATGAATAACATTGGTCGCGAAAGCCTACGTGTTAAACTGACTTCCTCCCTTTGTTGCTGCTAATCCTACATAATGCACGGGCATAATGACTTTGAGACCCCCCCACCTCCTACGCATTCCACAAGTAGTGACTAATCCCATATCAGCATTTTCCATAAATATGCTAAATTCCTCTGTTGATATGCAAATTCCTTTGTCAAGGCACCCTTCCTCCTCTAACCCAGCTTAAAAATACGCTGCCAAGCTTGGTGGTGTTCATTCAAACGCTGTCTTTCCGACAGACCTGTTCTTCACCTGAGGACGGCTGCTTGCATTGTGGCCGAAACGTCGTGAGAATTGTATTTTATTATGTTTTATTTTTATTATTTTATTATTTCCCTTCTACGTGACTTTACCGAAAGAACCAAGAAGATGAATCCCTGCATCACGAAAGCTTTAAATCGAGATGCTGATATGGTCTACATGATGGTGTATGTGATAGTGATGGTGACACCGTGTACACCAGGGGTGTCCAAACTTTTTGCAAAGAGGGCCAAATTTGATAAAGTGAAGATGCCCGGGGGCCAATAGTTCCTTCCGACATTTTTTTACCACAAAAGTTACGTGAAAACACACACTGTTATAAAACAATTTTCATTGTCACAATTGCCTTTATTTTTCAAATGACAATGTAACCAAATATAAGTCACTCAGGCAGACGTGAACAACTCTAAAAACACAATTCTGCCTTTCATTCAGTCAGATAACATTGATCAAACTGTATAGAACACTTTACATTTCCATGAGTTAAATATCTTTACCTCATGAACATTTTAAACAGGAGATATTAGTAATGCTAAGTGGTCTGTTATCATTAAACTTTTAAATGAGTGAATTTTGCCCTTGCCTTTTACAAGATCTTTCAGAAAGAAATAGTTTGTGTCACATCTACAGGTACATAACATCAACAGTTATAACCAAATCTTATTCAAGAGTTTAATAAAACAAGTGCCATAAGTCCAAGTGCATTGGTGTGCTTTAGGCTTTTCACTGTTAATAGTGACAGATGTTACCGTTCAAAACACCCAATTTCAGATTGTTCAAGGAACAGATAACTTGCTGATACTAATGAGAAGGGTGATACTGAGATATAGATTTCAGTAAAGAGACCAGGTCTGGCTTGAGGGCAGTGGTTGAGATGCGTAAAATGCCACGCAAGTGGGAGTCACTCATCCTTGACCTCAATCGGTTCTTATTTAAGTTCATGACTGAGAATGTTTGCTCACACAAATATGTGGAGCCGAATAAGCTCAGCATTTTCTTAGCAAATGACCGCATTTCTGGAAACCTGCTTTTGTCCAGCTGCCGGTAAAAGTCAACAAGATAACACTGCTGGTGTTTTCCGCGGCACTCATCGTCACACTGCAGCTCAATGAGCTCCAGCTGCAGCTGTGGAGGAGCATCATCAGGGTCCACGGAGAAGGGAGAAGAGAGAAGCAACATGTACTTTTCAATAACTGCAAAGTCCCGAAAGCGTTTGTTAAATTCCACAGAAAGAGATGAGATAGCTGTTGCATAACTCTTCATTTGCGCACCGATGTTGTCCTGTGGGAAACTGTCAATGACCTCTTTCAAAGCTGGGAAGTGCACGGTGCAGGGCTCTGTTTGGGACAAGTGTCTTTGGAAAAGTTGCAGTTTGGTTCCAAAGGCCTTGATGTGAGCATATAGCTGGCTCACCACTGCATCTTTTCCTTGAAGATTAACATTCAGCGCATTCAAATGCTTCGTTATGTCAACCAAAAAAGCCAGATTTGCCAACAATACAGGATCGGACAGTTCTTCCATTGGTTGTTCCTTCTCACCCAAAAAATATCCAATTTCCTCTTTGAGAGAAAAATCGCTGCAGTGCGGACCCCCGACTTAGCCACCTCACATCGTTGTGATATATTACGTCACCGTATTCAGCCTGGATGTCACGCAAGAACTGCTGAAACTGTCAGTGGTATAGAGCTTTAGAGAGAATATAATTGATTGCCTTTGCCACTGGTTTCATAACATCGTCAAATTTGAGATGTTTGGCGCAGAGAGCCTGCTGGTGAACGATACAGTGAAGTTTAAAAGCGTTGCCTGCTTCTTCGCTGACTTTATTGCAGATCAGTGTGGACAATCCACTTCGCTCACCAGCCATGGCAGGTGCACCATCGGTAATGATCCCAGAAACTTTACTCCATGGTAGTTTCATATCATCAACAGCTTCACAAACAGAAACGAAAAAATCTGTTCCTCTGGTTTGCCCATTAAGGCTTTTGAGGTCAAGCAGCTCCTCTGTCACGTTCATGTTGTCATCAACTCCTCTTAAAAAAATAAGTAGTTGTGCAGTGTCAGATGCATCGGTGCTTTCATCGCAGGCTGATGAGAAATAATCAAAAGCCACTCCCCTGTCCCCCAGTTGTCTCTGAATATCTGACGATATGTCCTCAACTCTCCGTGCCACAGTGTTGCGTGCCAGGCAAACATTCATAAATTCTTGCTTCTTCTCGGGGCAAATGTTCTCCACCATTTTCATGACACAGTCTTTGATAAATGCACCTTCAGTAAAAGGTTTGCCATGTTTAGCTATTAACATGGCCACTTCGTAGCTGGCTTTGGTGATGTTTTCCTTTGACTCACAGGCCCGCGTGAAGATTCGCTGTTGCGATGCCAGAGCAGCACGGAGTTGCTTCACTTTTTCAGCGCGGTCACTCCCTGTTAGCTTGTCGTATGTTGTAGCATGTTTAGTTTTGTAGTGTCTCTTTACGTTGAAATCTTTAAACAAGGCATCCGACTTTTTACAAATTAGACAAACACAACTGCCTCGATTTCCAGTGAAGAAGTATTGTAATTCCGACCGCTCCTGAAAGCGGCGGCCCTCACTGTCAACTTTTCTCTTTTTTTTTGCAGTCGCCATGGCAGAAATAATTCGAGAAGGGTTCGTGGCACGTATGCAAAGCCAGAGGGCATTAGAATGGTGCTGCCACCGTGTGGCGGAAGGAGGAAGTTTTATGATTTATTTATTCTGACAGAGATAGCGAGCCATAAATAACACATTATAAGACCGAAGCTGTGGGCCGTATGAAATCTGACCGCGGGCAGTGATTGGCCCGCGGGCCGGACTTTGGACATGCCTGGTGTACACGATGCGTATAGGAGGGTGGTGGTGGTGAGGATGGTGGGGATGACGAGGGCTCACTTGTGGTCATCGTTGAGGATGTGAACAGGAAATGTGCGCAGCTGTGCTTCCTCCGTGGCGTCGCCCGGGTTCCCAGTGGCCTGGCCCGTGCCACCTTGCCCTGTGCCACCGTGCCCCGCCGGGGGCAGCCAGTGATTGAACTCAGCCAGCCAATTTTGCAGAGTGTTCACCTGCACACAACAGTCACGTTGCCTTCATTAGGGTCACACTTGCGTTAAGAGTCACACTGCCATTAGGGTCACCCTGACATGAGGGTCGCGCTGGTATTAGGGTCACGTGGCATGAGGGTCACAAAGAATTGAGGGTCACCCTGACATGGGAGTCACACTGGCATGAGAGTCACCCTGACATGAGGGTCACATGGCATGAGGGTCACGCTTCAATTCCTTTCAAGTGACGTGACTTTCAAGAAGTTTCCAGTGACATCGTTTTGGCGTTGCTTCTGCACAAGCCGTAATCCTCGTTAGCAAAGCTTCAGATTCACGTGCGACAGCCGGGGAGGGGGGGGAGAAAGGAAACTGGAGATGGATATCTGCACGATAAGAGCAGCGTGTTTTTGTCTGTTCAAGGACGCAACACAAAGAAGTGAAAGGGAAAGCTCCATAGAGCTGCTGTGCTAAAGGAAGTAGAAACTATCAAACTAAACTATTTTTATCTTGCCAGGTAGGGGCCCAATGAGCTATACAGCTCTGTTTAAAAAGCGTCCTAGCCACAAATGATAGCTCACCCAAGTGGCTTATGGTGTAGATATTTATAGCAGCCAATACTCCAAAAGCATGTTTCTAAATGAGAGAAAAACAGGAGAGCCCAGAGAAAAAGCCACACAGTCAGGGGAAGAACATGCAAACTCCAAATATACAGCAGGCATCAGGGTCTAAATCTAACCCATGACCTCCTGTGTACCAGGTGAGGAAGTTAACTTCTCGCTAGCGTGGCGCCCCGGTGAATGTGAGCCGTCGACGGCGGCGGCCATGAGGGCCGGCCCTGGGCGTGCGGCGCTCACCGGCACGATGGCCAGCACGGTGCGCGCGTCCGTGTGGCGGAAGAGCACATCGATGAAGGAGATGAGCTGCAGCGTCTTGCCCAACCCCATGCTATGGGCCAGGATGCAGCCGAAGCCGCTGGTGGTGCTGTAGCGCTCCTGAGACTCCACAAGGTTGTCGTACAGGAAGCGGATCCCTCCGATCTGCACCCGCACGGCAGAGACCAGGTCGAGACAACGGGAGAGATGAGGGGACGTGCACACGGACGTCGGGACTTATCTGTTTACTGCTTTATCCATGAAAGCCACGATGAGTCGAAGAACTCTTTTTCAGGAAGGGCCTGCTAAATTGGGTTTTCAGCCAAATAACCCTTTCCCATTCCGAGAAGTTGCAGGGTGTGGGGTTCCATTCATCGCTGAACCTTGGAACGCGCAAGGGGTTACCGTTAATCTTATTTAGAGAGGCGTAGCGCCGTTGTTTTTAAAGACGTTGTACTCACCGCAGAGACCGCACTCTACGATAGCTGGCGCCAAACTGTGCCACATGCCCTCCCGCATGGCCTTGTGGGAGCCTCAGTACCAATAAAGTTATCTTATTTTAGTTTTTCTTCAGGTTCCGTTCCGTACATCATCAGAACAGGAAAGAGTTAACTAGTGTTTACTCGTTAACCGGAGCACTTGGAGGAAAACAACGCACACAAGGGGGCAACGCTCTATCCCTCGTACAGATAGAAAGAGATGACGATTAGTCCACTTGCTGTACTGCCTTCTCCCTGAGAGCCACGGTATGGCACCTCGATGCCCACAGGAAGAGAGCTTCGCAACGTTGGTGCGATGATCCTCCAACCCTCGCTGCCTCCACAGTGCTGGATTTTACAGGCCGCGGTCACAGCCACTATCGCCCGGACACAACAGATTTACAAACAAATCGTGAAATTGTGGTGAGAGCGGGAAAACTCACGGATGCACCGAACCACGTGGTCGAGAGATTCAGTGGGCCTTACCTGGTAAAATGTTAAATTTAGATTGGTTTACTATATCCCTATATATCTGTTTAATGTTTAATATTTCTGTGCCTTACTTTTGTAATTCTCGCTGCAGGGAATTAAATATTTAGCATTGATTTAACATGGGATTTATGTTTGTGTTTTTATTAAGATTGCTATGAACTTCATTGCTATAGTTTGCTTTGCTTTTGTCATTTAGGTGATCTAGGCCACTCCTTCAAACGAGACTCACCCTGGTCCCTTACACTCTCACCTGGTTAAAAGAAGTCTACTTGAACTAGAACTCTCTTCCCACGTCTCTCCTTCCTCGTGTCGCCATCCCCCCCTCCGTGTGTCTCTTTCCCCGCGTGTCTCTCTATCCCTCTATCTGCTTCTCTTTCTCTCTCTCCCCATGTCTGTGTCTCTATCTCCCCGTGTCCTTCTCTCACTCTCGCCTCGTCCGTCGATCTTTCCCCATGTGTCTCTCTCCCTGTGTCTGTCTGCCCTTGTCTCTCTCTCCCCGTGTCTGTCCCTCTCTCCCCGTATGTGTCCCTCTCTCCCCGCATGTGTCCCTCTCACCCCTTGTCTCTCTCGCGATGATTCGCGCACATGCGTGGGCGTTTGCGCGTTGACGACCCCACGCAATAGCGGGGGGGGGGTTGGGGGAGGGGAGGCGGGGAGCTGGTACGAGGTTGGCGCGGCACCTGGTGCGGCTTGACGACACGCGCCAGCTGAGGCGCCATGAAGATGTCGGGCTCGTCGGGCGGGCGGTTGACGTTGACGAGCACGCGCCCCGCCACGTCGGGCTGGTTGCGCGCGTCGTTGCAGTGCGAGCCCAGAGCCGCCACTGATGCGGCGGCCGCCGCCGCCTCGGCGTCGTCCGCCCCGGCCTCGTCGGCGCTGGAGCCGCTCGACTCGGAGCCGATCACGTGCACAGCCTCGTCCTCCGAGCTCAGCTCGATCACGTCGCCTGCAGACGCAGAGCGCTATGAGCATTGTGTGCAGTGTGCGTGCCGTGTACACGGGGTGCTGTGCGGTGTGTGGTGCGTATGTGTGCGGCGTGTTGTATGTGTGAGGTGTGCATACTAGTGTGTGGTGTGTGGTGTGCTGGTGGTGATACACACGCGGTGTGTGCTCTGACAGGCTGCGTTAGGTCTCACCATGGCTGGGCGCGTCATCTTCACTGCTGCTCACGCAGATAACCTCGCTCTCCCGCGCGACCTCTTCCAAGGCCGAGCCTGCACCAGCACACACGGCCGCCCGGCAGCACGGCCCAAGTTAACAACCCCTGCCTGAGCTGTCTTCACTCTAGAGTGGGCTCTCGCGTGGGGTCTGGAGTGGGCTATAGTAGGATATATGTTGGGGTCTAAAGTGGGGTCTAGAGTGGGGTTTAACAGTGGGGTCTACAGTGGGGTCTACAGTGGGGTCTAGAGTGGGGTCTAGAGTGGGGTCTAGGGTGGGGTCTAGGGTGGGGTCTAGGGTGGGGTCTAGAGTGGGGTCTAGGGTGGGGTCTAGGGTGGGGTCTAGGGTGGGGTCTAGGGTGGGGTCTAGGGTGGGGTCTAGAGTGGGGTCTAGGGTGGGGTCTAGGGTGGGGTCTAGGGTGGGGTCTAGAGTGGGGTCTAGGGTGGGGTCTACGGTGGGGTCTAGAGTGGGGTCTAGAGTGGGGTCTAGAGTGGGGTCTAGGGTGGGGTCTAGGGTGGGGTCTACAGTGGGGTCTAGGGTGGGGTCTACAGTGGGGTCTAGAGTGGGGTCTAGAGTGGGGTCCAGAGTGGGGTCCAGAGTGGGGTCTACGGTGGGGTCTACGGTGGGGTCTAGGGTGGGGTCTAGAGTGGGGTCTAGAGTGGGGTCTACGGTGGGGTCTAGGGTGGGGTCTACAGTGGGGTTTACAGTGGGGTCTACAGTGGGGTCTACAGTGGGGTCTAGAGTGTGGTCTACAGTGGGGTCTACAGTGGGGTCTACAGTGGGGTCTAGAGTGGGGTCTAGGGTGGGGTCTAGGGTGGGGTCTAGAGTGGGGTCTAGAGTGGGGTCTAGAGTGGGGTCTACAGTGGGGTCTAGAGTGGGGTCTAGAGTGGGGTCTAGGGTGGGGTCTAGGGTGGGGTCTAGGGTGGGGTCTAGGGTGGGGTCTACGGTGGGGTCTAGGGTGGGGTCTAGGTTGGGGTCTAGGGTGGGGTCTAGAGTGGGGTCTAGAGTGGGGTCTAGGGTGGGGTCTAGGGTGGGGTCTACGGTGGGGTCTACGGTGGGGTCTACAGTGGGGTCTACAGTGGGGTCTACAGTGGGGTCTACAGTGGGGTCTACAGTGGGGTCTAGAGTGGGGTCTAGGGTGGGGTCTAGAGTGGGGTCTAGAGTGGGCTATAGTAGGATATATGTTGGGGTCTAGAGTGGGGTCTAGAGTGGGGTCTACAGTGGGGTCTAGAGTGGGGTCTCCAGCAGGGTCTACAGTGGGGTCTAGAGTGGGGTCGAGAGTGGGGTCTAGAGTGGCATACCGTCGGGCTGGCTGGGCTTGTAGGCCGTCTGCTCGAGTCTCTTGCGCCGCTCCAGCTCCTCCAGCTGAGCGGCGAGAGTGTCGGCCTCAAGCTGCTCCGGACGAAGGAGCTTCCTAGAGCCGAAGCACCACCACCGCCACATCAACACCACAACCACAACAACCACAGCCACATCAACACAACCACCACATCAACACCACAACCACAACACAACCACAGCCCCATCAACACAACAACCACATCAACACCACAACCACAACACAACCACAGCTACATCAACACCACAACCACCTCAACACAGGGCATTGTGTGAGGTGTGCGGGGAATGTATGGGGGTGTGCAGGGCGCGCGTGCAGGGCGCGTGTGCAGGGCGAGTGCGTGCTAGGCACCGAATGTTTCTCCGCATGTGACCGGAGTGAGTGGAACTCTTCTGCCTCTTCCTGGCGATGGCTGTGCCACGCGAGGTCCCCAGTGCCGCTGCACGGTCCGCCCGCTTCCTGGAGGGCACCACGCTGGCGGCCGGATCCTTGGGCGGCCGGCCCTCGCCCCCCGCCTCTTTCTCCTCACCAGCACCCGCGGAATCCCCATCGCTCTCTGCTGAACACACACGACGGAGAAACGGATGAGAGTGTCGTCGCAGTCACCTCCGCCATTCTCAATGACAACGTCGCCATCTGCACAGCTGACAAGTCCTCGCTCTCCACGACCGTCTCCATCACCCCGCACGTGTGGCACACACGTGGGAGGCATGCACAGGAGACAATCTCCTGGCTCTGCCTCGACTCACGGACACTCAGCAACCTTGCGTTCATCACGGAGGTGGAAGGAAATTGGCGAACGCCCCTTTGTTGGGCTTTTATTACCAGGTAAGGCCCACTGAGCTATGAAGCCACCTGGCTATCACAAAATGGCTTATCGTGTGGAAATTTATAGCAGCCAAATACTCGTGATGTTGATTCTAAAATGTGGAGGGAAAAACCGGAAGACCCGGAAAAAAATCCACACGACTACGGGGAGAGAGACACGCAAACTCCAAATATACAACAGCCGTCAGGGTAGGGATGGAACCCACAACCTCCTGCACACCAGGCGAGGGATTTACATCTCGCCACTGTGGCGCCCTCTCGCCACCGTATTGAGCGTAAACCTCAGGATAGAAGAGAACTCGACGCTGGTGTGAACCTGCACGAGAAACCACACCGCCACCACTGCCGCCACCGCCACGCGCAAACAGTAGTGGCCTCACCCCGCGTGCGGATGCTCATGCACCGGACAACGAGAGTGGCGTCTGATGAAGAGCGCTTTCAGGTTCTTCGAGGTAACATGTTGCAGCAAGCATTGCAAAACAATGGACACAGCCAACAACAACAGATTAACAGAGCCTCTAGCGAAACAGGTCCCAACCTTTTAGAGTGTGCGGGACCCCCTTTTCAACCGCCAGACATTTTGCGGACTAACACACGCCGCGATTTGTTCTGTTTAGACTCCTGTTAAATACATGGAAATCTAACGTGCAAAACAAAGTAATACTACGCTTCTTGTGCCCCACTATCACTGACCCCCAACATCACCGGAATCTGCCAGAAAGGTCCCTCGGGCAAAAAGAAAAGAGGAAAAAACAACAAGCGACGACAAACCTGCCGAATGTAGCCGGCGAGGAATCACCCCCCCCCCCCACCGAGGGAGCTCGCATCCGAGCTCCCAATTCCAAATGGCTCGCGTGGCGGAGCCTAAACAGACTGAAGAGAGTGAGTCTCGGCAGATGCAACTCTCTCGTGAAATCATGGGGGTGGGGTGGCTTCAACGCCACCGACCGACGTGCTTGTCAGGAGACGCACACCACGTGGATTATCTCCTGAGATGCCCTGCAGCAACCACAATGCACTTCCTCAAGATTTGGCAAATGGAAACACCACAGAAGCGGTGGCCTGTGCAGAGTATTGAGAAAAGACCGTATAGGTTGGACAGGAGAAACGACGACGACGAAGAAGGTAATCAATTGTAATGTAAGCACTTTCAATTGTGAACTTCTTATTAACTTACCTCAACAAATACATTCGTGGGGCATAGCAGTACATGTGCGGGAATGTGTTTATACTGAATAACTCGTTTAATGAAAAGCTGTTTGGCACTCGGGCTCAGGCGAAAAAAATGTTTGGATCAGTTGTGGTGGTCGCAGACTCCAGGATTTTGTTATCTACTCCTCTAAAGAGGCTCGGCAACATAGTCGACCGGAATATGTCGCTTGATCACCATGTCCAAAATATTGTAAGGTCCTGCAATTTTCACATCAGCGTTCTATGGAATTCGGGCACTATTGAATCGTGACATAGCCAACACGATGGTGTGTAGCATAATATTGACAAGGCTCAATTATTGCAAATCACTACTCTACGGGACGTCTGGCAAAAACATTAGCAAGGTGCAGCCTGTACAAAATTCTCTTGGCATGTGTCGTGAAGGGTACTGTAAGATCCGGCCATGTCTGTCCAATGATCGCCGAGCTACACAGGTTCCTGTTTGCTGAATGAATACATTGTTATAAGGTCGGCACTCATTACGCACAAAGTGCTTGCCACAAATGAACCACGAGACCTTGCTGATCTCGTCAAGGAGTATAAACCATCATGCAAACTACGGTCATCTTCGCAGCAGCGGATTTTGGCTAACCATCGATTAAAGACGGTCACCGCATTGCACGCTTTCAGATGCGCTTCTGCGGCCATCTAGAACACTCTTCTTTCCTATATTTGGAAGCCACCGGAGCTATACACTTTTAAATCTAGACTGAAAGCTATTTTTTTTAACTGATTTTTATGTTTCATTTGTTGTCCTTCCCCCGCACCTCCGATTAGCATGGTTGGCTATTTAGATAGATACATCCACAACATATATACAAAAAATCTGAAAGATTTGGAATAGTAGTTCGATGGATCAAGTTGACGGGACCACAGATCTCATTTCTTGATCATATCTTGCCATGAATATGGAACAAAGTCACGGCTTTTTCCCTGTAGGTTTAGGTTAAGTCCATTTTAGGTGGCTTAAAACATCTGCCAAATATGGCAACTTAACTAACCGGGGAAAAAAAAAACACCGAAGTGATGTGAAAACTCAAACTTAAAGCCCGAGTAGAGAAAAATCCTCACTTCGTCACGCAACTCCTGCAACCTCCGATTAGCACGGTTGGCTACGTAAGGTGCAAAAGAAGTTCAACAAATATTCATACAGACATGAAGTGTAGAAACATGCATAAGTTAACATACATTTTAAATAAATAGAAATAGATTGAATGTATCAAAGATGGATTAAAAGCTACTGATCCAAGGCCTCTTGGGGTGAGCAGTGGTGGAGTGATGCAGACGAAGGGGCAGGATCGCCTGCCCCTTCTTCTACTTCATCTGACGATGAAGCTGGAGCCACAGGAAGTTTCACCAGAGGAAGCTGCCTCTCTGCCGGGTTGATTGCAGAACGTTTAAAAAAGTTCAACAAACATACAAAACAGGCGTGCGAGTACCTCTCCTCAAAAAAGCCAGTGGACTTGAGTATGCAACAGAAGTGGTTGACGGTGGTCCCTACCCATCTCGTCACGTAGAGCCGCAAATTATTATTGAATTCAAAGGATTCCTCCAATGCCGTCTGCAGTCAGTGGGCATTTTCTGTGCAGCTAGCACCTCCCTGTGGATGCTACAGTGGATGGATATTGCTTAATGGTGCCAACAGCTTTAACATGAGGAACAAATCTGGCCTTTCACAGCATGACCCTCCGTCAGTGCTAATTACGACACATTTTTGACTATCAATATCGCTCTCAAAAATGGCCTCTGCAGTTGCGCGTGTAGGCTACGATTTGCAAAAGAGGGAGTTCCTCATTCTCCTCTCCATTGAATGCATACCGGATGAACGCAAGGAGGTTTGAACGTGTTGCAACATCAGAAAGCGGCTTTTGCGCGTACTCGCCATCAGCTTGTTCCTTCACGTTCTGGGCCATCTCTCCAATTCTGCGTTGAACTGTGTTGTCTGACAGGGAGATTTACATTCGTTTGCTTGCAAGCCTCCTCTCCTTGCACGGTACTCACCATTTCCTTTGCCGCTGGTAACAATATCTCTTCTCCAATTGTGTGCCGCTTTCCTGTCTTTTGCTACGAGTAAAGCTATTCGATAAGAAGCTTCCACGGCTGTTGCATTCATCACTGCCTGTGGCTGTACACCACATCATGTTCTTACTTTAATTTCATTCTCGGAGTTTGTTGTAAAAAAATGTATCTGGCTTGCATGCGTACATACTCGCTGTGTTTAGTACTAAGTGCCGACGAGGATTGGCTGGTTTTCAGATTTAATTTAACAGCACTTCACCACAAAGAACGCACAATGGCCAAGGGCTCCTCTTCAGCACGAGTCCAGGTTGATCCCAATTCTAAGGACTTATTGCTGTAGTTCCGCATATTTTCGTTCACTTTGCTTATGCTGCAAGTTTAACTTTGCAATCCCACCGCCATTTTGCTAATTTGCGCAGCTTCTTTCCACCTTAAGCGTGCCTGTTTGAATCCACCAGGTTCATTTTTAATTATCTCCGCTACCTTTCACTTTGCGTTGCCACCCTGTAAGTACGACGGGTGTATGACGCGTTCGCGTCGCACACTGGCGCCAAAGACCTAAATAAAAGCAATAATTAAAAAGAATACTATACAAGTCTACAGAAAATCCTCGCCCACCACAGAATACACGGTTTATTATAATTTACCAACCGCGGCCTGGAAATGTTGAGTATCCACGGGTAAGCATGGGTCCGCAACACGTATATATAAATTTCGCGGGACCGCGGTTCTCCTCTGCACCACCACGCCCACCCGTGGTGCTGAGTAGCTCATCAGCTTTCTGGGGGTCTGCTTTGTTGCGATTCTCGCAGCGCACAAACCACGTCACTAGTGTTGCTGGTGGTGCTTCGAAAAGTGTCCTATATGCCACCGCGTGACCATAAGAGATGCTGGCCGATTCAGCACTACTGATCCAGCCAGCAGCACCACTGTGCGCCTGCCGCCCCCGTGCCTGCTCCCGTGCCTGCCCAATCAGTGGGCCGAGCCCCTCCTCCTTCTGACCACCCCTTTCCCCATCCTCTCATTGTCATCATCACAGACTTCTATCCTCAATATTAAAGGTATGTTAAATTAATGTAATGTTTATTTATTTTTATGTTATTGTGTATTGTACTGTATTTTAGTCAGTGTTTAGTGAATAAACAGGCAACTTGGTTAATCTATGACGAGTCTGACTGCGACCATGGTTGCCTAACCCCCCATTTCCCAAATGCCCCCTCTATTTTACCACCCGCGGATTTACCTACCGCGGCCTTTTCCATTAACCTAACCACCGCGGTTGGCGAGGAAATGCTGTACTAGTCAAATAAAGGACAGTTAAAGGTTTTAGAAACTCTGTCAAATTATTTTTAATCTGACACTGTACATTTTGTTGGTGAGGATGTTATTATTTTAATTTTCTGAGGAACCCCCCCACTGTAGTAACCTCCCAGACCACCAGGGGTACGGGGACCACAGGCTGGGAACCGCTGCTCTAGAGCAGCGGTTCTCAGAGTGTGGTCCCCGCACCCCCAATGGTCCGAGGCGGTCTGTCGTAGGCCTCGGCAAGGTAAGGTAATTTACCCTTTTTACCGGGTAAAAGGGTAAAAGTAAAGGGTAAAGGTGTCGACATGCCAAGGGGTAAGGTAAAGGGTAGGGTAAAGGTAGCTCGGAAGAATTACCCGGTAGGGTAAAGGAAGCGCGAAGTATTACCCGGTAAATACGGTACCTAGTTTACCACTAAAAGCTCCGTGGCGCAGTTCATGGCCTCCATTTAATAAGTAATATTAAAAAAAACATTTTTTAAAACACGCTTTTATGAAATGTACTAGTAATGGCAGAACTCCACGACTCCAGGAAGTGGCCCCGAAGTTTGCCATAACGTAAGGGTCCGTGGTGATTTACAGCCAACGTCAGTTGAGTGTGGACAATTAGACCCAAGCCGAAACATAACATATAAAAAATAATGTTTAAAAATAAAAACATTTTATGATAGAATATAGTATTGTCATCAGTATGACATAAGTATACCAAGTTTGCAGTCAATACCCCATTAGGAAGTGGGTAAAATTTGAGTTACAAGATTTGAGGATACAACAATGACGACAACGACGAAGACAACAACAACAACAATGAGCGTGTAAAATTGGAATCATCGAGAGTATTCTATATGAGTAAAGCGCTCTACCTAGCATTTACCGTTATAAACCTTGTTCATGTGTAGTTCCCTAGTAATTACCCTGTAATTGGGTAATTTGTATGGGGTAAGGGTAAAAGGTAGGGTAAAAGGTAGGCTCGTTACTTTTTACCTTTTACCTTACCTGCTGAAGGGTAAAAGGTAGGGTAGGAGTGATTGTATTGTGATAAGGTAAAAGGTAAGGTAAAAGTAGGCTCGTTGCTTTTTAAATCCTTTATATTAAGTTCACTTGCTTGCTTAGGACCGTGCAAATCTTTCAGTCGTTTTTTAACCCACTTCCCGTGATCCAATCGAGCTGACATTTTCTACACAGACTCGTTGTTCGTGACAATTAATGTTCGTGAATTTTTTTTTTTCCAAAATTGTACACTTTTTAGGAAAAAATAATGGTATGACTGTGTGTGTGGGGGGGGGGGGTCTGTTTGTATGTATGTGCGTGCAAGTCTTCATCCTGGTTCTGGTTGTATGTGCTTGCGTGTGTGAGTGCGTGAGACGAGGTGGCCGAGTGGTTAAAGCGATGGACTGCTAATCCATTGTGCTCTGCACGCGTGGGTTCGAATCCCAGCTTCGTCGCGATTTTTTTTAAAAAATCCTTTATATTAAGCTCACTTGCTTGCTTGCGCGCTTACGACCGTGCAAATCTTTCGGTCGTTTTTAAATCCTTTATATTAAGTTCATTTGCTTGCGCGCTTACGACCGTGCAAATCTTTCGGTCGTTTTTTAACCCACTTCCCGTGATCCAATCGAGCTGACATTTTGCACACAGACTCGTTGTGTGTGACGATTTATTTTCGTAAAAATTTTTTTTCTCAATTTTACACTTTTTAGGAAAAAATAAATAATATTTAATTACCAATTGCTTAATGGTGGCAGGCAATCATCTGACCCATAGGTGGCAGCCATCTCAAGCCAGAGGACGAGAGGACTCTAGCCGCCACGCATATAAAGGATTTATAGTGAAAAACTTTGTTTTTACGGGTAAATTTTTTACCTTTTAACTTTTACCTTACCTTGCCGAGGCCTAGTCTGTCGGCTGACACAAATGCAGGTTGATCTGGAAATAATGATAATTTTTACACCTTTTGTTTTGGACACTAATATTTAACTCATGAAATTTCATTAAAAAATTAAGTTAGGTAAACTACCCTGATAAAATTATCCTAAACCCTAACATCTAAATGCATCACCCCTCCCTAAAAAAACCCGTATGTTCCAGTAATATGAATCATTTTGTATTCCTGGTATTAAGAGATAATTGAATGTGTTTTGTCACCAGGGGTGGGAGGCTGGGTGGTCCACAGAAATGTTTGCATGGGCCGAGTGGTCCGCGGGCCAAACACAAGTTTAAGAAACACCGCTCTAGACTAAATACAACACCAGCTGATGCTGCTGATCCAATGAAAGAGTTACAACCGTAAAAAAACTTCCCCCTTCATTGCAGGCACTACCGATCCGTAATCTCTAGGATCCCAAACGAGCGCGACGTCAAAGTCAGGCTCTGCAACCGTCAACGCAAAAGCATCAACAGCCGAGAAGCACCAGCGGTTAAAGACGAGCCCCCATCAGTAACGGTCCCAGAAGGTGCGCGCAACTAGATTACACGCTGCTGTGGCATTCGCTGTGTGGGCCAGACTGGCAGCACGGGTAAAGCGTGCGCGGGAAAGAATAGCAGAGACGCATCACTCATGTGGGCAATGCATCTGCCGTGGCGGGCCACGAAGCGCGCGGTGCCAGGGGGTGGACACGCAGTGAACTCGGATCAAGAAGACGTGCCAATGCGAGGCCGGTTTTGACTGGCAGCGGGTGATCAAGGCGTAACCCATAGAGATAGAGAGAAATATAAAATACAAACTTCAACGGAGATCACTATAAACTAACTGGTGCTCAGTGCCATGTGATCAACAAGTAAATATATAAATATATATACAATATACCGTAAACCAAAATCAAACACAAATCAAGAGGAACAACACAACGAATATACACACACATTACCGGACAAGTCAATTATGAAACTAAAGCGACTCGATAAGCACACAATCAGCAGTGCCTTGCAAGTGTAGTGGTGGTGTTGACGTGCGCCGACTGTGACAGTGATGGATCACGGGGCGGCGCGGGGTGCGGGGTTGGGCACGCGTTGTGGGCGTGGTGTGGACGCGCGCGCCGGGAGGGACAGATGACGGGGCGGCGCGGCGTGGGTGCTGAGGCACGCTGAGATGTGGGAAAACAGGATCGTAGCCAGCGCCCAGTGATTGGTCGAATAGGATGGGTGCTCGCAGCGACGTCCGCAGGTGGGGTATAAAGGGGGACGCGCGAGAGCACTCGAGGAGAGTTACCCAGTTGAAGACCAGAAGACGGAGCTGAAGACCTAGTGCCCCGAGACCCCTAGTCCCGCCGTCCTTGTGGGGACCGGGGCCCTGTGTGGCTCGGAGGCGAGACTGTGGGACCCGGGGTCCGACGCCCACGTGGGTCGGGCTGGGGACCCACAGTCAAGACGGACACCCCGGGCAGGGAGTGTCCCGAGTAGCTCAGTGGGCGTTAGTCGCCAGGGTAGCTAAGTGGGTGTTTGTCACCCGAATAGCTCAGTGGGCGTTAGTCGCCAGAATAGCTCAGTGGGCGTTAGTCGCCAGGGTAGCTAAGAGGGCGTTAGTCGCCAGAATAGCTCAGTGGGCGTTAGTCGCCAGGGTAGCTAAGAGGGCGTTAGTCGCCAGGGTAGCTAAGTGGGTGTTTGTCACCCGAGATACTAAGTGGGTGTTTGTCACCCGAGATACTAAGTGGGTGTTTGTCACCCGAGTAGCTCAGTGGGCGTTAGTCGCCAGAATAGCTCAGTGGGCGTTAGTCGCCAGGGTAGCTAAGAGGGCGTTAGTCGCCAGGGTAGCTAAGAGGGTGTTAGTCACCCGAGTAGCTCAGTGGGCGTTAGTCGCCAGAATAGCTCAGTGGGCGTTAGTCGCCAGGGTAGCTAAGAGGGCGTTAGTCGCCAGGGTAGCTAAGAGGGTGTTAGTCACCCGAATAGCTCAGTGGGCGTTAGTCGCCAGAATAGCTCAGTGGGCGTTAGTCGCCAGGGTAGCTAAGAGGGCGTTAGTCGCCAGGGTAGCTAAGAGGGTGTTAGTCACCCGAATAGCTCAGTGGGCGTTAGTCGCCAGAATAGCTCAGTGGGCGTTAGTCGCCAGGGTAGCTAAGAGGGCGTTAGTCGCCAGGGTAGCTAAGTGGGTGTTTGTCACCCGAGATACTAAGTGGGTGTTTGTCACCCGAGATACTAAGTGGGTGTTTGTCACCCGAGATACTAAGTGGGTGTTAGTCACCTGTGAACGAGTTTGGTAAAATAAAGAGTGTGCTCCCCGTGAAGTCGTCTCCCGCCGAGTTACTACATTACACAAGCACACAACAAGTTCATTGAAACACGGAATTCTCTGAACAACAAAAGCAAATAATTAACAGGTTAAAAGCGACTCGCCCCCAAATTACAAAACATTGAGATTTAGCCACACTGTGGAAGTCGGTGATGTCACGGAAGTCACTTTAAGAGCACAGGGAGAGCGGTGGGGAGCCTCCTCGCTCCATCTCCGAGCTCGCGACCCCACAAAGCTCAGGAGAGCGGTCCAAGCCAAACGCCGCCATCTCACAGTGATGTTGAATTTCCACTGCCAACTGACGAGGAGGACCAGGAGCAGGAGGAGGAGCTTCATTGGTCAGGATTTGATCAAATTATTGGCACGAGTATAAATAATGTCTCGTGTAAATGTGGCGGTGGAGGGTTAACAACGTGAATGTTGGAATAAACCATGCCAACGTGTGGCCTAGTTAAATATAACAACATGCGCCTGACTGTTCCGCACGTGGAGCTCCATTTCTTATTTATTTAAAATATAACTTGTGCTATTCAAAGACATAAAAAAAGAGCAGAGACTCCGCTCATATTCAGAGGAGGCATGTGGCGCCGGAAGAAACACACCTCCCTTCATGCTTCAATATCACAGCGCTCGCCATTAATCCTCCTCAGACTGCCATCCTAATCCAGAGTCACAGAGGTTAATCTCCCTTGCACGCGCAATGTTCAATACACTTCTATCGTAACTTTCCTCGAGTGAGGCAACAACCTCTTGCCGTCATCATAACGATGCCTGCGTACCCAGGAATGTCTCATCGAGTCTCGAGACGCCTTTGCCAAACTTTTACGCGTCGCTGAGCTGCGTGCCCACCCACCCCACACCTCCGATTAGGGTGGTTGGCTACGTATGGTGTGCAAGAAATTCAACATACAACAACAATCGCCATTCGCCACTAAGTGGCGGTGACGTCCCCACGGCACTTGTGCCAGGCTATGTGTACTTTAAGGCCACGTGAAGTGTCGGAAGCCCGGTGGCAGGAGGTCACGAGACAGACCCAGGTGTGCCATGGGGTGACTGACTGAGACATACATACACTACGACTTACTAATGCAATTCCACCCACCACTCTAACTGGACACACGCGCTCAAGTTGTGGCAGAATCTGTTGATCCCAAATTGGTCTCTTCAACCATCTTCAGACACACAGATAATCCAACTTTTATTTGGAAGACAATCATCCTCGACTGAGAGGGATAGCCTATGATGATGAGGATGACATACTCATCATCATAGTTTGGTATTCGTACACACACACACAACGGAGGGCCATGCGAATAACAGACATGCGTGGAAGAAGCCTCATGTGTCTGTGATTTAGTGCGGTGCGCTACTCAGCTCAACTGACGCAAACATCATAACCATTCTTGCAAAACGCATGCACACACGGTACATGCAGCATGCGCGCTGCTACCGCCACACAGACTCAATCTCAAAGGTGCCCTCCATTTCCATTAAATCAGCCCGGCTGCTTATTTACTTCAAAGTAGGAGCGTTCCCTTTGTGATGCATTGTTCTACGATGCATCTCAAAGACGTGGATTTAATAACCAGCGATCCTGTATTCAAAAGCGAATGAAAGCCTATTGATGCAACATTTTTGTGGCATGTGAGATACAAGAAACAAGATACACCAACGGTTCCTTTGGAAAAGAGAGATGTGCCAGCCAGTGCGACGCTTCCAATGCGCGCACAAACGCTTCCTTTGTCATGAGTTTCGCACAGACGCCCAGAATATGATTCCCAAACACACACACTTAGGTAGAGAGCCAGATACACCACCACGACCCCACACACAGGTACAGCCAGAGCAACCACCACAACCACACACACAGGTGGGAGAGCCAATTCCACCACCACAACCACACACAGGTGGAGAGCCACATCCACCACCACCACAACCACACACACTCAGCAAGAGAGCCAGATCCACCACCACGACCACACACACACACAGCTAGACAGCCAGATCCACCACACACTCAGGTAGAGCCAGATCCACCACCACAACACCACACCCACGGGTGGAGAGCCAGATCCACCACCACCAACAGCCACCATTCACTACTAAGTGGCGGTGATGTCACCACGGCACTTATGCCGGGCCAGGTGCACTCCGAGGCCACGTGAAGTGTCAAAGGCTCACTGGCAGATGCACCACCTGCGCTCCCTATTGAGCTAACTGTGCCAACTATCCACACACACAGGTGGAAAGTCATCTATATATAAATTTAATCCGAATTATATTCTGGTCTGTTCTTACATGATTTACCTGTTCACCAAGGTTCCAGTTAACGGTTCAAATGGTTAATATTCAACGTTCCTAATCTTTCGTATGGATTAACAGCAGCAGATTAAAGATGTAATTGTAGATGTTGTCATCCACTCAATCGTCCGCTCAGAATCAGAGTGGATCTCGTCAATTCCTCGTCAATTAAAAGAGTGAAGACAGCAGCCACGTTTACGACGTGGTTGATGACTTTGGAATTCGTGGCCGCACTCGCAGGGCCGCTGACTCTTTGATGTGCCATTTGTAGCATCAGGTGGCCGCATCGGCCGTATTAAAGGTTTACCTTGAGACAGTCCACAATTGGCTGAACACTGCTTAAGTAACACACATTTGGTTCTCCTTCTTTGTCTCCTGTTTTATTTTGAGAATGTGTACACGGGAAAACTTTAGAAGCAAAAGCGTCAGCATCAAGGACACTATAACCCTCTCATCGGTTTAACACGTAGTCATGGAGTACGCTTTCGCAACCAATATTATCCATAAAAGGTTTTTTGGGTTAGATTGCATAAATGTTAATGTATCGTTAAACCTGCCACCACCCGATACAGATAATTAGTAAGGTTTCTGATGTAAATAAAACATGTCATTTAGTGACTAGTTCAACACACCAGAGTGTGGGAGAGTAAAAACCACAACATATACAGTAAAACCTCATTAATTCGGTATTTGATCATTCGTAATTGGAGATAATTCGGCACGCCTGCACTTTCGGCAAATATAGAGTATTAGTAATTCTCCTTGAGCCGAATTGCTGTACCGAATGGTCCAATTTCGGCATACACGTGGAGCAACGCCACACACCACGACCAAAACAACAACTCAGTCCAGTGGTGGCACGCGTGGTGAGCGTTAGTGCAGACCTGTCGCTTGGGACTTAACCTTGTTAATGCACTCTGTGCAAGCCAACCCTCTCAGAAATGTCGTCTACACCTACATCAAGAAGTAATAGAAAGGAACTGAAGTATAAATCCCTTGGTCTGCGAGACAAATCCAAAGTTTTGAATAGAACTGATGCAGGTGTGTCAATGTGTATGGTGTGTGAAGAGTTTGGAAACAAAATTTGAAAAAAAATATTATTGGGGCAGGAGGCATTGGGGAGTACCATTGTACTTAATTCGGCAAGGCCATAGCCCAATATGTGTTCAATTAACAAGGGTTTATTGTTCAATTCGAGTACCGTAACGTTTTGATGGTGATTACAATGAGCCTCATCAGGCTGTCCCCTTGGTTGATATATGTGGAAGACACAATCCTTAACTGGTCACTTTCCATGAGATATCATTTGTGGCCAGGTCGCTTTACCTGGTAAGTAAAACAAATTGTTTAGCTTTATTTGTGTATATTTTTTAAAAAGTGATACCTTTACCTTTCCTATACTTTGCACTCCTATCGTGTTTTTATTTTATTTTTCGTTGTTGTAGCTTTAGGACTCGCCCCTACTACTGTATATCTGTGAAAAAAGAGCTTTATAGATCGGATTTCTCCAGTAGACAAATATTCTGATTCTGGTAAAAAAAATACTTAATGAATTCCTGAATCAATTAAACTCAACACCCATATATTCAGTTTACTATGGGAATGGTGGAGGCAAACACTCCTCCCCATTCCTGGACATAACTCTGCTTGGTCACGGCCCACATGGATGCATACAACACAGCGTCTTGGCGAAAGAAAACGCATGCCGATGCCGATCTGAAAGCACACTCGCAACACACACTTACACCACATTCACACCACACTCGCATCACCATCACCCACAAACCGGAAGCCTCTATCATCAAGATGCTCGTACATCAGGAAAACACAATGTCGTCTGGGTGAGAGTCTGAGTGAGGTTAAAAACATGTCAAAAAAGTGTTACTATTGGATGGAAACAATAATTTGCAAGACGACGGAGCACGGGGTCGCCAATAAATAGCAATAAAAATAATTGGAAAACTAAATAATCCGAGTGAGGTTTGGGCACGGTTCACAAAATACGATTCTTGCATTGGTACTAAGAAAGAACTTTCAGAAGATAAATGTTTGAATATTTATTTATACTGGAGGAATTCGATGGGTTATGAAGCTCTTTTTCACAACGGTCTAGTACGAGTGGGTAAGAACGTTACAACAAACAGTTACAAAAACAGGAGAGAAGTGCAAAGTACTAGAAAGGTAAACAAAGCACCCAAACACATACAAATACAACTAAACCATTCCCACCCTACCCGGCAAAGCCCACTGAGGTACAATGAGGGAAAACAGTATTTGATCACCTGCTGATTTTGTACGTTTGCCCACTGACAAAGAAATGATCAGTCTATAATTTTAATGGTAGGTTTATTTGAACAGTGAGAGACAGAATAACAACAAAATCCAGAAAAACGCATGTCAAAAATGTTATAAACTGATTTGCATTTTAACGAGGGAAATAAGTATTTGACCCCTCTGCAAAACATGACTTAGTACTTGGTGGCAAAACCCTTGTTGGCAATCACAGGTCAGACGTTTCTTGTAGTTGGCCACTCCTCTTTGCAGATCTTCTCCAAGTCATTAAAGTTTCGAGGCTGACGTTTGGCAACTCGAACCTTCAGCTCCCTACAAAGATTTTCTATGTGATTAAGGTCTGGAGACTGGCTAGGCCACTCCATGACCTTAATGTGCTTCTTCTTGAGCCATTCCTTTGTTGCCTTGGCCGTGTGTTTTGGGTCATTGTCATGCTGGAATACCCATCCACGACCCATTTTCAATGCCCTGGCTGAGGGAAGGAGGTTCTCACCCAAGATTTGACGGTACATGGCCCTGTCCATCGTCCCTTTGATGCGGTGAAGTTGTCCTGTCCCCTTAGCAGAAAAACACCCCCAAAGCATAATGTTTCCACCTCCATGTTTGACGGTGGGGATGGTATTCTTGGGGTCATAGGCAGCATTCCTCCTCCTCCAAACACGGCAAGTTGAGTTAATGCCAAAGAGCTCCATTTTGGTCTCATCTGACAACAACACTTTCCCGCAGTTGTCCTCTGAATCATTCAGATGTTCATTGACAAACTTCAGACAGGAATGTATATGTGCTTTCTTGAGCAGGGGGACCTTGCGGGCGCTGCAGGATTTCAGTCCTTCACGGCGTAGTGTGTTACCAACTGTTTTCTTGGTGACTATGTTCCCAGCTGCCTTGAGATCATTGACAAGATCCTCCCGTGTAGTTCTGGGCTGATTCCTCACCGTTCTCATGATCATTGCAACTCCACGAGGTGAGATCTTGCATGGAGCCCCAGGCCGAGAGAGATTGACAGTTCTTTTGTGTTTCTTCCATTTGCGAATAATCGCATCAACTGTTGTCACCTTCTCAAAAAGCTGCTTGGCGATTGTCTTGTAGCCCAATCCAGCCTTGTGCAGGTCTACAATCTTGTCCCTGACATCCTTGGAGAGCTCTTTGGTCTTGGCCATGGTGGAGAGTTTGGAATCTGATTGATTGATTGCTTCTGTGAACAGGTGTCTTTTATAAAGGTAACAAGCTGAGATTAGGAGCACTCCTTTTAAGACTGTGCTCCTAATCTCAGCTCGTTACCTGTATAAAAGATACCTGGGATCCAGAAATATCTCTGATTGAGAGGGGGTAAATTACTTATTTCCCTCATTAAAATGCAAATCAATTCATAACATTTTTGACATGCGTTTTTCTGGATTTTTGTTTTTATTCTGTCTCCCACTGTTCAAATAAACCTACCATTAAAATTATAGACTGATCATTTCTTTGTCAGTGGGCAAATGTACAAAATCAGCAGGGGATCAAATACTTTTTTCCCTCACTATATTAACATATTTTTTCAGAAGCAACCTGGCCACAAATGATAGCTCAACAAAGTGGCCCATCATTTGAACATTTAAAGCGCCAAAATAATCTAAGTAATCTCAATGCATGTTTATACGTGGAGAAAAATAACAGGAGGACCCGAAGAAAAAATGTCACGCGACCACAGGGAAAACTTTACCTGAACTTACAACAGATCTAACCCAAAACCCTCGAGTATGGATAATATTGGTCGTGAAAGCCTACGAGGTGTTAAACTGACAACAGAAGGCGTCGAGCGGATCGCTTGCTCCGGTGCCAATGCTATGTTGCTGTACAGACGGGGACAAGAATATCAGAATGCCAGTGGAGGAAAATCCAGCCCTCGCACAATTGTCGACAGTTGCGGAACGTCCCAGCCAACGGGCGCCCATTCGCCTGCCGCTCGTAACGTTGGTGTTCTATGCAAAGGCCGAACGACTATTGGCCAACTCGTTAAGGACAGTGAAGAAAAATAACACAAAAATGTTTTCAACCGAGCTGACGGCTACGAGCCAAGTGCAGCGTGGAAACGCATCATTGAGTAACCACATGACAACTTCGATAAAAAAAAGTATATTTACTTTACTTGTAATACAGCATGATTGTAACATTATGGACCAATTAGTATAGTTCATTTAACTAATTACTAGTTTAATTTAACCAGGTAAGGCCTACTTGAGTGATTAACTTACTTTTCAGAAGCAATCTTGTTACAAATGATAGCTCAACAATGTGGTATAGCATGTGGAAATTTATAGCAGCTAAATAATCAAATAATGTAAATATGTATACCTCACTAACATGATTTATTAGATCTTCTTGGTTCTTTCGGTAAAGTCACGTAGAAGGGAAGTAATAAAATAATAAAAATAAAACATAATAAAATAATTCTCACGACGTTTCGGCCACAACGCAAGCAGCCGTCCTCAGGTGAAGAACATGTCTGTCGATAAGACAGAGTCTGAATGACACATCCTAGGCTTGGAGCGTCTATTTAAGCTGGGAGGGAGGAGGAAGAGCGCCTTGACAAAATAATTTGCATATGAAGAGGAATTTAGCATATTTATGGGAAATGCAAGAATGCGAATGGTGCTAATTGTGAAATGCGTGGGAGGTGGGCGGGGGATTTTCAAAGTCATATTATGCCCATGCATTATGCAGGATTAGCAGCATCAAAGGGAGGGGGTAGGGGTAGCATTAATAAAGGGAAGGAATGTTAATAGTATGTAGCTGCAGGAAATAAACAACCACGTAAAAAGCTAAAGTATAAACTACATAGTATCATCAGTATGCTAAATATACTCTCAATAAGCTGAGCTACTAACCGTAAGTAATACATTACAATTCTAGGTCGCAAAAAATATAATATGCTTCCAGCTAAACTTTTGAAACTTTTTCCTTGAATCACACGGGTCTTTCCCGTACTATATGCTGCCATAGACAAACCCAACATTAAATTGTATACTGTATTACTATACACTACCCTATGTCTTAGAATAATACATAGTGTAATATTACACTATGTATTATTCTACCCACCTAACTGTATACCACACTGCTGTAAATTCACTATACAATTACGATACTATATATTACCTTATACATTGTATTACACATTACACTTTAATACTATTTATTATTATACAATATGCGATACACTATACCATTGACCGTCGCATGAAAGGTACTAAGAGGAAGCAACGAAATATGTCAATGGGAGAGTGGTGGTAGGAAGCTTGCAGCGGAGCAAAGAATCCATTCCCTGCGGAGAATACAAGATATATAGTCCATGTCAGTGAGTGGAACGCGGTCTGAAAGTCAACATAAACGTGGACACAATCAGTTAAGATCCAAAATGGTTTATTACGTCCTTCCAATGATTGCTAAGCCGGAATCCATCTTCTCGGTTGAAATTGTCTCTGTGTTTGTATATGTGGATCGCCTCATGAACGAATCTCTCATGGTAGCCAGATGGCTTGCAGAGAACCTCTGTCTTTAAATCGAAATGATTTATTAGAATCTAACTTAACCATCTAGTACATCTAATTCATTATTACCAACTTGTTACATCACGTAAGTATATACACCGTCATATTTTCAAATATAACTTAAATTATTTTAAGCTAAAATAGCATGATTTATGTAAATCCATTAACCTCTGAGTATCACTTCCTGCTCCCTTGTGGGCACCCATGGATGACATCACACACCTCCATTTAAGACCGGAGGACATTTGAGCAATTCTGGCAACTGCCTGATGATGCTGGTTGTAACCACCAGTGAAACATCCTCACCCAATTGTTAAATATGTTGTGACATTGCTCTCCACGACCACAGCAGTGCTGCTGCTGCATTAATGATTCGGCACGTTTGCTCACGTGACAACTTTATTAATTGGCCATGTGGGGTGGAGGAAGGTTTATAACACACATTTTACTTATGCAGATGTAATGTAGTAACTCCACGGGAGACGACTTCACGGGTAACACACTCTTTATTTTATCAAACTTGGTTACAGGTGACTAACACCTACTTTGTATCTCGGGTGACAAACACCCACTTAGCTACTTGGCGACTAACGCCCACTGAGCTACTCGGATGACCAACATCCACTTAGTACTCGGGTGACAAACACCCACTTAGCTACTTGGCGACTAACGCCCACTGAGTTACTCGGATGACCAACATCCACTTAGTACTCGGGTGACAAACACCCACTTAGCTACTTGGCGACTAACGCCCACTGAGCTACTCGGATGACCAACATCCTCTTAGCTACTTGGCGACTAACGCCACTGAGCTACTCGGATGACCAACATCCACTTAGTACTCGGGTGACAAACACCCACTTAGCTACTTGGCGACTAACGCCCACTGAGCTACTCGGATGACCAACATCCACTTAGCTACTCGGCGACTAACGCCACTGAGCTACTCGGATGACCAACATCCACTTAGCTACTCGGCGCCTAACGCCACTGAGCTACTCGGCTTCACTAGGTCTTCAGCTCCGTCTTCGGGTCTTCAACTGGGTAACTCTCCCCGAGTGCTCTCGCGCGTCCCCCTTTATACCCCACCTGCGGACGTCGCTGCGAGCACCCACTTATTCGACCAATCGCCGGGCGCTGGCTACGATCCTCTTTTCCCACATCTCATCGTGCCTCACCACTCACTCCGCGCCGCCTCGTCATCTGTCACTCCCGGCGCGCGCGTCCACACCACGCCCACAACGCGTGCCCAACCCCGCACCCCGCGCCGCCCCGTGATCCATCACTGTCACAGTCGGCGCACGTCAATACCACCACTACATCACCCCCTACCACATAGCTCGCAGCCGCCCCGGCTGCTACAAAAATATACAAACCCTCCCAGTGTGCCCCGTAACACAACACAACAACAAGAACAACAACTAAGCTAACAACACAACACGACGCGAACACCACCATCTGCAACCCTCAACCAATGCCACCGCGACAATAGAACAATATATACAAACCGGCGAGTGACAATAGCAATGTGTATACAAAAAAAATAAATGGAAAATTTTTTTTTTTTTCTTTCGACTCGTGCAGTGTCCCCTTTTCTTCCGAGCGTCCCTACAACGGGACATTACCCCGGCAGAGGGGAACACCGGGCGAGCTCGGTGTAGAGCACAAAAAAAACGTCCTCATGAAAATTGTTGAGACCTAGCCCGAGTCCGCCTTGCCGGTCCGTCGTACGGCACCAGACGCGGTTGAACGTCCGGTGGTGCCGGCGGTTCAGGAAGACATCGGCCAGGCATCGAGGACTCGTGCGTGCCCCGGGGTTCAGGCTCTCGACGGTCAGCAGCCGTCAAGCCCGAGGCACCTGGGGGTGGGTCAGGTGGAGACACGTGAGGATCAGCGTGCGACACCTCCCTCCCCGAGTCGACGGTCACATCACACGCCCGGTCGTCACGGCACAGAACGGGGTCACACGGTGCCGCATAGGGCTTCAGTCGGGAGGGGTGCACATACCAACGGCGTTTCCCCCATTTAATCTGTATACTCTGGGGCCGTGCAACCCGCACAATTTCCACCGGTCCCCTCCAAGGTCTCAACAACTTGGGGGACGTAGCCAACGGTGCATGTGGACAATGCAGCCAGGCCTTATCGCCTGGTTTCCAATCATGCGTATGCACCCTCCGCTCATGCAATTTCTCGTTTGCAATTTGCCGCGACCGCGAATTCAACCTTGCCCCCTCCCGCGCTTCAGTCAATTTGGCGATATTAAATTTGATGTGGTCTGCCAATTTAGATTTTGCACGTGGCTGGGAAATCCCCAGTTGGACGTCCATGGCCGGATCGGCCTCCCGCCCATACATAAGAAAAAATGGGGAAAACCCTGTCGCCGCATGAGGGGCCATTTGATAGGCCGCGAGTACCCCCGGCACCTGTAAGTCCCAATCAACCTGATCGTCGCGGACCTGTTGGCACAACATAGACGTAATCGTTCTGTTCAGACGCTCAACCATCCCGTCAGTCTGCGGGTGGTAGGGGGAAGTACGCACTTTCTTTGTACCCAACAGGTCGCACACCTCGCGCAACAAAACGCTCGAAAAATTCTTCCCTTGATCCGTCAGCAAGCGTTCGGGGGCACCCTTGTCCAACACATAACCCTGGACAAAGGCGTCCGCCACCGCCGCAGCCGACTGGTTGGCGAGCGGCCATGCCATAGGCCATCGGGTGAAGTATTCCACGCCAACCAGCAGGAACCTATTTCCCCTTGGTGTAACCGGAAAGGGCCCCAAGATGTCCAACGCTACCAATTCGTTTATACGCGAAACCTGAATGGATTGCAGCGGTGGATTAGCTGCCAATGGTGGCGGTTTCCTTTTGGCGCACCCTACGCATCCCTTAAGAATATTCGCCACGTCGTTACCCATCCCCGGCCAATAATAGTCTCGCTGGATTAGGGCGAGCGTTTTGTGAAAACCCAGATGCATGAGCCGTTCATGAGCTGCCAGAACAACCCTACCCCGCATAGCAACAGGCACCACGAGCACGTGACGCCGGGACATGTTGTCCCACCTCATCAACAGGCCCTGTCTGCACACCCAGGAACCGACCCGCGCCTCCCCTTGTTCGGGAGCGCCAACTTTCCGACGCAGCGTAAGTAGGGAGCTGTCGGACATCTGGAGGCGGCCCCACTCAATGAGGGGCAACGACAACAGCGAATCCCTCCCCGTGGGGGCGTCCTCTCCCGGGGTGTCAGTGGCGGCGAGCGCAACTCCCGGGGTGCCGGCGACCGGGGGTTTGCACCGCGCTGATCCCAACAAACATGTGCAGTCCGTGCACGGCGGCAACCGCGACAAGGCGTCCGCGTTTGAGTGCCGCAACCCCTTGCGGTAAATCGTCGTGAATTGGTAGTCTTGAAGGACCTCCAACCATCGGGACAATTGGCCCGATGGCTGCGCCACGCGCATAGCGTATTGTAGAGCCGCATGGTCCGTCCGGACCGTAAAATGACGGCCGTAAAGATACGGCCTGAATTGCTGTGTAAAAAACACAATGGCTAACAATTCACGACGAGTTACGCAATAGCGTTGTTCTGCGGGGGAAAGAACCCTACTACCCTAGGCGACCACCCGTTCAACCCCCCCGACCAACTGTGAGAGCACCCCCCCGATACCCGTATTGCTGGCGTCCGTGTCAAGCAAAAACGGTTGTGTGAAATCGGGGTAACACAAGGGGGGAGCCTGCACCAAAGCGTCACGGAGGGAGCAGAACGCATCCTCCTCCTCTGCCCCCCAGTGAAACCTCACACCCTTAGCCGTCAAAGCGTGCAGGGGCTTGGCTATGGTGGCAAATTGCTTGACAAAACGACGGTAATAGGAGGCAAAACCAATGAAACTACGAACCTCCGTGACCGAGGTTGGCGTTGGCCATGAGCTGACGCAATGCGTCTTAGCAGGGTCCGTCGAGATCCCTGAACGACTCACGATATGGCCCAAATACCTGACCGATTCCCGAAGCAGAAAACATTTAGCCGGTTTAAATTTTAGCTTAGCGGAACGCATCCAGAGGAACACCGCTCTCAGTCGCTGGAGGTGCTCCTCGAAAGTCCGACTAAAGACGATAATATCGTCAAGATAAATCAAACAGGTATCCCATTGGAGGCCCGACAAAACCAATTCCATGAGTCTCTGGAACGTGGCGGGAGCGGAATGTAAGCCCATGGGCAAACGGTTGAATTCAAAAAGGCCCCCAGGTGTCCGGAAAGCAGTTTTAGGTTTAGACTCGTTATCGAGTGGCAATTGCCAAAATCCAGAAAGCAGATCGAGTGTGGAAAAAAACTGCGCTCCCGCCAAGGCATCCAGCGACTCATCCATCCTGGGGAGCGGATACGCATCTGCCATCGAGATTTTGTTTAAGCGGCGGAAATCGACACAAAACCGCAAGGACCCGTCCTGTTTCTTCACTAGGACAATAGGAGCACCCCACGGACTAGAAGAGGGCGAAATGATATCGGCCGCCAACATATCATTAACCGCCGATTGCACATGTTCCTTCTCGGCCGGGCTGAGCCGGAAGGGATTCTGACGAATAGGGGCCGCGTCCCCTGTAGCTATGTGGTGGCGCAACAAGTCAGTGCAGCCGATATCGTACTTATGTTTGCTGAACACGTCAGCAAACTCGATGAGCAAACCCCTCAATGCTCCCAATTGCACCCCGGACAAGTTAGCAGAACCCGCACACAGCGAGTCCAACCACTCAGTCCCCTCATCACTTTGAGGATGCGACTCGACAGTAAAATCTGCTTGAGCCACGAGCCGTTCCTCAACGGGCAGCGGCGCGGCGTGAGCCAGCACCGTTCCCTGCGCAATTACGGCCGGCCGCGACCCCGTATTCAGGACCATTACGAACGGCTCACTGTCCCCTCTCACCACGGTTTGAGCAACCGCTAAGTCGAGGCCCTTACTGGCTCTGTTTGACGGCCCCAACAGCACCCCCTGTGCCTCCGCACCCACCTCGAGTGGCTTCCTGAACCGAAGGGGTACTAACATTTGCGATCCCGGGGGTACCCGTACAGTGTGAGTCGCCAGCGCCTGCACCGTCGCACAAACCGTGCGCACTTCGATAGGGCTCGACAAGAAGGCAACCCGCCGACCTGACGGAAGCTCTATGCAGGCCTGATCAATAAGAATTTTGATGGGCATTTTTGACAAAAAGTCCGTACCTAGCAAACAGGGAACGGCCAGCGATGATGATACAAAAATAGGGCCCGCTAATTTAATGTCCCCAATGCAAATAGTCGCCCGAATCTGGCCGATGATCCCCAGGGATCCCCCATTCGCCGCATAAAATGGCACGTCTACTGGCAGAAGGGGTCTACTTTGGACGGGAAGAATGTTATAAATAAGGTCCGAGATGATGGTGGCCGACGCACCCGTGTCAACAAGCACCCGGACCTCAACCCCGTCAATGAACCCCGTTACCACGGACGACCCGGCTGACGCAGCCACGATCCTGTGGGCCAATTCGGACCACTCGACTGCTTGCGGGCCGCGTACGGACCCCCCTCGCCGAATTGAACCCCCGGCACCCAGCCGCGAACCCCCCACCGCGAAGCGGCGACCCGAATGTGCCGTGTTTGTGGACCGAACGTGTGAGGTGCCGCGACTTGCCGGGTTTTGTTGGGATGACTTGTGGCCCTGGTCGTCGTCCCGACGTGGTCCTGCGGCGCGCGGACGCGGGGCCCGGCACCCGGCTGCGACGTGACCCCGAAGGCCGCAGTTGTAGCAGACGACGGACGTCGTAGGTTTCGGTTGCTCCAGCTTGCGGGGCGAACGTGTGGGCGAACGACCTCCCGTTCTCCACTCCCCCGGACACGATGCAGCGAAGCCCCGCTCCTGCACCGCAGCTGGCTGAGGTTCGGCGATCGTGGCGGCCAGTGCCGCATTCCCCGGCCATTTGCAGACGACCCCCGGCTTGCGTTTGAGGACCTCGTACGCGTGAATGCTCGTGGCGATCGCCAGGGAGCAGATCTCCATCTCGTCTGCCACGTTGATGGGGACCCCCAACTCGTGGGCCAACACCAGCAGCTGCTCCGTCACCATGGCGTCCTTCCCCTCCTTATCCATGCGGGGAAAAGCCGCGTCCGCCAAGGCGAGCAGTGCCGTGCGGTAGGCTAGCGTCGTTTCCCCAGCCACCTTCCGCCGATCGTAGAACTGGTGGCGGCACGTGGAGGGCGGCCCGAACACCTTCGCCATCAGGTGTAGTGCGGCCTGGAGCGTAGAGCGGGACGACCTTGCAGCGGATGTGAAGGCTGCAAGCACGTCGTCGTCAAGCATCGCTGGCAACGCACGCAGGGCAGTGGTGTCGGACCACCCCGACATCTCCTGATGAGCGAGGAACCTTCGTTGGAAGGCTCCCCAGTCGCCCCCATCCGCCTTGAACGCCGACAGCGCGGGCAATCTTTGCTGGAGGACCCGATCGTCGTCGACGTCGGAGAGATTTTCCCGCGCTCCGCTGGAGTTGTGTAAAATGTCGGCTCGGTTGTCAGGCGCAAAATGGAGGGCTCCGGCGCGCGCCGATGACGTGGGCTGCGCTGCGCGGAGGTGTCCGGCCACGTGGCGTCCGTCTTTCCCGCCAATCGGTGGCGGCCCCCCAAAAACGGCGGCAACTTCCAGGCTTTTGGCGCGAAGCGCCCTTTGGCGGGAATCCTCCACCGTCGCTTCCTCCACGACCCCCGCAGCCGTTTTTCCGCTCGCCGGAACGGAGATGTCGGCCAAGACAGCGGCGGCGGCGAGTAGCAACTCCGCCAAGCGGGCGTGCGCGTCCTGGAGGCCGGTGTCGGAGGCAAGCGGAGCGTCGGCCATCACCGCGAAGTGCTGCATCGGCGGCAACTCCTCGTCCTCTACTCCCGAGGTCGGTGTCCCCGGTACGCCGTCGTCATCCCGACCTCGCTCGTGGGTACGGGTAGTCTTCCTTGTGTCCATACTTCTTGAAGACAGGTTTACTTCTGACGCCAGTTGTAATGTAGTAACTCCACGGGAGACGACTTCACGGGTAACACACTCTTTATTTTATCAAACTTGGTTACAGGTGACTAACACCTACTTTGTATCTCGGGTGACAAACACCCACTTAGCTACTTGGCGACTAACGCCCACTGAGCTACTCGGATGACCAACATCCACTTAGTACTCGGGTGACAAACACCCACTTAGCTACTTGGCGACTAACGCCCACTGAGTTACTCGGATGACCAACATCCACTTAGTACTCGGGTGACAAACACCCACTTAGCTACTTGGCGACTAACGCCCACTGAGCTACTCGGATGACCAACATCCTCTTAGCTACTTGGCGACTAACGCCACTGAGCTACTCGGATGACCAACATCCACTTAGTACTCGGGTGACAAACACCCACTTAGCTACTTGGCGACTAACGCCCACTGAGCTACTCGGATGACCAACATCCACTTAGCTACTCGGCGACTAACGCCACTGAGCTACTCGGATGACCAACATCCACTTAGCTACTCGGCGCCTAACGCCACTGAGCTACTCGGCTTCACTAGGTCTTCAGCTCCGTCTTCGGGTCTTCAACTGGGTAACTCTCCCCGAGTGCTCTCGCGCGTCCCCCTTTATACCCCACCTGCGGACGTCGCTGCGAGCACCCACTTATTCGACCAATCGCCGGGCGCTGGCTACGATCCTCTTTTCCCACATCTCATCGTGCCTCACCACTCACTCCGCGCCGCCTCGTCATCTGTCACTCCCGGCGCGCGCGTCCACACCACGCCCACAACGCGTGCCCAACCCCGCACCCCGCACCCCGCGCCGCCCCGTGATCCATCACTGTCACAGTCGGCGCACGTCAATACCACCACTACACAGACATAACCCAAAAATCTATTATGAAACAGTGGTCGTGAAAGGCGACGTTTTGAATCTGTGTGCTCCTCACACAATCCAGGCTGGTTAAACCCAGGATGGATCGTAGGCAGGCCAGCCTGATTGTTTCAAACCGGCACAAATGTTCCCTTAGAGGGTTCCACGTTTCTCAAGCATATAGAAGGGAATTTATAACTGTGGCCGAGTAGATCTGGAGCCTCGCATAGATTGTGAAGCCAGGTAGCTTCGACACAGTATATGCCGAAAAAAAGATAATGTCGTTCGAATGATTCGGAGTGAGACCTCTGCTGTCAAACCGGAGGAGGTTATAAGCACACTGCCCAGGTACAGAAATATCTCCACTCTCCCCACAACTGCCCCATCATTCATGGAGAGTGAATGGTGGGGAGTATTTGATGACATAAAATACCCAGACAAGTGCGTTGTTTTTGTGGGGCTGAAGGTAAGGCCCCATGACTTAGTGGGACGCTCCAGGTTCAGCAGCAGTTTCCAACTCCTTAGAGTGGGCAGCAATCACTAGATAATCAGCACACATGGTTGGCCAAAAGAGAGCCATCCCTTGACCCAACACACACACACACAGGTGATTAGCCACACACACAAATCAACCAGTACACACACCCCTCCAGTACACACCACACACATCCTCAGCGAACACAAAGCACACACAGACCTATTGGCACACACAACACACTCGGTAAAAGAAAATTATTTTAATTTTACCAGGTAAGGTCTACTGAGATATATATCTCTTTTTCAGAAGCGACCTGGCCGCAAATGAAAGCATAAACGAAGTGGCTTATCAAGTGGAAATTTATATCCGCCAAAAACGCACATTGATTCTAAATGTGAAGGGAAAAATGCACGTAACCACGGGGAGAACATGCAAACTCCAAATATACAGCAAGCGTCAGGGTCGGGATCGAACCCACAGCCTCCTGTATACCGAGCGAGGTAGTTAACATCCCACCACCACGACTCTCACACCACACACCCCACGCAAACTACACGAACCACCCAACCTGCCCTACCCTCCGCGCTCAGCTTGGAAATCTCCACGCGCCCCGAGCGGCCCGCTTGCCCGAGCATCCCTCGCCGCCCTCCTCCTGCCTCTTCGGACAGCGGGCGCCAGCGAGCGAGCGATTGCCGTCGCGAGACCAGTGGTGCCATCCCCAGTGGTGGCGAAGAGGAGGAGGAGGCAGCGGCCACTTACGTAACCCCACAGGAAAGCCTGCCCGCCCGCGATCCGCTCTGGGCCATCGGCCGTGGGACTGTTACATAACACTGCAGGGGCGCCAACACGTTGCGTCTAGACGTAGGCACAGCGAAGATCAGGGGGGCTACGTTATACAACTTATGGAAGGAGGGGTGGGGGGTGGCCACGGGCGTCTGGGCGCAAAAACAACTGCCACATTGTGAATGGGGGGAAGGGGGGGGAGAGTTTGTGAGCGACAATTAAAACCCATGAGATCAGACAGTGGTGTGCGTTTCGGACGTTTTCTTGCCACAGCGGAGTGCTCATAAAACTCGGGGGGAGGATTTCCACTCCTCCGGCAGCTCCGCGGGCTCGCGTTCAGGGGTGACGACGGCGGTCAGGTTCATATGAATAGAGTTTTATACGCAAAGCCCCTCATGTGATAAAATAAAAGCAAGTTACGGCTAACATCAGCACCATAAGCCCTGTACATTACAAAACACTCTTCAAAGGTGCAATTGCGGTTGTGCAGCGTTGGAAGTGAACTCAAGTCTTATTAAAAAAAAAATATAACGTAATATTATCAGCTCCGCCACAATAAAGGAAAATAAGAATTTGTCTGAACAATGTACCGGTTATAAAGCACTGACACAGGTGGAGAGGCATATCCAAATATCGGAGCTCCATGGGAATGGGTGAAGTCGTTAAATTGAAAACGCTGGCAGACACTGCCAGGATTAAAACTGGCACACACCACTCATAACCATCAAAAAGCACCCATAACTAGCACATACCACTCATACATAACCAGCAAACACTGCTCATAACCAGTACACACCGCTCATTAATTTAACATCTCATTAGACGTAAAAGTAACTGAATTATCACTCAATGTGATTTTCACAACTGCCTGCTGAGCTCCAAGCTCCATATGATCACCAGCTGCTTGGCTTCTCACCCAGACCACATTTTCCTAGTTCCCAAGCGCCTTGATTAGAAATCCAAACGAGGGCTCCACGACCAGATCACTCGCCGATCCTCTGTGCGGTCGCTGCCCCAGAGGTATTCTTCCTGACGTCAATCCAACACGAGCCTCCTCTTCCATTGCCTCACAAACCACTGGCTTCCTTTCCCAGGCCATTTTAAGTGTTCGTTTGTTGTCCTACTTTTTGTGTGTTCAGTTTGTAGTTCTTTTCCCAGCACCTCACTATGTAACAAAAAAAATGGTTTCTTTGTTCCTGGGTAGTGTTATTTTCTAGTTGCTTATGCCTCAAAAGTACAGAAAATGGCTTTTAGTCCCCACAAACTTTTATTTTGTGACCAGGACACAAAAGCAAAGTTAATAATCCACTCCATTAATAACACTGTGTAACAAATGTATAGATTTTTTGTTCCTGGGTAGTAAGTGTTATTTCCTAATTGCTTATGCCTCAAAAGTACAGAAAATGGCTTTTATTTCCCACATACTTTGCTTTTGTGACAAGGACAGTGATATTTTGAAATGTACCTATTTTCAATTAGAAAACGTGTGCATTTGTGTAATTCCTTCACATAAAGTCCTGATCACAAAACCAAAGTTTGTGGGGAATCAAAACCATTTTGTAAACTTTTGAGGCATAAGCAATTCGAAAATAACACTTACTACCCAGGAACAAAAATCGTGTTACATAATTATGTAGTGACAGAGAAAGGTCACTACTGTGTCGGCCCGTACGAAGGCTGGGGGCCCCAAGGGGGTGCCTGGGGGGTCACGTGGTGGAGGGATCCGGACCCTCCCAGAGGTGGGGGAAGTGAGGCGTGTCCGGGGAAGGGAGGCGTGGCCTGAAGAGAGCCAGCCACGCCGGGGCGGAGCCAGCCACGCCAAACCAGATATAAGCGTGGTGTGAACGCAGAGCGAGGCTGTTGTACTGTACTCCGAAGTGAAGACATCATCGGTCGTCAAGTCCCGAGTCGTCGTCCTGGGCCAGGCAGGCCATTGCCTGCCTGGTCCAGTCTGTGTCGCGTTCCAGAGTGTTAGTGAGTTGAGGAAGGTGGTCACCACCTCATGTACAGCGTTATGTTATTTACCGTTTAATAAATAGTGTTGCCTCCAAGCTGCGTGTGTGTGCACCTAATTCGGTCTTACTACATTTGGTGTAGAAGTGGTCATCGAACTTTCGCTGATTAATTTGAAGAAGCTGTACCCTTCGCTGCCATGGTGTAAAAGCTGGCAGCGGAGTGCAAGACCCAACCGGAGGTGCGGATGGACGGTGTGGGTTGCACCTGGCCTCTCCCTGCGACGACCACGGAGTCTGGGGCCCCGGGGATGTGCCCCGGGGGATGGGCGACTGCAGCCTGCATGGGAGGAGGCTGCGAGCCCGGGCTGGTCGCCATCGACGGCGAGTTGGAGCGACGTCGCTCGTCAACTCGACCAGCTGCTGGTGGCAAGGGAGTGGCCGGGTGTTGGTGAGTGATGGCGAAATTGCAAGATAACGCAGCTGTGGCGTTCGCGCCGTTTCGGCGGTGCCAGCGTTCCTGCATTTCACTGCGGCGGCGTTCCCGCCAGTTTCACAGCGCCGGCGTTCCCGCCATTTGCACCATGCCGGGGGTTTCCCGCCACTTCAACGTGCCGGCGTTCCCGCCATTTTTTTTTTTACGTGCCAGCATTCCCGCGGCGACGGCGTTCCCGCCATTTCAACGTGTGGGCGTTCCCGCACTTCCCACAGCGGCGTTCCCGCCATTTTCACCGCGGCAGTGTTTTCGCGATGGCGGCGTTCCCGCCTTTTGCGCCTTGTGTGCTGCGCCGGCCTGGCGGCGCGCCGCTGCGGCCCTGTGATTACAGGCCTCCCTCCCCACATTGAAGTAAGAAGAGCGGGGGAGGGCATCGGTGGTGAGAGCGAGAGGGGCCCGTGATTGAAGAGAGGGTTTCGACGTTGGAGACACTGCTGGGAGGGACTTTTTCAGTTTGACTCTCCGGTTTTGTGTTCCTCGCGGACGGTTAAATACGGCGTCGAGATCGGTATCTTCTGGGTGTAGTTAATGATTAATTCGTTGTTGGTGTCCCGAGCTCCGTTGATATGGTGTAGGTTGCCGTGTTAACGACTCGTGTTGTTACATCGTTTTGTTGCGAAATCGCCATTGTTATTGTGTATACTGTATGGAGTTTCGCTCGTGATTGTCACGTGTAACTGTAAGAAACTTTGATCGTCATTGTTGCCAAGGTACAGACCGTATGGAGCTTTGCTTGGAATTGTTAACAGTGTAGGGACTGTTGGGTACTTGCATGTGATTATTTACTATGTACGGATTGTCTGGAGTATTGATTGTGTGTGTTGCCATGTGGGGACTGGATGGAGCATTGCGCCAAATGATTGACTGTACGAATTTCATATACTGCATATACTGTATTAATCAATTCGGCGATTTTTGACTTTTGTGTCTAGTTTTTTTTTTGCTCTCAAAATTCGAATGCCCTGAGTCCCATGGTTAATGTTGAAGGGCATTTTGAAATGACAGGTTCGGTTTGTTTCAAACTCACTGGTTGGTTCCTGTCCGTTGTTGCACAGATGATGTCTTTTGTGCGGGAATGCTCCTTGTGTTCTACATGGATCGGGGGTGCGTTTCCGTTAATTGCCGTCAAATTGCGTTGCTCTCTCCACTCGGTTGGTACAGCTGCAGGCTGCAATGCGAGTCTCGGAGATGATGTGTACGGATACGGGATGTGAGGTGTATTGTTGTGACCATTGAATATTCGGGATCGTCACAAATTGTGCGTACCTGTTCGGCATTGGATCAGTTCTGTGGGGGATCATAATTCAAATTGTATGTGTTGTGATGGTGTTAAATTGCGATGGTGACATGCTGCCAGGAATTTGGAATTGTGCTGCTGGTTGTCACCTATCTTGGGGCGCAGGTCCTGACCAGGATGGCCCAGTGAGTGTTGCGTGTCTAACATGAACGTTGTGGTCCCGTCATGCTATGGCTGACGGCTTGACCTGACAGCCCGGAGATTGAAACACTCCGTGGCTTGTCTAGCCTAGTGGGCTGTGTGCTCACATGGCTCGGGGAGTGTGGTCCCGTCATGCTGTGTCTGACGGCTTGACCTGACAGCCCGGAGATCGAGACACTCCGTGGCTTGTCTAGCCTAGTGGGCTGTGCGCTCACATGGCTCAGAGAGTGTGGTCCCGTCATGCAATGGCTGATGGCTTGACCTGACAGCCCGGAGATCGAGACACTCCGTGGCTTGTGTAGCCTAGTGGGCTGTGCGCTCACATGGCTCAGAGAGTGTGGTCCCGTCATGCTGTCTTGACAGCTTGACCTGACAGCCCGGAGATCGAGACACTCCGTGGCTTGTCTAGCCAAGTGGGCTGTGCGCTCACATGGCTCAGAGAGTGTGGTCCCGTCATGCTGTCTGACAGCTTGACCTGACAGCCCGGAGATCGAGACACTCCGTGGCTTGTCTAGCCAAGTGGGCTGTGCGCTCACATGGCTCAGAGAGTGTGGTCCCATCATGCTGTGTCTGATGGCTTGACCTGACGGCCCGGAGAGTGAGACACTCGGAGGTGCGTTGAAACAGTGGGCTGGAGATTCGTAAGGTTCAGGTGGAGTTGTCCTGTTACGTTGGGACTGTATCCCTCAGTTGTTAGGGTGCATGTTGTGCAATGAGTGAACGATGGGTCGTCTCAGCTCGGTCGGTACAGCAATATGCTGCGATGCGAGTCTTGGAGAGAGACTGGGTCTCAGCTCGGTCGGTACAGCTATATGCTGCGATGCGAGTCTTGGAGAGAGACTGGGTTAAAATCCCACCGATATGGCCGACGTGTGCTACTGGTTGTGACGCCGCGTCGGAAAGGCGGTGGGGTGGTAACATGGAAATTCCCCCCCCGATATGGCCGACGCGTGCTACTAGTTGTGACGCCACGTCGGAAAGGCGGGGGGGGTGCTAACGGGTGACTGTCATTGCATGCGTGATTCTAACGGGTGGGGGGGGCTGTGCTGGAGCGTAAGTGGGTTAGCCAGTTTTCATGTATAATTGTTGTTAATTCCCCGTTTTCTATGCGGTTCCCTTTTACCCTCGTCGATTCTGTATATATTACGTGATTGTATTTCTTATCGGTCGCCGGTCATTTATTGATGTTGTTGGTTCGGAGGCACACCTTTTCGATGTTTCACAGTTGTGTTACAGCCGGGGACGGCTGTGTGTTTATACAGGGGGGGGTGATGTAGTGACAGAGAAAGGTCACTACTGTGTCGGCCCGTACGAAGGCTGGGGGCCCCAAGGGGGTGCCTGGGGGGTCACGTGGTGGAGGGATCCGGACCCTCCCAGAGGTGGGGGAAGTGAGGCGTGTCCGGGGAAGGGAGGCGTGGCCTGAAGAGAGCCAGCCACGCCGGGGCGGAGCCAGCCACGCCAAACCAGATATAAGCGTGGTGTGAACGCAGAGCGAGGCTGTTGTACTGTACTCCGAAGTGAAGACATCATCGGTCGTCAAGTCCCGAGTCGTCGTCCTGGGCCAGGCAGGCCATTGCCTGCCTGGTCCAGTCTGTGTCGCGTTCCAGAGTGTTAGTGAGTTGAGGAAGGTGGTCACCACCTCATGTACAGCGTTATGTTATTTACCGTTTAATAAATAGTGTTGCCTCCAAGCTGCGTGTGTGTGCACCTAATTCGGTCTTACTACAATTATATATAATTATAGCACGGTTGGCTACGTACAGTGCGGAAGAAGTTCAACATACATGTGGTACATTTGTAGTGAGTTGCAGGGAGACTGACGACGGAGTTGAGGCACACTCTTTTTATTAACTCAAGGACAGACACAATAGTTGAAGGGGTAACGGCCCCTTCACCCATACTAGCTGGGAAACCACCCCTAGTACTAAGTCCCCTGTCCTGTTCCCAGTCCTCCTCTAATAGGCTACGGGAGGCTGTCTGATCTGGCCCTGGTAAGCACAGATCCCAGCATCCAGCTAAGCCAGCCTTGCCCTTACAAGAGCAGAGGTCCGGAAGCTCTTGGGCCGCGCCGCTGCCTTACCCAGCTCGGCCCTGACAAGGGCAGCGAGACAGGGGAGTCCCAGGGCCTATTCTGCCGGTCTTCAGACTTCACTGGTCAGCTTCTTCTTAAACTGGCCCCGAGCTCTCTGGCTCCCCGCCTCTTATAGGGATCCCCTCGGAGGGGCGGTGTTATGGGGGATCACAGAGCCCCCATGGCCCCCCAGTGGTTAACGGATGCGGACGTTGGTGTAGACACCCGTGTGTGTGGGTGCAGACACCCTTGTGTTTCCCGTCCGCCTTTTCTCCCGTAATAACCCCTACACATTCATAGCTAGGCCACTCAATTACCTCCACCCAATGGATGGGATGCCTAACAACGTTTGCTTTTTTGAGTTTTTTTTTATGCGGAGGGACAGATACAGTAAAAAACCTCATTATTTTGGTATTTGATCATTCGTAATTGGGGATAATTCGGCACGACTGTGATTTCGGCATATATTGTAGATGTTGTGGCTTGGCTCTCCAACACAGCGGTGTGCTGTACGAGTAACGAATTGGTATGTTCTGTTTACGTCACAAACCTTACAAATTGGCTGTCGGGTGGTGGTGGCTTAACGACACATTTATATATTTACGCGATCTAACCCAAAAAACCTGTATTATGGACAGTATTAGTAATTCGCCTTAAGCCGAATTACCATACCGAATGGCCCAATTTCGGCATGCACGTGGAGCGATGCCGCGCGCCACGACCAAAACAACGACTCAGTCTGGTGGTGGCGCACGTGGTGAGCGTTAGTGCAGACATGTCGCTTTGGACTTTACCTTGTTAATGCACTCTGTGCAAGCCAACACCTCTCAGAAATGTTATCTACACCTACATCAAGAAGTAATAGAAAGGGACTGAAGTATAAATCCCTTAGTCTGTGAGACAAGTCCAATGTTTTGGATAGAATTGTTGCAGGTGTGTTAATGCGTTAGGTGTGTGAAGAGTTTGACATGAAATCAAGCACCTTGTACGACATCAAGAAAGGTCGGGAGACGATTAGGAAGCGTGCCTTAACCTTGGAGGATCCTTGCAGCTCCAAAAAATTACAGAAGAGGATCAAGGCCGCAGAGTTTGTAGACTTGGATAGTGCAGCGTACGAGTGGTACAAACAGCAACGTGCAGCTGGCGTTAACGTCCACGGTGGCACCGGGGAGTAACATTGTACATAATTCGGAAACACATTCCTGCGGAGGGAGCTGGTAGTAACGTTGGGTTGCTCGGTCAATGGCCAGGGTCAACGGCGGCGTGGTGTATTCCGCAAATATGCCCGACTGTGAGGGCAGGCACAAGCCGGCGTGAGTAGGTTAAACGTTGAGTTTCATAAGGGCACCACGGGGTGACCAGCCCCTCCCCACCCAGCCCCTCCCCACCCAGCCCCACCCTCCACCCAGCCCCTCCCCACCCCACCCAGCCCCTCCTCACCCAGCCCCACCCTCCCCTCCCCACCCAGCCCCTCCCTGCACGACGGACGGACACAATAATCCCCTGTGGGCTGGTGTAACCAGGAGGTTCCTACCAGTATAATGGATAATTCGGCAAGGCCAGAGCCCCATATGTGTCCAATTAACAAGGGTTTACTGTATGTGAAGGATATGCATTGTGTGCTTCATTATTTTGTTACTCTACAGATGGTAACTTCTAATTAATCATATTTTATTAACTATATATAGAGCGATGCATGCTAACAGCATCTCCCTGCTACCTGAACATTCCCACCATTCATTTGCATCACCAATGTCCTCAACCATCGATAAAGCCTTTCTCTCATAGCTTCCTCCCATAGCCTGTCCTGTCCCAAAGCTTGCATGTGCACGAGGCATGTAAGCTACGTGCCACCCCTGACACGGAGCATATTAAACAGCACGATATTTTCACTCGCGCAACCTCAGTCGCTGCGCATAATAAGCAACTTGCTATGCATGGCATCGGCGTGGCAGTGAAAACACTTTTGCCTGACATCACAAAAGGGCCTGGGTTCCACTCCTGACTCGAGAGTCTTTCTGTGTGTATTTTGTATGTTCTCTCACTGTTCTCAATGGGCTTCCTCTGGGTTTTTTGGTTTCCTTTCATAGACAACCAAAACTAAATCACACAATGTAACTGGTGGTGGCTAAACATCTCAATGCTATCTTCATAGCAACATCACCCCCTACTGCAAAAAAACTTGGCAGGACCCTCTTGAAAACAAATCTTAAGATTTGAAGCTTTCGTGACTGCAGGAATTACTCTTTGGTTCTTTCGGTAAAGTCACGTAGAAAGAAATAAAATTAAATAATAATAGAATACAACGTTTCGATTGCAACACAAGCAACCATCGTCAGGTACGAATGAATGAGAAAACAAACATAGCTAACTTAGAAATATAATGCAATACAACACAGAGAGTCGGCTAACACAACAGTCAACACCCTACCTGGTTGATTACGTTCTTCCAAAGAATGCAAAATTTGAGAGAGAGACAAAACACAGACATGGAGATACATAGACAGACACACAAGTAGAGCGAGATCACACAGAGAGACACACAGAGAGGGACACACACATAGACACACAGAAATACAACACCTCTGTGTCGAGACATTAAATAAAGAGAGGGGGTGGGGCAGAGGGGGGGGTAGAAAACAATGAGAGTTGTGTGGAACCAAAGAGTAATTCTTGCAGTCACGAAAGCTTTGAATCTAGTTTAAACCACCTCTACAGGGAGGATCTGCCGTGTTTCACACTTAACTTCTAATTTAGCAATCTTTGGAAGAACGTAATCAACCAGGCTAAGCGTTAACGGTGTGTTAACCGACTCTCTGGGTTGCATTGCATTACACTTCCTAATTTTACTAAACTTACTTTCTCCGTACTTGTTTGTAAGTCTATTGTCTCTCCTCCGGCCGCTATGGGCTGGAATTCCACACAACTCTCCGTGCTTCTTTGTTTGGAAGTCCAGTGTCGCTCCTCCGCCCGCTATGGGCAGGAATTCCACATAACTCTCTCATTGTTTTCTACCCCCCCACCCCCCTCTCTATTTAAGGCCTCGAAAGAGGTGTTGTATTTCTGTGTGTCTATGTGTGTGTCCCTCTCTGTGTGTCTCTGTGTGGTCTCGCTCTATTTGTGTGTCTGTCTATGTGTCTCCATGTCTGTGTTTTGTCTCTCTCTAAAATTTAGCATTCTTTGTCAGAACGTTAATCAACCAGGTAGGATGTTGGCTGTTGTGTTAGCCGACTCTCTGGGTTGTATTGCATTATATTATATTTCTAAGTTTGCTATGTTTGTTTTCTCATTCATTCGTACCTGATGATGGTTGCTTGTGTTGCAATCGAAACGTCGTATTCTATTATTATTTAATTTATTTTCTTTCCACGTGACTTTACTGAAAGAACCAAAGAGTACAGTCATTATAGCAACAACAACCGCCATTCCCTACTAAGTGGTGGTGATGTCACCATGGCACTTGTGGCAGGCTATGTGCACTTTAAGGCCACGTGAAATGTCGAACGCCCGCTGGCAGGAGGTCACGGGACAGACTCAGGTACCATGGGGTTGACTGACCGAGATGACCGGCAGATGCACAACCTTTGCCCCCTACTGTGCTAACTTTCTGCATCTTAGCCACCCGGTGCTCCACTCATTGTTGTGAGCATTGCTCCTCTGCCCTCCGTTGTTGCTGGAGGGCGATTGCCTCCAACTTCCCAGTAGTGTCCTTCACGAGCCTACTCTAAGAGGTCGATCTTGACAGTCATATAACCCCCCTTGACACGCACAGCGCAGGCAGACCCTAATCCAGGAGAGGATTACAAACGAGTAGAAAATGCACTCGTCGCCGACAATTGAACCTTATGGCGGGACCCCGGGGTCCCATAAGCCCCTGGCTCTAGCATAAACTGCGTTGCGACGTCATTCTACGTCTGTTGAAGGCGAACGATACGGCAATCTATTCCTCTCGATGAGCTCTACACGATGCGCTACTTAAAGTTTCAAAGTTTTGTTTCTTCTGCACATTCGTCCTCGCTGTGCTTGGACGACATGATAACAGAATGGTCCGCGCCTGGTGGGTAGCGGCATTTATGTGCGCGGTGGGACGGAGTCGCCAAAAATAAATAAATTAATTACGATTTTGACTTCCGATTATTCGGGACCCCGGGGTCCCACCATAAGCTTAAATTACATAACAGGTAGAAAATGCTCCGCGTGCTGGCGCATGCGAGGCAGCAGCGGTGGCCTTGGGCAGCCTGCACCTGCAGGTGTAGGAGCATTTGCTTCCAGGAGCAGCATGAGCGGACGACGACAGACGGCAAGCTGGCCTACTACTAACTGGACTGTCCACCGCCCTCGCGTGCAGTCCCACTGGGAAAAGGGCGGGGGGTGGCGGGGGGGGTGGCGGGGGGGGCAGGGGTAGCCGCCACCAATTCGCGCGGCCCGCACAACACGCGCGACTCGGCCCTGCGCGTGTCGCTTACATAACACGCGCTCGCACGCTTCACGTGCCGGCGGGGACATGGCCCGGCGCCAGGCGGTCGAGAAGGGAGGGGGGGGCCTGGGTGGGCCTGAAAGCAAAAGGGTGCCGTTACCGCTGCCGCCACTGCCGCCTTATTGCTAGCCCTCACTGCCATCTACTCAGCGGCTCTTGGCACAGGCTGCCACTCTGGCTAACACATACGCCGGTCCAGTTCACACATGCGTCTGGAAGCGATTGCTTCTCTCCGCTGTGCACGGCTGCCGGATTTGAGCACACACACTGAGCCACTTCAAGGGGGTTTTTTTCTTCTTCTGTCGTTAGTCTACACCGCGGGCCGACCCGCACAGGTCCACTTGTTTTTTGTCAAGAGTCAAAATGCATGTACAGTATGTATGTTGAACTTCTTTCGCACCATACATGGTGAACCGTGATAATCAAAGGTGTCGAGAGGAAGGACAACAAACTAAACACACAAAAAGCAGCTCTAAAGAATTGAGTTTTCAATTTAGATTTCACAAAATAAATAAAAATTACGTCTAACTGGCCCGTGCTGTCTACTCCAATGCGTTCCTCTTCCTATTGCTCCAGTATAATTCTAAGCAACACCATTCAATGTTTCTTCGGGCACTTTTCAGCTTTTGTTCCATTTTCTAAATCAATGTCCATGTGTTTTTATGAAATGTCACAACATTAATAATAATTTAATAATATACGGCATTCTTATCAATCCACTTGCTGGATGACGGCCTCCCCCATGCCATTCTGCTCGCAAGGATTGCTTGACCAGACTTCACAACGCTGGTTAGCGTGCGCTGAAGAGAGGAGGGGAGCCCCAGGATTGGAGAATTAAACTCAGGGTGCCGGGTTTATAGCACCATGCGTGAAACACCGAGTCCTCCTTCCACTCCTGTACGGCAGTGCAGGCAGTGCACACCAACTAAACCGTGCCATCTTCTCGAGGCATGTTGGTTAAGCAATGGTAGGACGTTTGTTGCAGAGGTTTGTGGTTCGAGCTCCCCAAGCGCTGCCCTAGTTATAACTATGGTTGTATATTAACCGTACAAGTACTATGTGCCGTCTGCTTCTTCGTGGACATTAAAGATTCCATCGTGTCATTCGCAATGAGCAGGCCATCGTCTGCTGGCGTCAGGGTCCACATTATCCAAATATCGGAAATTGCCCACAAATTGCTCAATTCGAGTTGCACACGGCAATCAACGCTGCCTACTGGCAGACTCATGCCCGTGAGCAGGCCAGCAGCTAAGTCACCTTGTGCTCACAGGGACAGCTGCCAATGGTTGGTGCCATTGCAAACGCGTGAGATGCTATGTGTGACGTCCCGGCATAAAGGTCGCTACGTCATAAATAATCTTTATCATCGTTATATTTTCACTTACTATGAACGTTAGTTTTACAAAAGTACCTCGAACGGCCGTCATCTGCCTGTTTCAGCATTTTGATCCCAGTCCTCCGTGAATCACTTGCCCTACGTATACAAATTCCGCTGTGTGTTCTAGATGTGCCCCTTCCAACAGCCACGTCCTCCAATGGTGCGGTGAACTTGTTGAACATGGCGGACTGAATCCTAAATCAGTGGAGCAGTTTTATTCAGACCGCAATAACAAACTTCATATATCCCAGGAGCAAACCTATTTTCAATCAAATCAAGACAGATCCAGAAAGTCAAGCGTATTCGCTGACAGAACGGACGTTCACGGAAAGAATAGAATTTCTTCCCTCCAAGCAAGTCATTTGGAGGTGTCTGCAATCAGGAGACTGATACAGCGAGTGCCCACTTGAAGCAAGGATTGCGTTCCTGGAAATTGCTATGTAAAGGGAATTTGCGTTAAGCCGGAGTTATTTTCCCATGAGGAATAATGGTTAAGGTCGAGGTGCCGTTCCAGCCCGTCCTTTGATTATTTTTATTTGACAGCACACTTTTGACACGTTTCTTTTAAAATGTATCATGTTTATATCTATAAATATTCTATGTGTGCCATATGTCGGAAATTGAACAATTTTCCCAAAAAATCTACGATAAAATCCCATATAGTTGTGCCTCCCCTACAGTTTTCTCTCAGTACCGTATCACATTGTCGTCTGTTTTCTATCGCTACCTGTATCGTATCGCTGTACATACGCTCTGCATATCCTATGATTCTTTTATTGCATCGAAAATCTACCCTGACAGTATCCAGAATTAAACTAATTGTTAACAGAAAGTCACTTCCGAATGTTCGTTTACCGTGCATAAGGCTATGCCTTGACTTTACATACACACACAACAACCGCCATTCGCCAAAAAGTGGTGGGGACGTCACTACGGCACTTGTGCCAGGCTATGTGCACGTTAAGGCCACACAAAATAAAGACAAATATCCCCCATATAGCCTTCAACAGACTGTTGGGGCAAGTGCTCTTAGCGACAACCTATGAAGGCCGACACAGCACACGAGGGGGTGGGTGGCCAGCACCAGTGGCGATGTTCAAACACCACACCAGTTACTCGTTTGAGACTGCGTCGACCTAGGGGAGGTCCATGTCCAATTCAGATAATCGTCAGGGGTGTTGGCCGTGAGCAGGAATGGAACTCAAGTCGCCGGGTTTGTAGCGCAGTGCGCTAACTGCTGCACGACCACAGGCCACACACGCACACAAAGACAAAGGTGGAGTAGGCTCGTCTACACACACATACACACCCGTGCACATACATAGGGGCCGTCCATAAATGACATCACGCGATTTTGGACGATTTTTGACCCCCCCCGTCACACGGCATCATAAAAAGTCAGACCCTCCCTCAAATGACGTCACAAAGCTCTGCCCCCCCCCCAAAGACCATATTTCAATTTCAAAAATAAAACATGCTTCCAATCGCTTTAAACTATTGTCATTGTAGTGCGGAATTAATGTGGCACTGCACTCTGATGTTGTAGGAGAAAACACGTATTAAAAAGGAGGCATTGGGAAAGCTTAAATTTAGCAAACAATTTACTTGAAAAAAATTCAACGTCTAACTAAAACTGCAGATGTTCAGAATATTATATTGAAATTATCTTATAATTATAAAATATTAAAAGTAATTATAATTGTACTAAATACTTGAAACTTTGTAGTAGAACGAAGCAAAATCGAGAGTACAATTATAACAATCATATATGCATTCCACAGAATGAAGAGCCCTGGTAGACTCATTAGAATCAAAATGTTTAATAACAATCATTAAAAAAATGTTCGAAATGTATGCTTCGCCATTCTCCCATGGAGAAGCAAAATGCTCCTTCATGGAATAAATAAAAGGTGACCTTAGTAAATTTAAATAATCAAATAGTTAATAATGAAAGTTAATAAAAATTTGTGTTGATATAACAATTCTATATTTATTTAAAGTTGCGCATTTTGATGTGACGTCACACATCGTCACAAATGTCTGACCCCTCCCCCCCCCCAGGTGCATGACATAATTTATGGACGGCCCCATATACATACAAATACACAAAGATACACACACATACATACAGTACATACTGTACAGAAAACAAACAATTATGTAATGCTACAAAAGGACAATAATTACGTAACGCTACAAACAATTCAATTGAACCTTAATCCGAGTGAAACTCGGGCTCGGTGAAGGTGGCGTTTTGGTGGAGCTCCGCGGTATTCATCCGCAACCTCACCGCGCTGCACTATTTTGCGCTTACGTAACCAACGCAAACATTTCCACAAATATAAAAAATTTGTACATGATTTATGAGAGCATTTCCGTAAAGTCGGATTTCCGTAAGTCAGGTCTTCCATAACCCGTAAACTGTCCGGAATATCGTTAACCAAGGGACCACTGTACGATGTGACAACTGCGGTAGCTTCTTCACCTTGACAATGGGACAACAACAACAGCAGCAGGAGGATTCCACGTCTTCTTTACAAAAGAGGTGCGTTACTATTCATCGTTGTTACGTATTTTTTAACCAACGAAGCCTCACCGAGTCTCAAAACTCTTTTTTCAAGGTTTTCAGAGCAGGGGCCAATGTTGCTGTGTACAAAGAAACGAGGTGTTCAGCCAACACCAGTTAAACATTTAATTATTTTTATCTTTGGAAGAAAATCGGAGAACCTGGAAGAAACCCATGCACAACAGGGGGAAACGTAAAAACTCCATACAGAAACGTGCCTGAGTTGGGAATGGAACCCAGCACCTTTTTGCTGTGAGGCACGAGTGTTAGCACGGTGCCAACCCTCTGCACAAATGTTGCCCAAATGGGTCCTCGCGTGGTTAAAATAAAGCAATGACAACCCTCGGGACAAAAACCCACAATGCACAATGGCAATACGGACTTAAAACACTGTCCATCAGCTCTTCTGTGCCAATCATTACTGTGCTTGGCAAACATCTTCAGAGGGAGAATACACGCGCACTGTTCTGTAACCCGTGCGTTAAAAACAGGGCAGCGGAAGTGAAGAGCGAAGGCTCAATGAACGGAGACGTGACGCCGCTTATGTAACTCCCGAATCGTTCAGCTGCGTTCCCACGGCTCGCGTAGCCTGGGCCCAGAGGGGAGACGTCGGAAGCAGCGAAAACGGCGCACTTTCCCCTCGCCGTACGTGACAACTATCCCATCAACTCGCTCGCACCGACAGCTTGTCGACCCGCATGATGTGCACCCCTAAGCTTTTGTCATTCAGGCTTGGACTGCCGGCCCTAGATGTTAACTACCTTGCCTGGTATGCAGGAAGTTATGGGTTCGATCCCAACCCTGACGCCTGCTGTATATTTGGAGTTTGCATGTTTTCCCTGTGGTCACATGGATTTTTCTCCAGGTCCTCCGGTTTTACCCTTCATATTTAGAATCTCCGTGCGTTTCGAGAATTTGGCTGCTATCAATTTCCACGTGATAAGCCACTTTGTTGAGCTATCATTTGTGGCCAGGTCGCTTCTGAAAAAGAGCTATATAATAGCTCAGTGAACCTTACCTGGTAAAATAAAAAATAGTTTTGTTTTTATAGTTTCACTCCAGTAGCTCGTGTAGCACTCATCTAAAACATAAATGGGAAATTTGTGATTATGTGTGTCTGTTCAAAAATTATAAAAATAGACTTTTGTATTTTTGGGGGGGGGGGGGGGTGCGCAATAATGCATATATTTTGCACGGCAAGTGAGCTGTGATGTCACATCTGTCATGTGACCCGTGTGCGGAAGCGTAACGCAGTGTGCCTGCTTATCGCGGGTAAAGTGCCATACAAATGTGTTGCAGGTCTAAGGCTTTCTTCGCGCTGCATTAGTTTATTATTTGTGACGCACCCTGAAAGTTGTGTGTCTGCAACAAGCGCGTGTATGTGTACCCATGGACGCGCGCACGTGTGTGTGGGGGGAGCGGAAGTGTAGTGGTGAGTCGAGGCTGACCGAAACTGAATTTCTGGTTTCGGCCGAAACTAAAACCAGATCGAAAGTAAAAAAATTACTTTCGGCCGAAACCGAAAGATTAACTACACTTTCGACCAAGACCGAAACAGAAAGGTATATAACCGACGTTACCGAACACAAGATTTATGAAATACAAGCTTTACTACCCGGCTTCGCCCGGGACTTGGATTCACCACGGCCGGCCGCTTTTGTCTCCCCAGTGGCGATGTTGACACACCATACCACTTACTCATTTGAGGCTGAGTCGACCTAGGCGAGGCCCAGGACCGGTCCAAATAATCGTCACCGGCTGTGAGCGGGAATCGAACTCGGGCTGCCGGGTTCGTAGCGCAGCGCGCGAATCGCTACGCAGTCACTGCCCCGCCCCCCCCAGGTGCGTGATGTCATTTATTGATGGCCCCAGACCATGGTTGCGGCTGAAGTTGCTGCTGCTGATGTGTGTGTATGCAGCCTATCGCATAGGATTGCCTAGTGCTGACTGACTGGCTGATAGACTTAGCACTAGAGTTACATTCAAAAAATAGATCTTTTGGTTGATGACCGAAAGTCAATATCAGTTTCAGCCCAAACCTAAACCAAACCGAAAGTTAAAAATCGACTTTCGGCCAAAACCGAAAGTATGCCGAAAGTGGCCATTTGCCAACTTTCGGCGCCGGAACCGAATTTCGGTCGACCTCTAGTGGTTAGCGCGCTGCGCTACGAACCCCACCCCCCCTCTCTCCCCCCTTGCCACTCCCCCCTTTCTTACCTATATAACCTCTTGCCACGGCAGCTCTCTCTTCCACTTCAGCAAAAACATTTTCTTGCTGTGGTTTTCCCACCTGATGATGATTGCTTGTGTTGCAATCGAAACGTCGTGATTTTCGTTATTTTATACCTACGTGACTTTACCGAAAGAACCAAAGAGTATGTTATGTTTACCGTATGCACGCAGGGCGCCAATTTCGGCCAATCCAAGTACTCGTTGGTGGACTGAGCCATGCCTCAGCCAATCAGCCACGCCCATTTATAAGCGCTATGAAGCTCAAGACTGGCTTCGCTGACATTGCGTTTTCTGTTTTGGGCTGTGGAAACCGTTCTCTCTTACAGACTCTGTGATGTTTTACTTATCTTTTAATTTATAAATAAATTCGATTAACAGCTATTCTGGTCAACAGTAGTTTTTCGCAGTAGGGTGCGCGATTTTGCTCGTGTGTGTTTGAGTGATCACAAGTGAGGAGTGGTAGTGCAGCGGTTAGCGCACCGCGCTACAAAGCCAGTGACCAGAGTTCGATTCCCACTCATGGCCAAGCACAGTAACGATTATTTGAACCGGTCATGGGCCTCCCCCAAGGTCGACTCAGCCTTAAATGAGTCCCAGGTACGATGTATAAACATCGCTACTGGGGAAACAAAGGCATTCGGGCGTGGTGTTGGCCACCGACCCCCTCGTGTACAGTTCCAGCCATCATAGGTGCTCGCTAACAACACTTGCCTCAACAGTCTGTTGAAGGCTCTACGGAATATCTTTGTATTTGTACTTTTGTAGGTAAGTTTTAAACATTGGGAAGTTTGGCCAATGCCAGTTACACTGGTTTTGTTTTTTTGTTATCTATGGGAGGAGGAAACCGGAGTACCCGGAGGCGCCAAGGTGGGAATCGGACCTAGGCGCTTCTAGCTGCGAGGCGCAAGCATCACCACTGCACCGCCACCAAAAGTAACGTTCATCAATAACATCTCAACCGCCAGCCACCATCCTGGCTAGCTTAACATGTGTATTTTCGAGATCAATGTTCTTATTTTAATCATTTATTTTTTAGGTTAGGCCACAATATCCTAACCAATTTTTTTTATGTTCCACCACTCAGCGCAGCCCAAAAAACAAAATTGCCACGTGCAAGCGTTTAACCAAGAGCCAATTAGGATTATTTCTGTTCTCTTACTGTGGGTCAAGAGCAACTCTCATAAACCAGGTAGCAGCAATTAGATACATCACATTTCATCCAAACTGCATCAAACACCACCACTACGACAAGATCCAGGAAGGTAGGAATCATCATGTCACCTGATCTGGCTTCTTAAACAGGGGTCAGGACCTCACAAGAACAACCAATTAGATTCAAACTGGACATTAACCATAACAAACACATTTCTACCAAATATCATTTATAAGGCCCACTGATTCACATTCCATGCATTAGCTATATGCATAATTTACAAGTGTCCATTCGTCACGCTCTATATCTCCCAAGCAGAACGTCGGAGCACAAAATTACATTCCATGCAAATTGTCGCATTTCCAAATATCTAACATTGTTTACCCTTAAGTTTCAGAAAAAATAGACCCACAGCACATCCAATCTTCCTAAAGACCATAAAACAAGGACAATACGTTTTTGAATAAAATGTGGGTCCAATGAAAACCAATCAGGAACCCATCTTCAGAAGGAAGTTCCTGACAATTAAATGCGGACTTCCATGATCAAAAAATATTTTGAAAGATGAGGGTTCAATACAAACCAATGGGAGCCAAAACCTTCTGGAAGAGTAACTTTACATTTTATTGGTAAAATCGTCCAGAAGTTGGGCTCTTCATTGGTTTATGTTTATACCCTGTCCACGTCACTTCATCGTCCCTTAAACAACGCCAAGGGTTTTGCCGGGGTGACTTCACTCCACAGGATTGAACGAAAGCTGTCTCGGGTGTGGACCAATCAACTTCAAGGACAGTGCACATTATCAGAGTTATGTTCTTTTGTTTGTATTATGACTGCAGGTATTGCGGTCTATGCAAACATGACTCCTTGTAAAAAGGTGTCAGTTTTGTTGCCAGATAGAAGGGTAAAGAACCAATTATCATATTTTTACTGGCAAATGAGGTTCCCATAGTGTAGATGCTTGCCCCGAGCTCTCATACTCTGATGGTGCATTGTCCTTGAGTTGTGCGCCTTTTGGCGTCATCTGGTCCAACCCATATGAGACTAGGCTCTAAGGAAAGCTGTCTCGGGTGTGGACCAATCAACTTCAAGGACAGTGCACATTATCAGAGTTATGTTCTTTTGTTTGTATTATGACTGCAGGTATTGCGGTCTATGCAAACATGACTCCTTGTAAAAAGGTGTCAGTTTTGTTGCCAGATAGAAGGGTAAAGAACCAATTATCATATTTTTACTGGCAAATGAGGTTCCCATAGTGTAGATGCTTGCCCCGAGCTCTCATACTCTGATGGTGCATTGTCCTTGAGTTGTGCGCCTTTTGGCGTCATCTGGTCCAACCCATATGAGACTAGGCTCTAAGGAAAGCTGTCTCGGGTGTGGACCAATCAACTTCAAGGACAGTGCACATTATCAGAGTTATGTTCTTTTGTTTGTATTATGACTGCAGGTATTGCGGTCTATGCAAACATGACTCCTTGTAAAAAGGTGTCAGTTTTGTTGCCAGATAGAAGGGTAAAGAACCAATTATCATATTTTTACTGGCAAATGAGGTTCCCATAGTGTAGATGCTTGCCCCGAGCTCTCATACTCTGATGGTGCATTGTCCTTGAGTTGTGCGCCTTTTGGCGTCATCTGGTCCAACCCATATGAGACTAGGCTCTAAGGAAAGCTGTCTCGGGTGTGGACCAATCAACTTCAAGGACAGTGCACATTATCAGAGTTATGTTCTTTTGTTTGTATTATGACTGCAGGTATTGCGGTCTATGCAAACATGACTCCTTGTAAAAAGGTGTCAGTTTTGTTGCCAGATAGAAGGGTAAAGAACCAATTATCATATTTTTACTGGCAAATGAGGTTCCCATAGTGTAGATGCTTGCCCCGAGCTCTCATACTCTGATGGTGCATTGTCCTTGAGTTGTGCGCCTTTTGGCGTCATCTGGTCCAACCCATATGAGACTAGGCTCTAAGGAAAGCTGTCTCGGGTGTGGACCAATCAACTTCAAGGACAGTGCACATTATCAGAGTTATGTTCTTTTGTTTGTATTATGACTGCAGGTATTGCGGTCTATGCAAACATGACTCCTTGTAAAAAGGTGTCAGTTTTGTTGCCAGATAGAAGGGTAAAGAACCAATTATCATATTTTTACTGGCAAATGAGGTTCCCATAGTGTAGATGCTTGCCCCGAGCTCTCATACTCTGATGGTGCATTGTCCTTGAGTTGTGCGCCTTTTGGCGTCATCTGGTCCAACCCATATGAGACTAGGCTCTAAGGAAAGCTGTCTCGGGTGTGGACCAATCAACTTCAAGGACAGTGCACATTATCAGAGTTATGTTCTTTTGTTTGTATTATGACTGCAGGTATTGCGGTCTATGCAAACATGACTCCTTGTAAAAAGGTGCCAGTTTTGTTGCCAGATAGAAGGGTAAAGAACCAATTATCATATTTTTACTGGCAAATGAGGTTCCCATAGTGTAGATGCTTGCCCCGAGCTCTCATACTCTGATGGTGCATTGTCCTTGAGTTGTGCGCCTTTTGGCGTCATCTGGTCCAACCCATATGAGACTAGGCTCTAAGGAAAGCTGTCTCGGGTGTGGACCAATCAACTTCAAGGACAGTGCACATTATCAGAGTTATGTTCTTTTGTTTGTATTATGACTGCAGGTATTGCGGTCTATGCAAACATGACTCCTTGTAAAAAGGTGTCAGTTTTGTTGCCAGATAGAAGGGTAAAGAACCAATTATCAAGTATTTGACCCCTCTGCAAAACATGACTTAGTACTTGCTGGCAAAATCCTTGTTGGCAATCACAGAGGTCAGACGTTTCTTGTAGTTGGCCACCAGGTTTGCACACATCTCAGGAGGGATTTTGTCCCACTCCTCTTTGCAGATCTTCTCCAAGTCATTAAGGTTTCGAGGCTGACGTTTGGCAACTCAAACCTTCAGCTCCCTCCACAGATTTTCTATGGGATTAAGGTCTGGAGACTGGCTAGGCCACTCCAGGACCTTAATGTGCTTCTTCTTGAGCCACTCCTTTGTTGCCTTGGCCGTGTGTTTTGGGTCATTGTCATGCCGGAATACCCATCCATGACCCATTTTCAATGCCCTGGCTGAGGGAAGGAGGTTCTCACCCAATATATGATGGCACATGGCCCCGTCCATCATCCCTTTGATGTGGTTAAGTTGTCCTGTCCCCTTAGCAGAAAAACACCCCCAAAGCATAATGTTTCCACCTCCATGTTTGACGGTGGGGATGGTGTTCTTGGGGTCATAGGCAGCATTCCTCCTCCTCCAAACACGGCGAGTTGAGTTGATGCCAAAGAGCTCCATTTTAGTCTCATCTGACAACACTTTCCCCCAGTTGTCCTCTGAATCATTCAGATGTTCATTGGCAAACTTCAGACGGGCATGTATATGTGCTTTCTTGAGCAGGGGGACCTTGCGGGCGCTGCAGGATTTCAGTCCTTCACGGCGTAGCGTGTTACCAACTGTTTTCTTGTTGACTATGGTCTGAGCTGCCTTGAGACCATTGACAAGATCCTCTCGTGTAGTTCTGGGCTGATTCCTCACCGTTCTCATGATCATTGCAACTCCACGAGGTGAGATCTTGCATGGAGCCCCAGGCCAAGGGAGATTGACAGTTCTTTTGTGTTTCTTCCATTTGCGAATAATCGCACCAACTGTTGTCAGCTTCTCATCAAGCTGCTTGGCGATGCTTGGCGATGATCTTGTAGCCCATTCCAGCCTTGTTCAGGTCTACAATCTTGTCCCTGACATCCTTGGAAAGCTCTTTGGTCTTGGCCATGGTGGAGAGTTTGGAATCTGATTGATTGATTGCTTCTGTGAACAGGTGTCTTTTATAAAGGTAACAAGCTGAGATTAGGAGCACTCCTTTTAAGACTGTGCTCCTAATCTCAGCTCGTTACCTGTATAAAAGATACCTGGGATCCAGAAATATCTCTGATTGAGAGGGGGTAAATTACTTATTTCCTTCATTCAAATGCAAATCAATTCATAACATTTTTGACATGCGTTTTTCTGGATTTTTGTTTTTATTCTGTCTCCCACTGTTCAAATAAACCTACCATTAAAATTATAGACTGATAATTTCTTTGTCAGTGGGCAAACGTACAAAATCAGCAGGGGATCAAATACTTTTTTCCCTCACTGTAGCAGCCAAATACTCTAAATGAATGTTGATTCTAAATGTGGAGGGAAAAACCGGAGGACCCGGGGAAAATTCCACACCACCACGAAGAGAAAGAGACATACAAACTCCAAATATACAACATGAGTCAGGGTCGGGATCGAACACACGAGGTAGTTAACATCTCGCTCCGACCCCCCACCCCGGTCGTGTATCCCGCAGTCCTCGTTCATTATAACTGCACACAATTATACAGGCCCACAGCAGGATCACAGTGTGACACTGACTAAAGGAATAAAGTTTTACAAATTATATAACAGTTGATTCTTGAATATATCACCTACTTATTCATAATGTGTTTTCAAGTCACACTTAATTTAAGTGCAGCCTCTCCTTTGTAGACATCAGACTGTCAATAAAGGAAGATAAATTACCTGCACATACGTTATACAAAGCAACACTCTCAATCCTACCGACGATGCACATCTCACCCTGCCCACACCAAGACAGCAGTTCCTTTGTGTCAGTGTTTATAAGTGTTCACAAGCCTGTGCAGCAATGATGGGGATTCTAGATTTGAAGCTTTCGTGACTGCAAGGATTCATACTCTTAGTTCTTTGCTACAATGCGGTGGGCTCTCATGATATTGTTTTCTCCGAGACTAAGGTGCTCTGCAAACCCTCTGGCTACCATCAAAGGTTTGTACACAAAGCCATTCAGATATAAACACAGACATAATATCAACCGTGATGATGGGTACAAACTTAGTAATCATTGGAAAGATGTTATCAACCATGCAAAAAAGATTTAACTACACATTTTTGGACCATCTTATCTGACAGGCACTATTTTACTCTACCGAGTGTTAACATCCCCAGCGTTTAACAGTACTCTCCTTTTTCGTTATTTAATTAATTTTACCCACCCAGCAGCATAACAAAAGGCAGCTTAATCCTAGCTGGCTTATCTACTTATGCCATCTACATTACAAATGCTCAGTTCCAGCAGCAGTACTGACCATCTCACAACTCCTCCTCCCCCACGGCCCTTCCTGGCTCCTCCCCCCTTAACCAGTATATAAGGTCGTGCCTCTTGGAACTTCTCTTCACTTGATACAGATATTTTTGCTGTGACGGCTTCACCTGAAGACGGAAGCTTGTGTTGCCTCCGAAACGTCGTGATTTTATTGTTTTATTTTTATTAATTTTAATTTCATTTTTTACCTACGTGACTTTACCGAAAGAACTAAGAGAATGATGGGGATATCTACAAGGCTAATGTCAGGCTGCTCTGCAGCTCGCAAGTTCCCCGTAAACAAATCGAGATGTGCCCACCAGCGTGTCATCTTAGTGGACCTAACGAGACAGGACGGGCATCACAGTCATAGCCCGTTAGAGCTTACCATGAAGACGGTTCAACCCTCACAGCCTTCAGAATCTTGACACAAACACCACGACCGTTTGCACAGAACCGCCTCTCTTTGCATTTCGTAGACACCAAACCCAATGTGACAACTCGTGCATAGTTCTGGCACTCGTTGAAAAGCACTTGCCCCATTCATATCATCCGACCCACATGTCATACCCAGGCCCAAAGCACTGGGAATAGGACAGGAATAAAATGCCGACAAGACACCGTAGACAGAAGAGCACGGATTCTCACCGGCATCTCTCGCGGTGTTGTCGTCCTCCTCCTCTTCCTCATCCTCTTCTGACTCCTCTTCTTCCTCTTCCTCCTCCTCGGAATCCAGGTTGGACTCACTCCCGGAGTACGACTCGTCCTCCATGCCGGCAAGGCTTGCAGTCCTCAGGGCCAGCATTCCATGACTCCAGGCCGACCGCTGCAGCCACCCAATCCCACTGCAAGCGCACGAGCCCTGCACGCACACACGGCCCAACAGAAACATTATTACTGTGAACATGCACCCTACTCACCCAAACAAATTCGTCCCCATACTGACCAGTGTCGGGCCAGACAGCCTCCCCTAGCCCAGTAATTGGAGGATTAGGAGGCAGGCTAGGGGTAGCTAGCCGTGTGTTCCCAGCTATCCGGGTGAGGGGGCCGATACCCCCTCCAGTACTGTATGTCCCCAGTGACTGTTGTGAAATAAATACGTGTGCCTCTACTCCGGTGTGCACGCGTCCTCAACGGTACTACATCTGGTGACAGAAGTGAACTAATACGAACATGGACACGCGCCGAACAGCTCGGGCCGGGGTGCAGGAGGCGGAGGACACCGCGGGAAGTGCGGTGCCAGAGACGGCTGATGGGGGCAACGAGCAGCCGGGGCCGAATGCATCCTTACCGGGGCATCGGGAGGAAGGGGAGTCGCCATCCGACGGACTTCGGCTGGCGCACGCGAGGCTGGCGGAGCTGCTGTATGCTGCTGCCGCCACACTCGAGAGCATCACTCGGCTGGGGGCTGCTGGACCGCCGCGGGGCGAGGACGGCCGACGACCGTTGCGCCTTCCCGCCATTTCTACTGACTTCAACTTCGAATCTCCCGCCATCGCCGCAGCAGCTGCCGAGGGCGTGGCCAGCCTCAACTTGGGGTCCGACATCGGCCTCGCAGGGGCTGCCGCGTCACCACCAACGGACGGAGCGTCACCATCAGCGCGACAGGCGATTCCATCTGTCGTTCGTGCCGACGCTCAGCCGAGTTGCGGGGACAGCAAAGCGCGGGCCTCCACGGCGATCGCTGCGCTACACCAAAGGCTACCCCCGCTGAAAGAGTTTGTAGCTGAGGAGGGCGACTGGGGGGGGTTCCAGCGGCGCTTCCTCGCGCACCAAGAAATGGCGGGGTGGTCGGACGCCGAAGCCCTCTACGTGCTGCCGGCGCTCCTCGACGGCGACGCCCTCGCCGCTCTTACGTCGGCACCGAGGGACAAGCGCTCCACTCTTCAGATGGCGCTGCAGTTGCTGGCTGGGGTCTACGGACCTTCGGCGGAATGCAGACAGCGATTTTACGATCGCCAGCGGGGAGCAAAGGAGTCGCCCCTCGCCTACCGTACGAGCCTTCTGGCGTGAACCAGAGCCAGGACTCTGGGACTCCGGGTACCGTAGCCCGACTGACCAGTGTCGGGCCAGACAGCCTCCCCTAGCCCAGTAATTGGAGGATTAGGAGGCAGGCTAGGGGTAGCTAGCCGTGTGTTCCCAGCTATCCGGGTGAGGGGGCCGATACCCCCTCCAGTACTGTATGTCCCCAGTGACTGTTGTGAAATAAATACGTGTGCCTCTACTCCGGTGTGCACGCGTCCTCAACGGTACTACACATGCTCACAGTCCACAAACACATGCACAGCTCCCAACACTTACTCACATCCATGCTCATGTAGTAGAGTTACCCACTCGATATTCACAAACTCGGAGAGCAAATCGTTAACAAGGTTTTCCCGCTCAAACTAACGGTCAGGGTCTCACAAGCTGTGAGAGCTGACCGTAAACAAGGTTTTCCCGCGCGACCAAACGGTCAGGGTCAGATAGGGTGAATTGGGATCGAAAAGCATATTGGGAACGACCAATCACAGGGTTCCACAAGGTGGCCGGGGATTGGACAACCCAGCCACGAGCAAGTATAAAGCCAGAGCGCTCAGAGCTCTCGGGGAGTTGAACCACACGAAGACCCAAGACAGCGGAAGAAGCTTAGGACCCTGGACCAAGCCCTCCAGCCCTTATCAGGGCTAGGGTTCAGTGTAACCAGTGGTCGGGAGACATCTCCCTAGGTCCAGTCAGAGGACACTGAAAGAGCGGGATATTGAGTAGCCTGTAGGGTACGGGGGCTTGTACGTTCTGAGTGTAACGGGTGAGGGGACCGTATATCCCTCAGTGCATAGGGACCGTGTTAATAAAAGTGTGTGCTACAAAAGACGTTGAAGAGTCCGTCTGTACAACACTACATTGGCGTCAGAAGATGGAAACAAGACGAACGAACCGCACGCGAAGTCCCGATGATGCAAGCTCCGATTCACCTGTGGGTGCCGCGGGCGGCGCTGAAGATGTTGGCGTGTTGCCAGCCGCCCCACCACCAGCTGTGCAGCCGATCGCCGCGAGCGACGGCACCCAGGCTGCTCACGCCCGCCTCGCCCAGCTGCTGCATGCTGCAGCAGCCATCCTGGAGCAACTTACCCTGGGGGCTGCGGGCGGGGAGGAGCGGCCGACGGCGGGCGTCCCCGCCATCGCAAACCCGGAAGAGAATGTCCTTCCCGCCGACGGGTCACGTGGGGGCGGAAGCCAAGTGTATGCAGGGACCTCCGGGGGCCAATCACAACACACCGCGTCATCGCAGAGCGACGCTGCCTCTGCAGGACCCTCCAGCAACACCGCGTCATCACGGCTGCCACGCCGTACAGTACATGTTGTTGACCAAGCCATCGCTGCGTTCAGGACCGAGTCCGAGCTTGACGAAGACGACGACACAGCTGCTCTACAGCAGCGACTGCCTGTCTTTCGCGAATTCTCGTCCACAGGGGGCGACTGGGCGGCATTTCAACGTCGCTTCCTCAGCCATCAGGAGATGGTGGGCTGGTCGGATGCACAAGCACTTCGTGCACTGCCAGCCACCTTGGACGATGACTCTCTCGCTGCACTCATCTCCATTCCCAAGCGACAAAGGGCGACACTACAAGCAGCACTTCAGCGGCTGTCTGATGTCTACGGACCTCCTTCCGCCACACGCCACCAGTTCTACGAGAGACGGTGCAAGCCAAGGGAGTCGCCATTAGCGTTCCGCACCGCGCTACTCGCCATGGCAAGAGCGGCTTACCCCCGCATGGACGATGAGGCTATCGACGCACTCGTCCTTCAGAAGCTGCTGGAGATGGCGAGGGGGCTGCGCCTTGTCATCCAGGCCGTGGATGACGAGGACATGTGCTCACTGCGAGCTGCCCGGAGCATTCATGCTCACTTAATGCTGGACCAGGACGAGACCATCACCGCATCGGCTACGACATCGGTGCCTGCCAGCAGGGACAACGCTCGCTCTCCTGATCGAGTCTTCTCGACGTTCAGCGCGACGCCCCAGCGATCACCGGATCGCACCAGTCGCCGCAACGACTGGGAGCGGGGACGGCCCTTCCCCCGCGGCGACGCGACGTGTTTCAACTGTGGCCGCCGAGGCCACTTTTCTTCCGACTGCCGTGCACCTCGCCGCCGCTCCGCCGGATCCCGAGACCGGGACTACAGAGCTTCCAGAGCAGCGCAGCATAACCAGGCAAGTCGCGGCACCCCACACGCTCGGCCCTCATACACACCACAACACACCATTGACTCCGCTCGGAACACGGCGTATGACATGCGGCGTTTGGCCGACTCTTCGCGACCACTGCGACCCGGGCAGTGGTCAGAGCTGGCCCATAGAGTGGTTGCAGCAACGACGGGTTCCTCGGTGGTTGTTGGTTCGATCGAGGGGGTGGAAGTGCGCGTGCTTGTCGATACTGGTGCATCGGCCACTATCATCTCCGAGTTAATTTACAACATACTGCCCGGCCGATGTCGTTCATTGGAAAAGGTTTCCATTCCGTTTTTCACCGCTAATGGAAGTTCCCTAGGGATTCTCGGGCAAATTCGGGCTCAAATTGCCATTGGCGATATTAAATTGGCCGGACCTGTTTTTGTGTCTTCTTCCCTTGCGGTGCCGTGCCTTCTGGGAACTGATTTTCTTGCCAAAATGCCCATTAAAATCCTTATCGATCAGGGATGTATTGAACTTCCCTCGGGCCGCCGGATGGCATTTTTACCCGCGGCCACGCATTCACGGACGGAAAATGCTTCCGTACAGGCTTTTGCGGCTTGCGCTGTACGCATTCCGCCAGGGGCACAAATGCTCGTACCCTTACGGTTAAAGAAACCGCTCGCTCCCACCGCCTCGGTAAATGGCATTTTATTGGGACCCTCCAACACAGCAGTTAACAGCCTTTCGTTGGTGGCCGCACAGACTCTTGTAGCGGGCGACAGGGAGCCATTTATACAAGTTTTGAATGTCGGTCTGTCAGACACCGTCATTCCACAGGGGACAGTGCTCGCTCATGCGACAGTGGCGCCCCTGGGGACCGGGGTTGTCGGACACGTAGCGAACAGTCAGCAGCCTCTCCCTCATAACGTTGACGAGGGATGGATTGACGCTCTCTGCGCGGATGCCGGCGATTTATCCGGGTCACAGCAGAGTAAATTGCGGGCTCTTTTGCGGGAATTTTCGGATGTGTTCAGCAAATCACAATTTGATATTGGCTGCACCAAGCTGCTGCGTCACCACATTGACACTGGTGACGCTGCCCCTATCCGCCAAAACCCGTTTCGGCTCAGCCCTGCGGAGAAACAGCATGTTAAATGGGCAGTTGACGACATGCTGGCGGCTGATATCATTTCTCCTTCCAACAGCCCCTGGAGTGCCCCGATAGTGCTGGTCAAAAAGCACGATGGCAGTCTTCGATTCTGTGTAGATTTTCGGCGCCTAAATAAAATTTCTGTGGCTGACGCATATCCTCTTCCACGTATGGATGAGTCATTGGATGCTCTGGCAGGGGCGCGTTATTTTTCCACTTTGGACCTTCTGTCAGGGTTTTGGCAACTCCCCCTCGACGAAGCATCAAAGCCAAAGACTGCTTTTCGGACACCACAGGGCCTTTTCGAGTTTAATAGATTGCCCATGGGGCTCCACTCGGCTCCAGCGACGTTTCAGAGGCTCATGGAGCTGGTCCTCGCTGGGCTCCAGTGGGACTCATGCCTTATCTATCTTGATGACGTTATCGTCTTTGGCCGCACGTTCAACGAACACATTGAACGGTTGCGCGCTGTTTTCGAAAAGATGCGAGCTGCGGACCTTAAATTCAAACCGCAGAAGTGCCACCTTCTGCGTGAGTCTGTGCGCTATCTAGGCCACATAGTCAGCCGCTCGGGTATTTCCACAGACCCTGAAAAGACTAAATGTGTCAGCCAATGGCCTAGCCCCACCTCTGCTGGGGATGTTCGCAGTTTTATCGGGTTCGCGTCGTACTACCGACGTTTTGTGGCTGGTTTCGCTACAATCGCCAAGCCACTACAAGCTCTTACAGCGAAAGGGCTGAAATTTCATTGGGGAGACGCGGAACAGGCCGCATTTGACTCCTTACGGAATGCTCTTGTAGCAGCACCGCCCCTGGCTTACCCCGATTTCGCAAAGCCATTTATTCTGGACACCGATGCCAGTAACACCGGGATCGGCGGGGTGCTGTCCCAAATCGTTGATGGCGTTGAGAGGGTGGTTGCCTATGGAAGCAGGGTTTTGTCCCCTGCAGAGCAACGTTATTGCGTAACCCGACGCGAGCTGCTGGCCATTGTTTACTTTATACAACAATACAGGCCATACCTGTACGGTCAACGGTTTACCGTGCGCTCCGATCACTCTGCGTTACAATACGCTTTGCGCATTGACCAACCGTCTGGCCAGCTCTCCCGATGGCTTGAAGTCCTCCAGGACTACAATTTTATGGTGATTTACCGTAAGGGTACACAGCACAGTAATGCGGACGCGCTATCTCGCCTCCCATCAGAACAATGCGCCTGTTTCACGGGTTCTGGCCGGTGCAAACCGCAAATAGTACGCCCGGTTGCACCTCCTGAAACGGTTTCTGCTGCCCTTCCTTCCGATCCTGCGCCGGGTGTGGACCACCAAAATCCGCCAGCAAGTGACGACTTGCTGGGGATAACGTTGGATGAATGGGGTCGGCACCAAATGAACGACGCGTCATTGTTGCCTTTGCGTCGTCGCGCATGTGATTCGTCCTCACATTCAAGTAAATCGAACTCTTTTGCCATACGCCGCGGTCTGCTCATGCACTGGGATGCTGATTCTTGCCAGTACAAAATTGTAGTGCCATCGGCTTTGCGGTGTTCGGCTGTGTGCGCAGCACACGAGCGATTGTCGCACCTGGGTGTGCACAAAACCATTGGCTTGCTAAAACTACAATTTTACTGGCCGGGCATGCTCCGCGACGTAACTGATATTTTAACGGGCTGCACCCAATGTGCGCAACGTAAACCTCCAGCGAAGCCGGCATGCCCACCGCTGCAGCCCATCACGGTATCCCGTGTGAACGAGCTGGTTGCTCTCGACATTTTGGGGCCTTTCCCTACGACGCCTCGTGGTAACAAGTACCTTCTGGTTGGGGTGGAGTATTTTACACGGTGGCCTATGGCCTGGGCCCTCCCCAACCAGTCGGCAGCAGCCGTGGTGGACGCCTTTGTTCAAGGCTATGTGCTGGACAAGGGCGCTCCAGAACGGTTGCTGACCGACCAGGGAAGAAATTTTTCAAGTACCCTGCTGAGTGAGGTATGCCGCCTGTTGGGCACTAAGAAGGTGCGCACTTCGCCCTATCACCCCCAAACAGATGGCATGGTGGAGCGGTTGCATAGAACCCTCACCTCTATGCTATGCCATCAGGTTGACGAATCCCACGTAGACTGGGACCTGCAGATCCCAGGGGTCCTCGCTGCTTACCGCATGGCGCCACATGCAGCGACAGGGTTCTCCCCATTTTTCCTAATGTATGGCAGGGAGGCCATTCCCCCCGCTGATGTGCGGCTTGGGATAGAGCAGCTCCCACAGTCATCGAAGCTCACTGACCATTTGCGGTTCAACCTGCAAAAGCTGTCTGAGGCTCGTGATGCGGCGATTGAAAATTCTGCTTCCCGCCAGCGGGCAAATTCGAGGTTGCAGGCCCCTCGCACGTCCGTGCATCAGT